>NC_053492.1:250665065-251265065 GCF_905171775.1 Rana temporaria
TACAGTATATACCCTAGAGTTGTTGCTCAATATCAAATATTTGTTTCAATGTTCTATTTCTTATGGATTGTTTTTCTATTTCCAGCATGACCTGTATAGCTCCTGATGAAGCTCGATCAGAGCGAAACATGTAGGGCGATTTTGGTACAGGTTTTCTGGCTCTTTGTAGAGCCTTTCATGTCCTTTGGGATGATTATCTGTCTGTTCAATTTTTAAGTTGATATATGTTAAACAATAAACTTGTCTTTTACCATACCTATTTGATTTATTGAATTCGACGCCTTTAAAATCCCAGGGTTTGTTACCCTCCCCATCTCCTTTTTCGCATTTCATGACCAAGGTTTACAACCACTTTAACCGCTTGCCGTTTGTTTATATATACGGCGGCAAGGCAGCTCTCCTGCGCAGGATCACGTACCTAGTACATGATCCTTCACTGCCGAGTTCGGGGTGCATGTGCACGCCGCCAGCAGCCCACCCCTACTGTGATTAGACACAGCTGGAGCTGATTGGCAGTTACAGTGCACTCAAAGTGGTTAAAGTGGACCTTTCAATACCTTTACAAATTCAAACTCATGAATAAATCTCTAACCTATCATACTATATGAACAACAGTATTTTTTTTTCTTTTAAACTGTAGATTTGATCACTAAAACTGAAAGAAGGTTATCAGTCTGCTGCAAACAAAGGAAAGCATCTGCTCAGTCTTCCCCTCCCTAGCGATCAGACTGTAGCGAATGAGAGGCTGCAGCAAGGCCTAATCTGTGTTGGATATTTGGGAACACAGCCAGGAACTACAGTATATAGGCACCAGGATTTACATGATTTTGTAATCTCTAAAGCCTCATTCATGCCAGAATGCGGTTCGAGGAAACCCACGTTCCGTGAGCTTTTCCTGCACTGTGCTCAAAATGCACTTGGTGCTGATGTTAAGCTAATGACACCCCAAATGCAGGTTGAAAACGCAGTGCATTTGCCTGCACCGAATTGCATGGTACCATGCGATTCGGTTCCAGTGCATTTCCAAAAGTAGTGCATGCAGTGAATGAATGGGCTGAAATTGCAGAGCACTGAACGGCATGTGAATCTCACAGGGAAGTGCAGCGTATTACTGTGTGATTCCTAGTGTGAACCGGACCTGAACCAGTATCATAACCCATGAAGTACAATCTGACCCTGGATAGTGCTTAAACAAAGGTGGCTCTGCTCTTCTGGGAAGAAAACCAAGTCATTGTCATAGGAACCAGTGTAATTTCTGTAAGAGCTAAAAAAAAGTACCTGTAAGTGCTACACCTACAGCATACATCTATGTAACAAAAAATATTTGATGCCCTCCAAAAACCCCAGTATCTCTACTTTTTGCTCCTACTTTGTTTTTAAACACCACTTAGATTTGTATTCATCTTAATAATTTAATAATGAGAGATTCACATCGGATCTTAGGTTGTTTCAGAGTCAGAAGTCATCAACTTTTGTATTCTATATATATATATATATATATATATATATATATATAACATTCTGTTTGTGCAGTTCACACCATAGGGATCTATTTGTTCCATCTACATGGAAATTCATCTCTACATTTATCAATTAATTGGCAATAATTTTAATAATATGATTAAACCTCTAAAAACGTCCCTGTACTCTTTAACCTAGTCTCCCTCAACCCAATCTCCTTGAATTGCAATGGAAAAATGCAGAAAGATTTAAGCAGAACTAGCACAAGTGTAAGTCGGCATGCTTCAAAATACAAAATACTAGGGTTGTCCCGATACCACTTTTTTAAGACCGAGTACAAATACTTTTTTTCAAGTACTCGCCGATACCGAATATCGATACTTTTTTTTAATCTCATGTGACAGCGGCACATGTGTCAGTAGTTTTTTTTTTATCTTTAACAATTTGTTTTTTAATTTTTTTTTTTTTTTTTTTTTTTACATTTTTTTTAATTTATAATGCTTTCTTGTTTTTAAGGGGGGGAGGTGGACCGTGCCAGTGTGTTTTTCTTTTATTTTTTTTATTATTTTCTACAATAATTATTTTTCTTCTTTTTTTGTATTTATTTTTTCAGCCCTGTTGGGGGGCTTTGGTGAGATATCAGGGGTCTTAACAGACCTTTGACATCTCCCCTTTGAGACAGAGAAAGGGACTAGGGACACATGTTCCCCAGTCCCTTTCTCAGCAGCAGCAGCTGCGCTAAAAATGAATGGAGTGAAGACAGCCGCTTCTCTTCATTCATAAACTGAAACATTGTAATCACAGTGATCACTGACTCTGTCCATTCGGAGCAGTAAGGAGCCGGATTTACCGGCTCCTACCCCACTCTCCATCCTGACAGTTCCAGGGGGTGGAGGAGGAGCACGGAGGGAGAGACAAACACGGGGGGACACGGAGGGATACATGGAGGGAGAGAGAAACACGGGGGGGACACGGAGGGATACACGGAGGGAGAGAGAAACACGGGGGGACATGGAGGGAGAGAGAAACACAGGGGGACACGGAGGGAGAGAGAAACACGGCGGGGGACATGGAGGGAGGGAGACTGCAGCAAAATGGAGGGGGCTGGAGGAGGACAAGGGACAGTCAGTGGTGATCGTGTGTGGGGGAGTTGCAAGCACCGATCACCGCTGATTTTAAAGCAGCTGAAAGCTGGGGGGGAGAGAGAAGCGGAGAAATTACTTTTAAATCTATACAGCGATGATCGTGCTTGTAACTTCCCCATGCACTGATCACCGCTGACAGTACAAGTATCGGGTGAAGCATCGAGAGCATTTGCCCGAGTACAAGTACTCGGGCAAATGGTTAGTATCGGTCCCGATACCGATACTAGTATCGGTATCGGGACAACCCTACAAAATACATCTTTATCATTTCAAAAACCAAGGAAAAGATCTACATTTCCTACTATTTTCGTTTTACTTCCTTAATGTTATCTAATAAATAATTAGTGCTACTGCTGGCAAAGTCCATATTTTTATTTTTCTACGTTACAGGCAACAGCCTGAAAGTCTACTGGTTCTACCTTCAGGGACCTTCAGAAGCCAGGAAAGCTTGTAGAAACTCTATGACAACCAAAGCTTTTAATGATTGGATTTACTTCTGCAACTATGCACCCGTTTCTACAGTAAGAGATGTAAAGTATATTAGCTTTAGAAGATGAAAAAGTATTTTTTAAGGAAAATATACCGTAGATCCCCTATAGAAAGCAGGTAGAGGGAACACTTGTGCCAGTCTTATAGAGTTACAGAGGGCTTATAATGACGTACTGAAAGCAGCAATGACAATTATCTTTAAAATAAATGAGGGCACTAATCCATAGCAACTAGAAGTTGGAGCATTGTCCAATTATTTTGTTTCTAATCTGCCAATGTATGTATAAACTTATGTTATTTTTTTAAAGTGATCCCAAAGGCTTGCGTTTTATCTAATAAATAAATAAATAATAATAATAAAATGTTTTTTTTATACTTATCTACTCTGTGCACTGTGCACAGCAGCCCAAATCCTCCTCTTCAAGGGTCCTCCAATGACACTCTTGACTCCTCCCCTTTTTTGTCTGCCACCATAGCAAATTGCTTGTTATGAGGCAGATGCGCGCTCCCAAGCTGGTCTCTGTGCATCCATAGACACACACAGCATGGCCTGGCCCTGCCCCCTTCTCCCACCTCACTGGATATGATTGACAGCAGTAGGAGCCAATGGTATCAATCTGCTATCAATCTGTTGAAAAAGCAGCACTGCTGCAGATGAGTACAGTGCTGGATTGATACTAGACTCATATAAGTATTTAAGGAGGGGGAGAAGCAGGTAATGCATTAACCTCCCTGGCGGTATGATTATGTCAGATTTTTGATGCTGAATGTGGTACAATGTTTTGCATGGAAATTTGGCGTTTTATATTATAGGCCTTTAACTCGCTTAAATCTGTATAATAATCTAGTAGACAGTCTAGTAGACATCCCGGGTATGATAAAGTTTGAAATGTAAAATCATAAATTATAATATGATAAATAACTGTAAATATAACAAATAATAATAAAATAATAACATTTATTCAATAATGTGATCAAATCAAAAACACTGAAATTTGCTCAGTTGCAGAATTGTCGCTGTCATTACTTTCAGTGTTTGATGACACATTTCCCCATGAATCGCTATCGCTCAATTCTGCAAGTGTTCTAATTTACTATCGCTGTTTTCTAGCTGCTCTAAAACCACTTTTGACGTAAAGGGACACTTTTTGGTTGCTATGGAGAAGCTCCAGTTTCCAGGCAGAAAGAACGTTATATAGAACAGAAAGGGAATGCAGGTCACTGGACAGACCACTAGGGACAAAGGGGGTGTGAAATAATTTGATACAGTAATGTAATCTTACAGATTACAGTATGTGTTTTTTTTTCGCGCCGGGGCTCCCTCCCCGTGCGTCACACCGCTCGCAGGGAACGAAGTGCGGCTCATTGATAGATCAAGCGGAGAAGGACACAGCAGGCAGACACCGCGGGAGGCATTGCAGGATCCTGGGGACATGGTAAGTAATTTTCCCAGGATACTGCGATGCAATCTCGAGTGTGGCTCGGAGTTACCGCTTTTGGTAATGAAAATTCACCCCGAGCCACACTCAGGATTACCGCCAGGTAGGTTAAAATTGGGAAAAAAAACGTGTGGCAAACACATTTTTTTAAAAGTTTTGACTTTTGTAAGTCAAAAAGATAAAATAAAGCTGCCTTCCCTTACAGAATAAATACAGAATGCAGTCAAGTTACCAAACTTTGATCACTAAATTACTTTATTTGTTTATTAAGGTTGACTGCTATCAAAGACAAAACATTGTAACAGCAACATTTTCTTACTGAATGCACTAACTAATTAAAATGACAGCATGGGAACTGGACCCTGCATCTACAAGAATCCAATGGCCTAGTTACTGCTGTTATTAATCTTTATGAAACTCAGCAAATCTTTTTTTTTCTCTTCTCTTTTTAACACATTGATAAATAGAAGGAAGATATTTGTCTTTATCTGTGAAAAGTTAAACAATTGTTGGATTTATTTTTTATTTTTTCCTATGTCATAGTAATGAGTACTGGAAATATGGACTACTGTTTTGTGTGGGCTAGCAAAACATGTATCCCCAGGTAAGGCATGCATCCCAGTTCATGCTCAGTGCCAATCAAACCCATGCTGAAGATTTGAGAGGGGACTTGATTTTTTTTTTTACTTCCTCATGACCA
The DNA here is from genome assembly GCF_905171775.1 of Rana temporaria. Lineage (NCBI taxonomy): Eukaryota > Metazoa > Chordata > Amphibia > Anura > Ranidae > Rana > Rana temporaria. The sequence continues at coordinate 250,670,300 of NC_053492.1, forward strand.
GAGGGTAATAAAATCTAGATGCCCTGACACATTTAAAAACTTTAGTATGCACTAATTAATGTGAAATTATCTTACCTATATAATTTTGACATTGATTGTAAGTACTTAGAAAGCATTTACTTATTACACTGTTTAAATAAATACCACTTTTTTTTTTTTTTTGTATAAGCTGACATATTAACAGAATGTGAATTATGTTCTATTTTAAACATTTCGATTTTTAAGTAAAATGTTTAAACAGTTTGCTAGCAGAGCCATTTTTACATTATTTTGCACACAATTTTAAAATACACATTTTTTAAACCTGAAGTTTAGATGAAAACCAAACCTCATATATTTTCTGAAAGCAGATACCCTGGAGAATAAAATGGTGATAGAGTCAATTATTTGATGTCACATGATAATTTTAATACACCCAAAAACAATATATTACCCAATTTTTGTTATGATATAACATGATATAAAACATGAGGTTTTGTTGAGAGTTAATAGATACCAAAAATGTCAATCTTTAAAGCGGCTTGTGCTAGTAAAATGGCAATGAATGTTGGTACCCAAAATTATCCATAGAGAATGTTTTAAAAGCCTTTACATCTCATCAATTTATAGTTAACCATGAATGATAGCTCTAATATATTGATCTTACTCTGTGTGCGTGACCATACTGTACTTAATATGTGAAATGCAATCACAGTTTTCATACGTAGGCACACCTGACATTGTGTATTCATATAAAATTGTGTATGCTTTAGGGGAGAGGCTTTTTTTTGTTTGTTTTTATTGTTTTTTTTTATAATATGTTACTTGGATTTTTATTTATTTTTTGTTTACACTTATTGTTATTAGTCATAGTTCCTTATTAGATAGCATAGTGAAAATGACAGGTTTTCTTTAAGGAGACACTGGGGGTCTATTATATATTATATATATTATATATCTAATGTCACCTATGGACTTCAGAAAAGCTGATCAAGCATAGATTGCACTTGATCAGCTTCTTTCTCGGCCAGTGCTGCCAGTGAATGATAACTGTGAACCTGGAAGGGATTAAATGAATGTTGCTTCATGGTTCAGTTATCAGAGGGGAAATCAAGGAATGGATGCTTGCTGATCTCCCTCTGTCCTACCTGCCATTATCCACCATGCTTATTGTGGGCCCTAATGAGGGACATAAGAGCTCAGACCACACAGAGAATTAGTTGGGCAGAGGAAGTGAATCTTTGGCAGTGTTCTGAAGTGATTTGGTGACTTTACAGCCACTGAAATTACTTCCAGAAGAAAGTGAACTGCTGGCTTGACAGTGTTTAAAAGCCGTTGCTATGAATCACCATTTATAAACACACTGGTAGACAAACGGTTTACATTAAAGTTATAATAAAGTCTTGTTTTTCTTTGTTAAAAATAACAAACATGCTATACTTACCTGCTCTGCGCAGTGGATTTGCACAGAGCAGCCTGGATCCTCCTCTTCTCTGGTCCCTCTTCGTGCTCCTGGCCCTTTCCTTTTGCCGAGTGCCCCCACAGCAAGAAGCTTGCTATGGGGGTACCCAGGCCGAGCTGCAGCTCCGTGTGTCCATTCAGACATGGAGCCATGCCCTGGCCCCACTCCTACTCTCTACTCGTTGGCTCACTGTTTTGACTGACAGCAGCAGGAGCCAATGGTTCTTTGCTGCTGTCCCAGCCAATGAGAAGGGACAGCTGAGTCTCTCGTGCAACATCGCTGGATCGAGATGGGCTCAGTAAGTATTAGGGGGACTGAGGGGGGTTGCTGCGCACAGAAGGCTTTTTATCTGTATGCATAGAATGCAGTAAAAATAAAAAACCTTCTGCCTTTACAACCACTTATTTTTTGGTGATGCTTTCTAACTCTGTATGCCTTTCTCGGTGCGCAGTGCCATCTTTAGCCTACAGAGGTTTTTGGTTTTGGCTATAACCCTACCTTTTAAAGCACATGCACAATGTCTAAAGGGGAATTCCACTTGTGTAAAAATAAATAAATAATAGTGTAGCATATACAATTGCTGAACATGTCACTTTGTGTTATAATGTCATTAAAAATGACCTTTCCATTTCAATCTGTAGCTGCAGTAATTTTCAAAAACTGTCAAAAATTTGCTATAATTTACTGTTATTGGCTTGTTATTGCTCCAGACTCTAGAAGATATGCAAATCTAAAATTGTTGCTTTAAAGCTTTCTGCTTCTATTGTTTTAATTTGTTAGTGATTACATGTAAAATCTAGAAGGGTTTACCATCCTAAATTGAAAAAGGAACAATGATTACCTGTACTTACTTTCTCTGTGCAGCCAGTGTATGTTTCTCTTAATGTTCTTTACCCTTCATATAGAGTATACACACATTGTATGCAATTGGGGAGGGGGGGGGGGTGAACTTACCAATATTCACTAAAACATACTGACCACTGTAAATACTAAGGCCTGTTTGTACACAGTTTGAATCTCGGCCGGATTCAAACCGTTAATGGTCAGGCTGAATGTACCAAGTTGATCAATCGATCAACTTGGGCACAACCAGCCTGTCGGAATCTCTTACAATTGTCTCTAGCGGATTCTATAGATGCTAGCGAAAATCACTGTCCTCTCCAGGAGGGATTCCCCTGTCAACACTGTCTGTGTTGTTCCATGGTTACAGGAAATTTGCACTGATATGGCCTGCCTAAGCAATCTACTTAAAAAGAATACTGTATGAATGTGACAAACACTCACACAGCCACAAAGAACAAACAACACATTTTGTCTAATATGATTATTTCCCATCATCAGTGCCATCTAGTGGCCATAATGTACTATTTTCCTGATTAAAGCGTATTTTTTTTTAACATTAGATTGATGCTCATTTTGTCAAGGGGAATCGTTTTTTTTTTTTTTTAAATCGAAGCAGTACTTACCGTTTTAGAGATAGATCTTCTCCGCCGCTTCCGGGTATGGGCTGCGGGACTGGGCGTTCCTATTTGATTGACAGTCTTCCGACAGGCTTCCGGCGGTCGCATACATCGCGTCACGAGTAGCCGAAAGAAGCCGAACCTCGGTGCGGCTCTATACGGCGCCTGTGCACCGACGTTCGGCTACTTTCGGAAAATCGTGACGCGATGTATGCGACCGTCGGAAGCCTGTCGGAAGCCTGTCAATCAAATAGGAACGCCCAGTCCCGCAGCCCATACCCGGAAGCGGCAGAGAAAATCTATCTCTAAAACGGTAAGTACTGCTTCGAATTTAAAAAAAAACAGCCGATTCCCCTTGACAAAACGAGCCTCAATCTAATGTTAAAAATTAACTTTTTGGGTGAACCTCCACTTTAAGCTATTTCATGAAAAATACTGCATTATGCCACTAGAGTTTTTTTTATGATGATAGGATATACAGTAATCGTATTAGTAAAAATATGATGATATTTGGTTGTAGACGTGTACATGTTTGTGCACATGTTTTTTATAAATTGAAACAATTTAAATTCCAATATTAGAGCAGAAAATATTATTCATTGTAGATGCAGCTAAAATCTAATGTCATTAATTGCTATGCTGCATCCCATTTGGTACTTTATCAGCCAGCATATAGTTGTAGAATAAACCTAAACATTTGTAGTAGGAAGAATCAGGAAGTAGGATTGTAGTAGGTGGTAGGAAGAAATGTGATTACTGTATAGTATGGCCTGAGGCACTTACAATATGATGTACATGCAACAAGTCCTGCATGGGGCATTCTTGCACAGATTTATATAATCAATAATCTAAATGCAAACTCTCTCACTACACCCTGACTGGGCACTAATATATTTATCTAACGTCATTTTTGCTAATACAATTTTACATCATGTAAGTATAGTATCATCATTGCCTAATAAGTTTACATGATCATATTGGTAATAATTCCACTTAGGAATTCTTCTTAGATGGTTATTTAAATTTTCCCCAGTTTCTTGCCTGGAAATGACTGCTATGGCCAGATGTCTCACACTAAGGGGTCGATTTACTAAAGGCAAATAAACTGTGCACTCTGCAATTGCACTTGCACTCATTTTCCCCAGAGCTTTGTGAACGTGATTAGGCTCTGCTGATTTCCGTCATCCAATAATTTTTTTTTTCTCGCATCTGATTTGATATTTTTACAACATTTACATTTATTAGGAAAAAAATGTGCAACTGCACCTGCTGAGTGCACAATATTTTTGACTTTAGTAAATCCATCCCTATATGTAGAACATTAAGGCCCCGTACACACGGTCGGTTTGGTCCGATGAGAATGAACCGAAGTTCATTTTCATCGGACCAAACCGACTGTGTGTATAGGCTATTGGTCTGGTTTCCTTCGGTCCAAAATTTCTAAACATGCTTCAAAACCAAACCGATGGACCGCTAAATAAGGATGCATTTTTTATGCATTTGACGCACCAAAGATGCAGCAAGCAGGACTATTCAAAACACACATTACCTGCAGCACAGTGGTATGAAGAGTCACATAGGATTTAAAGAGTAATTCTCCTCTGGGTGATCTATGTACATTGCAAGGATTATACTAAATTTGTTGTAGAGTCGTACCTTTTGTTATTCAGAAGAAATAGCTGTTTGTTTGCCTGTAGCCATGTGTGAGTGCATCTGTAGGGGAGTGATTTTATAATTATCAATCAGCTATTGCACCTGCAGGGCTCTGATGAGGAAACTTGCAGGGTCTGCATCCCCTTAGACGTGACATTTTTGCTGCACGGGGTGCTCAATTTCTCATTTGTATCTTAGTGCAAACTTCTGAGAAAATCAATAAGCCAATCACACAAGCAGGAAATTACATATCTGGGGGAGGGGGCGTTCCGTACACATTTTGGGGGTTATTTATGAAAGGCAAGTCCACTTTGCACTACAAGTGCACTGAAAGTGCACTTGGAAGTACAGTCACTGTAGATCTGAGGGAAAGATCTGAAAAGAGGGGAAGCTCTGCTGATTTTACCATCCATTCATGTACAAGCTAAAATGCTGTTTTTTTTTCCTTGCATGTCCCCCTGAGGCCTCGTACACACAACAGAGTTTCTCGGCAAAAATATTTTTTGCCGAGGAAACCGGTCGTGTGTACATTTTCGTCGAGGTAACTGTCGAGAAACTTGACGAGCCAAAAAGAAAGCATGTTCTCTATTTCCTTGACGGGAATGGAGAAAATTGGCTTGCCGAGTTTCTCAACGGCTTCACAAAGAACTCGACGAGCAAAACGATGTGTTTCGCCCGTCGAGTTTCTCGGTCGTGTGTACGAGGCTTCAGATCTACAGCGACTGCAATTGAAAGTGCACTTGTAGTGCAAAGTGGATTTGCCTTTCATAAATAACCCCCTGTATGTACAGAACTCCTCCAGCTGGCCATATTGCATTGCCTTTCACAGAAAATGACAGCGCTGCAGATTGAAAAGGAAAAGTAATTTTCAATACCATTTAATTCCACTATGACTTGTGTTGCAATTGTCTACGCTATATTATTTTATTTTTTTCCCCCACAAAAGTGGAGTTACCCTTTAAAGAGAATTTTTTTCTTGCATTTCTAGCAAGGTAAAAAAAATAGTGTGAAAGGGCCTTACTTTTTACTTTTTCTTTTAAATATTGTCAGGGCCTTAAGATATATATATATATATACCTAACTGTGCATGAGTTTTAGGATTAGACATACCAAATACAGTACAACCACCGAAATGCATAACTATGATGTAGGTGTGCTAGTTAATGTACACAAATTTATACTGCTTTCTATTCAAAGAACATGGATGTCACATTTTAAGTGTCACTCTCCTTATTTAAAGTGGAGAGTACATTATTAAATTTTGCTGGATGGTGTCTATGTTAACCTGTTATCATATTGAACTATTCAATTACATATGATAATGCAGAACCCATTGACACCGTTAAATAATTAGGTGAATAGGCAATTCATTTTGAAGTACTGGAAGCTCCAAGTCATTTGCATATCTGCAAGCAAAGATATTGTTTGTGTCTAAAATGAACACTGTGGCTTAAATAATTATATTTTTAGTGAATTCCTGTTGGCAAAATGAGTGTACGACAGGCAATAGAAGTCTACAATAACAATTTATGATATAATTATTAAATGTACTTTATAACAATAAAAGTTGTTACATGAGTGGTTTTAATCTCATTATACGAAGCAATTTAACCTTGTGTTATTAGTCACCTTGGTTGTATCACACTGAAACTGATGTGCTACACTGTGGTGACTGCCAACAAAAGGTTAAATCACTCAGTATTATATCAAATCAGCCATGTAGTTTAGCCACAACAAGGGAATATGGATATGTGTGAATTAAAAATATGTCCTGGGAACACACCAAATTAAATATATTTATTATATTTGCATGTTTATACTTATACTTTTATACTTGTGCCAGCATTGATTAAATGGCAATTATTTTCCATTCTCTAGTAATACAGTGTAAAGTCAGCCATGCATGATTTAAATCGTGCCCAGTTCAGCAGGAACCAGCTGCATTTCGAACCATTAATGGGCAGGCTGAATGCACCAAGTTGATCGATCAACTTGGGTACATCCAAACTGCCAGATTCACTAGCGATTATTGCAAGCAGCTGCTACAGCCGCTAGCGATAATCATTGTTTTCTCCCAGCGGAGAACTTGTTCAATTAGGCATTAAAAAATACTGGAAACTGAATAGTTTCTATGCAGATTTTGCACTTTTCAGTTTTATTAAATCAACCCCTATATTTGCTCATTAACCTCCTTGGTGGTATCCCCGAGCGTGACTCGGGGTGGTTTTTCAATGCTATGATCGATATCCCCGAGTCACGCTCGGGGTAGATGTGCAGAGCGTGCAGCGGCGCGGCTTACCTTCTCGCTGAATCCACAGGCTTGGTTTACTTACCTTGTCCCTGGATCCAGCGATGCATCCCCGCTGTGTGAGCGAGCGGGTCCTCGCTCGTTTCACAGTGTCCCCATGTGCCACCGATCTCCGTTCCCTGCGATGTTACGACGCACGGGGGCGGAGAAGGGCGCCAAATTCAAAAAAGTAAACAAACACATTACATACAGTATACTGTAATCTTATAGATTACAGTACTGTATGTAAAAAATACACACCCCCCTTGTCCCTAGTGGTCTGCCCAGTGCCCTACATGTACTTTTATATAATAAAAATTGTTCTTTCTGCCTGCAAACTGTAAATTATCCATAGCAACCAAAAGTGTCCCTTTATGTCAAAAATTGATTTAGAGCAGCTAGAAAACAGTGATAATAAATTATAATCACTTGCAGAATTGTGCAATAGCGATTTGTGGGGAAATTCGTCATAAAAAAATAAAAGTAATGACAGCGACAATTCTGCAACTGAGCAAATTTCAGTGATTTTGAGTTGATTACATTATTGAATAATTTTTATTATAATTATATTATTATTTGTTATAATTATTTATAATTATTTATTATATTATAATTTATCATTTTGTTTTTTAAAAAAAAAATCATACCCGGGATGCCTACTAGACTCTTGTTTGGTCAGATTTGAATGAGTTATTCCTAAAAATTGCAGGCCTACAGTATAAAACGCTAAATTTCCTTGCAAATAATTGTACCGCTTTTGGTACAATCCAGACAGAATCATACCGCCAGGGAGGTTAAAGCTAATGGACACAAGCTCTTAAATTATAACTAAAGGCAAAACTTTTTGTTTAGATTTGGGTAGAATAATGAGGGGTTAGAACCACTGTCAGGTTGGTATTGTTAGAGAGATTCATGCTTTCTAATTGCCCTGGTCATCAATGTCACCAGGGATAAAGATGAGAGTTCATTCAAATTTTCCTCTAGAACAGGAATAGAAGGGAGACTTCTTCCTACTTCCTACTTCCTGTTGTGTTAACAATGTAAGTAAATAGAAATCTCCCAAAATGCACACTGATGGCAAAAAAAAATAAAAAAATTACAGTGGTTTTAACAAGACACGACTCTATCCAAAATGGCCTTAGATATACTTTACATTTTAGGAGAAATGTGTAAAAACTTTCTTAAAATATATTTATAAGTTGTCACTTTGATTCAGGTGCTGTAATGTAAGGAAGCAAAAATGGACATTGATGGTATACAGTACAGTATGTAGTACCACAAGGCAACCAAGGGTCCCATACTGTTTATACATGTGTCTTGCAGTTCAGTTCATCCTACAATTACCAAATTTTGACACATAATTACCATTTTGTTTATATTGTTAGATGAACTGCAGAAGATAAAATACATGATATTGAAGAGTTAATCTTACCATTTGGGTGAGGTGTGGCTTAAAGTGATACTAAATTCTACTTTTTTTCATTAAAAATAACAAACATGTTATACTTACCTGCTCTGTGCAGTGTATTTGCACAGAGCAGCCCAGATTCTCTTCTTATCTGGTCCCTCTTCGGTTCTCCTGGCCCCTCCCTCCTGTTGAGTGCCCCCACAGCAAGTAGCTGGCTATGGGGGCACCTGAATCAAGCCACAGCTCCGTGTGTTCATTCAAACATGGATCTGCGGCCTGACCCTGCCCCCTTTCTCTCCTTATTGGTTCACTGACCAATTGATTTACAGCAGCGGGAGCCAATGATGCCATGCTGCTGTCTCAGTCAATGTGAAGGGCAGAGTCTCTTGTGCAACATCTTTGGATCTAGATGGACCTCAGGTAAGTATTGGGGGGGCTGAAGGGGGCTGCTGCACACAAAAGGTTGTTTATCTTAATGCTTAATCAAAGGCAGGGATGCATTAAGATTAAAAAAAACTTCTATCTTTACAACCACTTTACCAAAAATGTTCTTTTAACAGATTATTGTAGAAATGGAAAGTGATAAAGAGCTGGATTTTTACAAATTAGTATTCAGCCATGCAATGTGCTTGCTTATAAATAAGTGACAAGAGCAGTTTTTTAAAACTGGGGTTATATATATTTTTTTCTAAATACATTTTTTTACCATTTTTGTATTGCTATATTTGCAAACTATAGGTGAAAACAGATGTAAATCTCTTTGCAAACAATGTAAACACACACAATCTGATGGTAACAAATTCCTTCAGTCTGTAGCATCATGACATTTACTAATATCAGTAAATACAGTGCTGTATTGCTATCAATAAAACAAATCACAATGTAAATAAATCCTTTCAGCCTTGTCTATAATATATAATACCTTGTATACATTAATTTCCTCTCACCAAAATGTTCATCTGCATGAATTTGCTGCCAAAGAACTAATTCCATATTTAATTACATTTTCCTGCAAAGTAATCCTCTGTACTATACATTGCTATTCAGAATATATAGATGATTGCTCAGAACCCTTTTCAGTGATTATTTTGTGTTTGTTTCAGTACTCTTGACTTAGCAGGTGTATCCTGTATCTATACTCTATAACTCTTACATTACAAGCATAATGGTCATTTTTTCTCATATATACTGTATAATATGTAGGTTTAGTTATGTTGTATGCCTTCAGTAAAGTTTTACTGCTGATTTGATTAGTGTGTGTTACTGTGCTACAGACACAACAAAAAATTGAAACTGAACCAAACAATCATTTATACTGTATCTAAAGACATCATTTTTTCTAGCTTACAGTAGAGGGGGATGCGTTAGAATTATGATCTGGTTCTTATTGTTGTCTATTAGAGTAATATATTCTGTATACCATCCCTACTTACTGCTGTGTAAATAATGTGAATGCATAAAAATCTCCACGATTGCACAGAGTTGGCAAAAAAAAACCACATCAAAAATGGCATTAACTGTACTTCAAAAATACATTTCATAGGTAAAATATATGGTGCATGGACAATGTCAGAAAGGTATAAACACAAATACTGAGAGAACTATATAATAAAAAACACTTATAAGATCTTTATCTATGCACTACCCCAAGGGAAAATGTGATGGAGTTGTTAAGTTCCAGATAAAAACAGGGGTAGCAGTAAGACTGGGCAAGTTTAGGGGAAACAGCTCTGTGGAATATATAGAGGGGAGCTGTAACAGACCATGCATGCAATAAAGTCCATTAAATAGTTCATAAAATAGTTCATAAAAAGGCAATGTACTGTATATATAGAAAAATAAAAAAACAAATTGTGCAGAGAGATAATGCTGCTTACCCCGAAATTGTTGTCAAGGGTATTTCCCCCAGTGGGGTTTTTGGGCAGCTCAATTAATGGATTATAGACAACGTACAGGGAGTGCAGAATTATTAGGCAAGTTGTATTTTTGAGGATTAATTTTATTATTGAACAACAACCATGTTCTCAATGAACCCAAAAAACTCATTAATATCAAAGCTGAATATTTTTGGAAGTAGTTTTTAGTTTGTTTTTAGTTTTAGCTATTTTAGGGGGATATCTGTGTGTGCAGGTGACTATTACTGTGCATAATTATTAGGCAACTTAACAAAAAAAAAATATATACCCATTTCAATTATTTATTTTTACCAGTGAAACCAATATAACATCTCAACATTCACAAATATACATTTCTGACATTCAAAAACAAAACAAAAACAAATCAGTGACCAATATAGCCACCTTTCTTTGCAAGGACACTCAAAAGCCTGCCATCCATGGATTCTGTCAGTGTTTTGATCTGTTCACCATCAACATTGCGTGCAGCAGCAACCACAGCCTCCCAGACACTGTTCAGAGAGGTGTACTGTTTTCCCTCCTTGTAAATCTCACATTTGATGATGGACCACAAGTTCTAAATGGGGTTCAGATCAGGTGAACAAGGAGGCCATGTCATTAGTTTTTCTTCTTTTATACCCTTTCTTGCCAGCCACGCTGTGGAGTACTTGGACGCGTGTGATGGAGCATTGTCCTGCATGAAAATCATGTTTTTCTTGAAGGATGCAGACTTCTTCCTGTACCACTGCTTGAAGAAGGTGTCTTCCAGAAACTGGCAGTAGGACTGGGAGTTGAGCTTGACTCCATCCTCAACCCGAAAAGGCCCCACAAGCTCATCTTTGATGATACCAGCCCAAACCAGTACTCCACCTCCACCTTGCTGGCATCTGAGTCGGACTGGAGCTCTCTGCCCTTTACCAATCCAGCCACGGGCCCATCCATCTGGCCCATCAAGACTCACTCTCATTTCATCAGTCCATAAAACCTTAGAAAAATCAGTCTTGAGATATTTCTTGGCCCAGTCTTGACGTTTCAGCTTGTGTGTCTTGTTCAGTGGTGGTAGTCTTTCAGCCTTTCTTACCTTGGCCATGTCTCTGAGTATTGCACACCTTGTGCTTTTGGGCACTCCAGTGATGCTGCAGCTCTGAAATATGGCCAAACTGGTGGCAAGTGGCATCTTGGCAGCTGCACGCTTGACTTTTCTCAGTTCATGGGCAGTTATTTTGCGCCTTGGTTTTTCCACACGCTTCTTGCGACCCTGTTGACTATTTTGAATGAAACGCTTGATTGTTCGATGATCACGCTTCAGAAGCTTTGCAATTTTAAGAGTGCTGCATCCCTCTGCAAGATATCTCACTATTTTTGACTTTTCTGAGCCTGTCAAGTCCTTCTTTTGACCCATTTTGCCAAAGGAAAGGAAGTTGACTAATAATTATGCACACCTGATATAGGGTGTTGATGTCATTAGACCACACACCTTCTCATTACAGAGATGTACATCACCTAATATGCTTAATTGGTAGTAGGCTTTCGAGCCTATTCAGCTTGGAGTAAGACAACATGCATAAAGAGGATGATGTGGTCAAAATACTAATTTGCCTAATAATTCTGCACTCCCTGTATGTAAAAAGAAGGACTTTTTTATTGTGTGATGACACATACAAGGGGGATATTCAAATAGTTAAGATATGAGTTTCAAAGGTACAAAAGTGGTTAAAATTCCCATACATATCAATAAATGACAAAAAAACAACTGTCGAACAGCTTGACATGTATATATACAAGCATATAACAATTCCTAACGCGTTTCGACCTTTATACAGGTCTTCTTCAGAGGTTTTGTTGTGACTGGAAAAGATTGACAAAAAATATTAGATGCTTCTACAGATATCCTACCTGCCATATCCCCATAATTTGAAAGGGGAAAGGACAGGGGAAAGAAGAAAACACAAACTACTTTATAAAAAAGATTAACAAAAATTACCAAGTCAATATGTATGGTTGGGAATGAAACAATCTGCACTGAACTCATCCATCAAAGTAACAATGTAATGTATATAAGTCCTGTAAGGCTGGGACACTGGGGCTGCTATCTTCAGAGATGAACTGACTCTGCAGAAGTATGGAAGAAAAAAGAGAAGCGCCACTTGAGTGCAGCATAAAACAGAGTTTATTACAGGATTAAAAACCCCCACACAATCAAAGATAGTATGCGCTTGTATAGTGTGGGGATGGATGCTGCTACTCTCTTCGTTCCTGCAGGGGACATCTGTGGTTCAAAGGAATTAGGGCATGGATGCCCTGTGTCACCAGGAAATCTATTTTGACCATCATGAAGTGCAGGATGGACGTGACATCACTGGGAGGAGTGGAGAACGCTGTGGGATTGCTAAGCTACGTGGCTAGGCTATGACGTCCATTCTGCGTCCCATGCAGGTCAGAGTGGATTTCCTGGTGAGAACTGATGTGGCATGGATGAGGCATAAATGAGCCATGAATGGGGATAGATGAGCCGTGGATGGGGATGGTCAAGCATGAATGGGGATTCGTACAGGAAAGGGGCAAATCCTTCCGGGGCTGAAGTGGATAAAAATTGTTTTTTTATTATTTAAATCAAGTAAATTTTAAATATTGCATATGCATGTTTTTTTACTCTATATGCAGCATAGGGGAGGCATATACATTAAAATGAACACCTATTGTAATCCTGCACAATTTAATGATGTACAGTCAGAAAAGTAAACAACTCACAGCCCTTTAGTTTGCTGGAATAACTGTATTCAGGGAATTGTCAAAACTAGAGAAAAGTATGCAAAGTAAAAAACAAATTTTGTTTCACATTTCATCACCAACTGTATATCACCCTATACTAAATATGAAATTACAGCAGGATTATGGTCATGTTGTTTATTGGTAAAATGTTTTGAAAAAATCTGAATATCTGAATTACTGAAACGTATCTCCAAAATAAATTTGCTGGATTACATTCACAATTGTTGAAATATGGCTAAAACGAATTGAGCTCAAAGCAGAATTGTACATTGGCAAAACCTCTGGAATCAATATTTCTTGTGAAATATTGATTTTGACCTTTTATAAATATGTTGTTAACCAAATATAGCAGTGATGAGATAAAGGATTCATTACACCCCAGGGAGCCATTTGTTTTTGATATGCCTGGCTCTCCCAACCTACTCATTCACTGTAGAATTACGGGGGTTATTCAGTCTCTAGAGATTTATTAGAGTTCAGGGAACAATGACAGATAGTACTCAACTGTGTTGTAAAAATAAACAATAAAAAAACTGCCAGTGTCTGAACCTCAAGATGCCCACCCACCTCTATGCAGGAGAAACATAAACACAGTAAAAGATCAATTTGGGATGATTTACATCAGTCAACACTGACATCTGTACAAATTGCATTTCAACTTCTTAATTTTTAAGAAGGACAAAATGTAATGGCAAAGTAGAAAACCCTTTTAAATTTAGCAAAAATATTCTAATACAAATAGGTCACAACATCATTACATCATACAAAATTAGTCCCATTCCCCACTCAGAGGCTTTGTAAAAGCTTTGCTCTTTTGCCTTCCGGCCTTCATGGGGAGTGAGTCACACTGTTAGGCCCACCAAAGTGTATAAACTGTTATTACAGAAAAAGCATCTTTAAGTACTCCCTTTTAGGCTGGGTTCACACATATGTGATTTGGATGCGGCTTTCCCCACATCGAAATTTGCATGACAGGAGAGTGTGACCAGCTCTCAATGGAGCGAGTTCAAAAATATTTGGGGCAGTCTGATTCAGGTGTAAAAATTCAGACCTGATTTTCACCTAAACTGGTGAATGGGGACGCACCAGACACCATGTTGTGAACCGCAGCCACAGCATATGTAAACCCAGCATTAGGCCTCGTACACACGACCGAGGAACTTGTCGTAAATGAAACATTGTTTTCCTCGACGAGTTCCTTGTTAGGCTTGTCGAGAATCTTGACAAGCTTTCTTTGCGTACACACTGTCAAGACAAAATCTTGTCGTTCTCAAACGCGGTGACGTAAAACACGTACGACGGCACTATAAAGGGGAAGTTTAATTCCACTGGTGCCACCCTTCTGAGCATGTGCGGGTTTCTAAGCATACACACGAATGTGTTTCTCATCAAAAAACAGCCCGACGAGGAATACGACGAGGAAATTGAGATTCCCGACGTGGAAAAAGAGAGCTTGTTCTCTTTTTTTCTCGTCAAGTTCCTCGACAGATTTCTCGATGAAAAACATACACACGTTTTCCTCGGCAAAAAAGCTCTGCCACCAAGTTTCTTGATGGATTCTGACGAGGAAATCGGTCGTGTGTACGAGGCCTTAGACTGGGAAAATCCCAGTTTCCTAGACCCATGTGGTATACAGGGCCTTACAGAGCATTAAATTTACCCTTCCTGGTGCTCTACAACTCTCTTTGAATTTGACTTTGTATTGCCATATGTTCACTGGCCAGTAGCTGGTCTGACATTTAACATTTGCTTGCCTGCAACTTGTAACATTAGTAGATATTTAGGAGTTATTTATTTTAGTAGTAATTTTTAGTTAGTAGCTTGTGCATGCTTTTTTTAATATTGATTTTTGGTACAACAACACATACGGTATATTTCTGTTATGGGTCATTTGAGATACATAAGCTGATTGAATTACCAAAGGAATAAAGACTATTCAATTTCCCAAATTAATTTTTGTATTGTAAAGAAAAACGATAATTTAGCTTCAATTGTCCAATGATGTATGTGGAAAAAGACAGATTTTTTCACATAATTGGGCATTCAATGTGAACATAGCTTCCCTTTATTTAGTAAACATAACATTACCAAACTAAACATTCACCTTGCTAACTCGACGGCCTCTAATCTTTTATTGAGTCAATGCCATAATAGTTTACATCAGTGGTCTCCAAATGGAAATGCAGGGGCCGGATGCAGCCCTTTGCTTCCCTTAAGGCAATTTTCCTTCCACCGATATAAAACACTGTTCCTCGCACTGACACCAACAATGGGGCACTATTTCTCCCATTGACACCCACATTGGGGCACTATTCCTTAAACTGACACCAAGGATGCAGCAATCTACCTTCACTGATACTAGTGATGGGGCACTATTCCTACCCCTAATACCAAAGATGCATTTTTTACTAAAAAAGGATTCAAGGTCAATTTATTTTCCAAATGGACATAGTTTGACCCTTATGCACACGATCAGTCCATCCGATGAGAACGGACCGATGGACCATTTCCATCGGTTGACTGATGGTCCGTCGCGCCTACACACCATCGGTTAAAAAAAACGGTCGTGTCAGAACGCGGTGACGTAAAAAACACAACGACGTGCTTAAAAAAACGAAGTTCAATGCTTCCATGCATGTGTCGACTTGATTCTGAGCATGCGTGGATTTTTAACCGATGGTTCGTGCCTACGAACGATCGGTTTTGACCTATCGGTTAGGAATCCATCAGTTAAATTTAAAGCAAGTTTGCTTTTTTTTAACCAATGGTTAAATAACCGATGGCGCCCACACATGATCGGTTTTGACCGATGAAAGCGGTCCATCCGACCATTCTCATCGGTTTAACCTATCGTGTGTACGCGGCATTGGAAAGACTGTAGGACAGTAAACTATGTCTTTATTTGGAAAGTTTGGTGATGAATTGTGTATATTGTGATGTGCTTGATATTTCCTGGCATTTGTGAACTTTATGGTCCACAATCAGATTTCAGCAATAATTGTTCCCTTTTTGACACTATGTAGACCTCTGCATTCCCCTATTAATGATTTAATGCCTTTTTCACTGCTTTGCAATATTTCACACCACCGGATAAATGCAATAATTTTTTATAACATTATTAACTTGTAATACTCAAAGTACATATCAGGATGGATTTTAAGTAGAAATATTTCTGACAACCCAATAAAATAACAATATGGTACTTCACACCAAAATAGCTGGTGAAAGCAAAATGGCAGACATGTCAGAATTCATACTGAAATTCTTATATCATGTGCAGGCAAAGGAGTGTAATATTGTGTCACTTATTTAAGAAGTGAACAAACAGTATTTATTGAACATCACATGTCAGGCTGACACATTATTTTATAGTTTCATACAGTGCCAAACTGTCATATTACAGCATATTTTGTGTTCCAAGCCATATGTGTTTGTCATAGGATCTCTCTATAGAACCTGTGTTTATTAAAATTCACCCCTTCCTGAGCGTTTGATGTTACAAACAGATAACAAAAATGTTTTCTCTCTATACAGCTAGTTCACAGATTCCACCTGCATCTCTAGTTTTCATTTGTATAACCTGCCAAGTGCCAAGCACCCTGTCTGATGTGTGCCCCAGCAGGCAGCCATCAGCCTGCCACCAGAAGGTCAGAGTGATCTATCTTGTCAACATCAATCCTGTCTGGTCTGTCCATTCTTGAGAGGTGCTGTAGTTCAGGCTTGGTTGCACTGTCTTCTGGGAATTGTGTTTTTATGTCCTTGCCCTCTGTATTTTTTTCTTTCAGTTATCTGATCCATAAAAATGTTTTATTTACTTGTTTCCAAAATTTTGGATATAAAGAAACCAGGGTGTTACATTTATGTTATTACACTTTGTTGTATGTTTATTAAATAAGAAATGTGTTCTAATTAAAAGAGGGATACATGAAATATCAAAATGACTAAATATAGACAATTTGCAAATTGTTTTTCTTGCAATGGTGGAGAAGCTAATATTGAACTTGGGAGTTCTACAATATTTAGCAAACTCAAAATAGTTGTTCTCTTTTGTGCTCTGCAGACTCAAGGAAAGCACAAGCATAAACAATCCATCCAGGAAATATTTATTTTGGGTCAGGTTATTTCTTGATATAATGATCACAAAAAAAGATAGCATAACAAATAATAATATTCAAGTATATACAAAATGACTTACAACATAAAATACATAAGGAACAATATACACCCTAATGTCTTAAACTCTGAGTATTGGGGAACTTTATGTTTGAATTTTGAAAGGGAGCCAAGTGTGGGTTACATTTCTTTTGCTTTACTTTTTGGAACACAGACATCACTAGGGCAACAGGAGCATGCTGTTATTGATACGAAAGAGCCCATGTCCATCAGCACTGGACTGATGTTTTCTGAGGTTTAATTACTATTTAAATACCCATTTGTTGTTACTATGTTTTTTTATATTTAAAAAGGTAAACAAACAAAAAAAATTTGATAATGCATGTAGATCACCAGATAAAATGTGTGGGTAAATTTACAGTAGAATAGATTGAGGTGGGCGGGTTATGCTTGTATTCAACTTACCTGCAGCATGGATCTCTTCAAGAAATGGTTTTCTAATGAATGAAGCCCTGTAAACACGATCAGTTTGTCTGATGAAAACAGACCTATGGACCGTTTTCATTGGACGAACCGATCGTGTGTGGGCCCCATCATTTTTTTTATCCATCGGTGAAAAAAAATAGAACATGTTTTAAATTTTTCTTATGGTTAAAAATCCATCTGTCAAAAATCCACGCATGCTCAGAATCAAGTCGAAGCATGCTGGGAAGCATTGAACTTCATTTTTCTCAGCACGCCATAGCGTTTTACGTCACCGCGTTGGACACGATTGGATTTTTAACTGTTTGGCCCGGATTCACAGACAGAGGCGCACATTTATGCCGCCGTAGCGTATCTCCTGTACGCTACGCCGACGCAGCGCAGAGAGGCAAGCACTGAATTCACAAAGCCAGTGCTCCCAAAACTGCGCTGGGTTTCCTAGGCGTAAGCCGGCGTAGGTGGAAGTGGGCGTGAGCCATGCAAATGAGGCGTGACCCCATGCAAATGATGGGCCGAGTGCCAGACAGATACGTATAACGAACGGCGCATTCACCGTCCCGTGGACGCATCCCAGTGGGCATGCTCAGAATCACGTCGGAACTACTCCCTAAGATACGTCGGATCACTGCCTATGGCGTAAACGTAACCTACGCTCAGCCATATTCACGTCCAACATAAACTACGTAAAATACTGTACGCCGGCTTGTGTTCCCTGGTGCAGCCCTTTGCATGGATGCTGCTGAGTTACACCTCCTTTATGGGGCATAACTTTACAACATACGTATGACTTACGCGCACTTGCGTTGGGCGCACGTACGTTCGTGAATCGCCGTATCTCCCTCATTTGCATATGAAATGGAAAATCAATGGGAGCGCCAAATGCGTCCATCGTAAATATGCGCCCACTCTATGCCGGCGTAGGCAAGTTACGTTGGTGGGATGAAGCCTGTTTTTAGGCGTATTTTAGTATGTGGCTCCGACGCACAGATACGACAGCGCATATTTGCACTTACGCAGCGTATCTGGAGATACGTCGGGGCAAGTGCTTAGTGAATCCGGGTGTAAGGGCTTACCTTGTGTGGAGTCCATTTTGCAGGTTTGTAAGCTCACCCTTGCAGGTACACACAGCCCAAGGTAATACAGGTAAGACACTACCTGGGCTGTGAGTCTGTGCACGGGGGCTAGATAGAGATTAGCCCAGGATAGTATAGCCGTGGCCCAGGATTCCAGAGATAGTCAGGTAAGTACTGACGGAAAGTTCAGGGTTTGCAGACAGGAACCAAAGACAAGTCCGGGGCACAAGCCGTGGGTCAAGGGATGGAGAAGACAGGGAAAGTCCAAAAGTACAAGCCGGGGTCAGAGGGCAGGAGACAGCAGCAATCCAGGGTACGTAAGCCAAAGGGTCAGAAGCCGGGGTCAGTCTTGTAGATGAAGACAATCACAGGAACACAGGAACCGTTAGCACAGACAGGACAAGCAGAGTACAATGAACTGACACCTGCCTCATAGTGAGGCAGGGCTTTATACCCTGGTTGATTAGGAAACCTGCCTCAGCTGGACCAGGATAAACAGGTGCAGGGAGATTCAAAGACAGGCAATCAGCACATAGTTCAGAACCAGGCTTTGATGGACAGCAAGCAGGATATGAACTTGAGAAGTGGCTCAAAAGGCAAAGATCTGGAGCAGTGAAGGAGAAGTCCTGGGTTCAATCCCACCCAGAGCCACTTGGGGCGTGACCACGCCTTGCTGTCTGTTTGGCACGATAGCGATCGTGACACCGGGCCATTGTGTGTAGGCAAGACTGATGAAAGTCTGCTTCATCGGATATCCGATGAAAAAATCCATCGGATTCGATTCCATCAGATATCCGATTGTGTGTACAGGGCATAACAAGCATGTCTCTAAGGGCTTGTACACATGAGCACATGAGCTTCCCTTGGTAAAAATTCAATGTTCACAGCAAGTGTTTGCAAAGCTTTCAGAGAGTTGCTCAAGGGTCAAAAAACTATTTATAAAAACGTTTTAGAGACTGAATATAAGCTTCATACCCTAATGGTATATGGTGCCCTTCCGAATAGCTAAATGTGCCCAGGGTACATCAGACAGTTACTTTAGAGTCTGTGGCATGGCTGGAAATCTTGTGCATATGTGGTGGGTCTGCCCACATATCAAAAGGTTTTGGATGACAGTCTATCAGTTGGTGTACATTAGTGTACTGTACATTGTTAGTGGAGCTAGCATCCCTAAAACCAATATGAGGTCTTAATAAACCTAAAACTCTCATCGTGCACTTCCAATCAATATAAGTTTCTATCATTTATATGGACTGTAATCATCTGTTGGAACACATTTTGTGCTACACTATTTAATATATATTCAGTAGATTTTTTGCATTTCTCGTATATTATTTTTAGCACATATTTATAGAGTAATTAGCGCTACTTCAATATTTTACACAATTTGACACAATTTTATGGGTGTTGGCAACACTACAGAAGTTGGCTGCTGTTTACACTTTTCACTTTAGCACTCCTAGCATTTTATTATTAACTATTGTTGAACACGTTGGAAGCACATTAATACTTTATTGTTTATTCATATCATTTATAGTCACAGCAGCTAAGCAAACTCTGGCCAGAGCCTGGAAGTCAGGGTCCACTCCAACGATAGCACAAGTCAAACAAAGATTGTCAAGGTACTCTACTAACAAAAGACTGGCTGCCACCCTATGTAATAAATCTAGAAAGTTCAGGAAGATAGAGAACTCCTTAGGGGAATATAGACAACCTGTCATGGTCACTCTAATTGATTTGACTCTATCACTGGTCCTTCTGGACTCTCCACTATGCTTCAACTTGTTCACTTAGGTCAAGTCCACAGTCTGCCCACTGTTATTCTCTACACATTTTACCCAGTCCCTTACCTACTGAAGGGCACAGGCCCAACTTTAGAAATAAAGAGCTCACCATATTGATTGTTTAGTTTGCTTTTGTGTTTCCCACATGCAGCTTCTATTGGAGGTTTAAGCTCATGCCTTCTTTATCCTCTCAAAGGGTCTAAACACTCTTTAAAGTGGAGGTTCACCCTCAAAAAAAATTCTGACATCACATGGAGTCGAGCCATCCTACCGACAGAATGCCGTTTTTTTTTTTTTTTCTCAGCACATACCTCGTTATCACGATTTTCACCCCCCGGCAATACCGCAGGACTGGGCGTTCCCAAGCACTGCCTGTGCTCTATATGGCACCTGCGCACCGACGTTCGGGTTCTGTCGCCAACCTGTGATGCGCAGTATGTGCCGTTCAGAAGCCTGTCAATCACAGGCAGTGCTTGGGAACGCCCAGTCCTGCGGGATTGCCGCATGGCTGTTTTCGGTGCTAAACTGTGCAACGTTTAGTATTTAAACTATAAACATGTTGCTAGTGCTATTAGCAATGTGTTTAAGTTAAACAAAAGTAAAAAAAATGAATTTCTCTATTTATATGAAGGTCAGGTTAATATAACACAGCCAGCACAATGAGTTCCCCATTACAGTGCAAGGGAGAATTCTGCGCACCTTGATGTAAAGGACGATGAAACAGATCACAATCTAAGGGGGAACTCTGATGTAAGGGGGGGGGGGCTCTGCGCTACCATTTACATCAGAGTTCCCACTTACATCAGGGTCTGCAGAGTTCTCCCTTGCACAATATGAGGAAATCCTGCAGACTCTGATGTAAAGGGGAACATTGGGAACTCTAATGAGGGGGGCGACGACTCTGGTGACCAGAGATTACCTTCCGCAGAGTGAATACATTAAGGTAAGGGGGGTTACTTATATAAGGGTTAACCTTTATTTCAGTTCCCCCTTACATTATTGTGTTCACTCCCCCCCCCTTACATCAGTGACCCCCCTTAGACTGACCTCCTCTCAGGTGCACCGTGCAGGGCTCAGGCAACTCCAGCTTGGCGGCTCTGGTTTTATCCGATAGTCTCCGCTACACAGTCCACACACATCTGACTTCTCTCGTGATCCCCAATCTGGCACCGCTCCCACTCTTGACTCCTCTACTGGCTCCCCCTCAGAGACTGCAGACATGATAAAAGATGAGATGGTCAGAGACTACAGATATGGTACAGGAGATGGTCAGAGACTGCAGACATGGTACAGGAGATGGTCAGAGACTGCAGACATGATACAGGAGATGATCAGAGACGGCAGACGTGATACATGAGATGGTCAGAGACTGCAGACGTGATACAGGAGATGGTCAGAGACTGCATACGTGATACAGGAGATGGTCAGAGACTGCAGACGTGATACAGGAGATGGTCAGAGACTGCAGACGTGATACAGGAGATGGTTAGAGACTGCAGACGTGATACAGGAGATGGTCAGAGACTGCAGACATGATACAGGAAATGGTCAGAGACTGCAGGCATATTACAGGAGATGGCTATGCGGACAGGATACAGGAGATGATTATGCGGACAGGAGATGGTTATGCGGACAGGATACAGGAGATGGTTATGCGGACAGGATACAGGATACACTCATGCGGACGGGATACAGGAGAGATTAGAGAGACAGCAGACAGAGATAGCCTACAATGATTTTGTACAATCTTACTACTACCATTTTTGTCAGGAAACTGCTGCCTGTGCCTGTCTGACAGCACTGTGCACCACAGGTTCACCTGAGCCCCCTCCTCCCTCCCCCCTCCACCATCAATGAATATTTTCAGCCTGGCTGTCTTTCTGCTCACCCTCACACAGTCGACTCAAGATAGTCTCTCTTGTCAAACTACTAGTTTGCTCTGACTCACCAGGTACGGCAACGGCGGGCAGCACTGGCTCCACACACATGTCACTCACTCAATCCGGCAGGCAGGGGTCTCTTTCGTGGCTCCGGAGTCCGGTGGGGGTGTGTGTGCTCTGTTGTCTGTATCCAGTGCACTGGTCCCGTGTGCGACTGGTCAGGCTCCCTCAGTTCAGGTCACCGACCGTCACACACGCAGCTCTGCTCTCCACTCTGAGGGTCCTCTGTCCTGCCTGTTCATAGGCTGGTGGGAAAATGCAATGAATTCATTGGCTGCATGGCGGGTGGGCTGGGCAGAGGCTCTGCAGGAGGCGGTTTAGGATCGGATCTTCTCTGGGATTTCCGGAAATTGCGCATGCTCAGTTCTGACCTCGAGCCGATCTCCGCCATTTTTACTGGCCCATTTTCCTTACTACGGACTTTTACGTACAGGGAAAAAGTGCCTTGTTTTAACAAACTGTCCGTAATTCTACGTACGGTTGGCAACACAGATTCAGTAGATCAAACAGGAGCAAAGACACATATGCCTATTTTTAGGGTTTACATACAATTTAATCCTGCCAAGGCTGTTCTTGTTTTATTTTATATATAAAATCTGAAAGGAATGAAGGAGAGAGCACACCACTCCAAGTGATGTATGTAATCCAAACAAAAATGGCTGCACACCACGGTTAGTCCTTGAACCATTTATTGTGCAATCTTCAAGTACAAAAACCACAGCCAGGACACAAAGAAGCTGTTGATGCTTTTCACACCAACTGTATGCTTAATCATCACTAATGTTTAACCCAAAGTGTGTGTGAAAAGCATCAACTAGCAACAGCTGTGTGTCCTGGCTGTGGTTTTTGTACTTGAAAATTGCACAATAAATGGTGCAAGGACTAGCCATGATGTGCAGCCATTCTTGTTTGGATTATATATAATCTGAAAACAATGTTTTTGTAAGCATGATCTTTCAGGAAATAATTCACTAACTTTAATTTCAGTGCACACAAATGTGATGTTACTTATTGTTTTGGTAACATTTAAAATATAAGATAACATCAAGTAAATAGATACCCAATATGTCAAGCCTTAAAATTGTGTGTGCTTATTTATGAAACACACAAAATGTTTCATAGAAAAAGGATATCCCTATAAATGGGCAGGACTTAAAAAGGCAATACAAGCAAGGTTGAAATATAATAAAACATACATTTATTGGTATGTGTTAAAATGTCATATTTAAATTACATACAAACATGGTAAACGATAATAAACAGTTGATGTGACATGTAAATTACATATATGAAACAACCACATCTCCCCTCTGATCTGATGCTTTTTAGGAAGAAGCCAATCCTTTCTTTAGGGAGGTTCACATACGTTAAATATTCTATGAAAAACATAACATTCATTTATTAACACATAAACTCTATGTTGCATCATACTGACCAGCTACCATGCCCAATGATCAGCTATATATACAGCTGTATACTGTAAATATTTTTCAATATACCCCTGAAGAAGTGATTGACTTCTTCCTGAAACACATTGGGTCAGAGTTGTTGTTTCATATATGTAATTTACATGTCACATCAGCCATTTACCTTTTACCATGTTTGTATATACTTTCAATTTGAAATTGTAATACATACAAATACATGTATGTTTTATGTTATTTTGAACCTTCACTGAGTTGCCTTTAAAGTCTCACCCATTTATGGGGGTTTCCTTTTACTGTTTTTAAAATTTGGTATGTTGGCAACACTTAAAGTGCCTTAACCTCTTCCATACAGGGCTTTTATACACACCTCCATACCAGGCCTATTCTGGCACTTCTCTCCTACATGTACAAATCATAATTTTTTTGCTAGAAAATTACGCAGAACCCCCAAACATTATATATGTTTTTTTAGCAGACACCCTAGGGAATAAAACGACGGTCATTGAAACCTTTTATCCTGCACGGTATTTGCGCAATAATTTTTCAAACGCCTTTTTTTTGGAAAAAAATTGTTTCATGAATTAAAAAAATTAAAAAACAGTAAAGTTAGCCCAATTTTTTTGTAAAATAGGAAAGATGATGTTACACCGAGTAAATAGATACCTAACATGTCATGCTTTAAAATTACGCACACTCATGGAATGGCGCCAAACTTCGGTACTTAAAAATCTCCATAGGCAACGATTTGAAAATTTTTACAGGTTACCAGTTTAGATTTACAGAGGACATCTAGTGCTAGAATTGTTGCTGGCACTCGCAGCGATACCTCACATATGTGGTTTAAACGGCGTTTACATATGTCGGCGGGACTTGCGTGTGCGTTTGCTTCTGGGCGCAAGCTACCGGGGACAGGGGCGTTAAAAAAATAAATTTTATTTCTTTTTTTTTTTTTATATATTTATTTCTTTTTTTACACTTTTTTTTTTAATTTTCTTTTTTTTATTATCACTTTTATTCCTATTACAAGGAATGTAAACATCCCTTGTAATGTGTGTGACAGGTACTCTTTATGGAGAGATGCGGGGTCAATAAGACCCCACATCTCTCCTCCAGGCTGGAAAGCATGAAATCGGTGAAAAAAAATTCACCGATCTCATGTTTACTGTTGCTTAGTAGCCGCAATCGCGGCTTTGTTTACTTACGGGGACCCGGGCGTGACGTCATCACATCGCACCCGGGTCCTCCGACGGTCATAGAGATGACTGGTGACCATCTGGTCACCAGTCATCTCTATGCTTCCTGCGAGCGCTGGACGATTCGTTCTCTGGGCCCCCGATGGCACGGGAGAGCCCGGAGAAGCACCGGATGGCGGCGGGAGGGGGGGATGTCCCCTCCCGCCGCCTGTAAGAACGATCTAGCGGCGGAACCGCCGCTATGATCGTTCTTACGTTGTGCAGAATCGCCGGCACAAGAGAAGGATATCTGAATGATGCCTCTAGCTGCAGGCATCATTCAGATATCCCCCCCACAAAGCCCAGGACGTCATATGACGTCCACTCTGAACGGCAGAGGTTCTTTGTGGACGTCATTTTACTATGGGCCGGTAGGGAAGTGGTTAAAAAGTATTCATACCCCTTTGAAATTTTACACATTTTGTCATGTTACAACCAGCAATGTAAATGTACTTTATTGTATACATAGAGTGCCTTGCGAAAGTATTTGCCCCCCTTGAACTTTGTGACCTTTTGCCACATTTTAGACTTCAAACATAAAGATATAAAACTATAATTTGTTTTTGAAGAATCAACAAGTGGGACACAATCATGAAGTGGAACGAAATTTATTGGATTATTCAAACTTTTTTAACAAATAAAAAACTGAAAAATTGGGCGTGCAAAATTATTCAGCCCCCTTAAGTTAAAGCGGAGTTCCACCCTATTTTTCAACTTATCAGCATTAGTTTTAACACTGCCCCTTTAAATACATTTGGGATGTCTTTTTTTTTTCTTTTAAAAACTCACGTTTTTATCCCTGAGTGTCTCTTTCCCCCGCCGTGGCGGAATGGCCCCCCCCCCGCCGCATCCAGCGCTGCTATGCCTCCTGGGATATGTGTGTCATCAATCCCAGGAGGCTGGCCTCAACATCGCAGCCGTGGATGAACATCTCGGGGGCGGGAGGGAGGGAGGGCAGTGCCGCCCATAGAGGTGGTGTCCTTCCTCTTCTCCCTCTCCAACTCCTCCCCCGTCCTAGCACCGCCCCCGTCCGTGTTGTCACCGCACTGATGGGCACTAATGTTGTCACCGCACTGATGGGCACTAATAATGTTGTCACCGCACTGATGGGCACTAATAATGTTGTCACCGCACTGATGGGCACTAATGTTGTCACCGCACTGATGGGCACTAATAATGTTGTCACCGCACTGATGGGCACTAATAATGTTGTCACCGCACTGATGGGCACTAATAATGTTGTCACCGCACTGATGGGCACTAATGTTGTCACCGCACTGATGGGCACTAATAATGTTGTCACCGCACTGATAAAAGGCACTGGTGCCACTGCACAGATAATGAACTGGTGTCACCGCACTAATGGGCACTGATAATGCACTGGTGGGCACTGACATTTGGGTCTGGTTGTGGTTCTGGGGCCGATGCGGGGTGCTGTGCCAGGGATGATGCGGTGGGCAATGTTATGGTGGCAATGTGCTGTGCTGGGGGAAGAAGGAAGCAGGAGGAACTCAGCACAGCACAGGGATGGTGGGAACCTCTCATAATGGGCACAGCGGGTGTACAGACCCAGGAACTCAGTGCAGGGATGGTGGGAACCTCTCATAATGGAGCACAGCAGGTGTACAGACCCAGTAACTCAGTGCAGGGATGGTGGGAACCCCTCATAATGGAGCACAGCAGGTGTACAGACCCAGGAACTCAGCACAGGGATGGTGGGAACCTCTCATAATGGAGCACAGCAGGTGTACAGACCAAGGAACTCAGTGCAGGGATGGTGGGAACCTCTCATAATGGGCACAGCTGGTGTACAGACCCAGGAACTCAGTGCAGGGATGGTGGGAACCTCTCATAATGGGCACAGCTGGTGTACAGACCCGGGAACTCAGTGCAGGGATGGTGGGAACCTCTCATAATGGGCACAGCTGGTGTACAGACCCGGGAACTCAGTGCAGGGATGGTGGGAACCCCTCATAATGGGCACAGTGGGTGTACAGACCCGGGAACTCAGTGCAGGGATGGTGGGAACCTCTCATAATGGGCACAGCAGGTGTACAGACCGAGGAACTCAGTGCAGGGATGGTGGGAACTCCTCATAATGGGCACAGCGGGTGTACAGACCCGGGAACTCAGCACAGGGATGGTGAGAACCCCTCATAATGGGCACAGCAGGTGTACAGACCCCAGAACTCAGCACAGGGATGGTGGGAACCCCTCATAATGGGCACAGCTGGTGTACAGACCCAGGAACTCAGTGCAGGGATGGTGAGAACCCCTCATAATGGGGCACAGCGGGTGTACAGACCCAGGAACTCAGCACAGGGATGGTGGGAACCTCTCATAATGGGCACAGACCCGGGAACTCAGCACAGGGATGGTGAGAACTCCTCATAATGGGCACAGCTGGTGTACAGACCCAGGAACTCAGTACAGGGATGGAGGGAATCCCTCATAATGGAGCACAGCGGGTGTACAGACCTGGGAACTCAGTGCAGGGATGGTGGGAATCCCTCATGAAGGGTTCCCACCATCCCTGTTCTGTGCTGACTTCCTGTGGATGTACTCCTGCTGTGCCCATTATGAGCGTACGAATCCGAATTGAGTTTCGGGCACAAAATACGAAATAACGGCTAATAATGCGAAACTGAACTAAACAAAATGAATTTATTGACAGTGCACATGTCTGGTATATGTATACACACCACATATATAACAAGAGATATATATCATCTTGTTATGTAGATATATCTGCACAGGAACAAATTATTTAGTATATTTACTGGTTCCTGGAAGGAGGAGGAGAGGTTTGCATAGATAAGGGGCGGTAACTTCCTCTGACACTCCCGTTGCTATTGAAACCTGATCTGAAACCATTACACTGCTTGTACAGCACTGAGCATGTGCGAGGCTGAAATCCAGGAAGTCATACAGTCTGGCTTCATGATGCCCACACTTAAGATGGCCCCAGTCAATTTCTATTTTATAAAGTGTCTAAATGCTGTAACAACCTAACAAAACGGACCTTAGTTTACAGACTAACTGTAGTAGAATACATTAAGCTTGTGTATTACAGGGGTATTCATATTTAAAAAGTTTTTATTTTTAAAATTGTGGCCGGAACTCCGCTTTAATACTTTGTAGCGCCACCTTTTGCTGCAATTACAGCTGTAAGTCGCTTGGGCTATGTCTCTATCAGTTTTGCACATTCCTCCTTGCAAAACAGCTTGAGCTCAGTGAGGTTGGATGGAGAGCGTTTGTGAACAGCAGTTTTCAGTTCTTTCCACAGATTCTCGATTGAATTCAGGTCTGGACATTGACTTGGCCATTCTAATGCCGCGTACACACCATCACTTTATGTGATGAAAAAAAATGACGTTTTTAAAAACGTCACTTTAATTGACTGTGTGTGGGGGAAAACGTCGTTTTATGTCTTGTAAAAAACGACCAAAAAAAATTGAAGCATGCTTCAATTTTATGTGTCGTTTTTCAAAAGTGCACTTTTTACTTCACAGAAATTGACCGTGTGTAGCAAAAAACGTTGTTTTCTAAGATGTTTTTTCATCCACGCCCAGAAGCTACTTATGAAGCAAGCTTCAATGGTAAAACGTGGTGGAACGTAACCTCACTTTGCAAGATCATTGTGAGAAAACGATGGTGTGTAGGCAACTTCGTCTTTGAAAATTGAAGTTTCAAAAACGTCATTTTTTACTTCACAGAAAGTGTCGTTTTTTTTCATCACATAAAGTGATGGTGTGTACGCGGCATAACACCTGGATATGTTTATTTGTGAACCATTCCATTGTAGATTTTGCTTTATGTTTTGGATCATTGTCTTGTTGGAAGACAAATCTCCGTCCCAGTCTCAGGTCTTTTGCAGACTCCATCAGGTTTTCTTCCAGAATGGTCCTGTATTTGGCTCCATCCATCTTCCCATCAATTTTAACCATCTTCCCTGTCCCTGCTGAAGAAAAGCAGGCCCAAACCATGATGCTGCCACCACCATGTTTGACAGTGGGCATGGTGTGTTCAGGGTGATGAGCTGTGTTGCTTTTACGCCAAACATAACGTTTTGCATCGTTGCCAAAAAGTTTGATTTTGGTTTCATCTGACCAGAGCACCTTCTTCCACATGTTTGGTGTGTCTCCCAGGTGGCTTGTGGCAAACTTTAAACAACACTTTTATGGATATCTTTAAGAAATGGCTTTCTTCTTGCCACTCTTCCATAAAGGCCAGATTTGTGCAGTATACGACTGATTGAGTGATCATGGGCCTTTTGGCTGCAACTCTGATCAGTCTTCTCTTTGTATGAGCTTAAAGTTTAGAGGGACGGCCAGGTCTTCGTAGATTTGCAGTGGTCTGATACTCCTTCCATTTCAATATTATCGCTTGTACAGTGCTCCTTGGGATGTTTAAAGCTTGGGAAATCTTTTTGTATCCAAATCCGGCTTTAAACTTCTCCACAACAGTATCTCAGACCTGCCTGGTGTGTTCCTTGTTCTTCATGATGCTCTTTGCGCTTTAAACGGACCTCTGAGACTATGACAGTGCAGGTGCATTTATACGGAGACTTGATTACACACAGGTGGATTCTATTTATCATCATTAGTCATTTAGGTCAACATTGGATCATTCAGAGATCCTCACTGAACTTCTGGAGAGAGTTTGCTGCACTGAAAGTAAAGGGGCTGAATAATTTTGCACGCCCAATTTTTCAGTTTTTTATTTGTTAAAAAAGTTTGAAATATCCAATAAATTTCGTTCCACTTCATAATTGTGTCCCACTTGTTGATTCTTCAAAAAAAATTACAGTTTTATATCTTTATGTTTGAAGCCTGAAATGTGGCAAAAGGTCGCAAAGTTCAAGGAGGCCGAATACTTTCGCAAGGCACTGTATGTGTATATGTGTATCATTATATCTGCATGTATTTGACATTATTTATTTATGATTATTCCACAGAGGATCCTTAAGGTCATCTCCCCCTACAGATATTCGATCCGATATGAGTTCTTTTTTGGGGGGTGCACGTATACATTGTGCAAGTCCCATCTTGCCAGTAAGTACACACCATCTGCCTAATTGTGTCACGTGTTTTATTCTTATGATGTTTTTTTATCCCCTTTATTATTTCTTTCTTTTTTAACAATTATAGTCATTGCAATAATTATTAGTATTGCCTATTATTCAATTGTGTTATTATACTGTGTTTTTTATACATTTTTCATTTTTTATTGCCTGTTGTCATTTAATTATGAATGTTTCCTTTGGCACTGTTGACCCTTGTAGTCCTCAGATCAGCGTCATCACCACAGACTATTTAATGACAAATATGTCATTACCACTAATTTCTAATTTATCTTTTATCTTGTATGTGTTTTTAATCCTGCCTATGTATTAAACTTTTGGGATACTACACTTAAAGGGGTTGTAAAGGTTTGTTTTTTATTTTCTAAATAGGTTCCTTTAAGCTAGTGCATTGTTGGTTCATATACCTTCCTTAGATTTCCCTTCTAAATGTTTGTTTTCTTTGTCTGAATTTTTCACTTCCTGTTTCACCTCAGTAAGGTGTTCAATAAGCTGTTCTGAATGACTTTCCACTGCTCGGATGATGGTGGAAAGCTTACTGAGGCGGAACAGGAAGTGAGAAATTCAAACAAAGAAAACAAATATTTAGAAGAGAAATCAAAGGAAAAGGTAAGTGAACCAACAATGCACTAGCTTAAAGGAACCTATTTAGAAAATAAAAGATGAACCTTAACAACCCCTTTAATTGGCATGTCCCTTTCTCTCTCTCTTGCTTTCTTTGATTCACACAGAGCCGTCACAACTCTGAGAACATCAGCCACAGGTGGTCCCTTACCCACCTATCCAGTACATTATATATCACACCCAGTGATCCTTAAGGACTGCCTCCTATTCCACATCATTGTGTCTGTTAAGAGACATTTGTCTTCATATTTGGCTGGATTATGTTTGAATAAAATTCCAATGCACCAGTTCCTTTCTCCCTAATATTGTCAAATACCCCATGGCAGTTTTTTTGCCAAATCCCAGCCAATGCGGTAAATTACCACATTAAATAATGCAGTAATTGCAGCAGCTAAATAGAACAAATATGGCATTCAGTATTTAACGTAAAATTCTTAGTGAATTGAACTTCCACAACTGATTTTCCACATGCTGTATCTTACTGCATTTTTTTGGCCGTTATTTAACTCTTAGTGAATCAACCCCTTTGTGCCTTAAAGCAAAGCTCCACCCAAAAGAGGAATCTCCGCTTGTCTGCCCCCCCCCCCCCTCTGTTGACACATTTGGGGCATTTTGGGGAGGAGGGAAGAGCTGGTACCTGGTTTTGACAGGTACCTGCTCCAACTTAAAGCTCAGTTCACCGCAGTGAAGTGAGCCGGAAGTTCAGCCCCTCCTTCCCCCCGCATTTGGCCTATTCACAAAGCGCAGCACAATTTGCGCACGCACAGTAGTACATCCGCTGCAAAGCCGGCAGGCTTCACTGCCAGATTCCCTTAGCCATGACTCGGGTGAGGTCACCGCGGGATGCCTGGACAGGTAAGTGCCCTAACAGTAAAAAAAATTTGAGTGGGGGCCGGAACTTCTCTTTAAGGTGGAGTAGGCTCCTTCCAGGCAAACTTGCCCTTAATTTATCAACGGCTATATATTCTCTAACTCTCAAGGACCACATTATACAGAGAAGCCTTGTTGTATGCACTGCGGATATGTTTGCAAATGTGTGCAACTAAGCCCTCTGTTTCTAACAGGACTTGTTAGATGGAGGCAACATTGCAGGTTAGCTGTAGGTGTGCTGGAATTTTTTGTCTGTTTGTGATATGCAGACAGAATGTAACCATTTGTTTTACCATGTGCCTTACTGAATGTATAGGCATTTTGTTTACTGTATTTTTTATTTTCACTGTAAAAAAATAAAAACAGTTAATACAATGACATTTATTATTATACTTGATGGCTTACATGTATTTTTCATTGACCTGTAATTGGCCTGTAATCATATGTGCATGATCACCAAAATGTAATGAAAACAGAGATAAAACATGATCTGTACTTTTCCAGATAAGTTCCCTAAGCAACTTTGTAACAAAAAATATATATAAATAAATAAATAAAATCATTTGACACGGAAAACCAGTGACTAATAATTATGTGCTGCATTTCCCTCTGAGATGATTTTGTAGAAGCCTCATAATATGTTGCATTTGCAAGGATTAATGACTATTATAATGGCAAATAGATGTTTGGAGCTCAGTAATGTTCCTTCACAAGGTAACATGGGGTTTCTAGTCCCTTGGAGGCTATAATTGGTGGCATTAATGCAGATTTTAATTACATTTCCTGGAAAAAAATGAATTGGGATAAAACAAAGAGAAATGATCATCTTTCTGTATATTTTTCAATTGTTTCTTGCAGTAGGAATGTGCTTTAAAAAAAGCTATTAAACAATTCCCGTTGATACCCTAGATTAATATTTGTTTTGCAACAGGCATTCAGTTTTTTGTTGCTTTTCCCTAACATAAAATAAATGAAATATTTATTTTACAGTAGCATGTGTTGGTGCTTTGAGTTTTAAATTCCTTTTCAAGTTATCTTGCTTTTGTAGGGAATGTTTACTATGTTGACATATGTAGCAAGGGATCTGAATTATATTGGTGGAACAGCTGGAGTGGTTTGGATGAGTAGGCCTTTTGGTTCTAATTTTTATTTTATTTTTGTTCTGGATTCCTACTTAAAATACCTATAACAAATACAGGTTTAATTTAAGCTACTTTATAATACAATGAGTGTAAACCCAGGAGTCCAATAATTCAAAGGGGTTGATTTACTAAATGAGTTGAGGCAGTACACATGGCAAAGGAACGTTAGTAAATTCAGTTGTGATCATTTTGCATAGTTAATGGCTTGCTAGCAACAGTACTGATTTTTTATTTATTTTTTACCTACATAGGATTGAGTAAGTTGCGATTTATAGTCTTAT
Organism: Rana temporaria; assembly: GCF_905171775.1. Taxonomy (NCBI): domain Eukaryota; kingdom Metazoa; phylum Chordata; class Amphibia; order Anura; family Ranidae; genus Rana; species Rana temporaria. The sequence goes on from NC_053492.1 coordinate 250,703,268, forward strand.
TTTCTTAAACTTTAACTCTGCCCCACCAAAGAATTCTTGCAGCAGGTGGTTACATAGCTTCACTAAGACAAGGCAATATGAAAATGGTATTTTAGGAAAGGGGGTATCTTCATAGAGACCTAAAGAGGGGGTTAACTCTGGGCAAAAAAAATTAAATGTTAGCAGCTACAAATAATGTAGCGGCTGACTTTTAATATAAGGACACTTACCTTTCCAGGAATCCAGTGCTGTCCACACCTAGGCTAGTGTCTGTAGGTTCAGGAGCGAGCCCGGAGGTGTGCTGCCATGAGAAGCAGCTTCCTATGGTGCCACACTGAGAAGATGAGGAGCCAGGAGCACCAGAAGAGGAGAATTAGGGCTGTTTTGTGCAATAGCATTGCACAGAGCAGATCAATATATTTACTGTATATGTTATATAAATATATGTTATATATGTTTCTGATTTTGAAAGGAAAAAAAAAACGTTACAAATGCTTTAAAGTGGTTGTAAACCCTTACAGACCACTTTGACCTACAGGTAAGCCTAGATTAAGACTTACCTGTAGGTCCAAGAAATATCTCCTTAACCTACACGGTTAAGGAGATGCTTCCAAGAAAGACAGCACCGATGTCTATGGCGCATGCGCCGTAGCCTACGGCCCGCAGGTGCACTAAGCGTGCCGCTACTAACGGCATCATAGGGTTAGTGGCGGCTCCCGCGCGCATGCGCTGCTCCGGCCAGTCACAGTGTCAGAGCAGCGATATCCGGAAGTCACTCCGGGTATCATATACACATATTCGCCAGCACACCAAGGATCAATAAAAAAAAAACGTCCAAAAATCTAATGCATATTCAGCGATCCAAAAAAGCTTTTTTGGATCGCTGAATTTGCATAAAATGTTTGGATGTTTTTTTAAATTGATCCTTGGTGTGCCGGCGAATATGTGTATATGATTTGCTTTCCGGTTCCCAGCCGGTGATCGTTTCAGCACCCTTTTACTCATTGGCCATTTTTCTGGTAGGTGTGCAGTTGGAATATTTTTGAGACTCCGGGTATCATGGCGGCGATGGAGGACGTGTCCGAGGACCGCTGCTGGGGCTTCATTCTCAGGTAAGTAATGCATAATGAGCTAGTATGATATGAATACTAGCTCATTATGCCTTTGTCTTGCAGGGTTTTTTTTTTAAGAGAGGGTTTACTTCCTATTTAACTGGCATATAATTGGGTAGTCAAATTAAACACAGATTTGCCCTATTTCTAACATTCATTTTTCAAATCAAACATTATCTATACTAAGTGAATATCCTTCTTATTAGGTAATTTAACCCCTATATTTACCCAATGTAAAGCTCTATATTTTCTTTCTTTTGCAGAACCTTCCCTTCAAAACAAAGTATTACTGGTGAATTCTTTTGATTACTTATTCCATAAACCTAAAAAGGAACCTATATGCTTTATAAGCAACTGAAAAAAAGACTTTAAAATGAAGTAAAATAATGGCCGAGTGCAATAAATGTAAAGATGGACAAATGATTATATCTTTTTTTTTTTAAATCCACTTTCATTTTTACAGAATGGTTTTGACTACAGTGACTGCACCATGAATTTAACACTGGGTGTTCTAATAAAGAAATTCAATCACTTGTCTGTTTTCTTGCTTACATTTTCAAAGAATATGCCTCTTTCTGCTGACAGTGCATTGCTGATAAAACAACAAATTGTGTAAAGCTAGCTCATTTAGTTAGTCTCAGAAACCTGCTGATATCACTGACATTTTCTCCAAAGATGCTAATTTCTCTCTTCATTTTTGGAGCATATGGTACAAGTTAAATATTTTTACTGGTTGAAAGTTAAGCAGACACACAGAGTAAATAAAAAAACAAAAAGAACAATAAAAAAAGAAGATTCCATAAGCAAGTGGACGGAGTGGTAATGATGTGAACAGTGCAATAATCCACAACAGCCTATCTCACCTACCGTTTTAGGAATTTAAAACTGAACTTCCGACAAGGAAAATAACACTGTTGATTTACTAAAATCTGCGTATGGTCACCAATCAGGTTCTAACTTCAGCTTGTTCAATTATGCTTTGACAAATAAACCTGGGAGCTGATTGGCTTCTATGCAGAGATCCACCAGATTTTGTACTTTCCAGTTCTAGTAAATCATCCTCTTTGGTTTACCTCTCAATTTACTCCCAGGCACTATGTAGCTTTTGGTTTATAAGACCCACTTATACTTACCTTTATCCATGGTCTGGTCCTTCAACTTCAGCACTGCAGAGTGGCAGGGTACTTCTTGCACTGCCCTCTTCCCATGTTGATTATGTGGACATTGCTCATTTTTTTGGCAAGCAATAAATCAAATGGCCCTGCAATGGTTACAGCGCTGGCACTATGAAGGGAATAATGTCACATGAGGGGCAGCAACAAGGCGGGTTCACTGCACAGAAACTGTCATACAGAGTTACTTTGGCTGAGCGGTTGCTTCCACAGGAGCTGGTAAGATGGATCATCTCGTGACTGTGGATTAAGGTAAGTGTGGCCTCGTACACACGACCGAGAAACTCGAAAGAATCCATCAAGAAACTTGGAAACATGGTATAATTGGATGGTTTTCAAAGACTCACAGACATATAAAACAATCATTTCTCTTTGGTGAATTATTTTTTTATTTTTTTTCCTTATGCTATTTAACCACTTGACACCCGCACGCCGTCATATGACGTCCAAAACGGGGACCTGTTATCCTGGGTGGACGTCATATGACGTGATGGGCTTTGCGGGGGGATATCTCAATGATGCCTGCACCCGGAGGCATCATTGAGATATCATTTTTTAGCGGCGGCGATCCTGCGCACCGTAAGAACGATCATATCGGCGGTTCCGCCGCTAGATCGTTCTTACAGGCGGCGGGAGGGGACATCCCCCCCCTCCCGCCGCCATCCGGTGCTTCTCCGGGCTCTCCCGTCCCACCGGGGGCCCGGAGAGATGATCGCCGTCCGCCGGATGTTTGCCATAGAGAAGACTGGTGACCATCTGGTCACCAGTCATCTCTATGACCGTCGGAGGCCCGGGCGCGATGTGATGACGTCACGCCCGGGTCCCCGTAAGTAAACAAACCGCAATTGCGGCTAGTTTGAATGAGATCTGTGAATTTTTTTCACGATCTCATTCTTTCCAGCCTGGAGGAGAGATGTGGGGTCTTATTGACCCCGCATCTCTCCTTAAAGAGGACCTGTCACACACATTCCTATTACAAGGGATGTTTACATTCCTTGTAATAGGAATAAAAGCGATTGAAAAAAAAAAGTGTAAAAAAAGTGTTAAAAATAAAGAAATAAGTAAAATAAAAAATAAAAAATAATAATAAAAAAATTAAAATTTCCCTGTCCCCGGGAGCTCGCGCTCAGAAGCATACGCACACGTAAGTCCCGCCCACGTATGTAAACGTCGTTCAAACCACACATGTGAGGTGTCGCCGCGTGCGTTAGAGCGTGTGCAACAATTCTAGCACTAGACCTCCTCTGTAACTCTAAACTGGCAACCTGTAAAAATTTTAAAGTGTCGCCTATGGAGATTTTTAAGTAACGAAGTTTGGCGCCATTCCATGAGTGTACGCAATTTTAAAGCGTGACATGTTAGGTATCTAGTTACTCGGCGTAACATCATCTTTCATATTTTACCAAAAAATTGGGCTAACGTTACTGTTTTGTTATTTTTTAATTTATGAAACCGTTTTTTTTACAAAAAAAAGCCGTTTGAAAAATTATTGCGCAAATACGGTGCAAGATAAAAAGTTGCAATGACCGCCATTTTATTCCCTAGGGTGTCTGCTAAAAAAACATATATAATGTTTGGGGGTTCTGAGTAATTTTCTAGCAAAAGAATGAGGATTTGTACATGTAGGAAAGAAGTGCCAGAATAGGCCCGGGAAGGAGGTGGGTTTTAAAGCCCGGTATTGAAGTGGTTAACGCTCTCTCATTTATGACTCTCTTTCTTCAATTACTTTACCCGATTGATGACTATATTTTGGCATAAGATTGTAATCTGTAGCATCACGATTTCGGTTATTTACTACGAGTGTTAAAACATGCTGTTATAAGATGTATCTGTCATGGTCTTACCTCTCTCCTGTCTCCTTCGTTTGACATGTGCTGGCGGCCATCTTGGTTTCTGGGTCTCTTGTAGCCTCCCACCCTGCGGCTCCTCCTTGCCACTGGGAGGAGCTGGATGCCTGGCTCATATATATAGGAGGTCTGTGGCTTCAGTTCCTTGCTTGGTCCTCCTGTGTTCACATGCTCCTAAGACTGCTGCTGCTTCTGGTTCCGATCCTGGCTTCGTCTGACTTCCCTGCTGGTTCCTGATCCTGGCTTCATCTGACTTCCCTGCTGGTTCCTGATCCTGGCTTCGTCCGACTACCCTTCTGGTTCCTGACCTCTGGCTTCGCAAGACTCTGCTTCGGTTTCATCATCCGTTTGGACTTTTGCTTTACAGCTTGATTTTCAATAAAGCCTTCTTATTTTCACTTATCTCTTGTTGTACGTCTGGTTCATGGTTCCAAAACATTAGGACTAAGCCATGAATTTTGACGGTACAGGGCCATCCTCGCTACCCACGCTGGTTGCCAGACTTGATCAGCAGGATTACCTGTTGGGTCAGTTCGCCGTGGCGTTGCAAACCCTGCTTGAACGCACGGCTCATTTCGCTCCCGTTGCCGATGGATCGGTTGTCGCTCCTGGGTCCGCTCCTACTGCCGCTCTGGTTGTTGCGCCAGAGTCTACCCCGACACCTGCTGTTGCGCCTGCGGTGTTTCGGGGTATGACCGGTTCTGCCCCCCTTCCACAGCGATTTGGGGGAGAGCCAACTCAGTGCCGAGGTTTCTTTAACCAATTGGGCATTTATTTCGAGTTGCTGCCACATGCCTTTCCCACTGAGAGATCAAAGGTGGGCTTCTTGATCTCGCTGCTCTCGGACAAGGCCTTGGCCTGGGCCAGCCCTTTATGGGAGAACAACAATCCGGTGGTTGCCGAGTTTTCCGGTTTTGTTGCTTCTCTTCGGAAGGTATTCGATGTGCCGGCTCGCGCCGCCTCTGCTGCGAAGCTCCTTATGTCCGTCGGACAGGGTTCTCGATCCGTAGCCGAATACGCCATTGAGTTTCGTACCCTGGCAGCAGAGGTGGGCTGGAATAATGAGGCTCTGGTCGCTGCTTTCTCTCATGGTCTCTCGGATGCCTTGAAGGATGAGGTTGCAGCTAAGGACCTACCAGTGGAGCTCGAGGCTCTTATTTCTTTCCTGATTTTGATTGACACCAGACTCAGGGAGAGACCTTCCTTTAAGGAGAGCCTGCGGAGGCCTCCTAACAGTTTGGCGCCTACGTTTGCTGTCCCACCCGTGCCTCCCTCTCCTCCCACGCCTCCTGGGGTTGACTTGTCTGGGGGTGAACCCATGCAGCTGGGGTTTGCTCGCCTGTCCGAGGGGGAGAGGGTACTCCGGAGACGCGAGGGCCGATGCATGTACTGTGGTCTCGGTGGGCATTTTCGGTTGGCATGTCTGAACCGTCCGGGAAACGCTCGTACCTGAGATCCTGTCGGGGGCAGATCTTGGGTGGAGTCTCCTCGTCCCCGGTTTCCCGTGTTGATAAACCACTGATCACTGTTGTCCTCTCCTGGGTCGGGGGCTCGGTGACGACCCAGGCGTTGGTGGACTCTGGTGCTGGTGTTTTTTTCATTGATAGTGAGTTCGCTGCCGCCAATTCCATTCCTCTGCAGGCTCGAGGTTCCCCGCTGGCTCTAGAGGCGATAGACGGCAGACCCCTCCAGCCATCACACGTGACTCATGAGACCCTTCCAGTGGGGATAGCCATTGGTGCCGTTCACAGAGAGTTGGTCTGCTTCCAGGTTATTTCGTATCCACACTACTCGGTGGTCTTGGGGTACCCCTGGCTCCAGAAGCATAATCCGACTTTCGACTGGAGATCGGCCGAGATTCTCTCATGGTCACCACAGTGTGGGGCTAGTTGCATCCATGGGCCTGTCAAGTTGCTGTGTACTTCCTCGGACTCTCTGTTGCCTCCTGATTACGAGGAGTACCGGGATGTATTTAATAAGGTGCGCGCAGTTGCCCTACCTCCGCACCGCCCATACGATTGTGCCATAGAGTTACAACCTGGTGCCGTTCCTCCTCGCGGCAGGGTCTATCCACTGTCGGTTGCGGAGAATGAGGCCATGGAGGAGTACGTGATGGAGGCGCTGTCCCGTGGTCACATTCGCAAATCCTCGTCCCCGGCAGGGGCTGGATTTTTCTTTGTGAAAAATAAGGGCGGTGAGTTGAGGCCTTGCATCGATTACAGGGGCCTTAATCGCATCACGATCAAGAACGCTTACCCGATACCCTTGATTTCCGAGCCACGGTCTTTACCAAACTCGACCTGAGGGCGGCATATAACCTGGTAAGGATCAGGGCGGGCGATGAGTGGAAGACCGCGTTTAACACCAGGACCGGTCATTATGAATCCTTGGTTATGCCCTTTTGGTTGTGCAATGCGCCCGCAGTCTTTCAGGAATTCATCAACGATGTTTTCCGTGACCTGTTGCAGCAGTGTGTGGTGGTCTATTTGGATGACATCTTGGTATACTCTGAATCCATGGAGGCCCACATTCTGGATGTCAAGCGAGTGTTGCAACGGTTACGAGAGAACAAGCTGTTCGGTAAGCTTGAGAAATGCGAATTTCACCGATCCCAGGTAACCTTCTTAGGTTACATCATTTCCGCTGAGGGATTCTCCATGGACCCTGAGAAGGTTTCGGCTGTCTTACAGTGGCCTCAGCCCAGTGGTCTTCGTTCCTTGCAACGCTTTTTGGGCTTCGCCAATTATTATCGGAAGTTCATCAGGGACTTCTCCATGCTGGCCAAGCCTCTCACGGATCTGACCAGGAAGGGCAGTAATTCCCAGGTCTGGCCGCTCGAGGCCATCCGGGCTTTTGAGGCCCTAAAATCCGCCTTTGTGTCGGCTCCGATTCTGTCTCATCCCAACCCTGGGTTGCCCTTTGTCCTCGAGGTGGACGCGTCTGAGACGGGAGTAGGCGCCCTTCTGTCTCAGCGTAGAACACCAGAGGGTCCGCTGCTTCCTTGTGGGTTTTACTCCCGGAAACTGTCTCCCGCAGAGTGCAACTATCAGATTGGTGACAGGGAGTTATTGGCCATAGTGCAGGCTCTCAAAGAGTGGAGGCACTTGCTCGAGGGCTCGGTGGTTCCGGTTCTCATCCTGACGGACCACAAGAATCTGACCTACCTTTCTGAGGCCAAGAGATTGACACCACGTCAGGCCAGATGGGCTCTGTTCTTGTCACGTTTTAATTACGTGGTCTCCTACCTACCCGGTTCCAAGAACATCAGGGCGGATGCCTTATCACGGCAGTACTCCGAGCTGTCCAGGGAGGAATCTATACCGACTTCGGTCATACCTCCGAATCAGATACTGGCCGCCATTCGCACCAGCCTGACCTCTCCCCTTGGTGAGCAGATTTTGGCGGCTCAATCTGGTGCTCCCTCTGGGAGACCCAACGGCAGATGTTTTGTGCCTGAGGAGTTGCGCACTCGGTTGTTGCGAACCTACCATAACTCCAAGACCGCGGGGCATCCTGGTAAGAATCAGCTGTCCTGGGCTGTTTCACGTCTGTTCTGGTGGCCTTCCCTACGTTCCGACATCGCCGCATATGTAGCGGCATGCTCCGTTTGTGCCCAAAGTAAGTCCCCTCGGCACCTTCCGTTGGGTCTGCTGCAACCCATAGCCACCGGGGAGCGCCCATGGTCACACCTGGGGATGGATTTCATTGTGGACCTCCCTGCATCCCGAGGCCATACGGTCATTCTCATGATTGTGGATCGGTTTTCCAAAATGTGCCACTGTGTTCCTCTCAAGAAGTTACCCTCTGCACAAGAGTTGGCCACGATTTTTGCCTGGGAGGTCTTCCGGTTGCACGGTTTGCCCAAGGAGATAGTGTCGGATCGGGGGAGTCAGTTTGTGTCCAGGTTCTGGCGCGCCTTTTGCTCCCAGTTGGGGATTCATCTCTCCTTCTCCTCGGCCTACCACCCTCAGTCCAATGGGGCCGCAGAACGATCCAATCAGGCCTTGGAGCAATTCCTTCGTTGCTATGTCTCCGATCACCAGGACAATTGGGTTGACCTCCTGCCTTGGGCTGAGTTTGCCAGGAACACGGCGGTGAACTCTTCCTCTGGGACGTCTCCCTTCATGGCCAATTATGGGTTCCAACCTGCCGTGTTACCGGAGGCATTCTCTCCCCAGGATATTCCGGCTGTGGAGGATCACCTTTCCATCCTACGCGCCTCTTGGGTACAGATCCAGAAGTCCCTTGAGGTCTCTGCGCAGCGCCAGAAACTCCAGGCTGATCGCAGACGAGCGCCTGCTCCTTCCTACCAGGTCGGAGACCGTGTATGGTTGTCCACTCGCAACCTCAACCTTCGAGTGCCCACTCCCAAGCTGGCTCCTCGCTTTGTTGGTCCCTTCCGAGTGCTTCGCAGGGTAAACCCGGTAGGCTATGCCCTTGCGCTTCCTCCTGGCATGCGGATCTCCAACGTGTTTCATGTCTCCCTGTTGAAGCCACTGGTGTGCAATCGCTTCACTTCCTCGGTTCCTCGGCCTCGTCCGGTCCAAGTGGGCAATCATGAGGAGTATGAGGTGAGCAATATCCTGGACTCACGCCTGGTCCGCGGTCGGGTGCAGTTTTTGGTCCACTGGCGTGGTTATGGTCCAGAGGAGCGTTCTTGGGTTCCCTCCGCAGATGTCCATGCTCCTGCCTTGCTCCGAGCCTTCCACGCACGCTTCCCTCAGAAACTGTTTTTTGCACCGCGGAGGAGGGGCCCTTGAGGGGGAGGTACTGTCATGGTCTTACCTCTCTCCTGTCTCCTTCGTTTGACATGTGCTGGCGGCCATCTTGGTTTCTGGGTCTCTTGTAGCCTCCCACCCTGCGGCTCCTCCTTCCCACTGGGAGGAGCTGGATGCCTGGCTCATATATATAGGAGGTCTGTGGCTTCAGTTCCTTGCTTGGTCCTCCTGTGTTCACATGCTCCTAAGACTGCTGCTGCTTCTGGTTCCGATCCTGGCTTCGTCTGACTTCCCTGCTGGTTCCTGATCCTGGCTTCGTCTGACTTCCCTGCTGGTTCCTGATCCTGGCTTCGTCCGACTACCCTTCTGGTTCCTGACCTCTGGCTTCGCAAGACTCTGCTTCGGTTTCATCATCCGTTTGGACTTTTGCTTTACAGCTTGATTTTCAATAAAGCCTTCTTATTTTCACTTATCTCTTGTTGTACGTCTGGTTCATGGTTCCGTAACAGTATCTATACGATGCAATGTTTGACTTCATATTCACCTAATAAAACTTGATGAAACAAAAAAAAAGAAACTTGGTGGGAGAGCTTTTTTGCAGAGGAAAACGGTCGTGTGTATGTTTTTCATCAAACTGTCGAGGAACTCGACGAGAAAAAAAGAGAACAGGTTCTCTCTTTCCTCGACAGGAGTCTCAATTTCCTCGTTGTGTTCCTCGTCGGGCTGGTTTTCGACGAGAAACTTGAGCGTCTGTATGCTAAGAAACCCACGCATGCTCAGAATAAAGTATAAGGCGGGAGTAAAAGTAGCATTTGTAATGGAGATAACACATTTTTCAGGGTGTAACAGACTGAAAAGTGCAAATCGTCTCTTACCAAACTTTTACTTAACACGCAGTAACATGAGATTAGCAAAAGCAGCCCCCAGGGTTGTGCCAGTGGAATCAAACTTCCCCTGCCATTGTATGTGTTGTATGTCACCGTGTTTGAGAACGAGGAGATTTTGTCTTGACCGTGTGTACGCAAAGCAAGATTGTTGAGTTCCTCGACAAGCCTAACAAGGAACTCGTCGAGGAAAACGATGTGTCTTTTCCGATGAGTTCCTCGGTCGTGTGTACGAGGCCTCTGAGTGGGTCTTCTGAGACACGTTATATTAGAAAAAGGTATAGGAAGCCTGGGGGCAGGTGGGAGGGTAACCAATAGCATTTTGTTTCTTGACCAGCGTTCAGCTTTAAAGCAGTCAGAACAATCAAAGATAAGTGTTGATTGATTGCAGAGGATTTCTTCACTTTGTCCATTGGTCTTATTAAAGATGTGTGTATTTTTGTTATATTTATTATTACTAGTAACAACATATCCTCCTGTTTCACAACATTTCTTCATTGTTTCTTGAAAGCTAAGGTCTAACAGGGATTGCATTTTAAAGTGGCTTTTAACATTCTCCTACACAGTGACGGCTGGTGATAAAAATGTTTGGGGGGCATAAGCAAACTAAAAAATTCACACAAAAAAAACATCAATTGTGTTCTCACTGTACCCATCAAACGCAGTCACTGTGCCCATCAAACGCAGCCACTGTGCCATCAAAAACAGCCACTGTGCCCATCAAACGCAGCCATAGTGCCATCAAACGCAGCCACTGTGCCCATCAAACGCAGCCACAGTGCCATCAAACGCTGCCACTGTGCCCATCAAACGCAGCCACTGTGCCATCAAACACAGCCACTGTTCCCATCAAACGCTGCCACTATGCCATCAAAGCAGCCACTGTGCCCATCAAAAGCTGCCACTGTGCCAATTAAATGCAGCCACTGTGCCCATCAAATACTACCACTGTGCCCACCAAATACTTCCAGTGTGCCCATCAAATTCAACCACTGTGCCATAAAATGCTGCCAGTGTGCCCATTAAATGCTGCCAGTGTGCCCATTAAATGCAGTCACTGTGCCATCAAATGTTGCCGGTGTGCCCATCAAATGCTGCGACTGTGCCCATCAAATGCTGCCACTGTGCCATCAAACACAGCCGCTGTGCCATCAAACGCTTCCACTGTGCCCATCAAATTCTGCCACTGTGCCCCTTAAATGCTGCCAGAGTGCCGATTAAATGCAGCCACTGTGCCGATTAAATGCTGCCAGTGTGCCCATCAAATGCTGCCACTGTGCCATCGAATAACGCCACTGTGACCCCCCCGCCCACTCGCGGTTTGCCTGGCATTTACCCCCCGGGTGATGGCGACCAGCGGAGTCCTCCATGCGTCTCTTGCCGTCATCTCCTCCTGTCCTCTCCTCCTGATAGGTATCCAATAGCCTGTCGTTTCAGTCAATCAGGTGACGGGTAACAGACCTGAGCACCTGATTGGTGGATAGGCGTTCAGTGTTAGGAAATCGATTGTTCATTTGCTTTTCTAACACACCTGGGTAAACTGCGAGCGCCATGCTTCACCTATTTTGAAGCCTATTAGAGCTTATGGCTCTAATCAGGTGCTTCAAAACCATCCCCCGACATGAATAGATTCATGCTTTGCTTGAATCTATCCATTGGTCATAGAGGGGGTGGCTGGAGAGAGGGTGCAGCACCCGTGCGCCCTTATGGACGCATTGTCACTGCTCCTACACCTACAGCGCTAATGAGCATTTCTGATGCATTGCATTTGAGTCGTATCAAGCTAATCTCCTCAAACACCCTGTGACTTTTTTTATTTTTTACAATGCTAAAATGGGAAAGGTTTACTTTTGATGCTTTGCAATTGTATTCTAAATGCACTGTATATGCCATATATGAGTGAACGATAGGTTTATGACACGCTTGCAGTGCTTTTATATAGATGTAAATGAAGCCCACCGCAAAGCTCTGCTCTGCAGAATCAGATAGCGTTATTTTTGGCTAGCAGCAACATGCTGTTTTGTGCTCACTTCCATTCCGCTCCCTGTTTTTAGACCCCTTTCACACTGAAGCATTTTTACAGCTATTAAAACGCTCATAAAACGCTCTCCATGCATCTCAATGGACCCTTTCACACTGAGTCCTGCAAGCAGCATCTTTGAGCAGCTTTTGGGCGCTTAAAAAAAACGCTCCAAAAATGCCCCTCTCCATTGAAATGAATTGAAAGCGCTGTAAAAACGCCTTGCCCTTTCACACTGAGGCGTTGCAGTGGCAGGGCGTTGAGAAAAGTCCTGCAAGCAGCATCTTTGGAGCAGCTTTTGGGCACTGAAAAAAACGCTCCAAAAACGTCTCTCTCCATTGAAATAAATTGAAAGCGCTGTAAAAACGCCTTGCCCTTTCACACTGAGGCACTGCAAAAACACCCTAAAACGTTAGGGTCTTAGCAGGTCTTTACCAGCGTTTTTCGGGCGCTGGCAGTGTGAAAGGGCTCTGAAAGCACTCGGTCTTTCACATTGGGATTGCAGATGAGGCTTCTTTCAGGCGCTTTACAGGCTTTTTTTAATGCCAAAGCGCCTGAAAAACACTCGAATAATGCCCGAAAAAAGCCCCAGTGTGAAAGTGGCCTTAGGGATTGTTCATAAATTCAGAGGCCTCTCTGAAAGCAATCTACAGTGATTGGCAGGTGGCTGGGAGGCAATATATCCTCTCCGTTTTAACCCACAAGGCCAAACCTTCACAACGCAAGCACACAATTTGCAAATGGTTGCAGGTTAGTCATACCCTGACCTTATTAACTTGAATTGATCATGTTCAATGGTGGTACTACCTACCATACACAATATGGTGTTTTATTTTTGCTGCATGGGGGCATCATAAAACCATGGAAAAACTACCTGATGTTACTGTTCCCTGGATGCCCATATGAACAACCCCTTAAAAAGTGTGAGTGGCATTTAGAAGCCCAGGAAATGGCGAAAATGTGACCATATTTTCAATTCCTGTGTGAACAAGGCCTGAAAGTTGTATGCCCTTTCAATTTGGTCCTACTGAAAAAGCTCTAGTTTTGACTGGTTTAATTTATTTTCTAATCAAGAAGTAATTGCATACTTTACATCTTTAAAAACTGATTTATTTAAATTACTTTTAATGAACTTATAGTTCTTAACAAGTATTTGAGCTTATACGTGCTTACAAGTGTCTCCTTGCTCTGCAATGTCAAGTATATTAATGAAAACCTTCTTCCTCATGGTCTAGCTTGTACAGAAACACACTAGGTAAAAAAAACTGTACCTATACAAAGGCGAAGTGCCTTGAGGGGTGGAAGGCTTGTGCCAGACCCTTATTTCCCATGAGTTCCCTTTTTAAGACTTTGAAAAGAAACCTATGAAAATAGTTATTTATGTCATGACAGGTCAGCAATGATGACTTATGATCCTTATCTAAATAAGGATATGTGTAAAAAATGCACTTATCCTTTAATAAATCGGTTTTATAAGATAAAAAGCATGCAATAACTTGCTAAGCAGAAAACAAATTAGGGCTCATTCACAGCAAATGTGTTGAGTTGCATTAATTATCATTAATATAATACATAATTCTCCCACTCTACAAGACTTTGACCCAACCTCACCTAGAGTATGCTGTCCAGTTTAGGGCACCAGTCCTCAGGAAGGATGTACTGGAAATGGAGCGAGTACAAATAAGGGCAACAAAGCTAATAAAGGGACTGGTGGATATTAGTTATGACAACATTTTGCGAGCACTGAACTTATTCTCTCTGCGCTTGAGAGGAGATATCATTTCTATTTACAAATACCGTACTGGACTGGTGACCCCACAATAGGTATTAAACTTTTTTAGTGTATGGAAGTTTAATAAGACACTAAATTAGAAGAAAAGAGGTTTAACCTTAAACTGCATAGAGGGTTCTTTACTGTAAGAGCGGCAAGGATGTGGAACTCCTTTCCACAGGATGTGGTTTCAGCATTTTTTTAAAAAACTATTAGATAAGCACCTGAACGACTGTAACATACAGGGATATACAATGTAATACTGGCATATAATCACACACATAGGGCCAGATTCACAGATAATTGCCCAGGCGCAGCGTATCAGAGATACGCTACGCCAAAGTATCTTACCTGGCGGAATTTCGAATCCAGGAAGATTTTGCGCCGTAAGTTACGGCGTAGTGTATTTCTCGGCGCGTATTTCAAATTGGGCGGGTAGGGGGCGTGATTCATTTAAATGAAGAGCGTCCCCGCGCCGATTGAAATGCGCATGCTCCGTTTTGAAATTTCCCGCCCGTGCGAAATGACATCGCACCGACGTAATTTTTTGAACTTCGACGTGAGTTACGTCCTTTCCTATTCACGGACGACTTACGCAATTTTTTTTTTCAAAATTTGACGCGGGAACGACGGCCATACTTTAACATGGCAAGTCTATCTATACGCCACGAAATAGCAGCTTTAACTATACGGCGGGAAGAGCCGACTAGTGACGACATAAGAGAATGCGACGGCCGCGCGTACCTTCGTGGATCGACGGAAAACGCTAATTAGCATACCCGACACGGAAAACTACGCAAACTCCACCCAGCAGGCGCCAAAGTATTGCACCTACGATCCGATGGCGTACGAAGCCGTACGCCTGTCGGATCGAAGCCAGAAGCCGTCGTATCTTGGTTTGAGGATTCAAACTAAAGATACGACGCAGGAAATTTGAAAGTACGCCGGTGTATCAGTAGATACGCCGCCGTACTTCTTCTGTGAATCTGGCCCATAGGTTGGACTTTATGGACTTGTGTCTTTTTTTCAACCTCACCTACTATGTAACTATGTACCGCATTTATCGTGGTATAGCGAGCTCCCGCGTATACTGCGCACCCCTAAAGTTGCCCCCGAAATTCCTGTAAAAAAAAAATGTTATATGATTTTATTACTTACAGTTTTGGTGTCTTCCCAGCGTCCATCGTCCGGTCCGGCGTCCGTCTGCGGCCTCGGTGGTGTCCTCCCGCCTACTCCAGCGCGCGCCTCAAGTCGAGTCCCTGCTTCCTGCGCTCAGTTCGAACGCCTCCGCCGACATATACCGAGTGCAGTACACTCGCGTACATTCGGCAAGGCTCGGCTTCGCTCGCGCTCACGCTCTGTGACGTTTATGCGTGAGCACGAGCAAAGCCGAGCCTAGCCGAATGTACCCGAGTGTACTGCACTCGGTATATGTCGGCGCAGGATTTCAAACTGAGCGCGGGAAGCGGCTATTGGCGTATATCGCGCACCCACGATTTCCCCCTTATTTTAAGGGGGAAAAAGTGCGCGATATACGCCGATAAATACGGTAACTATGTAGTAAGCAAGGATACAAAAAAAAATGTGTTTTCCTTATTTATATCATACAGATGTGTGGGTTGCAGTACAATGCACAACAGCACATTACAACACACCACAGTGCATCATAGTGCACTGTTGTGAATAGAAATTAATGAAGTGTTATTTTCTGACACTTCCATAAAGATTAAAAAAAGAAAAAAGTAAACTATACAGCACTGACCCTATACAGCAAACACCATCACATGTGCATTATGTGTAGGATAATGCACGTGGGCTGGTATAAACAGGCCCCAAACAGGTCCAAACAAGAGCTTCATCTGTGTGACCAAGTGAAAAAGACACTAAACTTTCAAAATAGAGGACAGAAAGAGCAGTCAGAAGTAGCATCTTATTTAAATGTCTCTGTTAAGCACAACCTCTATCTGCTAAAAATGGGAAAAAACAAACAAGTCATATTCATCAAAGTAATTGTGTAGGTACTTCCAGTACTAAAATGCCTGGAATGAAGGATTGAACTGCTAACGGCAGCAGTGACAGCCATGAATCATGGGAGGCTACTTCGGGCCCTTTACCACCATAAAACAAAAGATGTAGATGAAAAATGCTGCAATTAAGTGATTTGATTTCTACCCCCTTTTTTCTACTGCATCCGTGCATGGCTGCACAGCAAAGATTGATGGGAAAAATTACTCTACGTGATCTCTGACAGAACGTTGGAACAATTCTATAAAGAAGGATACATACAAATCAAGCAGGCGCTTTTGCATTCAGACAAAATAATGCATATTTAGCAAATATGTTTAGTTATATCAAAGAACAAGAATCTGCATGCCTGCATGAATTGTTAAAAACCTACTTTTCAAAGGTATGCTTAAGAACAGAAATAACATTCGGGGAGCAAGCATGGGTTTTATTAAATATGTTTTGTTTCTAAATGAGAAACAGCTGATTATAAAATGAATCAGGTAGTTTTAAAAACACAACCACATTATGCATAATGGCAATATCATTTTGATACCTTCTGCACCACAAGTAAAGAAGATACATGTGAAAGTAAACCTGTAATGAAATGCCATAAATACCACTCTTCACATCTTTCTAAGAATACTAGTTGCCTGACTGTTAAGCTGACTCTGTGGCTTTTGTGTTTTGTCAATAAGAAGTCCTGTATACCTCATATCTCATAATAGTTTTCCCTTAAAGAATAATTCTAGGCATGAATATTTTCATACAGTTACATGTGTCAGTTACATGTGTACCTATGAATATATCCTATCTGTAGGGTGCCTTTAAAAGCTAGAAATCACTTTAATAGACACCGCCTCTACAGTGATCTCCACTAGATTCTTGTCCCGAGAGGATGGCCTGATGAATTGTGAGCACAGGAGGTTGGCTGCTGGACACATTCAATGATGCATATTCTCATTGCATTCAAAGTGTTCTATGATTAGACAAGTTGGAGAGGTGGATTGATGACATCACAATCTCTAAGGCCTCGTACACACGACCGAACATGTCCGCTGAAACTGGTCCGCGGACCAGTTTCCGCGGACATGTCCGACCGTGTGTACGGCCTAGCGGACAGGTTTCCTGGCCTAGCGGACAGGTTTCCAGCGGACAAAAGTTTCTTAGCATGCTAAGAAACTTGTCCACTGGAAACCTGTCCGTCGGACATGTCCGATGGTTAATACGACTCATCGGACATGTCCGCTGGTTATGACGTATGACCAGCGGCCCGAAATCCCGCGCATGAGTCGAATTGATTCGACGCATGCGTGGAAGCATTGAACTTCTGTGTTAGAGAACGTTGGTGTCTTCTACGTCACCGCGTTCTCTGTCCGTGGGGATTTTGGTCTGATGGTGTCCCTGGACCATTTTCATCGGACATGTTCAGTCGTGTGTACAGGGCCTAACTCATCAAAACCAGAGCATGCATTGCATTCATTGAGAAAATGTAAAATGATCTCTAAATGGCACCTGTGCTAAGCGCGGATATCCTGTGTTTAAAATGCAGCAGGGCAGCCCCTCAGCATGGGTCCCTATTGGAAGTAGTGGGTGTCTACTACAGGGATGTCCAGCTTCTAGAGGGATCTCATAGATATGGTATATGCATAGTAACATTGTTCCAAGCTGGACCAATGTAACTAGGTAAAAATATCCATACCTGGAATTTGTCTCTAACTAGAAGTCCAACACTATGCTTATAATTGTTACAATGTAACTGGCCAGCACAATACCAGACAGGCATGCCAACTAATTACTAGGTAGAACAAAAGCTCTCTGCAGTATTCTGGCAGAGTAGTTTTCACACTAGTCTCAAACTATACAAAGCTAGTGTAAGCTGTAAAGTCTTGTCATACAGAATGTCCACGTATCCCTTTATTTGATGTACCAGGTCATAGAGCTCACATTCTTATCAAACTACTGAAAACTTTTAACAACGCCACTCAGACCCTGCACATAATATTGAACCTTAATTAGCAACACTGACGTATGGGGAAAACACAATTTTACACCATATCAAATGGTTGTTTCCACGAACAAAAGAAGGGAGAAATAATATTCTCATCACTTCATTTACAGTTTGGTGTCATATTTTCCATATACATCTGTGCAGAAGTAGGTACATTTTACTAGTGCGCAACTATATGTCAGTCACTATATCCATACTGAACATAAAAGCAATGTGATTAAAATGTGTAGTATATCAAAGCTACAATAAAAAAAATTGAAAGAGTGAAAGAAAAAGTGAGATAATGAGGTTGATTTAACAAAGGAGTAAACTGTTCATTTTGCAAAGTGAATGTTTCCTTAAGCTTATACAATGAAATATCCAAGTCAAAGTAACCAACTGCTCTGTCCTAGAATGGACCATATATTATGCTGTTGGTAAATTGATTCTTCACAAAGAGGAAGGAGAAAAGAATGGTCACTGATGAGCTCTAAATGTTTCC
Source organism: Rana temporaria (assembly GCF_905171775.1). Classification (NCBI taxonomy): domain Eukaryota; kingdom Metazoa; phylum Chordata; class Amphibia; order Anura; family Ranidae; genus Rana; species Rana temporaria. The sequence continues at coordinate 250,721,267 of NC_053492.1, forward strand.
CAGCCAAAGCCACTTCATTGAGAGCAATACATATCAGAATCTGTAATTCAATGTATAGAACAGTAAATGCAAACAGTAACAGAGTATAGAAATATACATTGTAAATATAAGTATACATATCACATTTTTTTTACTGTATTATAAAGATACCTGTGGTTATCCAGGGCGTAACCAGAGTGTCACCCACTGAGCCATGTACAATCCCCAAAGTGAGACCACCAGAGCATGCATGGACACAGTGGTCCATCACTTTACAAGCCTCCAAGACTCATTGGCCCGGATTCACATACATTGGCGCATATTTATGCCGGCGTAGCGTATCTAATATACGCTACGCCAACGTTGCGCAGAGAGGCAAGCACCGAATTCATAAAGCACTTGCCTCCCAAACTGCGCTGGGTTCCCTCTGCGTAAGCCGTCGTAGGTGGAAGTGGGCGTGAGCCATGCTAATGAGGCATGACCCCATGCAAATGATGGTCCGAGTGCCATCCAAGTACTTAAAACGAACGGCGCATGCGCCATCCCGTGGACGTATCCCAGTGCGCATGCTCACAATCCCGTCGGAACTACTCCCTTAGATACGATGGATCACTGCTTACGACGTGAACGTAACCTACGCCCAGCCCTATTCACGTACTACCAAAACGACGGAAAATACGACAGCTGTGTTCCCTGGTCCATACCTTTGCATTGGTTGCGCCTCATATATGGGGAAAAACTTAACGCCGGACGTACGACTTACGCAAACCGCCATTATGTCCCCTACATGGTGGTATAGATATATATAATATATAGCCAGTAGGGATTAGCTTTGTGGTGTGTGTACTGTCCGTGTCCTCTGCACATTGTGCACCTAACGTAAAGCTGGTGTTTCTCATATTTACTCCTATAGTCAGGGATCTGCTCATATTAATACTACAGGCAGGGGATATTGCTGCAAGTACTTTCACGTGGTGTACTGTCTGTGTCCACTGCAGGCCATTAGTATGTCTGGAAGGACAACAAGGAGAGGCAGAGAGTCACAAGCCGATAAAAGAGGGCAAGCAGGCTCTGCGTCTAGAGACAACAGTGCTGGTCATGGACACGGTGCATCCTCATCAGCACGTGGCCGTGGTAAACGCTCGTCCATTTTTCTGGCAGCTGGCCATGTTGAGCCACAACATGGTAGAGTGGATGACCAAGCCGTCCTCATCCTCCTCATCCTCTCTCACCCAGGCTCAGGGTACTTTGTCTGGCAAAGCAGCTGCCAACGCGGCCTCTTCCCTCTGCTCAATGGCATCAGTCACTCCTTTTCTAGCCCTACCATGTCCTCCTGAGGAGTCCCCCGAACTGTTTGACCACAGTGTTAGGTACATGCTGCAGGAGGATGCGCAGCGTTTTGAAGGCTCCCATGATGGTACACAGCTAGAGGAAGGCAGTAACGTGAGCCCAGAGAGAGGGGGTGCCCAAGAAGGACAGAAATCTGTCAGTCATGTTTCCCCAGCTGCAGCATACTGCCAGGTTTTTTACAGTGATGAGGAGGTCACTGACTCTACGTGGGTGCTTGATAGGAGAGAAGAGGAGGAGGAGGCAGGGTGCCCTCCAGGGGCCAGCTTAAGGGAGAGCAAACCGACTGCATCACAACGCAGAGCTCCACATGTGCAGGGCGCTGCTGTCTCTCAGTGTTATTTGGTGTGGGCCTTTTTTGAGACAAGTGCATCAGATCGCACCGCTGCTATTTGCAGCATATGTCTCAAGCGTATCTCGCATGGCCAAAACATCACCCGTTTGGGCACCACATGCTTGACCAGACATATGTCGACCTGCCATGCAGTTCGTTGGCAAGCGTACCTCAAAGACCCACACCAAAGAACAAAGCGGACCTCTCCTTGCTCCTTATCAGCTGGGATCTCCAACCCCACTCTACCCTCAGTCCTCTCTAAAGCCTGCACTGATAGGACTGAAGCTGTAGAATTAGGTACTTGCGGGCAATCTACAATCTACTATCGGTACACCAATGGCAGATTGTACCAGACAAATTTCCCTGCCCCCAGCTGCTGCAGCGCTGAAAGAAGTTCTCTCCCAGCCATCCACATGCCCAGCAGTTGAATGCTAGCTTAGCTAAATTGATAGCACTTCAACTGCTGCCTTTTCAGTTGGTAGATTCTGCCCCCTTCCGTGAGTTTGTGGAATGTGCGGTACCTCAGTGGCAAGTTCTCAAACGCCAATTTTTCTCACAGAAGGCGATTCTGGCTCTCTACTGGCATGTGGAAGGCAATGTCCATGCCTCGCTGGACAGGGCGGTCAGTGGTAAGGTGCATATTACCACTGATTCATGGTCCAGCAGGCATGGACAGGGACGTTACTTATCTTTCACAGCGCATTGGGTGACTCTACTGGCAGCTGGGAAGAACGCAGGGCAAGGTACAATAGTGTTGAGATGCCATGCAGGGCTTGAGCTGGTGTGCTTGGGAGACAGGAGCCGCACTGGGGCAGAGGTTCTGTCAGCTCTGCAGGGGCAGGCTCAGAGGTGGTTGACGCCACGCCAGCTTAAGCCAGGAATGGTGGTTTGCGACAATGGCACCAACCTCCTCTCCAACCTGCGACAGGGACAATTGACCCATGTGCCCTGTTTTGCTCATGTCCTTAATTTGGTGGTGCAGCGGTTCTTGGGCAGGTACTAGGGCTTACAGGATGTCCTGAAGCAGGCCAGGAATGTCTGTGTGCATTTCCGATGGTCATATAATGCCAGTGCTCGGCTGGCAGACCTCCAAAGGGAATACAACCTACCCAAGAACCGCCTAATCTGTGACATGCCCACCAGGTGGAACTCTACGTTGGCCATGCTGCAGCAGCTGCACATGCAGCAGAGGGCCATCAATGAGTATCTGTGCCAATATGGCAGCAGGACAGGGTCAGAGGAGCTTGCTTTTTTTCCCCACGCCAGTGGGCCATGATCAGGGATGCATGCACTGTCCTGTCACCATTTGAGGAGGCCACGAGGATGATGAGCAGAGACAGTGCATGCATCAGTGACACTGTCCCTCTTATTCACCTGTTGGAGCACACACTGCGTGGAATAATGGACAGGGCCCTTGAGGCAGAACAGAGGGAGGAAGAGGAGGACTTCCTTACCTCTCAAGGCCCCCTTTATCCAGACAGTGTTCCTGCTTGCCCGCCTACCACACAGGAAGAGGACGAGGAGGAGGAGGATTGTGTCAGCATGGAGGTGGAGCCTAGCACTCAGCATCAGCAGCAGTCTTTAAGGGATCAATTACAGTCCCAAGAAACCCATAGACTTGTACATGGCTGGGACGAGGTGGCTGCGGATCATGTTATCCTCAGTGACCCAGAGGACTTCCGCACCAAATGCCTCAGCAAACCTACGTTGTATGGCCTCCCTGATCCTGCAAAGCCTGCGGAAGGATCCTCGTATTTGTGCTATCAAGGAGAGGGATCATTACTGGCTGGCAACCCTCCTTGATCCACGTTACAAGAGTAAGGTTGCGGACTTTATCTTGCCGGTGCAGAGGGAGCAATAGATGAAACATCTTCGGGAGGCCTTGCAGAAAGGTCTGTACAACGCGTTCCCAGAGACTGGGAGGTTACAAAATCCTGGTCCTGGACAACGTGTTGCTGAGGCTTTGGTCAGTCACAGAAGGAGTGGTGGAGAAGGTGGCCGTCTGACCAATGCGTTCAGACAATTTTTTAGTCCGCAGCCCCAAGGTATGACCGGTTCCAGCAACCATCGCCAGCGTGCAGGAATACCTAGGGGCAAGATCAGACTTGGACACCTTTCCCACCAAAAATTCTCTGGCTTCCTGGGTCTTGAGGATGGATCACTGGCCAGAGCTTGCACAGTACGCAATTGAGCTACTGGCTTGTCCTGCATCCAGCGTTCTTTTAGAACGCACATTCGGTGCTGCTGGAGGCTTTGTAACTGATCACAGGGTGCGCCTCTCCACCTACTCGGTCGATCGACTGACCTTCATAATAATTAATCAGGCTTGGATCACCACCAGCTACCAAGCACCTGATGCTGATGTAACTGAATTTTTTTTTTGAAATGTCAGATCCCTTCAAGACTGCCTATGCTGATGCTGAGTGACTATCCTTCTCCCTTTCCTTTTCAATGATCATGCTGATAGGTTGTAAGAACATTTTTGGTTCTGGGCACCGCCACCAGTGGCTAAGGCCCAATTTTTCTGCCCCTGTTTAACAGGGGCGTGTAATTACAATTTTTGATGCAATACTTTGCAGCGGGCTCATTCCTGCCCTCCAACTAGAGTATCTGTGAGGGGTTGCAGTGTTGTGGCACCGCCACCAGTGCCTAAGGCACAATTTTCTTCCCCTGTTTTTTAAATCAAAAATAAGTTTATTGTAATACTACAAACATATAAATATACACAGACAGATCAATAGAAAGTGCATCAGAATGGGAAAGGGGATATACAACATGTACTCCCACAGTGACAAACATCCAAATCTTACATAATGCCGAGACATACATTAATTAAGTGAACGAATCATTATCTACACTTCAGACGTATAGAAGGATGGATATGATGTTATAACTCACTTCATCATACAAGGCATTACCACATTAGATTAGTCTGACTGTGTATTCCAATAGTAACTCTTTAACTCCGGATGTAGAAAGATAAAACAAAATAGGGATAGGAAGAAAAGAAAAGGGGGGGGGGAAGAAAGAAAGACAAAGAAGAGAAGAAGAGAGAAAGGATCTTTATACCTTGGACTGTGGTCCTCAACATATTTCTATCCTCCACCTGGTGTAACAGAGGTTGGTGTGGCATTCTCACTCCTCATATCCCACCATTAATACACTTACACCACTCAATATTGATTTATCGTCATTTGTATTGAGGTATTCTTCCCCTGTTTAACAGGGGTGTGTAATTAGAATTTTTGATGCAATACTTTGCAGCGGGCTCATTCCTGTGCTCCAACTAGAGTATCTGTGAGGGGTTGCAGTGTTGTGGCACCAGCACCACCACCAACAAAGGCCCAATTTTTCTGCTCCTGTTGAACAGGGGCATGTAATTACAATTCTTGATCTAATATTTCACAGCAGGGCCCATTCCTGAGCCCACCAAGAGTAACTGTGAGGACTTAGAAAAAAAAAATGAATAAAGAAGAGATTAAACAAACTGTGAGGACTTACAGTGTTGTGGCACCAGCTTCAGCACCAAAGGCCCAATTTTTCTACTACTGTTCAACAATGGCATGTAATTACAATTCTTGATATAATAGTTCACACAGCAGGGCGTTCCAGCGCCCACCAAGATTAACTGTGAGGGTTTACAGTGTTGTGGCAACACCAACACCTAGGGCCCAAATTAATGCAGAGTATATATGGCAGGCCCCTACTTTCAAACATCCAACTTACAAACGACTCCTACTTGCAAACGGAAGGAGACAACAGGACATGAGAGGAAATCTACCCATAGGAAGGGAAATTCTCTCCTGTCCACTGATGCTTTATCACCAATCCTTGTTTCACTAAAAAACCCACATTTTTAAAAATGAATTTGTCATTGGGACAGAAAGTGAATTGCAATCTGAACAGATGCACACAGACAGCAAAACAAATGTTACAGGGGTGATAACCCTTCTCTATGTTTTCAGAAAAGCTTAAAAATAGATTTTATGGCTGGAGCTACACTTTAAAAAGGTACCAGTTCAAAATTAAAAAACAGATTCTACTTAACAACAAACCTACAGTCCCTGTCATGTTTGCACCGCCTGTATACTTCTGTTCAAAGTATATAGGGCCAAAGGTGCTGGTAAACTATCTGTACACACTCCAAGGAGTGTGTTTCCTCAGTGGGACTTTAAATTGGGAAGGCTTGGTTAATTAAGTGACGAAACAAGTCACAAGGTATTCAAAAAATATAAATTAGTTTTATTGACAAAAAATATATATATGTGTATGGAAAATTTTACATTAGGGGCTGGTAATGACCTGGGGGGAGGGGGGCGGGGAAACCCATGCTATTTTTCTCAATGATTTTCATCCATATTGCAGGGACCAGACATTACATTAAAGCCGCAAGCAGTTTTAAATTACTTTTTTCTTATAGTAATCTCATTTTGTGCAGGGACAGTTCTAAACACGTGCCGCTTCACAGGCATATTATAGACACCCAGCAGGTACGATATTTAAAGGAATTTTTCCATTTTTTTTCACTTTAAGCATCATTAAAATCACTGCTCCAGAAAAAACGACTGTTTTTAAAACTTTTTTTTACATTAATACAGGTTCCCTGGGGCAAGACCCGGGTTATCAAACCCATTTTACGACAATAACTTGCATATTAGGCTTTAAAATTAGCACTTTTGAATTTGAACGTTTGAGTCCCCTAGACTTCAATGGGGTTCCAAATGTTCGCGCGAACGTTCGGTCCGTTCGAAGGTTCTGGTGCAAACCGAACGGGGGGGGGGGGGGTGTTCGGGTCATCCCTAATAGCCAGCAAACTACTATAGTATATATATATATATATATATATATATATATATATATATATATATATATACATACACACACACACATGCCTGTGTATAATATCACCACAGGTTCTATACAATACAACGTATTATCCCAGTCTCTGGAGTCAGTAGATATGAGGTATCTGTGACTGCCTGTCTAGAGCCAGAAGACCAATTCCTATTGTAGGGCTTCTACTGAAAAATCTAGGGCTCCTAATAGAGATACTTGGAGATTGAGAATCACTTCTCATTGGCAGGCTGCTATTGAAAAATCAAGGACCACTAATTAGTTGTTCTTAAAAGATCCATTTGTAAGTGGGAGAATGCTACTGAAACATTAAGGCCATCAATCCTAACATTACTGAGAGGTTTCTCCTCAAAATAATTGTATGCTGTTGGAATAGGGAGGCCTGGAATATTTAGCTGTTTTGGGTATTCTGTACCCCTAATCCTTGCTCCAACAGTTATTGATCAAATTACCCACAAAAAGACTAACGCGACTGAAGACTAAATATTGCTGTTGGTGTGTCAGTGGATGATCAGGTGCTGCTATAGGAGAGGTCCCCACTACGAAGGGTGGGAGGGACCTTTAAAAACTAGTAGCTCCTGTGGAGGTTAGTTATACAGGCCCTTATGCTACATAGTTGTTGGTAAATTTAAGGAAATTGTACAGAGATTGTACAATCAATTTGTAATGCATGTGGCCTGCTGAAGACAAAGAGTAATGGTGATGTGTAAAGTGAAGTAATGAATGACAGCCTGCCAGATTATGGAGCTCAGTTAGGATTTTTTTTTTATTCTTTCGTTGATTACTGCACCTTAAACATATTGGGCCAGATTCTCAGACAAATATGTTGCGCAGCGGCGGCATAACGTATCCCATTTACGTTACACTGCCGCAAGTTTACAGCGTAAGTGCCTGATTCACAAAGCTCTTACCTGTAAAATTGCGGCGGTGTAACGTTAATCCGCTCGGCGCAAGCCCGCCTAATACAAATGGGGCGGGCACCATTTAAATTAGGCGCGTTCCCGCGCCGAACGTACTGCGCATGCTCCGTCCGTCAAATTACCCGACGTGCATTGCGCTAAATGGACGCAAGGACGTCATTGGTTTCGACGTTAACGTAAATGGCGTCCAGCGCCATTCACGGACGACTTACGCAAACGACGTGAATTTTAATAACTTTGACGCGGGAACGACGGCCATACTTAACATTGGCTAGGCCACCTAGAGGGCAGCCTTAGTTTTACGCGGCGTATCTCGACAGAAACAACATAAATTTAGAGCGACGGGGAAAAGCGTACGTTCGTGAATCGCCGTAACTAGTCATTTGCATATTCTACGCCGACCGCAATGGAATCGCCACCTAGCGGCCCGGCCTAGAATTGCATCCTTAGATCCGACGGTGTAAGTCAATTACACCTGTCGGATCTTAGGGCTATCTATGCGTAACTGATTCTATGATACGAATAAGTTTAAATGATGAGCGCAAAAATAAGTGAATGGTGAATATACAAACAATGATAAAATATAAATAGGATCCCCAATGCAGCTGAAGCCAATAGATGAATGAATTATGTTCTAAATGTAGATACCATAATCACTCAAAACACTGTGACAGTGATAAACAGACAATAGAGCAAAGTGTCCTGTGTTATAAAAATAAAATAATAAAATAAAAATAAAAATAAATGAATGTCCCAAAGTGATCAACAATACACTTGTGCATCCAAATCAAAATGTTTAAACACGATCCCACCGGCAGCTGGGCTCACGGAGCGCTTACCTTCCTGATGTATATAAACAGCGTGTGGATGCTCAGATGGAGACTTAAAGACCTTCCTTCTGCTCGGACGAGCTAGTGCAATCCTCTATCTTGTTGCCTGGAGAACGTCACCCTCACTGTGTGTGGTCCGGGGCTACACCAAGATGGAGGCTCCGTACTCGGATCATACACAGGCCATCGATGGAATGCAAAAGGAGGAAAGGAAAAGGAGCTCCAAATGGTGAAATATTTCTCGGCAAACAGTTTATTATTGGTCCAAATAGTAAAATGCTCCCCCTTTACACACTGATTCTATGATACGACGGGCGGATCACAGAGATACGACGGCGTATCAGGAGATACGCCGTCGTATCTCTTTTGTGAATCTTGCCCAACATTTTCTGTTGTTGTGAATAACCCAATTATGTCATGAAACAGATTATTTGTGCAATATGGGCAGTGCAACTGACTTGATATAGGGAAGAGCATGATATGAGCCAAAAGCTCCTTATAAAGAATAAAGAAGAGCATACATACACCAAGCAGCAAACTAATTAAAAAATGTGAAATGTTCTTGCTAACAATGTATGAATTTCAGTCTGTAGGTGCATGGCATATATCCTGCAGGGGTTGGCACCTCTTGTTGTGATATCAAATCACTAACCCGTAACAGGTCAAAAGCTGTGACTCTGAATATATGCTCTGGGTCAGTGAGTCATTAAGTAAAGAATGAGAAAATTACACCTTTAAATACTATGGCTTTTCAATATTTCTATCCTCATTTTTTAATGAATTTGCTCATTACCTGCCTTCTGATCCTTTCCACAAGATTAGCCACCTACAATATTTAAGGTGCATATATAAAATCAATGAATTGAACTAATAAAAACCTCAATGTGCTCTTCCAGATTAAATTATAGCGTAACATCTTCCAATTTTTTGGGGTCTTAAATAGACAAAAATTGACACCTCTATTAATTTTTTATTGTTTTCCTGGGAGATTTCACATAACTTCAAGCCTGTTTGACAAGTGTCAGGGAGGAAATGTGGGACATTTAATCAAAACATTTTTCTGGTACTGTGAGCAGAAGTTAGAATGTCTGACATAGAGAGTGCAAAATCTGGTTCAGCTCTGCAAAGAAACCAATCAGCTTCCAGGTTTTATTGTCAAAGCTTAACCTCCCTGGCGGTAATCCCGAGTCAGGTCCAGGGTGGAAATCCAGTACCATTAGCGGTATCCCTGAACCAGACTCGGGATCACATTGCAGTATCCAGGCGGAGTTTACTTACCTTGTCCCCTTTGATCCTGCAATGTCTGCCCGCTGTGTGATCGAGCTGTCTCCTCGCTTGATTCACACAGTGCCAGTGTGCCACCGAGCTCTGTTCCCTGCGACATTGCGACGCACGGGGGGCAGAGATCGGTGCCAAATAATAAAAAACACAATGCACATACAGTATACTGTAATCTTACAGATTAAAGTACTATATAAAATAAACACACACCCCCTTTGTCCCTAGTGGTCTGCCCAGTGACCTGCATGCACTTTTATATAATAAAGACTGTTCTTTCTGCCTGGAAACTGTAGATTGTCCATAGCAACCAAAAAGATTCCCTGTATGTCAAAAGTGGTTTTAGACCAGCTAGAAAACAGCGATAATAAATTAGAATCACTTGCAAAATTGAGCGATGGTGATTTGTGGGGAAATTCGTCATCAAACACTGAAAGTAATAATTTTTTATTATTATTATTATTATATTATTTGTTATAATTATTTATAGTTATTTATTATATTATAATTTATGATTTTGTGTTTCAAACTTTATCATACCCGGGATGCCTACTAGACTGTTGTTTGGACAGATTTAAGTGAGTTATTCCTAATAATTACAGGCCTATAATATAAAACGCCACATTTCAATGCAAAACAATTGTACCGCTTTCAGCACCAAAAATCTGAAAGAATCATACCGCCAGGGAGGTTAATTGAACAAGCTGAAGTTCGAAGCCGATTGGCTACTATGCACAGCTGCACCAGATTCTGAGTGCTCCCATTTTAGTAAATTCCCCCCCTTACATCTATTATCTATGAGACATTGTTGAGATTTTTTTTCTCAAACAAGTTGGATTATATTGAGAAAAAAAGACCAAGGAAGCAATAACACATTAACACCAAATCAGCACAATTAGTACACAAGGCATGACACAGACAAAGGCACCATTAGTATTATGAAAATAAGGAGGGGACATTTCAACAATAGAAAATACATGAGTGCATATATCCTCACAATAAACTTGTATCTATAATAAGGTCAGTATCATTGTCGAGATTATCCCTCACTTCTAAACAAGGCATCATGCACATGGGTGTTTTTATAAACACTTTTCTCCTGACAGGAGAAAAGCAGCTTTAAAAACGCACCTGTAAGACATTGCATATAACAACAAAACCCAATGAGCTCTATGCGGTTGGGGGTGGATAACTAAGGGCAATATTGTCCTTATTGACTCTAAGGACTCAGGTCCCTCTGCCTCTGATTTTTTTTTTAAACCAGATGAGTTCATTATTGCTCCAGTGCCTGCAAAATTACCACAGGATTCATGCCATTACTAGCTGGCCTCCCTTTGGATGCACATTATATGTGTAAAATCACAGAGATCATCCTGCCCTCACAGGGGGACCATACAATTAAACACCTGTAAGTTGTTCTGTGGTAGACCTTTTTTCCAAAAACTGGCAGTATACCCATTCATGGCCAATGTGGCTTAGAACCTCATAAATGGAGAAGCATCTGTGGTGCCTAATTGAGACTTTCTAGTTATTCTTCTACAAACAGTGCCCAAGGCTGTTTTCTGCCAGCAGCATTAATATGGTAGAAGATTACATGTGATAAAGGATAGATGTTGACACCCTCAGAATAGAGAACCCCCTTGACCATTTGGTGATAAGGATGTACCACTGGCTAGAGCTTGCCTAGTATGCAATCAAGCTTCGGTGTTGCCCTGCAGTCAGGCTTGCAAGTCAATCTCCAGTACACAGCACCCAGTACTCTCTTCTGCCAGCAGCTATATGCTGTTCAAGAATCATCGGGTGCCAGTTTGCATGTGGTCAAGGGGTGAAGTTTAAACCCTAAGAATGGATGCCACCCTTGACTTTTTTGTGATAAGCATGGACCGCTGGCCAGCATACAATCAAGCTACTTAGAAAATGTGTCTAACTGTCCCCAGACACACTTGACCCACTCAGATGTGTCTTAGATTGGCGATAACTACCAAGCAGATGCTAAGCATTAAATGTTGGTTTAGATTTTAGATCCAACAACATTTTTGTACAGTGTACGTCTCAAGCATCTCCTTTCATTGCAGTAGGCCTGAAACAAATACCATCTTCTCTCTCTCTCACTCTCTCTCTCTCCAGATAGGTACAGAACCATGATCATGATGCTGTCAGAGAGGTACAAAATCAGCAGGCAGACTCCTAGTCAAAAGTCCAGCCCAGAGTCTGTAACATGAATTAGTCTCTCTCTCTCTCTCTCTCTCTCTCTCTCTATATATATCTTTCTCTCTCACACACACACACAAAGGCTTAAAAGGTGTGTTGCAAATCTGTGCAATATTTCTGTTTTTAATAAAAAAAAAGTACATATATTTTTTTTATTTCTAAATGCATTATACCTGCGTAATACCTCAGAAATTGCAGCTGGCTCAAAAAGACATAATAGCTGTGGTGCTAATATGTAAAATCGAACTGACTTTAAAAAAATAAAAATCTTCCTGATGCAATATGCTTGCCCTCTTCCCTAGAAATTGTGGCCTCTCCAATTAAGGCTTAAAACGTGTTCTGTAAATCTGTAAAAATGTTCTGCATTAATAAAATAAATACACAAATTTTAATTTCCATGTGTAATATGCCTGCTAGATTTCTTAGAAATGATGGCCTGCCTGAAAAGGATTAATAGCTGTTTTGCAGATGTGTGAATTTGTTTTGTCTTCATTGTCCCAAAAAAGACACTCAATCTTAATTTCGTAGATGTGATATGTTTTCTCTCTCCCACTCAATAATTGTTGCCTATCCAATCAAAGCTTCAAAGGTGTGGTGCAAATCTGTACACTTTGGCCCAGATTCTCAAAGGCGTTATGCCGGGGCACCTTGATTTGCGCGGCGCAATTGAACAGATGCGCCGTCGTATCGGTGCGCCGTACCCACAGAACCAGGTACGCCAGAAATTAGTCTTGTTTCGATCGGCGCAACGTTTGTGCGCCGGCGTAGCGTAGGCGCACATTTACGCCGAGAACGCCCAGCGCTCCCATTGATTTCATAATCAAATATGCAAATGAGGGATATACCGAGATTCCCGAACGTACGACCGCCCGACGCAGGCTACGAGCGGTGCGCGTAAGCTGTTCGTCCGGTGTAAACTTGCCCCTCATAAAAGCAGGGGCAACTTTGCACCAGACGTGTGCAGGTCAGCTGGAGAGCAGCTTTAGCAGCACCCTTACGGACGAGCTCAGCAACCACACTTGCAGGACAAGACTTCTGTATGCCAACATGCCAGGGGCAGGCATGGTCATAGCACAACTAGTGTGCGCCCAGGCGCTTCGAATGAGAAGGAGAAGGAGGAGGGCACGGCAGCGTTTTTACCGAACGCCATTAGACGTCTTGGCCATCGGGGAAGCAGAGGTGTATCGCCTCTTCAGATTTAATACTCAAGCCATCCAGGAAATAACCACAATCCTGCAGGATGACCTTACAAGCCCAACACACCGCTCACATGCAGTGCAGCCACTGATCAAGGTCCTGGCAACACTCCACTTCCTGGCCACTGGATCTTTTCAGCGCACAAGTGGAGGTGTGGCTGGGATGTCACAAACCAGCATGAGCAGATGTGTGCACCAGGTTGTACCCGCAATCCTGAGACACATGTCCAACCAAATCGTCAGACCCACCCAGGAGGTCCAGCGGAATAAGGCAAGGGCAGATTTTGTCAAAATTGCAGGATTCCCACGCACCATCGGGGCAATTGATTGCACCCATGTGGCACTACAGCCCCCCCGTGACACAGAGCACCTATTCCGCAATCGGAAGCACTGGCATTCTATCAATGTCCAGGTTATCGTGGATGCCCATGGCCTCATATGGCACGTCCGTGCCAAACACCCCGGATCCTCTCATGACAGCTTCATCTACCGCCAAAGCGACATCCCAATGGAGTTTGACCAGAATGTGTACGGGGACAGCTGGCTGGTTGGTGAGTGACATGGGTGTCAGGTATGACTGTCCCCCCCATGACGCAGACATTACGAGGGACACATGCATGACTAACCTCCTCCTGTCTTTTCTCTTCCAGGTGACTCTGCATATGCACTTGGACCTCATCTAATGACCCCATTCCGGAACCCACAAACCCCAGGAGAGGAAAACTACAATGCTGCACACATAAGTACCCGTGCAGTGGTGGAACGAACCTTTGGCCAACTGAAGTCCCGTTTCCGATGCCTGGATAAGTCTGGGGGGACCCTGTTGTATTCCCCAGACTTTGTGTGCCAGATCATCGGGGCATGTTGCATTCTGCACAACTTCGCAGTGAGAAAGGGCCTGGAGGTTGAACTACGTGATGACCTGAGCCCCCAACCCGACAATCCCCCCCTGCCTGAGGGTACCCCGTCTGCTGAGGGATCAGCAATCAGGAGATGCCTCGTTGAACGTCTCTTTGAACGTTAAACACACACATTAAAAATGGCACAATGTGAATGCACACGTGCACACCACTGTGGTCCCTAGCACACACCCCCCACATGCACATCGAATTGGATTAGACCCAATCAAACCACATTGTTTTAGGGAGCAGTAACGCCGCGCCAAGGCTCCAATTATGTTACTGTACATTCATACACCTTTCACACGGCAGAGGGTGACACCCCTTTGCTGGCAGGAGTGTCAACCCCTCCCCCATTCTCACACCAGTCACACTATTCTTGCACGCCTCACCGTGTGCATTTGTCAACACTAACTTAAAAAACTCTTTACCAGAGCAATACTTTGAAAAATAAATAAAAAAACTCTTTACCAGAGCAATAATCAACCCGAAAAACTAATTGGCCTGCCTTCGGCCACGGCCCCGGCCCCGGCTCCTCAACTGCCTGGTTGAGGGGGGGGGGGGTTTCATTAGGCAGAGGAGCATCCACCGTGGCTGGAGGCCTGCCCTCTAATGCCACCGCTATCCTCCTCAGGAGGTTATTGGTCTCGGTTTGAACACCAACAATGGCAGCTGTGTGCCCCTGGACGGACTCATTTAGGGTCTGCACCTCTTTCACCAGGCTTGCTGTGGTGGTTTCGAGATCCCGCAAACATGTGATAATTGCAGTGGTGTTGCCTGCAATGTCCTGAATCACATCGGTGACATGTCCCCTCTCCCCTAGGCTGTCAGCCACTCGAGTGAAGTCCTGGCCCATCGCACCCATAAGGCGGGTCTGGTCTTCCTGCGCAGTGGTCAGGGTCACAGACAGCAACTCGGGTACCCCCCTGGTTCTCCGCGTTGACCTCCTTGGTCCACGAGAGGCTTCAGGCCTGGCATAGGGTGAGGGATTAGATGGAGGGGGTGGGTTGGAGATGGAGACAGAGGGAGTGGCTGGGTTGGAGATGGAGTCCGAGGATATGGAGGATCGTGGGCTTGAGGTCCGGGATGGACCAGCCAAGCTTCCCAAATCCTCCAAGAAAAGGGACAGTGACACCTCCTCCCCCAAATGCTCCGCATCCTGCAGAACCTCCTCAATGGAGGCGTGGCCACCACTCTCCTCCACCAATGCCGCTTGCCTTCCCTGGGGGTCAGGGGCATCTTCATCAGATGAAGATGGTGTGTGACGGGCAGGGACATCAGCATCAGGGGATGGTGTGGGACGGGCAGGGACATCATCATCAGGGGATGGTGTGGGACGGGCAGGGGCATCAGCATCAGGGGATGGTGTGGGACGGGCAGGGGCACGAGACGGGCCAGCTTCATCCTGGACACCTGTGGATGACACAAAACATTCACATGTTGGTGGACCCACAAACTTGTCACATATTCCCTACCTCCCCCCACACACATGCTACACACCAGATAGTTGAAATAAACACTTACCTGTCCTCAAGGGCGGATGAACAGAATCATAGCCCGGCATTCCCTCAACTTGAACCCTGGTAAGGCACCGGGCAACTACCTCCTCATCTGGTGTCAGACGGATCCTTGAGGCAGGTCCCCCACCAGTGCCCCTGGCATGCCTCGCCATGAGGGCCATCTTGTCCTTGACCCTCCTCCTAAGATCATTAATTTTTTTGCCTATATGATGGGGCCTCCTCGCCTCATTGCCCACAGCATTCACTTGATCCGTTATCCTCTGCAGGATCTCATCCCTTCGCCCCTTGCTTGTGGTTTTACTCCTGGACCCATGGAGGCGGTCATAGTGCCTCTCCATGCCTGCGAGAATGATGGCCCTCTCCTCATGAGAGAAATTCTTTTTCCTTCTACTTGTACGCTCAGCAGACATGGCAAAGCACTGCAAAAGTAAGCTCACCACCAACAGTAAACTAACAGGTGTACTTTTGCACATGATGGGCGCATGTCTGGGCGTATTTATGCACTTGTTTGGAGCAACTCGCCAATCGCGATGTGCGCATGCGCATAGGGGCGGGGGACACCCGGTCACGTGACGGCGCATGCGCCGTCCGTTCAGACCATCATTTGCATAAGGTCACGGTTCATTTAAATGTATCACGCCCACTTCCTTCCTACTTTCACTTACGCCCACATACGCCCACGAATTTGCACTACGCCGGCGCAAATTTGAACGCCGGTGCTTCGGGAATACGGAGCTTACCTCTCTAAGTTAGGAAGGCGTAGCGCATCTTGGATGCGCTACGACCGCATAAGGATGCGCCGATGTACGAGAATCTGGGCCTTTGTATGTTTTCAATTAAAAACAAACAGAACATATTTTTTCTATTTCCAGATGCAATATGTCTACTGCTTTATCCTTCAAAAACAGCAGCCTTTCCAAAAAGGCTTAATAGCTGTAATGTAAATGGGTGAATTTTTTTTTTTCAAAATGTAATATAGTATGCAGAAATTTCAGCCTATTTATTTAAGGTTTTAAAAGCTTGATGCAAATATGTACAATTTTTCTGTCTTCAATCTCAGTAAAAAATTTAAAAAGTTTTATTTCCAGATGTATTCTGTTTGCTCTTTTCCTTGCAGCATACCAATCAGGTCTAAAAACTGTTGTTCAAATCTTTAAATGTTTTCGGTTTTCAGTTGTAAAAGAGTCACTTTTTTTATTTCCAAATGCAATATGATTGTTCTCTTCCTAAAAAATTATAATCTATCTTAAAAAAGCTTAAAAGGTTTTCTGAAAATCTGTGATTTTGTCAACTAAAAACAAAAAGAATACATTTTTTATTTCCACGTGTAATATATTTGCTTGATTCCTTGGGCATTGTGACTTGTATAAAGAAGCTTAATAATGTGTGTGAAGTTTTTCTATATTCAGTTGCACAACAAAAACTATTATTTTTTAATTACTAGATGCAATATACTTCCTATTTCACTGCCTCAGAAATTGCGGTCTGTCCAAAAAGGCTGAATAGCTGTGTTGAAAATGTGTGATATTTTTCCATCTTCAGATTCTGAAAAAAATAGAAAAATATGTGACAAAGACAATATACTTGCAATATGTGGCCTATTCATTTAAGGCTTAAAAGGTGTGCCACAAAGCTGTTCAAGTTTCTTGTCTTCATTCTCAGTAAACACACAATATTGTTTTATTTTTTGGACGAAGTCTGCTTCATCCTTTGAAACAGGGGACTATCATAAAGGCTTACTCTGCTGCAAATTTATATAATTGTTAAGTCTGCAGCCTTGGAATAAATGCACAGTTTTTTGTTTAATTTTGATGAAATCTGCCTGCTCTCTCACTCTGACTGCATCTGCAAAAAAAAGTGTACATACTGTCTAGCAAATCAGTTGCATTTATACATTTTTTGGGCTCTGAAAAACTATGCTCTCATTTTTATTTAATGACAAACCCTGCCTAGTCCCTTCCTCTTCCATTGTGACCTAGTAAGACTTCTTACATGTTGTGCAGCGTGTAAATGCTATATTTTTGGCTGTTGACTGTGATATGCTAAAGTAAAAAAAAAATTGCATGAAACATGCTTCACCTCACCCTCTAATAAAGTTGTCAAGTACAAATACAAATGCTTACTTAATGTGCATCATACAATATTTCTGGCTACTGTCTTTAAAATTTTACACTTCAGTTGTTATCTCTAGATAAAAGGATAACTTGTATCCCCTTTTTACATTGGTGCCCAGTGCCAAATCAACCTACTTACAAAATCTGCAGCCAATGTGGTATAACAGCTTTGGCAGTTGTCTATGCAATGTGGCATTGTAATTGTTTTTGTAAAACAGCTGCCTCATATCTATAATAAGTTTTTGTTGTATTGAAGAGTATTGCAAGCTGTCATGTATGTGTTAGTGGGGCTTGAGGTGACAAGAGTGGTCTCTTGCACAATACCCATCCAAGCACCCCTGGTGGTGGAGGCAGGGACTGCAAGGACAGTGAAAGGGTGCAGGTGCCAGGAAGTTGGTGCAGAGAACTTGGACATGCTGAGGTGGGATGAGCAGCAGTGAGGAGTCAATTTTAAGCCAAGTTTGACAAAAGGAAGATAGGTACAGAATCATCAGAGTCCAGCTCGGAGACAGGCAGGGGTTGACCTTAAGGGAAGTGTCCGGCTCCCCGTGATCTTTGTTTGACAATTCCTGTGATTATAACCAGGCAAATTGTCAGAACTATTTTTTAAAGTTTTTAAAGTTTGTTTTCCATTTATTTAGATGGGGTTTTGTGACTGTGACTTTGGCATGTGACGTATTGGTGTTACATGATCTCAGGTGTGAATGGGGAGCAGGTGTGTTAAATTTGGTGTTATCACTCTCACTCTCTCATACTAGTCACTGGAAGTTCAACAAGGCACCTCATGGCAAAGAACTCTCTGAGTATCTGAAAAAAATAAATTGTTGCTCTACATAAAGATGGCCTAGGCTATAAGAAGATTGCCAAGAAACTGAAACTAAGCTGCAGCACAGTGACCGAGACCATACAGCAGTTTAACAGGACAGGTTGCATTCAGAACAGCCCTCGCCATGGTCAACCAAAGAGTTTAGTGCATATGTTCGGCGTCATGTCCAGAGGTTGTCTTTGGGAAATAGACATATAAGTGCTGCCAGCATTGCTGCAGAGGTTGAAGGGGTGGGGGGGTCAGCCTGTCAGTGCTCAGACCATATGCTGCACACTGCATCAATTTGGTCTGCATGGCTGTCATCCCGGAAGGAAACCTCTTCTAAAGATGATGCACAAGAAAGCCCACAAACAGTTTGCTGAAGACAAGCAGACTAAGGACATGGATTACTGGAACCATGTCCTGTGGTCTGATGAGACCAGGATAAACTTACTTGGTTCAGATGGTGTCAAGCGTGTTTGGCAGCAACCAGGTGAGGAGAAGAAAGACAAGTGTGTCTTGCCTACAGTCAAGCATGGTGGTGGGAGTAGGGAGTGTCATGGTCTGGGGCTGCATGAGCAGTATTCCAACATGATAACGACCCCAAACACACCTCCAAGATGACCACTGCCTTGCTAAGCTGAGGGTAAAGGTAATGGACTGGCCAATCATGTCTCCAGACCCAAACCCTATTGAGCATTTGTGGGGCATCCTCAAATGGAAGGTGGAGGAGCGCAAGGTCTTTAACATCCACCAGCTCTGTGATGTCATCATGGAGGAGTGAAAGAGGACTCCAGTGGCAACCTGTGAAGCTCTGGTGAACTCCATGCCCAAGGGGGTTAAGACAGCGCTGGAAAATAATGGATGCCACACAAAATATTGACACTTTGGGCCCAATTTGGAAATTTTCACTTAAGGGTGTACTAACTTTTTTGGCCAGCAGTTTAGACATTTTAATGGCTATGTGTTGAGTTATTTTGAGGGAACAGCAAATTTACACTGTTATACAAGCTGTACACTCAGTACTTTAAATTGTAGCAAAGTGTCATCTCTTCAGTGTTGTCACATGAAAAGATATAATAAAATATTTACAAAAATGTGAGGGATGTACTCACTTTTGTGAGATACTGTATTTACATGCATACAAATAGAACTTGGAAAATGTATCCTGCTGGATTCATGGATTGAAACATGAATAATATAAAAAAATATATAAAAAGTGAATGTTAGAAAATAAGGTGAAGCTGTGTTCAATTTGAATACCCAATCATGTATGATAGGAAAAATAAAACAACTGAATTGGTTCTAGCTCACAACTGGTTGATTATATTTATTTACTAGGCCCAGTGAATAGTCCTTTTAAAAATTAACAGTTTCTACTCCTTTAGTAAATCAGCCTCATAAACTAAATAAGTAAATATAATATAGCTGTAGTATGAACAAATTATATTGCAATGTTTTGCCAGCCTTAGTTGTTTGCTTGATTAATCTAACTTTGCTGTGTACCTCTATCTTCACTATTTAAAATCATCAGCATCAGAAATAATGTGCTACATCAGGTGAATACATTTTACAGATGAAACAAAGACGAGGATGGGAGAAACTATAACAATTTTGATTGAATATGGGTATTTCAGGTTTGAAAATATGTGCTTGCACCTAAAATGAGCTATTGACTAATTCTGAAAGAAATGTTATATTGCAGTAATGTTCATCTTCATCCAGTCTGTAATGAGAAGGATTAGACTTTCTTTCATGTGAGCTAAATTTATTTCAGCAAAACAAGAAAATGTATTTCACTAATATATTTTTTCTGTGTGCGTGAGGCTTTAAATTTTACAGCCGTGATTAATGCCTTAATTTGCTGTTTCATTTGGGTATACCATTACTACACAATATGAATTACTTTCCAGGAGTATTCCTTCTATAGAGCTTAATTCTAAGGTTGCTTAAGAACTGTCTGATATTAGGTATGAATGGACTAAACAGGACAAAATAAAAACAATTAGATTATTCATGAATGCTACACATTTAATTTCACATCACTTGAAAGCAAATATTGACTTAGATAAGTTCTAATTTAAGTGAATAAATTCAACACTTGAAATCTATCAATAGAATTGTTATTCAGCGATTCTTTCTCCAAATGTGTATTTCTGCATTGTACATTTAAACATCAGTAGCATGCAAATAATTCTCCTCACTTTCTAAAGCTGCAATAAATAGAATGTATTAGAGGTTAATTTCTGTGTAGACAACATTGGCTCTATATATAGAACACAGTTCAGTGGTGTATGTTAGTCTTGTTTTCTGAATGTACGTGAGACTGGAATTTAAAAATAGACAAAGGCTTGGCACCTAAAATCATAGTACACCTTTTGCAAAAAAGAAAAAAAAAGACATCCATATTGATTTTTTTTTTAAGTGCATTGATAATTTTTTGGCTTTGGAGCTCACAAAGCATTGCAACACTGATAAGTGGATTGATGATGCAATGTTCTGGGTCTTGACCACTATACTGTATAGGGGTATGGACTTTCAGCTACTGGGCTGGGGGTAATATCAATTAAGTGGCATAACTGCGCTTTTGCTCCATTAAGTCCCTCTGCAGTGGTAGCAGATGGGACATGCCATTTTTCATTTACAGATTCCTATGTGCATGGCTATGCATGCACAGCCATGCCAAATTCAAATAATTAAAGGAACTGGTGGGCAAAGAATCCCCTGGATTCTGTAAGTGGGGTAATTTGAGGGTGAGGAAATGCAAACTGTGACCATGGTTCATGTTGAACCCTTAATATGGAGGTAACATAAAACATAGTAAGAAAGATGGGCATCTTTTTTAACAATTAAACAGTATATATAAATGTCTGCTGACAAGTTCTAAGCAGATTTTCACTTGGGACAGAGGGAAGAAGGGGGTACTTTAGACATTGTTCTGAGCTGCCCCCAAATCTATAAAAGAGGACATGTGGGGCCACAGCCATAGCAGAAAGGCGGAAGCAGAGAGGATCTGCCAGAGCATGTGCACTGAGAGTGCCAATGGAAGACACAGAGGATTAACCGCTAGTCTGTTGCTACACAGAATAGGGAAGTTCTGTTACCAGCAAGATCAAACAGGTATTCACGGTTAAGACAATGCATTGCAATGAAGGATATCCACACAGGTACAGTATATCTTCAGCCTGTATATTGTTTCTGGAGCAATAGCAGTGTACACTGGATCACAAAGAATCAAAGGTGAAGTGATAAGGTTTAAGAATAAACACATTGGGGTTGATTTACTAAAACTGGAGATTGTAAAATTAGGTGCAGCTCTTCATAGACACCAATCAGCGTACAGATTTTTTTTATCAAAGCCTAATTGAACAAGCTGAAGTTAGAAACTGATTGGCTAACATTCACAGCTGCACCATATTCTGCACCATATTTTAACCCCACCATTGTTATATGGCATTAGTTACATATTAACTACATGCTTTCTACATTATTCTATATCTCAGACACATCCAATGGGAAAAGGGGAAATTCTTTTTATGTGAAAATATCACATACATGATATCTGGTGATAAAGCATGTTTGTATGTTACGTAATTCTGTTAATTCTCGCAAAATAATTATTAAAACTAACATAATATTTGACCACTTGCTTACTGGCCACTTAAACCCCCTTCGTACCCGGACCAATTTTCAGCTTTCAGTGCTCTCACACTTTGAATGACAATTACTCAGTCATGTAATACTGTACCCAAATGATTTTTTTGTCCTTTTTTGCATACTGGAACGGAATGACCCGTGACACCCAGAGACTTTTGAAGGATGGGGGGGTACTCCTGTGCCAGCGTCACATGACTCTTGGGTCTAGGGTCACCCTGTGCCCCTTTTGGGCATAGGGTGACAGATAACTGATAATTCATATTGCAGGATATCTTGAGATATTAGAAGTGGTTATTCTGACCCCACCAGGTCAGTGGAGTGTTTTCATTCAACGTGAGGACACATGATTTTGAGGTGTTAATTGGGGCTGCTCCTAGACATTCCATTGTGAGATGCTAATTCAGTCCGTAAAGGTCATATGTCTAGCTTTTAGGTGTTAATTCAGCCTGGCTCCTAAGACCTCTCATTATGTATGCTAATACTGTTTTATGTGTGGAATGTACTTGTCAACTGTAGTAATTATGTCAGATCGGTGCCAAAACGTCTGACATAGAAATATGTATTATGCAGGTGAATCACTTATTGTTGCGGAGACAGGCTGTCTGCATAATGACTAATAATTAACTCAACTGAATGTCATTGTCTAAGAGAAGGTGTATTGAAGCCCCCCTATTGTGTGATGTGTGGGTGGAGAGTGTCATTGTCCCTGTAACATGCCTGTAACAGCATAAAAAGCTGAGAGTGTACCATTAAAGTTCATTCATACATTTTGAAACCAGTAACAGAGTTGTGTGGAAGTCTCGTTATTCTGGGAAATGGGATGGATCGTGTCTGATGTCTGTTGGATGGTTGGAGTGTCAGATAAGCTGTCGTGGTTGATGGAATGAATATCGTAAACTGTGGTGACCGTTACACATACAAACAGCTTTCTTTTGGTGGCATTTGATCACCTCTGGACTTTTTATTTTTTGCGCTATAAACAAAAAAAGACGGAAAATTTTGAAAAAACAAACACATTTTTCTTAGTTTATGCGATAAAATTGGGAAAATTATAAATTTTTCTTCATAAATTTTGGCCACAATTTATACTGCTAAAAATCTTTGGTAAAAATAACCCAAATTAGTGGATATTATTTGGTCTTTGTGAAAGTTAGAGAGTCTACAAGCTGTGGTGCAAATCATAAAAAAATTATCACACCTGATGTACTGGTGGCCTATCTCATTTCTTGCGACCCGAACACACCAGGACAGTACAAATACCCCCCAAATTACCCCTTTTTTGAAAGTAGACATTTCAGGGTATTTAGTAAGATGCATGGTGAGATTTTTGATGTGGTAATTTTTTCCCACAATTCTTTGCAAAATAAATATTATTTTTATTTCCCGCCCAACATCCCCCCCCCCCCACAAAATTGTCATTAAAATAGGTTATTTCTCTCACATGGCATGGGTATACCACAAATGACACCCGAAAATACTTTCTGCCACTCCTCCTGAGTATGGCAATACCACATGTGTGGGACTTTTTCACAGCCTAGCCACATACAGAGGCCCAATATGCAGGGAGCACCATCAGGTGTTCTAGGAGCTTAACTACTTGCCGACCTGCTGCCGTCATTTTATGGCGGTAGGTTGGCTCCCCTGCGTGAGAGCCCGTAGCTATACGTCGGCTCTCGCGCAGGCCACTAGGGGCACGTGCGCGCCGCCGGAGGTGCGTGCGCCCCCGATCGCCCCCGACTTTCGTGCACATGCCCGGCGGGCACGATCGCCGCCGGGCACACGTGATCGCTCGTTACAGAGTAAACACACAGCTCCCGGTCCTGTCAGGGGGAGAAATGCTGATCTTCTGTTCTTACAATGTATGAACAGAAGATCGGTCATTTCCCCTAGTGAGGCCACCCCCCTACAGTTAGAACACAGCCAGGGAACATACTTAACCCCTTCCCTGCCCCCTAGTGTTAACCCCGTCACTGCCAGTGGCATTTTTATAGTAATCCAATGCATTTTTATAGCACTGATCGCTATAAAAATGCCAATGGTCCCAAAAATTTGTCAAAAGTGTCCGAAGTGTCCGCCATAATGTCGCAGTACCGGAAAAAAAATCGCTGATCGCCGCCATTACTAGTAAAAAAAAAATATTAATAAAAATGCCATAAAAATACCCCCTATTTTGTAAACGCTATAACTTTTGCGCAAATCAATCAATAAACGCTTATTGCGATTTTTTTTACGAAAAATATGTAGAAGAATATGTATCGGCCTAAACTGAGGGGTTAAGTATTTTTGGGGGATATTTATCATAGCAAAAAGTAAAAAATATAAAAAAATTTCAAAATTGTCGCTCTATTTTTGTTTATAGCGCAAGAACTAAAAACCGCAGAGGTGATAAAATACCACCAAAAGAAAGCTCTATTTGTCAGGAAAAAAGGACGCCAATTTTGTTTGGGAGCCATGTTGCACGACCGCGCAATTGTCAGTTAAATCGACGCAGTGCCGAATCGCAATATGGTCCGGGGGTTAAGTGGTTAAATTACACATCTAACTTGACTACCTATTACATTTTTTAAGGCCCTGGGGCACCAGGACAATGGAAACGCCCACACAGTGACCCCATTTTGGAAAGCTAACACCCCAACGTATAATCTATGAGGCATATTGAGTCTTTTAAACGGTTAATTTTTTTCCAAAAGTTTTTGGAAAATGTGGAAAAAAATGAAAACGCATTTTTTTTAAGTAACGTTGTCCATTTATAAGATATTGCCAACACATAGCATGCACATTGCAAAAATGACACCCTAAAATACATTCTGCTATTCCTCCTGAGTATGGCGATACCACATGTGTGGGACTTTTTCACAGCCTGTCAACATACAGAGGCCCACAATGCAGGGAGCACCATCTAACTTGTTGACTACCTTTTACATTTTTGAAGGCCCTGGAGCACCAGGATAATGGAAACGCCCACAAATTGACCCCATTTTGGAAAGCTAACACCCCAACGTATAATCTATGAGGCATAATGAGTCTTTTGAATGGTTCGTTTTTTTTCAGAAGTTTTTGGAAAATGCAGAAAAATTATTAAAACGCAATTTTTTATGCAAAGTTGTCTATTTATAAGATATTGGCAACACATAGCATGTACATAGCAACAATGACACCTCAAAATACATTCTGCTACTCCTCCCGAGTATGGCGATACCACATGTGTGGGACTTTTTCACAGCCTAGCCACATACAGAGGCCCAATATGCAGGGAGCACCATCAGGTGTTCTAGGAGCATAA
Organism: Rana temporaria; assembly: GCF_905171775.1. Lineage (NCBI taxonomy): Eukaryota > Metazoa > Chordata > Amphibia > Anura > Ranidae > Rana > Rana temporaria. Next base: position 250,746,494 of record NC_053492.1, read on the forward strand.
ATTACACATCTAACTTGTTGACTACCTATTACAATTTTGAAGGCCCTGGAGCACCAGGACAGTGGAAACGCCCACAAAGTGACCCCATTTTGGAAAGCTAACACCCCAACGTATAATCTATGAGGCATACTGAGTCTTTTGAACGGTTCATTTTTTTCCAGAAGTTTTTGGAAAATGTGGAAAAAAAATGAAAACACATTGTTTTTACGCAAAGTTGTCCATTTATAAAATATTGCCAACACATAGCATGTACATAGCAAAAATTACACCCCAAAATACTCTCTGCTACTCCTCCTGAGTATGGCAATACCAAATGTGTGAGACTTTTACACAACCTGGCCACATACAGAGGCCCAATATTGAAAAAGCATCTTCAGGCATTCTAGAAGCATAAATTACACATCTAATTTCTCAACCACCTATTACACTTTTGAAGGCCCTGGAGCACCAAAACAATGGAAACGCCCACAAAGTGACCCCATTTTGGAAAGCTAACACCCCAACGTATAATCTATGAGGCATAATGAGTCTTTTGAATGGTTCATTTTTTCCCAGAAGTTTTTGGAACATTTTGAAAAAAAAATGAAAAAGCAATTTTTTTGCGCAAAGTTGTCCATTTATAAGATATTGCAAACACATAGCAAGTACATAGCAAAAATTACACCCCAAAATACATTCTGCTACTCCTCCAAAGTATGACGATACCACATGTGTGAGACTTTTACACAGCCTGGCCACATCCAAAGGCCCAACATGCAAGGAACACCATCAGGTGTTCTAGGGACACATAGCATGCACATACCAAGAATTACACCCCAAAATACATTATGCTGAGCAAAGGGTAAACAAAAGATTACCTGTGGTTTTAGTAGCGCAGTTGTCCACAGGAGGATAGCACTGGTCCAGGCAGCAGGCAGGGACTTGGTCAGCAAAAGTGAACGCAATTGTCCAGGCAACGGGCAGGGATATTGTCCATAGTCAATACAGGCAGCAGGCAGGGATACTGTCCATATACAGTCCAGGGTCAGTGCAGGCAGAGATTGTCAGCAGTGCCAAAATAATATTGGTCCTGGTAGTAGGCAGGTCCATGTGGTGTGGTCAGTTCATGCAACAGGCAGAGGCATGATGGCATAGGTCCTACAGGCAGCAGGCAGAAGTAGGGCCTCATTCAGGACAGAATGGGGACAGGGGTAGAGGCTTCTCCCACCCAAATCTCTTTGAAGCCTCAGAGTCTCCAGACCCTAATCTAGGAATGAGAAAACAAAAACAATTGTTTTCTTCATCCAGAAAAACAATTCTGGAGCCCCTAATATATGTGAGACCCCTGTGCTATGGATCCCACTATTCCACTGGCAGGGTAAAAGATCAGTCCAAGAGGCAGGCAAAAAGCATGGTCAAACAGTCCAGGGTCAGTTCGGGATCAGGCAAAGGTATGTACAGAATCTGTAGGCAGAAGCATGGTCGAATAATAAGCCAGGGTCAGTTCCAGATCAGGCAGAGATATGTACAGAATCGGTAGGCAGAAGCATGGTCGAAAAACAAGCCAGGGTCAGTTACAGAGCAAGCAGAGGCATAAGGGGTGTGAAGGTAAATGGCAGGAAGTGAGGGTTATGTTTACCATACTTCACTAATAATTGAGTGAGGTATGGTAATGGCGGTAACAGCCAACTACGCAGAGGCCTGGTTGGGAAGGACATTGGGCACAATGATAAGTGGTGTCTCTTCTCACTCCTCCTCTGGAGCACACCCGGCATTTTTTCGGAAGTTTTTGGCCTGTTGGTCTGGGAGGGATTTTATCTGAAATGTGGCGCTTGGAGAGTCAGCTAATCACATCGGATCGCATATTTACTGGTGGGCTGTTCGGGTATAAAAGGGCAGTGGTGATTTCCTCCTGGTAGAAAAGGAAGGATTTGGGTCTTTCAGTAGATTTCCGATAGATTACATAGGTGTTGTACAATACCTGTCGCCGAGAATGTGTTTCCAGCACGACGGCATCGCGATGATTCTCGGCGACATGGTACCGACATCTCGCACTCGCTGGAATAGAAAAAGCACATTTCACTTGGATTCCCGCCAATTCTAGCCGCGGCGTTTGGTATGAATCATGAGGGGGAACTCCACGCCAAATTTTAAATAAAAAAACGGCATGGGTTCCCCCCAGGGGCATACCAGGCCCTTAGGTCTGGTATGGATTGCAAGGAGAACCCCCTACACCAAAAAAACGGCGTGGGGGTCCCCCCACAATCCATACCAGACCTGTATCCAAGCAAGCCGCCCGGCTGGTCAGGAAAGGAGTGGGGACAAGCGAGCGCCCCCCCTCCTGAGCCGTACCAGGCCGCATGCCCTCAACATGGGGGGGTTGGGTGCTCTGGGGCAGGGGGGCGCCCTGCGCCCCCCCACCCCAAAGTACCCTGTCCCCATGTTGATAAGGACAGGGCCTCTTCCCGACAACCCTGGGCACCACAAAAGGTACACCACAAAGGATGAGTTGCAGGTAATGCATTGTTCAATATCATAGACATGACCATCTTTTTCTGAAAAATTCTTTTTACCCCTATTATTGACTTTTACTGCCCTGCAGCAGATACATCTGTGGCAGGAGTAAAAGCCATTGAAGTCATTACTGAGGCTCTATTTTTTAGGTGGATCTAAGATTTTCTGTACCACCCGATCCCCAAAATTCGGAGCTCTCCTATAGGTGAACCTCAGTCTTTCTGGTAGAATTTCACAAAGATGTCTATCCCTGCATAGAATGTTCCAATGTTTACAGAAAATACCTTCTATCTCCTTATATTGATAGTGAAAATCTGATATAAAAACCCAATTGGTGTATCACATCCTCCTTCTTCTTCAGACACTGTTCCCTAGGCATTAGTGCTACCTCGGCAATAGTGTTATTGATAAAATCCTCTGTGTATCCTTTCTGTAGGAATTTACTCCCTAATATGTTGGCCTGCGTCAAAAAGTCAGTAGATGTTGTGCAGTTCCGAATTCTCAATATCTGGCCCTTAGGGATGTTTTTATCCAGGCCGGGTGATGTCCACTCCCTATAGCCGAATAACTATTTCTATCAATGGGCTTGAAATAAGCCCTGATCACATTCCCAGCCTTCACGATTGTCAAATCCAAGAAATTTACTTCCTGCTCGCTGATCACATGATCCAGCACAATGTTATTGGTATTGTGGTTTAGATGTTCTATAAACACCTCCACTGATTCCCATGACCCCTCCCATACAAACAGGAGGTCATCAATGAATCTTCTATAGAGCTTCAACTCTGGTCTGAATTCACTAAACTCATGTCTGTCCTCCCATTCTGCCATAAACAGGTTGGCGAGGCTAGGGGCAAACTTCGCTCCCATAGCCACGCCAACCTGCTGGGAGAAAAACTGGTCATGATACCAGAAATAGTTGTGGGCCATACGGAAGTCCAGCACCCTTCCCAAAAAGCATTTCTGCACATGCGGCCTGGATAAAAAACATCCCTAAGGGCTTCTGTCCACTGATGTGTATAGATTTTCCCTCTCTTTTATTTTCTTTCTCCCTTCCTTTTCCCTCATCTAACCATTTCCCACCTCCTCTTTACCTTTGTCCTCTTTAGGCTTGGTGTATATCTGTATAACATTTGTATTTTCCTTTTAACCGGTTAACGCCCGCCCACTGTATATATACGTCCTGTTTTTAAAGATGAATATCTCGGTAAAGGCAGCAGCTGCTGCCACAACCGAGATATCCATCTCTTCAGTGGGCGGGCGTGCAAACGATAATGGCGGTCTCCGCGGCGGATTCGCTGCGAGATCGCCGTTATCGGTGGTGGGAGAGGGGCCCCCCTCCCGCCGCTCTCCCGTGCCCTCCGCCGCTTACCGTAGCCATCGGTAGCGGCGGAGGAGATCGGGTGCTGCTGCCTGATCAGTGAGGACTCGAGTGAGGGCAAGATGGCCCCCACCCGTCCTCATAGCTTTGCTGGGCGGAAGTGACGTCAAAATGTCAGTCCCGCCCAGCGTCTTAAAGAGAAAATTTTTTTGTTGTCATTTTTTTTTGACAGTTGTTTTCCAAAATGAAGGTATGAGCTGTCTCGCTGAAGACATAAAAAAACAGAGAATACTTTTTTTCTGTGATGCAATCGACCCAGGGAGAATGGAAAGGAGAGCAATCTTAGGGGAGGGTGTCAATGCTTCATCATAAATTTTATTATAACAAGTAAATACCTGAATCACTTGGAATTTAATCACTTATGGACTTGTCTTGCTAAAATTATCCTTTTTATTATCAGATGAACGTTCTTTTCTTGGAACACTTTATTATTTATATTGTTTTTTTATTAATATATATTTTATCACATCTCACATATACTTATTATAGTTTAATATGTGTATATTTTGTCACAGATTATTTTTTTACATTTATTTAGGATTGTTTAAAATAACTTTTGCACATAGCACTACTATTTTGTTCATTCAGGATTTTTTACATATCATTAAGTAGCTGCTTTTTTGGGGGTTTGTACATTCATTGGCACAGTGGGGTGGAAGAAGGTTGAAGGGTGCATATAATTTCCTTTTTTCACTATTTGTTTATTAATAATAACACGTGAATTTGTAGAGTCCAGAATGAGCCAAAGAGAAAGATGCCGCTCAGGTGTGGAAATCTTCAAAATAATTGCTTCTCCCAGAACCACAGGTGCAGGCAATGCATATGAGATTGCAAAACAAAAGAACAGATTCTTCTGGACAGCCACACTCCAAAATAAAAATTGCCTTTATTGTAAATCCAAATAGAAAAACAGCACTACATGTCACAGCACACCGGCAGACTGACGCGTTTCACACTATACTTAGTGTTTAATCATAGCTACTGAACACACAAAAACATTTCTATTATATACCATCCATGATGAGTCAAATGACCAGAACCCAAGGGTGTGGATAATTAGCTCATAATTGGTTAATAAGCCACCTAATATGTGATGAAAGAACACTTTCAGACCCTGAATAGGGATTAAATCAAAATATCCAAAATGTGCATCAATATATATAAGAGATAATTTATTTACCCATATCCACACAAAAAAAAAAAATGTGCGATGTCTATTGCATTTAATTGTATTGTTTATGTTCAGTATTCATGTCTTTATGTGCCAATGGTTATTCTATAAATACAAAAGGATGGGGGTGGTGGCGCTATCTGTGTGTACCCTGTAGACCAGGGTGTGATCTGGCTGGTAAGCCTGTCAGTATCCTAACGCTGGTTAGCGAGGATCATAAAGTGAATAACCCAAATAATGTGATGGAGTGAAACTAAATGGCCACTAGATGGCAATACTAAAGGCTCTATGATCTGACTAGAATAGTCAAAATAATTAGTGCTTATGCACTAGAGGTGTGACCAACTGATTAATTACAACACGTGAAAATAATAAAATAATGTTCAATTAAGTATATAAGCCAATGTATGAGGTGAGTGATTCTAATCAGTGAACCAGTATACAGATGTGAATATATTATCCACAAATAGTGATATACTAAATAAACAGTATAATGTGACAACCATCTGTTAAATAAATAAATCAGAAGAAGTCATAAGAACTTATGACAATAAGTAAACAACAACATAAGCCAGTTCGTTCAGAGGGTGTCGTCTTAGTGGCTTAATTGGTCAGCAACCATGAACCAATATAAAAGTGAGAATATATCATCCGCAGGTGGCAGCAAGAAGTGGTATGCTAAATATATAAAGAAATGTAAAAATAATAATAATAATGTGACAACCATCTGTTGAAAGATAAGTTTAGAAAAAGTCCTTCCAACTTGTGGCAGTAGGTAAATGACAGCTTAAACAGTTCATTCAAAAGGGTGTCATCTCAGTGACTTGCTTGGTGGACAAACTTAACACTTCAGGTGCTTTCGCTGTGGCTCCGGTGCTCCCCCTTATGCGTCCCCACTCACCAGAGTTGAACACCCCTACAGGGGTAGACAGCATAGATAGGATATCCACCAGATTTTCCACAGCTTGGACCTCTAGGCACTGGATTTCCCGGCGTTCCCTTTATTCCAAAGTGGGGCTGAGTTGTTATCTTTATACACCTCCAGAGAAAAGGACAGAAACTCCCATAGCGTAGTAAGTTTTGAAATAGCCTTTAGGCTAGGTTTATTGGCGGTGCCAGCAAAAATAAAATAAAATGACAAAAATACAAAAACTGACAGGGGCTAGGTAATAAAGTAAAAAATGATAAGAATATAAAAAGTCCAGGCTGGTAATGAATACCAGCCGTGGGATATAAAAACAAAGTCTGCTAATCCAGCAGTGTTCCCACTAAGCACTAACAGTCCGGTGCTTGTGACTGAGCTGTGGAGCGGCGTGCGCTCCAGGTGCGTTCCAGCTCGTCTCCCGGAAGTGCGTGGGGGTATGCGTGTATCGGCTTGACGATCGTTTCGTCCAATCACGTCTTCTGAAGTGGGTACACGCCTACCTCTACTTCTAAACTATATAGGAGACGTCAGCGTGTAACCACCCTCCCATTTGGGGACGTTAGCCAATCAGATTTGTGCAGGACTCCCATCGGATTGCTTGATTGGTTAAAGGAAATTGGTAAATAGATGAGTTCCCTTGGGATATTAAGGTTACCGCGGACTTGATAATATGAGGCATATGGGGTCTCACAGCCCCTACATTGGCGCTCATACAAAGCATGACTTTGTCTCCTTATACAGTGATTTAAAACATGGCTATATCTCCTTATACAATAGTTAAAAACAATGCGTAAATAATAAAACATATGGAAGAACGGTAACAACGCAGGTAGTCATAAATTAATAATATCCTTGCTAGAGTTAGTAACATAATAAACCATGATGGGTGGAGGGACCCTGACATATAGTGCATACAACAAAAAATGATAATAATAATATAATGGCTAGAATTAATTACATGATCGCCCATCAAAAATGGGTGAGCCCCAGCATATATTGCAGAAGTCCATAGCCACAATGATGCATGAATTCCACTATCCCAGTGTTAAAAACGGGGGGGGCACTAGGGGGCAGAGTGGTTCTTGAATGCCATAAAGTGGGTAATGTGGCAAACATAGCACATGGATATGAGGGAAACTGAAATAACTTAAATAGAGTAAATAAATAGGTAGGTAGCTCCGATGAAAACTCAGGAGAATCAGGATAAGGTATTAATCACTATACATTGATGGATATAGGGTAAGTGGGTCTGTGGCCCAAGTATCATAAATGGTAAGGGAGAGATCTGGTAACATTACCAAAGGGGTAAAGACATTAAAGAGTATAATCATGGGAAGAAGTGGGGTATGAAGTATACGGTAGCTAGTGTTACTAGCGTGTAACACTCTCAATAGTCCAGCCAATTGCCTAATTAGGACAGATATGAAAAACATGCCAGAAGTATACCTATGCTAGAAGAAAAAATGCCTTTATATAAGAAATAACCCATAGTTCATATGTTACAAGAACTTCTATGAACCCAAGAATGAGTGTTGCACATCCTACCGCCCTAATTTAAGTAGCCTGAAGGCTGGGGGCCTCAATAGGAAGTTGTATAGTAATGTACCCCATATGTGGAAGTAATGTGTAAGGCAGTACAATTGTATAATGGCATATCCTCATGGGCATAGGTACCATATAGGGCTGTACAGGTAGAGCATGCCCTATGTATATGGTGTAGGCTACTATGTGTAGTTGGCACTAATCCATAATTCCCTGCGGATTAATTATAGAGATAAAGGAAGGTAAAAAATGATGATGAGAAAACGTACTTATGATAGAGATCATAATGTTCAATGCCCTAAATGGGTAAGGGGCTCTAATGTTAGATATGTCCCTAATATTAAGGATTAGCCAGGAAACAATTCAAATCTATATCTTTGTTAAGGCCATGGGGCACTAAACTCCCTAGTCGGTAGATCCAGCTTGTCTCATTCCGCGAGATCGCAACTGTCTTATTACCCCCCTCCAGTTGTCCTTGACTAGATCAATACCGTAGAAAATGAGCCCAGATGGGTCCTTTTGATGATGCTCTTCAAAGTGCCGTGACAGATTGTGTTAAGGGTAGGCACTTTTTATTCTACTGATATGTTCCTGAATCCTGACCTTCAGGGGTCGGGTAGTTCTACCGACGTATTGTAAGTGACACGGACACTCGATGACGTATGTAACGTGTGTAGTATTGCAAGTTATTAACTCTTTGATTTTGTATTCTTTGAAATCAAAGCGTGATTTGAAGCTTGTTTTTCTTCTTGGCTGCTTCTTACTGACCCGACACGCCAGGCATTTCTGGCATTTGTAGAAGCCTTTCAGCTCTGGGCATAACATAACAGGTTTGGGTGGATCAATGACATTGTGGACCAGATGTTGTCGTAAAGATGGAGCTCGTCTGTAAATAAACGTAGGTTTCTTTCCTAAAATACTGGTCAAGGTTAGATCTTCTTGTAAGATGGGCCAGTATTTTTTGATAATATGTTCAAAATCCCTATACTGGGAGTTGAACCCTGTGATGAAAGCCACATCTGTCGTCTTCTGCCTCTTCTTTGTCTTGGGTTCCAGCATTAGGTTCCTATCCATTTTCAGAACTTCCTCTTTTTGTCTAGTCAGCTGTTCTTTGTTATATCCTTTTTCTTCAAACCTTTTTATTATCACATCAGCTTGGATTTCAAAGTCTGAGGTTAAGTTGCAATTTCTACGGAGTCGCATCATCTGACCTTTTGGGATGTTTGCTTTCCATCTGGGGTGATGGCAGCTGGTAGAGGGTATGTACCCGTTGCGATCGGTGGATTTGAAGAAAGTTTTTGTGTGTAGTTTGGATCCATACTTAAAAATTTGTAGGTCTAGATATTCAATGGAGTCTTGGTCACATTTACCAGTGAATGTAAGTCCATACCTATTATTGTTGAGGTCTGATAGAAATTTGTTGAAAGTGTCTGATGTTCCGTCCCACAAGGTGATAAGATCATCAATGTATCTTTTATACATTTTAATCTGGGGAATATTTTGTCCGTACACATATTCTTCTTCCCAACAATCCATCAGTAGGTTTGCGACACTGGGGGCATAGCGGGCCCCCATTGCAACCCCTTTTGTTTGCACATAATTGTTCTTCTGGTACCAAAACTAATTACACTCCATTGCCATTTGGAGGCCTTCGATAATAAAGTTAATTTGTTGTTGCTTGAGTGCGGTCTTTTCATGTAGGGCCTTTTCTACCCCTATCACTCAATCTGCTTGTGTGATGCTGGTGTAGAGTGAGTTTACATCAATGGTGGCTAATAGCAGATTTTCTGCCCCATCAATGTGCTGTAATTCGTTAATTAGTTGGCAGCTATCTCTGAGGTATGATTTGCCCTTTTTCACAATGGGATTGAGGAAAGTGTCCAGGTATTCTCCTAATCTGGAGAAAATAGAGTTAATCCCACTAATTATGGGTCTCCCAGGTGGTTTCTCTAGCCTTTTGTGTATTTTTGGGGTGTAATACAATACCGGTGTTTTTGTCGATTTGGACACTAGATATTCGGCCTCACTCTTATTTAGTATCCCTATGGTTGTACCTTTATTGACGAACTTCTCAAGCCTCTTAGTAAACTGTATTTTGGGGTTGCCTTTAAGTTTTTTGTATGTCCCCTCAACATTGAGTAGGTTTTTCATCTCTTCTTCGTAGTCGGCTTTGTTGAGGATGACCAGCCCTCCCCCTTTGTCCGCTGGTCTAATAATCACCTCGTTTCTTTCTCCAATGGCTTTAATATTCTCCCACACCATTTTGTTTTTGGTTTTAGATTTCTTCTGTAATTTCCTAAGATCGCTTTCTACCATTTTCTTAAACGCCCCTATGCACTGGTTGCCTGGTGTAGTAGGGTTAAATGTTGAATTATTCCTTAAGTTGGTTTGAACGTATTCTGATTGTACAACTCTCTCTTCATCAGTGCTGTTATAAAAATGTTTTCGTAAATTAAGTTTTCTCAAAATTTTTTGCAGGTCAATATAGGCTTCAAATTGGTCTATCGTTTTTTCTGGCGCATACTTTAGGCCCAGATCGAGTATTTGCATTTCATCTCTAGATAACTGGACATCACTAAGGTTGAATATGCCTTTACCTATTGATTCCTGGGGCGTTTTCTTCTGCCCCCCTCGGCACCCTCTCCTGGTCCTTCTCTTTGATTTAGTTCTACTTCTCTGTCCTGGTAATGGGGCCTGTTCCATGGGTTGGGGTAGGTTCCATGATCTTGATGGCCTTGGGTTGCTTGGTGTTCTCCTCTTCCTGGTGGTCTTCCACGGGTATCCCCTCGGTTGCCATTCCTCCCCCTCCAATTGGGGTTCCCATATCCTGTTCGTGGTCTCCAGCGTCCCGGGGGTCTGGTGTTTGGACCACCCCTGTGAAAACCCCTATTCTATACCTAGTATTTGCTTTAATCGTATATACGTGTAGATTGGATAGGTCTATATGATCTAGTAAACACCCTGGCATTTTCTATACCAGAACCATTAACATCAATCATCATCACGTTTTCATGATTTTATTAGTATATATATATAATTTTGGCACTTAATTATTTACATTTAGATATATTTACATTTTCATTATTTACTCTAAGGCCGGGTACTAACGAGCAAACATGTACGATGAAACCGGTCCGTCGGACCGTTTTCACTGTACATGTCTGCCAGAGGGCTTCTGTACGATGGCTGTACTAACCATCGTACAGAAGTCCGCGCGTAAACAATACGCGGGGCGTGTCCGCATCGTCGCCGCGACGATGACGCGACGATGACGCGGCGACGTGGGCGGGCCTGCCATTTAAAGGCTTCCACGCATGCGTCAAAGTCATTCGACGCATGCGAGGGACGGCGGGCGCTCGGACATGTACGGTAGGTCTGTACTGACGACCGTACATGTCCGAGCAGGGAGGATTCCAGCGGACGGTTTTAAAACACGTCCAGGAATATTTGTCTGCTGGGAAAAGGCCCGGCGGGCAAATGTTTGCTGGAATTCGGCCCGCTCGTGCCTACACACGACCGAACATGTATGCTGAAACTGGTCCGCGGACCAGTTTCAGCATACATGTTTGGTCGTGTGTACGGGGCCTTATTCACACATTTTGCATGATGAGTCTAGAGTTCTAGACTTTTGTTTTTTTTTGGGATGGAGGCTATGGCTAAGTGTGTATGTATCCTTTAGCCTACCGTTGTGACTATTTATTCACCATTTATAAATCACACGCAGTCGCATTTTTTTCTTTCCATTTTTATCCCATTTTTTTTTATATATCACATATACATGCCATATATATATATATATATATATATATATATATATATATATATATATATATATATATATATATATATATATATGTGTTTTTACACATATTATATGTTTCACTAATTTTAATTCTTATTTCACTGGATATCTCTTATATATATTGATGCACATTTTGGATATTTTGATTTAATCCCTATTCAGGGTCTGAAAGGGTTCTTTCATCACATATTTGCATCTTTTATTATGTGGCTTATTAACCAATTATGAGCTAATTATCCACACCCTTGGGTTCTGGTCATTTCACTCATCATGAGTGGTATATAATAGAAATGTTTTTGTGTGTTCAGTAGCTATGATTAAACACTAAGTATAGTGTGAAACGCGTCAGCTCTGCCGGCGTGCTGTGACATGTAGTGCTGTTTTTCTATTTGGATTTACAATATAGGCAATTTTTATTCGGAATGCGGCTGTCCAGAAGAATCTGTTCTTTTGTTTTGCAAAGTGAATTTGTAGCTTGTAGCTGTGTGGAATGAGTTAAGAACCCTCTCACCCAGTCCTTTATGCTAGCCATGTGGAATGATGGCCTTGCTGCTGGGAGTCCCCTCTCTTGATGTCCTCCCACAGATGTAGTGATGCCAATGTCCAGTCTTTCTGCATGCAGGATCAACTATCCTGACTCTCAGTGTGATCAGCGTTCTGGCAATCCTCTTCCTCCCTCTCCAGCTCAATCTGCTCCAGCCTATGGTCTCCTAGGTCAGCTTCCATTCTACCACACATATTCTCTCTTTCCCAGTCTCTCCTCTCTTTCCTTTTTGGTTCCCAGGCTTTTATATTTATGTGCTTCTGCCCCTGTTGTTTACTCATATGAGATTTGTAGTTCTCTCCAAGGTGATCTGAATGAAATGGTCCTGCCTGCAGCATACAAGTTCCAGCATTCTTAGCACAGCTGTATTAGTTTCTGTGTCCATTAAACTGCAAAGCACGGCCATCCTGTAGCCATTTTTTAAACTGCAAACAGTAACAATACAGTATGTCACACCTAGATAACTTTCTTGTGACTCCATTTGGTTACTTGTTAGAAACTCAACTCCATGATGTATTTAATTTTAGCATTACTAAGATTTCAAACATGTATAATTAAAAGGGTATGAGGCAGAGGCAGGACAGAGAACATATTTTTTTATAAATAATGAAACTTAAAATATGTGAGTTTAATGACACATTAATATACAGAAACTTTACAAAGTGAAATATAAATGTTGTTATTTTGTATAGTCACTGCTATTATTGACATATGCAGTAATCTGCAGCATAGTGTTTTTAGGTTGTAGATCATCTGTTGTTTGCTTCTGGGTTGCCTATACACTTTTAAGTGGGAATGCCACTTTAAGAACACCACATGTGTTTGTGGTTGTTGTTTTGTTGATGATGCTGAGAAAGCTTTTAAAAAAAAAGAAAAAATAGATAATACAAAGCAAATATCAATTCAATCAAATGCTTACTTCTTGTGTATTTCTGTTGTTGTTTCTTTTAATTCAAAGTGATTAGCAAGGTCTGAAAAAAATCACCTTATCTCTGTAAAACACAGGTACAAACACAGAGTAAATATTTTGGTAAACAATTATTTTTCAATTGCATATTCAGCAGTGTGCTAAATTATGCATAATCTTGCATAAGTAATAAGCTAAGGTAGCTTACATTTGTTTTTTGTGTATTTTTTTCGTTTACCTGACCTATTTCTTTCAGTGTTGTTAGCTTCTTAAATCATGTATGAGGTTTCGTAAGGCTTCAATGGATAGTTCTACTAGAGAGACTTCAGTAATAAATTTCAAGAGCAGATAAGTTTTTTGACAAGCAAGAGAAAAACATAGAGACTATAGAACTCACACTTAGGGAATTTATCACAGTCCGTGCGAACCAGATTTCCTTTCTTAATTTACCGTTAAAAAAGGAAGTAAAAAGGTGTATGAGAAATTACTTTTTTTCTATGAATAATTTACAAGTAAATAGTTGAGCACTAAAAATGACCAGGGTCACTCCAGATTTACAATAAGTACATTATAAATAAACCATAATCTGATATGATAAATTATATAAAACCTAAAATCAGTATCACATTCATTCATGATCTTCATATCTGATCAGTTGTTGATAATATTTTATGGACTTGATGGTATTATTTTAGGTGACATTAAAGAGCATTTTAAAATCCAATTAGGTACTCACTTATAATGGAGAGTAGATATTGCTATTAACTGTTCATTATACTCAACTTCGCTATGCCCACAATGGCCTGATAATTCATAAAAACTGATCAGCAGCATGCAGCAGGCACTGATCAATATATTACTTTTTTCTCAATAGAGTATAGTGAGCACCTTAATTGGAAGATATCTGTTCATGTGACTTTGGCTGCCCCACTCTCTTTTTTGTTTTATTGTTCTTTAAATCTCCATTCATTTTTACTGTGTTGCACTGGCTTCAGAGTCCCAAACCTGATAGACAGCAGAGCACATTTTTTAAAGCCTCATTCACACAGGCATTCTACAGCATACTCCTGTGTGAGGGCAATATTTACACACGTGGGGATACACATATGTTCTGTGCATTCCTGTAGGAGCAGTCCCATTCGTGTCAATTGGCTGCATAGACACAATTTGACATCCATGTAGGTGCTAGGACACAGTCCCAAATGCACACTGTCTGCATTCGGGTCCATGAACCCATACGGAAGTCAAATTGGAAGCAGTGGCTGTAAAGCTGCTGCTTTCCAACTGACATGAATGGGATTGCCTACAAGGGGATGCCTGGAACACCTGTGTGGGTAAACATTGCCCAGCATGGATGTACGCTGCCAGTGTGGTTGAGACCTAAAACACATAATTAAGTTTTTAAAATATCTGATATATCTTTAAAACAAGACTGGAACATTAGAAAGCTTAAGCTATATGATTGCAGTGAATTGAAGAACACCAGAATACTGTGTTTTTCTCTTAGGATTGTTTGCATGTCACATGGGCTTATGAAGAAGGAGGAGATGTGGATTCTGGTAAGCTGGAATATTAAGTCTGTGGTTTTAAGATCATTTTTTACACAACCAACCAAACATTGACTGCATGAACATGCCCACAGCCTGGAGAACAACTAATGTACATCAGTAAGTAACACTAAAATCAATGCAGCATAAGTATAATACATTTACGTTCACTTGGTAACATTTTTCTGTAGCCGAATAAAAACATCTACCGACATTTGCTAAAATACCCAATTCAGTAGGAAAAAGATGGTTACAGTTACATTTGCCTTTTTTATAACAAAACTAAAATAAAGCCTTGACAGTGGCTCTTTCCCACTTCACCCCAAAAAAATTAAAATATTTGCTGCTCTTTTTTTTTCTTAAGCCAGGATATTTTTACCAATGTTCACTTCTGTCAGGCATCTATCATAGACAAAATGTGGTACATCTCCCCAGCAAAACCAGAAACTGTAATAAAATCCTGACAGGTTTTTCCACGTCTCCACTCAATTAAAATTGAAAAAAAGGTTTAGTTAAAGTTGGGATGCACTGTATAAAGTGACCTGTGTTTTGTACTGCACATTCCAGCAGATCCCTTCAAACTTTGACAGACTTTGGAGATCTATTTCTAAAAAAACTTAGAAATTGGATTTTTGAGGCACTATAAGGAAGCACAAATTATAAAACTAATGATTTTTTATCAGAAAGTACCTTAACCACTTAAGCCCCGGACCAATATGCTGCTAAATGCCCAAAGGCGTTTTTACAATTCGGTACTGCGTCGCTTTAACAGACAATTGCGCGCTCGTGCAACGTGGCTCCCAAACAAAATTGGCGTCCTTTTTTCCCCACAAATAGAGCTTTCTTTTGGTGGTATTTGATCACCTCTGCGGTTTTTATTTTTTGCGCTATAAACAAAAATAGAGCAACAAATTTTGAAAAAAATGCAATATTTTTTACTTTTTGCTGTAATAAATATCCCCCAAAAACATATATAAAAATATTTTTTTTCCTCAGTTTAGGCCGATACGTATTCTTCTACCTATTTTTGGTAAAAAAATCGCAATAAGCGTTTATCGATTGGTTTGCGCAAAATTTATAGCGTTTACAAAATAGGGGATAGTTTTATTTATTTTATTTTTTTTACTACTAATGGCGGCGATCAGCGATTTTTTTCGTGACTGCGGCATTATGGCGGACACTTCGGACAATTTTTACACATTTTTGGGACCATTGTCATTTTCACAGCAAAAAGTGCATTTAAATTGCATTGTTTATTGTGAAAATTACAGTTGCAGTTTGGGAGTTAACCACAGGGGGCGCTGTAGGAGTTAGGGTTCACCTAGTGTGTGTTTACAACTGTAGGGGGGTGTGGCTGTAGGACTGATGTCATCGATCGAGTCTCCCTATAAAGGGATCACTCGATCGATGCAGCCGCCACAGTGAAGCACGGGGAAGCCGTGTTTACATACGGCTCTCCCCGTTCTTCAGCTCCGTGGAGTGATCGCGACGGAGCGGCTATAAACCGATCGGACCCCCGACCCGCGGAAAGGCAAGGACGTACCTGTACGCCCATTTGCCTGTACGTGCCATTCTGTGGACGTACATATACTGTACATGCGGCGGTCGGGAAGTGGTTAAAAAAAACACATAGAAACATTGAAAAGTGACTTCAGAAGTCTGCCCATATTACATTTTGTTCATTTTTTTTCATTAACTTTATTGTATAGTATAGTATAGAGCTATGTTTGTCCCAAGCATGTTTGAAGCCATTTACTGTAAAGTTTTTGAAACAACATAATTGATATTATAGATATAGATTTCAATAATATCAATTGTATCATAACCACCTAATATCACAAATGTCACAACATTTGTATTCAATCAAATTTTGACAAATTGTTGCATGTAGAATCCAATGCGCTTTGATTTTGAGTTGGCAGTTAGTATTGTAAACTACCAAGATGTAATGAATTAGTAGCCCCCAAAATAAAAAGTTTGGTCAGTAGGTTGTCAATAACCCCAAGATTGCATCAGAGGAAGAAGCACAAGAAGCACCAGCAGCCCCCAATGAGGGTTTTCATCAATTTAAAATAAACATTTCATATAATCACTCCACAAGGATTGCCATAAATAACAAGATGTTTACAGCTTAATAATGGAAATTACGTCCAAAGGGGCACACAGATCTCAATGTGCATATACTCTCATGCATCAACAGTCTCCCACTCTATTATTTCTCCAGTGGAGTCACATAGTGTAGTGGGTTCTGTTTTTTTTCTATTCACATTTTAGTAAAGGAGCAATAAGGGGTACTATTTGCCCTGCACTTACAGTATTTATATGGGGGATAAGGGAGATCTAGGGGCGATTTTTTTTAAGAGAACTTAAAGATTACAGTAAGCTCCCCTTGCAGACTCCCAAAAACACCACTCCAGGGAAGTGAACATCAACTCCATCACCATGGGAACAAGGGTCTCATCCCCCCAGGGAAAGTATCCTCCCAATGTGGAAGGCATGTGGTCTGGTATGGTCCTGGGCCGATGGGGGAGCACACTCGCTGCCCCTCCTTTTACAGGGTATGGTAAAGCTTTTGGAGAGCACACATGCCCTTTTAGTTTTTTTTGGGGCTTCCCTTAAAATCCATATCAAACTTTATACAGGCATGCATCTTGGGTGGCCAGAAAAGGGCAGACTTGCTGCAAAAACTGCAGATGTTAGTATACGACACAAACACTTGTATGATAGAAAATATATTGTGGTCACCCTATCTGTTGAAATTGAAAACCAGTGGAAATGCAGTGGATGGAAAAATACAATCATCTTCTATTAAAATGTCACCAAAACTTTATATTCAATTTTACATGGTAGCATAGTGCACTTTAATCAGCATCTCATAATTTAAGGCAGAAACCCCTTTGGGAACTACAGTATGTACACTTTTACCCCAAAAAGAAAGCTTTTTTTCCTCACCACACAGGAGCATTCTCAGGGACATTTCCAGGATGAGAATATTGTCATTCTGTTGATATTTCTGGTTGTAAGTTCATTATTCCACTTATAACGTGTGCTGTGAGACACCCCATAGCTTAACTATGTTTGTCATATAGCTACTGTTTCTAAACTCATGATAAAATCTTCATTCATCCATGAACAAATGCTGCACTTTTGTCCTTTGCATGGTCCTTTGGATAAAATGTTTATTTTCTAAATCTCTACATTGACCTTGGATATATTTATTTTTGTTAATACCTGTATATAAATTATGCATTAGTCCTATTTACAGTGCCAGGGAATATAGCATATATCACGGGTGGTTAACCACTTCCCGATGGCCGTACGACTTTGTACGGCCACAGGGTGGATCTAAATCTCTATGAGGCCGTCTTTTTACAGCCTCCGCTCCTCCGTCCCCGCCGCATCACTGAGATGCCAATGCACGTGCCTGGCAGCCGCGATGTCCGCCAGGCACCCACGATCAGCGGTTACAGAGACAAGGACATGGATCTGTGTGTGTCCTGTCAGGGAGAGAGGAGACCGATCTGTGTCCCTTGTACATAGGGACACAGATCAGTCACCTCCCTCAGTCAGTCCCCCTCCACACACAATTAGAACACTATGCAGGGTACACATTTAACCCCTTCCTCACGCCCTAGTGTTAACCCCTTCAATGCCAGTCACATTTATACAGTAATTAGTGCATATTTATAGCACTGATCGCAGTATAAATGTGAATGGTGCCAAAAATGTGTCAAAAGTGTCCGATGTTTCCGCCATAATGTCGCAGTCCCAATAAAAATCGCAGATCGCCGCCATTACTAGTAAAAAAAATAATAATAATTCTGTCCCCTATTTTGTAGGCGCTATAACTTTTGCGCAAACCAGTCGCTTATTGCGATTTTTTTTTTACAAAACACATGTAGAATACATATCGGCCTAGACTGAGAATTTTTTTTTTTTTTTTTAAATTGGGCTATTTATTATAGCAACAAGTAAAAAATATTATTTTTTTTTTCAAAATTGTCGCTATTTTTTTGTTTATAGCGCAAAAAATAAAAACCGCAGAGGTTATCAAATACCACCAAAAGAAAGCTCTATTTGTGGGAAAAAAAGGACGTAAATTTTGTTTTGGAGCCACGTCGCACGACCACGCAATTGTCAGTTAAAGCGACGCAGTGCCGGAAGCTGAAATTTCACCTGGTCAGGAAGGGGGTATATGTACCCAGTAAGCAAGTGGTTAAGGACAGTTGCAGCCGCTGATAAATGCGCACAGCCATTGACAACTGCAACATCTGTCAGTCTGCTATTACTTTGTACAGGCTATAACTGCCTAACCTAACCGTGAATCCAGCCACATGAATACACTGAGTTCTCGCTGCAACTGTCACTAATCACGTGTGAATGAGGCCTAACAATGTACTTCTCTTATTTGCTCCCATTGTTCTGCTTAGCATACAGTTGAAAGACTTTTCTTGTATCTGTAAGATAAATGCAAAAAATACTGTTATCAGTTAGCATTTTCCTAGTTTTCTCTATAAACTACAGAATACACCCCCTTATGTTATAAAGAATAAGAGAGGGGTAGGTAATCCAGGTACACTTCCTGTCCTAGAGTGACAATGTCGCTCCTCCATAGGTACTGTACAGTGAGCCTTGTCATCCTAGAACAGGAAGTGTATTAACAGCAGAATCACCAGGTGGAAATAGGGGCAAAAGTCTCAAAATAAAACTAAATTAACCACCATGTCTAAGGACTGGCAAGCTGAAAAATATTACAATGTTAATTTTTGGTTAAAATTAACTTTAGAATATGAAGTAGGGCAAACAGTTTTTCTGTTGAAACACTTTTTGTTATTTGCCTTAAACTATGACTTTGTTAATATCACTTGCTATATGTTTTGAAATAAAAAGTTACACCAGTATTAAAGTGTGAAGAATCTTCATCTCCTATTCATGAGTCATTGATATTTTTAAAGTTTAAAGGCACTAAACATAAGTTAAATTGATACCTATTGTAGAGGCAGATACCGTTTTTAATCCCCAGCAAGTTTTTTTCTCTATTTTCCTTTGTTTCATTTTCCCTGTGTTATTAATATCTTTTCTTTTAAGAGAACAAAAATAATGGTCTTTTTACAGGACTATCTGATTTGCAATTTCTATCCGAGTCTGTTGCTTGTTGAACTGCAAAGAAATTTATATTTAAGGTCAGTTTCACCTCAATCAATAGAAATCTATCTTTTGGTCTAATCCAAAATCAATAGCCTCTAGAGAATTACCGTCCCTTCTACCTCTGAAAGCATGTAGGATTTAGAATATTATCTTTGTAAAACTGAAGCATTTGTGTTATCTGATGCTTGTTCTAAAAAGACTTAAGTCAATTATGCTCTTTCAAGAAAAAGTGTGAATGCTGAGATGTAAAGAAATAAACCAGTTAATCTGCATGCATTCTATGTACACAAAAGAGCCATGCTGTTTATTTTATAAGCTCTTGCTAATCAAGTACAGTTGGTTTTACTGCTACAGTTGGGTTTACTACTATTGTATCTAGGAAGAGATCATTTTTGATTAGCCCATTTTGGGCAATATATGCTTTCATTTTAATATTATTATTTATAAAAACATGAACCTGATTGAAAATTTAGCACCCAAAGCATAATTAAAGAGAACTCCAGCTTCACCTGTTTCTGTTGCAACCACTTTTCCCTCTGATGCTTGATAAAAAAAATGATCTTGCTCTGTAAATTCTCACCCTTCTCCCCACGCTGTTTACCTCCAAATTGCTCTTAAAAGGCATAGTTGCAATAACGCCTTCTGTGTATATGCCCCCTCACAAGAGCCAATAACTATCTTAGACTGTCTTCAAAACACACCCCCTGGGCTTCTTGCTTCTTCTTGCTCCAGAGCTTAGTAAATGATGTAAGGCTCCATTTTGCAAAGAATACCTAATCACATGCAAGGAAAAAACAAACAAAAAAAACATAATTTTTGCTTGCACATGATTGCATGCTGTCCAAATAGGCTTCTGCTCATTTACTAAGTTTTGGAGCAACTGCTTAGCAGAGTGCAACTGCAAAGTGCACAGTGTATATACCTTTAGTAAACCAACCCCACAGTATCTTGTTAGCTATCTTCTACTGTTCACAAAGCTGTGTGTATTACTTTAGATAGGAATGATTAGTGTTGCTCACGAATATTCGCATTGCGAATATTCGACTCGAATATAGCATATTCGAGAAATCGCGCTATATTTCGAAATTCGCGGTGAATATTCGCAATTCCGAATATTCGATTTTTTACAATTTTTTTTTTGAATCAGATCACATCCTAGATATCTCCATCGACGTCTAAAAGCATTGCTGGTATAATTAGAGACCCTGGGCCGAGTAGCTGAAGCGTTCATTGAATTTTCCAGAAAGATCGCAATGCGATTATTCGGCAAACGCAATATCGCGCGATTATTTTCCTCGCCCCGATCTTCCGCATCAGAGCGATTTTTACAGTTTCATTTTTAAAACAGATCACATCCTAGTGATCTCCATAGACGTCTGAAAGCATTGCTGGTATGATTAGAGCCATTGGGCCGAGTAGCTGAAGCGATCATTTTATATTGCCGAATATTCGCAATGCGAATATTCGGCAATAGGAATATTGCGCGATTATTTGCTCCGCCCTTTTGCATCAGAGCCAATCAGAGTTCTCCTTCCACACTCGTCACAGGTTAGCAACCAATAGGAACCTGCCTGCATGGACATTATATAAGCTCACTCCCAGCACCATTTCATTGCAGATTCAGAAGCTTGCTATAGAGTGTGGAGGCTGTTTCTGTGTTCCTGGTTTCCTGGTTTCCTGTGTCTTTGTTCTTGATTGATTTAGATCATCACCAGCATTGCTATTTAGTGATTCCAGTGGATCTTTTCCAGTATATCAACTGCTTTTTTCAAAGCAATAGACCCAAGAGCTTTTTTCAAAGCTACGTTTTGTGCTGTTTTGTGCTGTTTTTTTCATTTGTGTTACTGTTTGATCCTGCAATCCTCCCTGTTCAGTTATATTTGCAAGAGATTTCAGAACACATATTGATCTGAGCTTTATAAAAGAGCTTTTCTAAAAGCTAAGTTTTGTTCATCTTGTGTTACTGTCAGATCTTGCAGGTTCACTGTTCAGTGATATTTGATAGGCATCTCAGTTCAAATTTTGTTTAGTTTTCCCTAAAGAGCTTTTATAAAAGCTAAGTTTTGTGTTCAGTTTAGTTAAATTTTGTGTAGTAAGTGTACACACTGTTAGTGTACATTTATTTCATCTAGCTTAGCTTAGTGTGTGTTTAGTGTCTGTGTTTAAAAAAAAAAAAAAAAAAAAAGTTAGTGTTTGTTTAGTGCTTTTTTTTTTTTTCTTTAATTTTGTAGTCCTTGTCTGGTGTACTACTTTTCTTATAGTTTAGTAGCTGTCTGTGTACGTCTTTGTCTGCGTGCCTGTCTTGTAAAAAAAACACAAAAACACATTTTGTTCACATTTTCCCCCCCAATAAAGTTTAACCCCCCCACACACATATCAGCAATTATGAGCGGCATCCGTGGCCGTGGCAGTAGGGGTAGGGGAGTTACTCCCAGTGCTGGATCGCTGCCAGCACGGGGTACCTCTCGTGCCCCTACTAGTGGTAGAGGATCGGGTGCAAGGGGAGTACGCCTGATCCGGGAGTTCTTCCCATCGGGCAGCCGCCCGATATTGCCATCTCAGGCTCAAGTAGTGGTGGACTACATGGGGCACAGCAGTGCCACTGAGTCGTCGGTCCCGACTCACAGTAGTACCACCATTACACCGTTGCCTGTACTACCCCCCCCCAGCCCCCAAGAGTCCAGCATCTTACTGTTCGACAGCGACAGTGATAGGGATCTCTTGGGGGAGGCCATGCATCAGGCAGACCTCCAGCTCTGTCCTGATGGTCAGGACCTTTTTGAAGGGATGGATGAGGAGGATGGGATACCTGCTGGCAGTATCCCAGAGACATCCCTTCAAACTGGTGCTGCTGTTTTGGTGCAGGAAACAGCAGCACCTAGTCAGACCCAGGCGTGGGTGAGGGGACAGCGGAGCCAGGCTAGAGGCTCCATGTCACGTGGTTCCCTCAGACCAACACATCTCAGCCCTTGGTCTGACATCTCTGGGGGCGAAGAGGGTGACCCATCATGGTTGCCATCTGACGCGTCGGCTCACTACGTCAGTGACGACGGGGAAGGTAGGCACCCTGGTGAAACGGTGCGCCAGGTCACCACCAGGGAGACCATCGTCAGGGTCTCCACTGGTGATGGCAGCAGGAGGTGTCAGGAGGAGGAGCAGCAGCAGCAGCAGCAGCAGCAGGCAGCTCCACCTGTGCGCACCGAATCCCAGCAGGTGCAAGTAAGCGTCACCCCATCTGACAGGAGGGCGGTGCTGAAGTCACCTGTCTGGAATTTCTTTACCCTGGTGGCAGACAACCCTACCGTGGCCATCTGCCGGATTTGTAAAGTGAGGGTGAAGAGAGGGAAGTGTTTGGCTCGGGTGGGTACCACAGCCCTGAACCAGCACCTCAGGATAAACCACTGGGCGTTGTATGAGGAGATGAAGCGTGGTGGTGGTAGCAGCGCCACCACCACAAGTGAGCAGGGTACAGCAGCCCCTGCCACATCTTCATCTGTTTCCAGCAGGTCATGCCCCCCCGCTCCCTCTAGTAGAGGTACTGGTACCGGCAGCCAGACCTCTACTTCCACAGCACCCTCCACGTCTGTGTCCCGCACTGCCGTCCGGCGCCAGGCGTCGATTTCAGACGCCTTTGACCGCACCACTCCCTTCCCCCCTGGAGACCGACGTGTGCGTTCCCTCAATGGGCTCCTGGCAAGGGTTATTGCCCAACATCTGCTGCCCTTCAACATAGTTGACAGCAACCCCTTCAGGCAGATGTTGGAGCAGGCCCAACCCCAATGGCGTGTCCCCAGCCGCCATTTCTTTGCCAGGACTGGTGTCCCTGCCCTACACCAGCACATTGTTCAGAATGTAACCCTGTCGCTGGATCACGCTGTCAGCGACAGGGTTCATCTGACAATGGATGGCTGGACCAGCAGGCATGGGCAGGGACGCTACATCAGCTTCACGGCCCATTGGGTTTCCCTCCGAGGCGTCGGTGAGGGATCGTCGGCAACCGATCTTGTGGTGCCGCCCCGGGGTGTCCAGGGGAGAACTGCTGGTCTCCCTCAAGCCACTGTCTCCGCAGCTGCTGAGCCTCCCAGCAAGCGCCCCCGTAGCTACTCAAGTGTGGGGCACGTGCGCTGTCAGGCCGTGCTCCAGCTTGTTAGTTTAGGGGACCGGAGACACACTGCAGAAGAAGTGCTGAAAGCACTTCAAGCTCAGGTCCAGAAGTGGCTGACACCCCGAAGGCTCCAGCCAGGTATGGTTGTCTGCGATAACGGCAGCAACCTACTCGCCGCCCTCCATGCTGGCAGTCTGACGCACGTGCCCTGTCTGGCACATGTCCTCAACCTGGTGGTGCAGAAGTTCCTGCGCACTTATCCAGGGTTGAGTGACATTGTGGCAAAGGCGCGTAGGATTGCCAGCCACTTCAGGCGCTCCCCAACCGCTACCGCGTCCCTGTCCAAATTGCAGCGGAAGTACAATCTGCCCCTTCACAGGCTGATTGTGGACAGTGTGACGCGGTGGAACTCCACCCTCCACAT
Source organism: Rana temporaria (assembly GCF_905171775.1). NCBI lineage: Eukaryota > Metazoa > Chordata > Amphibia > Anura > Ranidae > Rana > Rana temporaria. The sequence goes on from NC_053492.1 coordinate 250,770,483, forward strand.
GCTGAAGAGGTTGTGGGAGCAGCAAAGGGCGGTGAGGGAGTACCTGATGGAACTAGGCACTCAGAGGGCTTCACCACAACTCCCTTTCATCGCCTGTGCGCAGTGGGGGCAGATAAACCAGGTCTGCCAAGTGTTGTCCTCCTTCGAGCAGGCGACCAAGATGGTCAGCAGTGAGCAAATTGGCCTCAATAGCGTGCTGCCAATACTGTTCATGCTGGAGAGGACACTAGATCGCCTGCTCGAGGCTGGGGAGAGTGCCTTGGTGGAGCAGGAGGAGTCAGCAATGCTCCACCGAGACCAGGGCCAGGACCAGGAGGAGGAGGAGGAGGAGGAGGATGATGATGAAGAGGAGGAGGAGGTGGTTGCTGGTGTCGTCCCGGAGTCAGGGCCTGGTCAGGAGGGAGAGCCGGTGTTGGGGGCACCGATAGTCCGGGGGTTGGGCATGTCTGAGTTTGACCAGCAGCGCCTCAGGGAAGAAGAGTCGCACCTCATTAACCTGGCCAGCATTGAGGAGTCACAGCGGGCTGTGCTCTTCCCCATGGCTGCCCACATGCTCAGATGCCTCAGGAGGGACCCCCGGGTTAAGACCATCAAGACGAGGGATGATTTCTGGATGGCCACCCTTTTGGATCCCAGGTGCAAGGGGAAACTGGAGCAGTTCATCCCAGCCAGCCGGAGGCAGCACCGGATGGAGGAACTGCAGGCAGCCATTGTCAGACGGTTGGAGCAGGCAACTCCCCGGCCTCCAGTTGTCCCCCCTCATCTCACCCAGCAGGTGGCTGCACCCAGCTGCAGCCGAGCAGGGGACCTAATGGAAGAGATGAGGATGTTCTTCCAAACCGAGCGACCCAGTACCACCACCAGCAGCAGCAGCAGCAGTCACCACCAGCGGCTGGCCCACATGGTGGCAGACTACATGGCGTCCGTCGGTGCTTCTGACAGTATGAGCACCGACGACCCCATGGAGTACTGGGTTGCCAGATTGGACACCTGCCGCGAGCTCGCTCAGTATGCGCTGGAGTTATTGTCTTGCCCCCCCTCCAGCGTACTATCTGAGCGGACATTCAGCGCGGCAGGTGGGGTGGTCACGGACAAGAGGACCCGTCTGTCCACAGAGTCCGTGGACAGACTCACATTCATAAAGATGAATGAGTCCTGGATCGGCGGTGACTTTCTGGCACCCGTCGTCGGTTCAGGGCGCTGAAGGGTCCCTTGCCATGCATTCCCTGATGAAGCCCCGGACCTGATGTATTTACAGTGCTGAATATAACTATTTCAACATCAGAGAAAATCAATGTTAATATTTGGTACAGTAGGCTTTCTTTGCAATTACAGCGGTCAAAAATTTCTTGTAGTTTTACACCAGCTTTGCACACACTGGAGGAGGGATTTTGGCCCACTCCTCCACACAGATCTTCTCTACATCAGTCATGTTTCTGGGCTATCGCTGAGAAACACGGAGTTTGAGCTCCCTCCAAAGATTCTCTATTGGGTTTAGGTCTGGAGACTGGCTAGGCCACGCCAGAACCTTGATATGCTCCTTACAGAGCCAATCCTTGGTTATCCTGGCTGTGTGCTTTGGGTCATTCTCATGTTGGAAGACCCAGCCTCGACCCATCTTCAAAGCTCTAACTCAGGGAAGCAGGTTGTTGCCCAAAATCTTGCAATACATGGCCCCGGTCATCCTCTCCTTAATACAGTGCAGTCACCCTGTCCCATGTGCAGAAAAACACCACCAAAGCATGATGCTACCACCCCCATGCTTCACATTAGGGATGGCGTTCTTGGCATGGTACTCATCATTATTCTTCCTCCGAACACGGTTAGTGAAATTATGATCAAAAAATTATATTATAGTCTCATCTGACCACATGATTTTCTCCCATGACTCCTTTGGATCAGTCAAGACAATTATGTCAGCAGTTATTTCACACCCTATATACTCTTATTAAGACTGCTGTACATCATGGCAACTCCTGCCCATGTGATATGACTCTGTATCAACTACTACTGTTAATACTACTACTGCTGCTTCTGCTGCTGCTGCCCAGTCAAGACACCTATGTCAGCAGTTATTTGACACTCTATATACTCCTATTCCTACTGCTGTTCATCATGGCACCTCCTGCCCATGTGATATGACTCTGTATCAACTACTACTGTTAATACTACTGCTGCTTCTGCTGCTGCTGCCCAGTCAAGACACCTATGTCAGCAGTTATTTGACACTCTATATACTCCTATTCCTACTGCTGTTCATCATGGCACCTCCTGCCCATGTGATATGACTCTGTATCAACTACTACTGTTAATACTACTGCTGCTTCTGCTGCTGCTGCCCAGTCAAGACACCTATGTCAGCAGTTATTTGACACTCTATATACTCCTATTCCTACTGCTGTTCATCATGGCACCTCCTGCCCATGTGATATGACTCTGTATCAACTACTACTGTTAATACTACTGCTGCTTCTGCTGCTGCTGCCCAGTCAAGACACCTATGTCAGCAGTTATTTGACACTCTATATACTCCTATTCCTACTGCTGTTCATCATGGCACCTCCTGCCCATGTGATATGACTCTGTATCAACTACTACTGTTAATACTACTGCTGCTTCTGCTGCTGCTGCCCAGTCAAGACACCTATGTCAGCAGTTATTTGACACTCTATATACTCCTATTCCTACTGCTGTTCATGATGGCACCTCCTGCCCAAGTGATATGACTCTGTATCAACTACTACTGCTAATACTACTACTGCTGCTGCTCAGTCAAGACACCTATGTCAGCAGTTATTTCACACCCTATATACTCTTATTACCACTGCTGTTCATCATGGCACCTCCTGCCCAAGTGATATGACTCTGTATCAACTACTACTGCTAATACTACTACTGCTGCTGCTCAGTCAAGACACCTATGTCAGCAGTTATTTCACACCCTATATACTCTTATTACCACTGCTGTTCATCATGGCACCTCCTGCCCATGTGATATGACTCTGTATCAACTACTACTGTTAATACTACTGCTGCTTCTGCTGCTGCTGCCCAGTCAAGACACCTATGTCAGCAGTTATTTGACACTCTATATACTCCTATTCCTACTGCTGTTCATCATGGCACCTCCTGCCCATGTGATATGACTCTGTATCAACTACTACTGTTAATACTACTGCTGCTTCTGCTGCTGCTGCCCAGTCAAGACACCTATGTCAGCAGTTATTTGACACTCTATATACTCCTATTCCTACTGCTGTTCATCATGGCACCTCCTGCCCATGTGATATGACTCTGTATCAACTACTACTGTTAATACTACTGCTGCTTCTGCTGCTGCTGCCCAGTCAAGACACCTATGTCAGCAGTTATTTGACACTCTATATACTCCTATTCCTACTGCTGTTCATCATGGCACCTCCTGCCCATGTGATATGACTCTGTATCAACTACTACTGTTAATACTACTGCTGCTTCTGCTGCTGCTGCCCAGTCAAGACACCTATGTCAGCAGTTATTTGACACTCTATATACTCCTATTCCTACTGCTGTTCATGATGGCACCTCCTGCCCAAGTGATATGACTCTGTATCAACTACTACTGCTAATACTACTACTGCTGCTGCTCAGTCAAGACACCTATGTCAGCAGTTATTTCACACCCTATATACTCTTATTACCACTGCTGTTCATCATGGCACCTCCTGCCCAAGTGATATGACTCTGTATCAACTACTACTGCTAATACTACTACTGCTGCTGCTCAGTCAAGACACCTATGTCAGCAGTTATTTCACACCCTATATACTCTTATTACCACTGCTGTTCATCATGGCACCTCCTGCCCATGTGATATGACTCTGTATCAACTACTACTGTTAATACTACTGCTGCTTCTGCTGCTGCTGCCCAGTCAAGACACCTATGTCAGCAGTTATTTGACACTCTATATACTCCTATTCCTACTGCTGTTCATCATGGCACCTCCTGCCCATGTGATATGACTCTGTATCAACTACTACTGTTAATACTACTGCTGCTTCTGCTGCTGCTGCCCAGTCAAGACACCTATGTCAGCAGTTATTTGACACTCTATATACTCCTATTCCTACTGCTGTTCATCATGGCACCTCCTGCCCATGTGATATGACTCTGTATCAACTACTACTGCTAATACTACTACTGCTGCTGCTCAGTCAAGACACCTATGTCAGCAGTTATTTCACACCCTATATACTCTTATTACCACTGCTGTTCATCATGGCACCTCCTGCCCAAGTGATATGACTCTGTATCAACTACTACTGCTAATACTACTACTGCTGCTGCTCAGTCAAGACACCTATGTCAGCAGTTATTTCACACCCTATATACTCTTATTACCACTGCTGTTCATCATGGCACCTCCTGCCCAAGTGATATGACTCTGTATCAACTACTACTGCTAATACTACTACTGCTGCTGCTCAGTCAAGACACCTATGTCAGCAGTTATTTCACACCCTATATACTCTTATTACCACTGCTGTTCATCATGGCACCTCCTGCCCATGTGATATGACTCTGTATCAACTACTACTGTTAATACTACTGCTGCTTCTGCTGCTGCTGCCCAGTCAAGACACCTATGTCAGCAGTTATTTGACACTCTATATACTCCTATTCCTACTGCTGTTCATCATGGCACCTCCTGCCCATGTGATATGACTCTGTATCAACTACTACTGTTAATACTACTGCTGCTTCTGCTGCTGCTGCCCAGTCAAGACACCTATGTCAGCAGTTATTTGACACTCTATATACTCCTATTCCTACTGCTGTTCATCATGGCACCTCCTGCCCATGTGATATGACTCTGTATCAACTACTACTGTTAATACTACTGCTGCTTCTGCTGCTGCTGCCCAGTCAAGACACCTATGTCAGCAGTTATTTGACACTCTATATACTCCTATTCCTACTGCTGTTCATCATGGCACCTCCTGCCCATGTGATATGACTCTGTATCAACTACTACTGTTAATACTACTGCTGCTTCTGCTGCTGCTGCCCAGTCAAGACACCTATGTCAGCAGTTATTTGACACTCTATATACTCCTATTCCTACTGCTGTTCATCATGGCACCTCCTGCCCATGTGATATGACTCTGTATCAACTACTACTGTTAATACTACTGCTGCTTCTGCTGCTGCTGCCCAGTCAAGACACCTATGTCAGCAGTTATTTGACACTCTATATACTCCTATTCCTACTGCTGTTCATCATGGCACCTCCTGCCCATGTGATATGACTCTGTATCAACTACTACTGTTAATACTACTGCTGCTTCTGCTGCTGCTGCCCAGTCAAGACACCTATGTCAGCAGTTATTTGACACTCTATATACTCCTATTCCTACTGCTGTTCATCATGGCACCTCCTGCCCATGTGATATGACTCTGTATCAACTACTACTGTTAATACTACTGCTGCTTCTGCTGCTGCTGCCCAGTCAAGACACCTATGTCAGCAGTTATTTGACACTCTATATACTCCTATTCCTACTGCTGTTCATGATGGCACCTCCTGCCCAAGTGATATGACTCTGTATCAACTACTACTGCTAATACTACTACTGCTGCTGCTCAGTCAAGACACCTATGTCAGCAGTTATTTCACACCCTATATACTCTTATTACCACTGCTGTTCATCATGGCACCTCCTGCCCAAGTGATATGACTCTGTATCAACTACTACTGCTAATACTACTACTGCTGCTGCTCAGTCAAGACACCTATGTCAGCAGTTATTTCACACCCGATATACTCTTATTACCACTGCTGTTCATCATGGCACCTCCTGCCCATGTGATATGACTCTGTATCAACTACTACTGTTAATACTACTGCTGCTTCTGCTGCTGCTGCCCAGTCAAGACACCTATGTCAGCAGTTATTTGACACTCTATATACTCCTATTCCTACTGCTGTTCATCATGGCACCTCCTGCCCATGTGATATGACTCTGTATCAACTACTACTGTTAATACTACTGCTGCTTCTGCTGCTGCTGCCCAGTCAAGACACCTATGTCAGCAGTTATTTGACACTCTATATACTCCTATTCCTACTGCTGTTCATGATGGCACCTCCTGCCCAAGTGATATGACTCTGTATCAACTACTACTGCTAATACTACTACTGCTGCTGCTCAGTCAAGACACCTATGTCAGCAGTTATTTCACACCCTATATACTCTTATTACCACTGCTGTTCATCATGGCACCTCCTGCCCAAGTGATATGACTCTGTATCAACTACTACTGCTAATACTACTACTGCTGCTGCTCAGTCAAGACACCTATGTCAGCAGTTATTTCACACCCTATATACTCTTATTACCACTGCTGTTCATCATGGCACCTCCTGCCCAAGTGATATGACTCTGTATCAACTACTACTGCTAATACTACTACTGCTGCTTCTGCTGCTGCTGCTGCCCAGTCAAGACACCTATGTCAGCAGTTATTTCACACCCTATATCTGACTCTGTATCAACTACTACTGCTAATACTACTACTGCTGCTTCTGCTGCTCAGTCAATACACCTATGTCACATTTTTAAGTTTATCAACATAAATTTCATATCGATGCGTTCACAAGGGCCGTGTATTTCAAACGGTGTAGTCGTTGTATCGATCGCATGTACGGTTGAGGATTTATTAAGCTTTGTTTGGAGGCTTAAATCATGTATTTGATCTGTGAATTAAAAGCGTTTGTAATGTTATTTCTTTCCATAAATAACTTTCCTGACCTCAGTGCAATATTCCTCCTCACTGACCTGGGGGGGAGGGGAAACCTCTTGAGGGGGGAGGGGCGACCAGGAAGTCAGCATACTCTATACTTTGCAGATAGAGAAAGAAGCTGTGTGTCCTAAAGATAGTGTAGTGGTTATGGTGAATGTCTTTGGCAAGGGGCTCAGCAATTAAGCTATTCAGCATTCCCACTCGCATTTTCCTCAGGAAATGCATTGTCTAGTTACATTATATTTTAATACTACTGCTGCTGCCTCCATGCTGAGTAAAGCTTCATGACCTCTCTGGCACAGCGGATCCACCAACAGCCTCCGCTACAAGCTACCAGACCGGATCTAAACAGCAAGTGTAACTATAACAATGAACCTTATGTTAAACCCTGTTTTGCGGCATTTATACTGCAACCATTGGGCTGTCTGCAAGAGCTCATCTGCATTCTCTCTCTCTTTCTTGCTCTCTCTCTCTCTCGGTATATATATATATATATATATATATATATATATATATATATTGTTGCTTTTGTTATGTTCATTTTTCAACAGTTTATTTTGTGTTCGTCGTGTCTGTGTCCGTGTGCTTTAGTTTGTCCTAGGTTTGTGTTAAATAAATTAATAGTATAAAATGTTGTTGCTTATTATGAAGTTAGATGTGTTGATGTTGATTTGTTCGATGTGAAGTTAGATGTGTTGAAAAACCTAAAAATCTATCTCAAAAAGAAATGAAACATTTCCAAAAAATAATATTTTTTATTATAAAAAAAAAATCAAAGTGATTGGCTCATGCGCTTTTGCAATTTTTCCAATTCACGCATTTCTCTCATTTGTTGCTCCTCCAGTTGCTTGTTTTGATTGGCTAAATAGCACATTTTCCTCTGGTTAGCAATAATTAATTCTTGCCTTTTCGTTATTGCTGCTTGTCTCTGCATAATCTCTTTTACAGCTGTTATGATATAAGAAAAAACAATTTGATTACAAAGACCGTTAACAAATACATAAAATATTTTTTTTGCTTATTAATCAATCATTATCATGTCTATACATTTGTTGTGTGTCTAACACATACAGGGAGTGCAGAATTATTAGGCAAATGAGTAATTGGACCACATCATGCTCTTTATGCATGTTGTCTCACTCCAAGCTGTATAGGCTCGAAAGCCTACTACCAATTAGGCATATTAGGTAATGTACATCTCTGTAATGAGAAGGTGTGTGGTCTAATGACATCAACACCCTATATAAGGTGTGCATAATTATTAGTCAACTTCCTTTCCTTTGGCAAAATGGTCTAAAAGAAGGACTTGAGAGACTCTGAAAAGTCCAAAATAGAGAGATATCTAGCAGAGGGATGCAGCACTCTTAAAATTGCAAATCTTCTGAAGCGTGATCATCGAAAAATCAAGCGTTTCATTCAAAATAGTCAACAGGGTCAAAAGAAGTGTGTGGAAAAAAAAAGGCGCAAAATAACTGACCATGAACTGAGAAAAGTCAAGCGTGCAGCTGCCAAGATGCCACTTGCCACCAGATTGGCCATATTTCAGAGCTGCAACATCACTGGGGTGCCCAAAAGCACAAGGTGTGCAATACCCAGAGACATGGCCAAGGTAAGAAAGGCTGAAAGACGACGACCACTGAACAAGACACACAAGCTGCAACGTCAAGACTGTGCCAATAAATATCTCAAGAAAGATTTTTCTAAGGTTTTATGGACTGCTGAAATGAGAGTGAGTCTTGATGGGCCAGATGGAAGAGCCCGTGGCTGGATTGGTAAAGTGCAGGGAGCTCCAGTCCGACTCAGACGCCAGCAAGGTGGTGGTGGAGTACTGGTTTGGGGTGGTATCATCAAAGATGAGCTTGTGGGGCCTTTTCGGATTGAGGATGGAGTCAAGCTGAACTCCCAGTCCTACTGCCAGATTATGGAAGAGACCTTCTTCAAGCAGTGGTACAGGAAAAAGTCACCATCCTTCAAGAAAAACATGATTTTCATGCAGGACAATGCTCCATCACACGTGTCAAAGTACTCCACAGCGTGGCTGGCAAGAAAGGGTATTAAATAAAAAAAAGTAATGACATGGCCTCCTTGTTCACCTGATCTGAACCCCATTGAGAACCTGTGGTCCATCATCAAATGTGGGATTTACAAGGAGGGAAAACAGTACAACTCTCTGAACAGTGTCTGGGAGGCTGTGGTTGCTGCTGCACGCAATGTTGATGGTGAACAGATCAAAACACTGACAGAATCCATGGATGTCAGGCTTTCGAGTGTCCTTGCAAATAAAGGTGGCTATATTGGTCACTGATTTGTTTTTGTTTTGTTTTTAAATGTCAGAAATGTGTATTTGTGAATGTTGAGATGTTATATTGGTTTCACTGTTACAAATAAATCATTGAAAAGGGTATCTATTTATTTTTTGGTTAAGTTGCCTAATAATTCTGCACAGTAATAGTAGTCACCTGCACACACAGATATCCCCCGAAAATAACTAACACTAAAAACAAACTAAAAACTACTTCCAAAAAAATTCAGCTTTGATATTAATGAGTTTTTGGGGTTCATTGAGAACATGGTTGTTGTTCAATAATAAAATGAATCCTCAAAAAATACAACTTGCCTAATAATTATGCACTACCTGTATACTTCTAGCATCAATACCATATTATGGTTCTACAATCTGACAGGTGCGCTTTATATGTTGTCCATTTTTATATCTACATTTTGTTGTTGAAATGTTATTAATCATTGTGCACATATTTACCTTCCTGAGCGAGGCTCACAGGAACGCTCTCTTCCTCCTGCTCTTCCGCTTGAGAAGTTGGGGTGGTGGGGGGGGGAATCTCCTCAGCTTGCTCCTCAACAGGAGCTGGGGTTGGGGAGTGGGAGGGCCCTGGCTGCTCCTCCTCATCCATGTCCTCCTCTGCCGCATCCTCCTCTGCCGCATCCTCCTCCTCCTCCTCATCGGCCTGGCGCCTTCTGCGCTTGGCGCGGACAACTGGCATTGGAGCTCCTATAATAACACAATGTTCATATATTATAAAAATGTTTTCTAATGACGTATGCAAATTCTGTGTACTGTGCTGTATTGTATATGAATACAAATTGATTTATATAGACAGTTAACCAATGGGACAATGTTATATTAAAGGGTCTTGTGGGCACTACAGGGGACTGAGCGTGAGCTGGGATGCAACCATGTTAAAATGAGCTGTTTTTGTCTCCTTTGTTTTGTTCAGACCATCTCATGTTAAAAAAAGGGCCTGATGGAGCACACGGGATTACTATAACAACCCCACTCCTAACACAGGAATTTAGTGGTAATCTATATATATAAAACTCAACGTGTGTGTGTGCATAAATGTATGTATGTATGTATGTATGTATGTATGTATGTTCCAGCATCACGTACAAACGGCTAAAGATATTTATATGAAACTTGGCACACAGGTTACTTATATGTCAGCCACAAACATAGGATAGGTGGTTTAAACCTTACCCACCCCCACTTGCCATGGTCGGGGTTTTTCTTTAAAGTCCCATGCAAAGCAATGGGAAAATTATGTTCCCACATAACTTCTGTGTTCCTGTCTGCTGCCCCATGTCTTTTTTCAACAGTACTATGAATACCTTGGCCGGTGGTGATATATGTTAGCACAACATGGCATCTTGGTTAACAACATCTGACCTTACATGAATTACATATGACCTTACATAACTGTCACCAAAGGAGCTGCGGTGGCTCCACGCGATTGCCACTGCACTGACAACTGATTCACCTCTGCAGCTAGGGGTTCGGATCCCGCTCTCGGCTACCTGTGAATTGAGTTTGGTGGTCTCAGCCCCGCCACTGGTGGGTGTGCTATGCGAGGTTGGGTTGGGAGGACCCCCTCACACCCGCCATTGCCAACCGGGGCATGGAGAAAGGTGGCAGATTGCCTCTGGGGGAGGCCTCCCAACTCCTGCAGGCCGGCTCCTCTCTCTTTCGAGTTCACGCACAAAATACACTTTTTTTAAAAAAAACATAACTGTCAACAATAACTTACCTGGATGATATTTAGCCCGAAGACGTCTGACATTACCCATTTGGCGCCTCTTGAGGTCAGACCACTTCTTAACAATGGCCTTGTGGTCATGTTGGCCGCCAAAGTCAGCGATTAGGGCGCTGACCACAGCCCTTTTCTGTGGCTGCCGCCGCAGGTCATCATATCCTGTTTCCAGGAACTTCTGCAAGATGAAGAACAAAGTATATTGTAATACTTCTGTTGACAGCCTTATGGATATATGACGTAAATGTATGCTATTCAACAATTGGAAGCATTCTCGCCTTATTAATCAATGACAGGGGTAACATGAAAGATTTTATATCCTGCCATTTCGGTCGCCACCTTTTTTGCATAAATATAGCAGCCATTATCATTTGCATAATTATGAATATATTATTAACAACACAGGATACACGTATAGGGGAGATATGCGTTGCTAACTCTTTTCCCTGTCAGGAGCCTAACGCCCCGGGGGGTCAGAGACGGGACCTTTTTCGGAGGACCACTGACGTATGTACCAGTCGCAGTTTTTTGTGATGTCACTCTTTAGGTGTGTGCACATTTTTCACTGCATCCGGGTGGAGTTTTTGGGTTGTGTTTTGCACGCCACAGGCTTTTCAACAGGAAAAATACAGCTGGAGGCAGAATGGTTGCAAAACACTACGTGTTTGTTACTTTACTCTGGGTTTCAAGACCAGTCCACCTCCAGCTGTTGCAAAACTACTACTCCCATCAGCCACGGTCTGTCAGTGCATGCTAAGAATTTTACTTTTGCTGCATTTAGGGTGCCACAGTTTAGAGACCCGTGCATAAAGGCCTGAAAAATGGGGGCCTGCAGAACTTACAATACTAGAAGTGCCAGCATTCCCAGGCATGCTGGAAGTTGTAGTTCTGCAACATCTAAAGGGCAATATGTATTCGAACGTCCTTGGGCCTTGAGGACACTGAAGTCAGGACGTTCGCATACGTCCTATGTCCAAAAAATTTTTAAATTCATTATGCTAAATAACAAGGAAAAGTGCCTAAATACACATTTGCCAACCAGGGTGTCTGCAGCTGTCCAGGCATGCTGGGACTTGTAGTTTTGTAAAAGCAGGAGACACATTTTTTGTGAAATACTAATATATGATCATATATACTAACTTTTAAACTAGACTAAAATGCTGGGCTGGGCTGGGACTTGTAGTTTTGTAAAAGCAGGAGACACATTTTTGGTTAAATACTAATATCTGATCATATATACTAACTTTTAAACTAGACTTAAATGCAGTTGAAGATGATGAAATAACAGTGGTCAAAATACTTACACAAATCAGCAACTTTTCCTCAGACTTAGTGAAATTGCTTCCAACCATGTTGCTGTGTGATTGCGCTGCGATCATAAGTTGGAAACTGGCAAGGCTCCAGGAAATGGTCGCGTGTTGTTCGCGTGTTGATTGCGCTGCTTGGACCGAGATGGGTCCATATGGCTTCGGCTGTATGGACCACAGTAACTCTTTTCCCTGTCAGGAGCCTAGGAGCCTAACGCCCCGGGGGGTCAGAGACGGGACCTTTTCGGAGGACCACTGACGTATGCAACCGTCGCAGTTTTTTGTGATGTCACTCTTTAGGTGTGTGCAAATTTTTCCTTGCACCGGGTGGAGTTTTTGGGTTGTGTTTTGCACGCCACAGGCTTTTCAACAGAAAATAACCAGCTGGAGGCAGAATGGTTGCAAAACACTACGGGTTTGTTACCTAACTCTGGGTTTCAAGACCAGTCCACCTCCAGCTGTTGCAAAACTACTACTCCCATCAGCCACGGTCTGTCAGTGCATGCTAAGAATTTTACTTTTGCTGCATCTAGGGTGCCACAGTTTAGAGACCCGTGCATAAAGGCCTGAAAAATGTGGGCCTGCAGAACTTACAATACTAGAAGTGCCAGCATTCCCAGGCATGCTGGAAGTTGTAGTTCTGCAACATCTAAAGGGCAATATGTATTCGAACGTCCTTGGGCCTTGAGGACACTGAAGTCAGGACGTTCGCATACGTCCTATGTCCAAAAAAATTTTAAATTCATTATGCTAAATAACAAGGAAAAGTGCCTAAATACACATTTGCCAACCAGGGTGTCTGCAGCTGTCCAGGCATGCTGGGACTTGTAGTTTTGTAAAAGCAGGAGACACATTTTTGGTTAAATACTAATATCTGATCATATATACTAACTTTTAAACTAGACTTAAATGCAGTTGAAGATGATGAAATAACAGTGGTCAAAATACTTACACAAATCAGCAACTTTTCCTCAGACTTTGAGAAATTGCTTCCCACCATGTTGCTGTAATATTGGGAAACTGGCAAGGCTCCAGGAAATGGTCGCGTGTTGTTCGCGCAATTGCGCATGCGCGATCGAAAAATCGCAATCGCAATATGTATTTTGGTTAAAATATCATACATATTCGATTTCAGAGTGCTGCTACAGCAGTTTTCGAAATATCTGCAATAAATTTCGCATTCGCATGTTGCGATATTTCGATAAAATATCAGGAATATTCTGAGCCAATCAGAGCGCTCCTCCAGCATATCTCGAAATTGCGCAATAAATATCGCATTCGCATGTTGCGATATTTCGATAAAATATCAGGAATATTCTGAGCCAATCAGAGCGCTCCTCCAGCATATCTCGAAATTGCGCAATAAATATCGCAATCGCATGTTGCGATATTTCGATAAAATATCACGAATATTCTGAGCCAATCAGAGCGCTCCTCCAGCATATCTCGAAATTGCGCAATAAATATCGCATTCGCATGTTGCGATATTTCGATAAAATATCACGAATATTCTGAGCCAATCAGAGCGCTCCTCCAGCATATCTCGAAATTGCGCAATAAATATCGCATTCGCATGTTGCGATATTTCGATAAAATATCACGAATATTCTAAGCCAATCAGAGCGCTCCTACCGCAGTTATTAAAAAATCGCAATTATTTTCGCATTCGCAATAGCGAAAAATCGCATTCAATTAATTTCGATAAAATATCACGAATATTCGAATTTAGCGAATATATCTCGAATATTCGAATATATATTCGAGATATATCGCGAAATCGAATATGGCATATTCTGCTCAACACTAGGAATGATATCTGCTAAATATCAATCAGTGTTGAGTGGGATATTTCTGCAGTGATATGCTGGATCCACTTGTCACCTCCTACAGGTGTAGAGCAAGATAAAAAAGCCAAAGGCTGGTCATGTGACTTTTTTTTCTGTCCATTTATAAGTTAGAAATCTTCAGATAAATGTTAATAGTCAAATGAGTGGAAAAGCAGCAGGACATTACTGCGCAGATGCAAGCTCCAAATAGTAGTTAGACTATCTAATCTTTACATAATGACAAATATTTTTGAGTCAAGAGTGATATAATTATTCTGAAAGATAAAAGTATGCATATACAGTATACAGGTATGTTGGGTTTGAGGACAAAAAAACACTGTTGTAGTATAGGACGTTTAACCAGTTGCCGACTCGCCACCGCAGTTTTACGGCAGCAGGGCGGCTCGGCTACGCAAAATCATGTAATATTACGTGATTTTACATTTCAGCCACTAGGGACTCGCACGCCCCCTGCTCGTCCCTGGTGCTGACACGCAAGCCTGGCGGGCGCGATCACCGCCGGGCACCCGTGATCGCTCTTTACAGAACGAGAACGGGAGCTGTGTGTGTAGAAGAATACGTATCGGCCTAAACTTATATATTTTTGGGCGATATTTATTACAGCAAAAAGTAAAAAATATTCATTTTTTTTTCAAAATTTCGCTCTATTTTTGTTTATAGCGCAAAAAATAAAATCCGCAGAGGTGATAAAATACCACCAAAAGAAAGCTCTATTTGTGGGAAAAAAAGGACGCCTACTTTGTTTGGGAGCAATTGGTGTCACCAATTGAATCTGATTGGGGTGTATCATTCTAATATCAATGGCATTTGATGAGACAACAGCTTCCCAGTTCAACAGAGCTCCAGGTTGTATCTACAATCAAGAGGAGATTGACGCCATCTTGTTTCCTGCTAGTGAAAGCAGAGCGTTTGGGAGTGATACTGTTACCGACATACATCGCGAGATTAAACGATTGAAGAGAAAACGTGTGGATCTTGAATTACATGGACAGACTCTCTCTGAGTATTATAGGACTAAGAAAATTCCAAGAGGTTTTCGTATCAGGAACCAACCCACGATTGGACGCCACAAACGTGAGTTTTGTGAAAAGTGGTGTGAGGTTTCCACGCAGAACTCACTTAATTACATGTTGATTGTGATAGAGGAAGTAAAGGTGCAACTGTGCCAAGTCAACAGGGAATTATCATCGTTTGAAATTACTACTCTTGATGATGACACACAAACAAATGCACTGCAGACCATTGACAATGAAATTTTAGCATATTCTGACAAACAGAAACAGGCTAAACGTGACAAGTTGAGATTGGTTAATCAAGACTATCAGGAGGGACGGGTTTACCCTAGGATATCAGGTATCACTCGTGCTAGGAGGCGACTCCGCACACGTGGTGGTGGCACACGCAAATTTGGCCAACCACCAACATCTGAGAGTGACCGACCCACCGAGAATCCATCGAGCGACAGTGAGGCCGGAACCACTGCAGGCAACAAACACACGGGAAACGCCAGTAACGGAAACCTTTTTCCGGTTGCCGGCGGAAACGCAGATCCAGGAGGGGCGTCAAGAAATCCGGTCCCCCCCTTACCTCGCATGAACACGAGACGGGGTACCGGGCGTGCCCGGTGATTAACCTCTCTTCAAGACCAATCACTGAGGGTGAATCCAAATTGTTGTCCAAGGGTCTGTCATTTTGCCCCGCTAACAGATTAAATCTATTTGACTTTGAAGTAGAGATGTTCAAGTTTGAACGTACCTTGAAAATTAAACAATTCTTTCACAATCAACCTATGTCATTATCTAAAGTACCGTCTCCATTTAGACTAAAAAGTAAGTTTATTCCTCCAGGACAATTTCATTCGATCGAAAGCTACATCAGAACGATCAAACATGATGTCGTTCATAAAGCCTCTAAAAACGCACAGACCAATTTGGGACCTATGGACTTTTCAGCATTGAAATCCCTCAAGAATGACAGAAACATCATAATTAAGCCCGCCGATAAAGGCGGGGGGGTGGTTATCATGGACTATAGTGATTACAGGGAGGGAATGCTTTCCATGTTGGCTGACACGTCTAGTTATTTATTATTGGGGAGTGATCCCCTATTGAGTACCACGAATGGTTTGGCGAGACTGATCGGTATCGGTCGGACCAATGGCTGGTTGACAGACGAGGTTGCTGATTTTTTGTACAACGAATTTCCTCGTACACCTGTTATATATGGACTACCTAAGATCCATAAGGGCATTACGCCCCTTAAATTTCGGCCTATAGTTTCCGGCACTGGTTCTGTCACCCAGCCATTGGCCCAGGTTGTAGACTATTATCTACAACCGGTAGTCAAGGATTTACCAGCATACATCCGTGATACGGGTGATTTCCTTGACAAACTTGGTCCCTCCTCCACATGTGATGACGGTTGGAAGCTTGCCACAATGGACATTTCCTCACTATACACCTGCATACCCAATGAGGCTGGTCTTCAGGCTGTTGATCATTTCTTGTCTAAACGAGGTTCCCTTGAGTTACCAAGGGCTTTTGTTATTGAATGTCTTGAATTTATTTTGGTGAACAATCATTTCAGATTTGAGGGAACGATGTATACACAGATTAGAGGGACAGCTATGGGGAGCTCCGCAGCTCCCTCTTTTGCTAACCTGTTTGTAGGCTATCTGGAAGAGGTGTATATCTATCCATCTCCTTTGTTTCATCAATATGTAAAAAAATGGATGAGATATATAGACGACATCTTTTTTATATGGACGGGGAGTGAGACGGACTTTGCGAAATTTGTGGAGTATATTAACAGCATTTTCCCAGGGATCGTGTTCAACCCAGAGATTTCGGGTGAATGTATTCCATTCCTCGATGTACTTATCACCATCACTGGTGGTAGTATGACCACATCCCTATATACTAAGCCCACCGATAGAAACACTCTGCTACACTTTCAGAGTGCACATCCAACGCATTTACGCCACAATTTGCCGATCTCACAGTTTGTACGGGTCTTACGGATCTGCTCAGATGAGCAAGATAAAAAGAAAGAACTTGATATCATGTACCAGAAATTTCTCGAACGTGGTTATCCCAGACCAATTCTGGATCAAGCTCTAGATAAGGCATTAACTGGTAGTAGCAAAAGTTCTAGGGCTAGTTCGTGCCCTATGCTAGTTCACACGTACAACCAAGAGTCAGGCACAATCAAATGCGCCACGGAACGCAATTTGAAAATATTGCAGTCAGATAGATCTTTGAGTCCTACAATCAAGACCAAACCAATGATGGCGTACAAACGCGGAAAAACGCTACGAGACCATCTAGTACAGGCTGACCCACGACACAAGTACGCGAAGACGGCAACTAAGATATCCCTTAAAACCGGATGTTTTAGATGCTATAACTGTAATATATGCAACTCCCTTATTTGTGGTGAATATTTTTCACATCCACATATGGGAGGTCGCTATCCTATACGCGAATATTTAAACTGCAACACCGACTTCTGTGTCTATATTCTAAAATGTCCCTGTACATTGGTATATGTTGGAAAGACTATAGGCCCATTTAAGAAGCGTTTCCAAAAACATAGGAGCGACATTAGGGTAGCCCTAACTAAGACCGCCAAGGGGGAACAGGTAGACTTCAACAAACCTGTGGCTTTACATTTCGTGACAGTCAAACACCAGATCCACGAACTCCGGGGTATGGTTATTGAACACGTTAAAGCACCCTATAGGGGTGGTGATCGGAATCGAGCACTACTTTGCCGCGAGGCCTATTGGATACACACATTAGGGACAGTGCAACCTGGTGGGTTGAACGCGAATTTGTCACTGACGTGCTTTATAGATGATCGCTGATTGATCGCTGTGACTTCCACTAAGCTCCCCTATGCAATGCCTTATGGCCTTTGATTGGGCTTATCTATCTAGTGTTCTTCTTCAATCGCATATTATTCTTGCGCCATCGTATTTATTTAAAGTTATTCTCTGATCTTATCTTGCCATTGTATATTAGAAATGACATCCCATATGGTATTTTTTATACCATCGGTTTTTTTCAAGCCCCCGTGGGCTTCTTTTAACTGTATTTTGTTTTCTTTTTTCATGGTTGACATTGTAGACATTTTTACATTTGACTATGTATGGACGATGACCCCATCAACTTAGACCTTTAGGCAGGTTTGATATAGGATGTACATCGATATGGCTCGTTTTTGAGTGACCATTTGTCTGTTGGTGTTCTCACCCGGACCGTTAGCCCTCTGTATTGTGTCTACATGTCATATCTTACACTTTTTTAATAGTCTGTTCACCCTGGTGCTTTCTTACCTTTTTGTTTTTTGGTATTTTCTTTTGCCTTTTCTTTTCTTCTGTTTCAGTAATTTCACTTTGTTTTGTTTTTTGATTTCTGCCTTGTTTTGTTTTATTTATTTTTATTTTTGTTTTTTTTGTTTTATATTTATTTTTATTTATCTTTATTTTTCTATTTTTATTTTTATTTTTATTTGCATTTATTTATTTATATTTATTTTTATTTTTATTATTTTTTATATTTATTTTCATTTTTTATATTTATTTTTATTTTTATTTATATTTATTTATATTTATTTTTTTCTATTTATGTTTATTTATGTTAATTTACATCTATTTTTATTTTTAGTTTTATTTATATTCTTTATTTCTTACATTTTTTCTAGTTGTTTATTATTGTTTAATTTTACTTTTTTTCTTTATTCTTTTTCTCCTTTTTTTCTTCTTTTTTTGTCTATCTATGTAGGTGTTTGGTTCTGTATTGGTGCTTATTATTAGTCATTTTACTTTTTTTAAAAAGTTTCTTCTTTTCTTCACTTATTATCTTATCCTGGGTGAATATAGCACGCTTCCTCTCTAGTACCTCCCATTGAACCATATCACAGCGGCTTGTTTTACAAGTCGCGCTGTCACATTAGCCTGAATTGTCAGGCTGCGCTCTCCTTGACCCCTGCTACCATGCGACAGGGACTTGCTTTTCAAGCCTCGCTGTCACATAGATCTGAACTGTTAAACTGCGCTCTCGTTGGCCCCTTGTAACATGTGACGTAGGCTTGCTTTCCAAGCCTCACTGTCACATTGGTCGAAGCTGATTGGCTGAGCAGACGTATGACGCGCCGACGTCATTGTTTCTATGGCGACGGCGGCCGCACAACGACGCTGACCACAATTTTGCAGACTGACACTGGCTGAGGGATACCACAGGACAGCACACGTGGTATCAGCTGTGCGATCGGGATTATGATCGATGACACAGCGGAGGGGTACATGGATAGCTCCTTTTGCAGGTAGGGGATTTATACATTTTTTCTGGCAATGTACAACTGAGCAGCTATGCGATCACTGTTTTGATCGTGAACACAGCTGGGGGTATGTACCCCATGTGACTCTTTGCTCATGCCTGTTTGTGATTAACTGATCACTAATAGGTGCTTGCATAACATACCTAATGTAGACTCCTGATTGGATGGGTGGGTAGAGGGAGGAGGTGTTTGGGGTGGGTGGGTTTTATTTTTCAAAGATTTTCATTGGTGACAGCTTCTTATATATTTGTTTGCTTTATTGTATTTGTATCTTTTTGCCTGACGAAGAGGTCCTGCGTGGCCTCGAAACGTTGCTCTTTTTGACATAATAGATATGCATTAAATCTTTGGACGTTATGATCCCTGGTGTGCTGGCGAGTATATATATATACTTTGTTTGGGAGCCACGTCGAACGACCGCGCAATTGTCAGGTAAAGCGACCCAGTGTCAAAACGCAAGTGGCCCGGTCATTGACCAGCAAAATGGTCCGGACGGAAGTGGTTATCCAAGACCAAGTAAAAAGCTTTATTCACCTGCATACTCTGACTAGAGATTAGGTCTGGACTTACTGCTACCCTGGGAGCAGTTCTAGATTGAGATTCCCAGTCCAGAATTATGGGTAGGTTCACCCTGGAGAATTCTTTTAAAACCATACTGTACTGCTTGGCCCTTGGACTATGGAAGCTGATTGTAGGGAAAAGGATAGCTGACAATCTGTATAAGGGCAGATTAGAATCACTAAGGAAACTGAACTTTAATTCTGTTTGCTAGCTCTTTCAGCAATCAACCCTTTTTCTGCGTTTTAAAATTATTATTGAAAGCTAATTGGAGGGAAGAGACACATCCCCTTTACACAGCACACAGGAACAGAACTAAGATTGTCAATCAGCTTGGGCTCCCTCTTCTGTCACCTATTTTCTCTTGGTGTCAGGAAAACTTGTCAGAAGTGACTCATGCTGATGGCAGAGGAACAAAGAAGCAGACAGAAATGGCACTTAGTGCTCTTAATAGATCACATAAAAGAAGAGGAATAAGCCACATGTGTCCCTAATGGACTGGGCTCACATACTAGTGTGCACAGAACAGCAGAGTGAGGTGAATGACAGATAAGCCATTGAGGTGGCTATGAGGTGATTGAGAAGGATAGGCTCTGGTAGTCTGGTGACTCTTGTGCATACCACTCTGATTGAACCCTATAAACTATAAACCCATTTAACTGGAGTTGTGTGTATCTATGGGTACTGATGGGTACTGACCATTAAGTTCACTTGCAGAACCCAGGAACATGTGGGGTTGGGAAAAATGTTAATGTACAATGTTAAATTGAGGTCTGTTATCCTTTGAAAAAGTTAAATGGGGCATGCAAGGAGAACGTTCACAAGCTGGTGTCCAAACCTAGCACCCATGGAAGTTGATTCCCCAATGGACATTGTAGCGGTAACATCTAGCAAGACAGAGAGTATCCCTCTAAAAGTTTTGGTAGGAGAAGCAGAGGAAGCCAGTACAGAGATAGCCGTGACAGATTTGACTTTATCTCAGGTTAACAGCTCAGTTAAGGGACCCAAACCAAAGCCATGTCAGGGGGCAGGTAAAAGTAATTATTGGAATTCCACAAGAGTGGGATACAGTTTTCCCAGACTTGGAGAATGACCTGTTTCAGGTAGATTGGATAGGAGAGAAAGAGTTGACGTGTAGTTCCACAGCTTCACAGACACCTTGTGCTTGATTTTGCCCATTTGCGTGTTTTGGGAGGCAGTTTTGGATATGATAAAATGAAATGGGTACAGTTTACTTGCATGGGGTACATAAGGATGTGAAAATGTATTTTGACACCTGCACTGTGCGTCAGTTCATTGCCCTGTGTGTAAGATCACTACTCCAATCTCCCAATTTATGAGCCTCTGGTACCCCTACATGCTTTTAGAATTGCCATGGATCTAGTGGGTCCCAAGAACAAGTTCATTAGGGTACAAAAGCATATGCTCTTTGTTTTAGATTGTCCAATATCCATAAGCCTCTAATGTGCCCTTTATTTCAAAATTACCAAAAAAGATTTGTAAAAATGGCTGCACATTACTCACTTACACACCTCTATGTACTGTACATCTTCAAACTGATGGCTTTATTAAAAAAGTTTATTAAGGAAATGCTAAAATGGGTAGTGACCACTAATGGTAAGAATTGGGACTGCCCTATTTAACCTTTTCCATACAGGAGGTACTGCAAGCCTCCACAGACTTTTCCCCTTTTCAGTTATTGTACAGCTGACATCCAAAAGATTTCTTGGACTTTGTTGAAGAGTCTTAAGCCTCATACACACGATCGAATTATCCAACGTGAGTTGTATGATGACAAACTGTTGGCGGAAAATCCGACCGTTTGTATGCTCTATCGGACAATTGTTGCCAGATTTTCCACAGACAAATGTGGGATAGAATGCTTTAAAATTGACTGCCAACAATCATGTGTTGTCGGATTTTCCGATTGTGTGTACACAAGTCAGTCAGACAAAACTCCAAAGTACAAACACGCATGCTCAGAAGCAATGCTCACCATAACACAAGCAGAAGTTGCCCAAAGGGTGGCGCTAAAGAGCTGAAAAAACACAAAGTTTTGTGTTTGTTGTCCGACAATTCTTTACTGTTTGTATGCAAGACAAGTTCCTGGCCAATGCCCTTCGGACAAACGTCCTACGCTTAGTCCACAGAAAATCCGATTGTATGTATGAGGCTTTAGACACAGGAGGCCACTCCTCTCAAAACAGTGGTAGAGCACATAGCCCAAATGCAGGACAAAATGGAAAAGATTATGCCCATTGTTAAGACTCAGTCTCAGGTGTATACCCACTTCTTCAAAGTCATTTAGCCCTAGCAACTGTGTGTTTGTACTTATCTAGAAAGTTTAGAGTAAAGTTCTGGAAAATGGTAAGGACTCTCTGAAATTGTAGCGAGTGAGTTGGGCGGTACTGTACACCAGCAAGGTAAAAGAAAGCCCTACTATATCTATCATGATTAATCAGACCATAGAAGGATAGAGAGTCGCTTACTGCCAACACCCCATTAGACCTCATGTACACTGCTGCTCCTAAACATGAGTTTAAGAGCATTTGCCGTTTTTTTTTGTCAGAGCCCCTGAGCTCAACTCAATAAAAGCCTATGGGGTTGATTTACTAAAGGCAAATGGATTTTTTCCCTTGTAAAGTGCAGTTGCACTCTGCAAGTGCAATTTCTCCAGAGTTTAGTAAATGAGCAGAAGCTCTGTATTTTCCTTGCACGTGATTGGGTATTCTTACAAAGTGAAGCTTTACCTCATTTATTAAGCTCTGGAGCAACTGCACTTGCAGAGTGCGCAATCTATTTGCTTTTAGTAAACTCTGTTGTATCCATGTACACATAGGATTTTATCAGAGTTTAGGAGCAGCAGAGTTTAGGGGCAGTAACATGTCCCTCTCCTGAACTCTTCTAATCATGTTCAGGAGAGGAATATTTTGGTAACAAATGAAAAATCGCAGCATCGCTTTTTTTGTTGCATTTAGCATGTTTCTGCTGCCAGCAGAGTTATGTTTGGGGGTGACCAGTGTACTTATAGCTTTACTCTTGATAGGATTATTGCTGATACCGTATCAGCCAATAACACATTTTTACTAAGAAACAGAAACATTTTATTAGACTTATCTGACCTAATGTCTGTCATAAAACATGATTTTTGAGACCCAGCAGGGCATACAAGTTAACCCCAAAAACTCTGGGTCCTAAAACTTATCGTCAATCTATCTCTTATGGGAACAAAATATATTAAATGTTATAAAGTAAACAATCACACAATGACTGGTCTAGTTCTGCTGACCTCATCCCAAAGCCAGACAGTAGCCTTACATTTTGTACTGACAGGCTAAAAGAGATAGTTTTGTGAATTGGGCCAGCCCAATACACAACCATACTTGACTTTATTAAACATTACTACAAAGTAATGCAAACAGATTAGTCTAAAGAGAAAATTACCCTTTCTACTCCAGAAGGGTAATCATAATATGTGATGCTGACATTTTCTTTGCATTGGGTCCCAGCTTTCATCTAGTGGATGATGGATCACATTCTTAAAGGGGTTGTAAAGGTTTGTCTTTTATTTTCTAAATTGGTTCCTTTACGCTAGTGCATTGTTGGTTCACTTACCTTTTACTTCCATTTGCCTTCTAAATGTTTTTTTTCTTTGTTTGAATTTCTCACTTCCTGTTTCTCCTCAGTAAGCTTTCCACCATCATCCGAGCGGTGGAAAGTCATTTAGAATAGCTTACTGAACACCTTACTGAGGAGGAACAGGAAATGAGAAATTCAGACAAAGAAAACAAAGAAAAAAAACATTTAGAAGGGAAATTGAAGGAAAAGGTAAATGAACCAACAATGCACTAGCTTAAAGGAACCTATTTAGAAAATAAAAAACAAACCTTTACAACCCCTTTAAGCCTCAAGGAAACTATGCATCGACTTATTTCGAAGATCCTTACCACAGACTGTGAATTTCACCTATATAATGTGCAGGTTGGTTTGATGCCATCCAATATGCTAGTCTGGTGGCCATCCCAAAAAGTGTGTAATTGGCTTAGAGGACAGTTACTACATGCCACTGTGGCAGCCCTTTTCACAAAAGGAGACAAGTTCTCTCAGTTAATATAAAAATTGACAGCGCTTTCACTTGACCTAATCCTATCTAGCTGATCCATAACCAAAAACTGCTTTGAAACCAGGTTGTGCCATGCTTAAAGTAAAATAAAACAATTTTAACTACATACAGTTCATAAACAAAATAATAACAGCCACATGATACATAAATATGAACACACAATAACATTTCCTAAAAATATATTAAAAAGGGAATGGAAACCCTCCTGAAGATGATAGTCTTGCCGTGCCTACTGTACCTTATACAATGCGTCCCAATTAGCTTGCCACCCCTCTTCTTTGCGATGTACAAAACGGCTTGCTCATCGTTTATTTGGAAAAATTTGCCTGTCCGTATCAAATACTCTGAGTTCACTCGCTTGAAGGCTAAAGGCGGCATTGGTCTTCCAGACCTCTTTCAATACTACCTGGCAAGTCACCTTATGCGAGTTGTGGACTGGAACATATATGAGACTAGGAAGGGTTGGGTGGTCTTTTACACAGTCATTTACACAGTCCCCCCTCGGTTCGCTTTCTTGGATATTACCTCGACATTGGCCACCAGAAATTAGGACACCTCCTCTTCTCCACCCTTCTCTTAGGGCCTTTGGGAAAGTGACAAAAATTCCATCCTTCTCCTCGGTACCTGGGCCTCTAACCACATTAAGAGGTAACCCTGAATTTATACCAGGACTATCGTCTTCATTCTTGAGACAGGAATGGCCGCATGACCAGGTTCTAGCACATCAGTTTTTTTCTCATGGGTCCCCTCGCTCCTATGAGGACCTGGTGTCTGGGTCCCCTTCAAACTCTTTCCCCTTATGGTCCTACAGACAGTTTCGGCACTTTCTTTCCTCTCAGCCTTTGTCAGAGACTTGGACGCAACAACTGACGCCCTACGAATCATTATGTACACAAACTTCTCCACAGAGACACTTTATTTCTATTATATATAAGATCCTTTTGGACGACGTCCCCAGGTACTCAGACTCAGCTCGTATAGCCTGGGAGTCTGATCTTCAGATCTCCCTGAATGAGGAGGACTGGGCTCGTATTAATGAATATACCCATAAGGGGTCTCTTAATGTTGCTATACAGGAAAACTGCTACAAAATCAAAACACACTGGTATAGGACCTACACAAATTTTCCCCAGCTATCCCAGAAACATGCTGGAGGTGCGGGAGGGGGACCATGCTCCACATATAGTGGGATTGTGATTCCCTTCAGGGATTCTGGAAAGAGGTGCGTGAGATTATTGTATTGCGCATGTTACTACTTGTACCCTAGATTACTCCCCGTCACAATACCTCTTGCATCATATGCATTTAACCAGACACGAATATTTTAAATCCCTGGCCATGCATATGGTGAATGCGGCGAGACTTTGAATCCCAGTATATTGGCACTCCACACACACTCCGACGATCGGGGAATGGTTCGGTAAGATCTAAAATCGAAGAAATGGAAGAGCTAGTTCACATCTCCCAAGAGCGCATTACAAAATTTACGAACACATGGGCATGCTGGACTCACTTTAAAACAACTCAACGCTTTCAGGCTCATAATTCCTAGACTGTAGTCAATGCTGGCTTAGACGTATCGAGTGAGCGTTGTGAGGTCCAACCTATATGACTACTTCGGTGGAGGACCGCTGGCACTGATGACCCCTTTCCCCTGGTCTTCCCCCCCTTTTTTTTCTTTTTCTCTCTCCCTCTCTCTCTCTCTCTTTTTCTCTCTTCTCTCTTTCTCTCATTCTCTCCTTCTCTACTCTCTTACTCTTTCTTTCCTCAAAAGGTAATCTGTGTTGTGTTATCATCAACAGCCATGTTGCTATACTCTACCAATCCTAGATGGTGGGATTGGAATATTGGCAGACCTACTAGCCTTGGAATATTTCTGCTATATTAATAGGCCCTGTAAGTTCGCATAAACATATGTTCATGTACTTTCATTGTCTGTATGACCTGATGTTATGCTTTTCTCAATAAAATTCTTTATAGAAAGAAAAAGGGAATGGAAAGTAAAATCACAACTCCAGTGTTAAAAATTCATACATTTCTCAGCATATGAACAAATCCAGTCCCCAAAAGTAATAATCAATGCTGAAAAGTCCCATACATGTTTTTTTATGAACAAATAATAACAAATACACTCCTAAAATGCTAGATAGTACTAAAAAGTCACATATGGATCTTCACAAAACAAAAACAAAAAAACAGATCATTGTGTACCAATTGACTTCACTCTCATGAAGGGCCAAAAAACACCTCTTTAGCCAAAAATGCACCTTTTTTGCAGGTCCTTTAAATAATAAACACCTAAATGTGTTTTTTAGCCACTCCAATGGGCTGATCAATACACCCAGCTCAAGGAAATAATAATTTTCTTTTCAGCAGCATCAAGGAGGTTTAGGGTATGGATTTTTTTTGCATACAGGAAATGTAAACATCCAACTTCCTTTTAGGGCAGGAATCATAGATAAGGGGGAAGTCACTGAGAGCATTTTCAAAGGAGTGAGAATGTAAAAGAGATGTCTGTCTATCTATCTATCTATCTATCTATCTATCTATCTATCTATCTATCTATCTATCTATCTATCTCTTGTTTAATTTACCCTGAATGTCCATAGAACATGTTTTCTTTTCCTTTTTTTTTTTTAATGCTTACTGGTTTTACAATATGTACATGAAAAAGAAGCCATTATCTTCTATACAATACTCCTGTATGGAACCAGGGAGATCATTGTGTAATGATAAAGAAGATAATGTTCATGAGCTTTGTAGCTTATCTACATATACAGCTCCCTGGTGGATGCCCATGATAAACATTATTGGAACAATTAGCTTCTGCTGACATAGGAACTAGACACAAAGGCAATGGCTAGCAGCAAGCAGCCAAAATTATGGTGCCAAGAATCATTAAAAGCAACACCAAGGTACGATCTCTTTCAGTTGAAGTCATAAAAACCTCCCCATGCTATGTTTGCATAGCTGGCTTCAATGATATGACACTAAAACACAAAAGGAGCTACAGTTCAGTTCTTTGTCTTGCTAGATTTACAAGTCATTGAATTAGTATGTCATTTTGATTGCACTATCATGTAGCGAAGGTGAGGAAGGCTCACTGTAATGGATGTAAAAGTTTGATGTCCGTACACAGCTTATTCTAGCACTGCATTCAGTGTTTTTGTACTGATTTCAATTGTTACCAAAATACATATTTTGATGTAAATAAAATATCACAAGAAGACTGTCTAGTCATGGGAAGACTGCATGATAAGTGGTTTTCTTTAATTAAAGTCATGCAAGATTCTCTCCAAGAAAAAAGAAGAATAGGTTGTTGGGACTGCTATTAAACATCTGTAACAAATTTGCATAAGAAAAGTATAATGAGGAAGACAAGTAAATATTTTAAACAACTAGTCTTAGAAAATAATTAACACATTTACATTCAATTATCTTGTAGCAATTTGGTATGCTTAGCACATCTGTGTTTTCATAATGATTAAAACAATATTAGGTTGGGCCTATTAATTGGGTTAATTGATTAATTATGTAAATATGGTAAAAGCAATAATAGATTTAATATAGTTTTACTTAATATATAAAATCACTTAGTGGTTGTAAGCCCACAAAAAAAAACCTGCAAGAAAAAGGCACAATGAGCTAATATGCATAGCATAAATGTTCATTATAAATTACAGTACTTACCTTAGATCTAAAAAAAAAAATTGCAGCAGTCCTCGTACACCGCTCCAGTCAACGACATCGCTCCGGCAGATACTTCCAGGTATCGTGGGCTCTGGGGCTGTGATTGTCCGGAGCCCTGATGACGTAATTTCCACGCGTGCCATTGCTTCAGTGCGAATGTGCCGATGACGTTGGCACATGCTGATACAGGGGATATCTCCTAAACCGTGCAGGTTTATCAGATATCAGGGGTAGCTACAGATAAGCCTTATTATAGGCTTACCCATAGTAAAAAGTGGTTGTCAAGGGTTTACAACCACTTTAACAAATTCAATGTTTATCTGACATATACAGTGTATTGAGTAGTTCAAAAATAATATGTATCTAAGCTATATCCAGGCAATGTTAATCTTAAAGCGGAGTTCCAACCACAATTAGCATTTTTTAAATGTATGTCCTTTCATCCTGCGTTTTTATAATATAAATCCGGTCACTTACTATTTTACAATCCGCTGCCGATCCGCATAGATATTCAAAAAAGATAGTTTATAAAACTATGTCTACACCGTTGTCATTTTGCTTGTGGGCATTGTGAAGCCTACAAGCACTTACTTCCTGGAAGTCTTGGATGGGGAGTGATAATTGGACAGCGCACTGCATCCTGGGAAATGATGACACACATTTCTCAGGAGCATTAGAGTGAGATGATGTCAGGATCCTAAGTGGTTTCAAAGGCAGATTTTGTGGGACCGCATAGCAACAGGCATTTCCAGATAAGTAAAAAAAAAAAATTCTTTATTTTTTTTATTTTTTAGGTGTAAGCTACAGTTTAAAGCAAAATTGTTTTTTTGATGGAACCTCCACTTTAAATATGCTGAATAGTTCCAAAAGGTAAAAAGCGTGAAAGATTCAAATGTTTTATTTGCCGGTACAAAACTTACCAACTTCAGACCTTTTGGTAATGCCTGAACAACACACCGAAACTCATCAAAAACATGTTAAAAAGGTGCATGCAGAAACACATCCGGAATAGATCTGGAGGACGTTTTTGTGGTGTGAACGGGCATTAACTCTATCCAAAATTTAAAAAAGTTTTTCTTTAGTTCTACTTTAAAGCTAACATGTACTGCTATTCTCTTCTTAGAAAGAATACTGTATAATGCAGCGGAACAAAGCTGAACAAACGGACTGTCCTGCTGAACCCGTGGCTTCAATACTTGTGGAACCATTTAACTGGAGTATGCTGTTCTAGCTTCTTTTTGACTTTCCTGATCGGCACACATTTTCCAGCTCAATGAATTAGAAATGATTAAAGCTGCTGAATCAGCATGAGAGTTGGGCAAGTAACCAATTTCAGTGCTACTACATATTCCTTCCAGAACAAGATAAAAAAAATAGCTGTAGGTTTCTTTAACCTCTTTTGATGAATCCTAGATTACTAAATTAATTTGACATTAACTATATGACTACCTATTTTTTTTACTAGTGATGTTCACAGTGGCGTGCTAATGGGATAAGTGGGGTCCCAGTCTGTACCAGGTATGGACTCAATGAGGTGCTTCAGCCTCCTGACATTTATTTTTTGTGTTCCACAAAAAAGAGACAAATGTCAGGTAGCTGCAGTACCTCCATTAACTCCATTGCTGGTGCTTCAGAGACAGGGGAGCTCCATATGAGACCCTCCTGGTCTGCACTGCTATGACAGAGCCAAGAGGACTTCCTCTTGCACTGAGCTCCTGAATATCACCTGGTGAATGACTATAGGGAGATAGAATTTCTGTATAGAGGGTTCTGTACCCTGGGGTTCTGTACTAGGGGGAAGGTTGTGCACTGAGGGGTGTACTAGTGGAAGGTGTGTCTATACTAGAGGGAAAGGTGTCTGTACTGAGGGTGTTGTACTGGGGGGAATTAAGGAATGTTTGTGGGGTCACTCTGTACTTAGAGGTCTGTGCCTAGGGTCTTGTACACACGATAGGTTAACCAGAGGACAACGGTCTGAAGGACCGTTGTCCTAGGTTAACCTATGAAGTTGACTTATGGTCCGTCGCGCCTACACACCATTAGTTAAAAAACGATTGTGTCAGAACGTGGTGATGTTAAACACAACGATGTGCTGAAAAAAACGAAGTTCAATGCTTCCAAGCATGCGTCGACTTGATTCTGAGCATGCGTGGATTTTTAACCGATGGTTGTGCGTACTAATGATCGGTTTTGACCTATCGATTACCAATCCATAGGTTAAATTTTAAAGCAAGTTGTCTATTTTTTAACCTAAGGTTAAATAACCTATGGGGCCTACACACGATCGGTTTGGACTGATGAAAACGGTCCTTCAGACCGTTGTCCTCTGGTTAACCTATCGTGTGTACGAGGCCTAGGCGTGCTTCTGTACTAGGGGGTTTGTATTGGGGAGGTCCATCTGTGCTGAGGTATTAAGGGTTGGCCTGTGCTTAGAGATCTGTGCTGGGGGTGGTTAGTCTGTACTATGGGATTCATATTGGGGGTGGATGGTATGTATTAGGATTCTGAGCTGGGGGGTCAATTTGTACTAAGTGGTCTGTACTGGGGGATTCAGTCTGCACTGGGGGGTTTGTGATGGAGGAGTCCATGTGTACTGGGGGATTGTGCTGGGGAGTCTGTCTGTTAAAAGGGGCCTGTGCTTGGTAGGACTGTTTGTGCTAAGGGGTCTGTACTGGGGGAGTTGGTCTGTGCTGGGAGAGTTTGTGCTGAGGGTTCTGTGCTGGATGGTCAGTCTGTGCTGAGGGGTCTATGCTGGGGAAGTCACACCGTATTTGCGCAGCGGTCTTACAAACACAAATTTCTACAGGTTATCAGTTTTGAGTAAAAGGGGTTGTAAACCTTTGTGTATTTTTACCTTAATGCATCCTATGCATTAAGGTGAAAAAACACCTTGCAGTGTCTGGTCCCCCAGCCCCCCCCCATTTTACTTACCTGAGCCCCGTGGGCGCAATCCCGCCGTCGCTCTCTCCATGGGTTTTCGACTCTTCATTGGATAGATTTATAGCAGCACAGTCATAGGCTCCCACTGCTATCAATCAAATCCAATGATGCCGGTGCCGGGGGCGGCGCCAAGTCCTGCATTCGGTGGCTATGGACACAGAATGCTGGACACGGGAGCGTGCCCGCAACGTAACCCCCTTGGAAGAGTACTTCTCAGAGGGAGTTATCCAAAGTGGGGAGGAGCCGAGAGAGCTGCCATGAGACCCCAGAAGAGGATGTTCGGGGCCACTCTGTGCAAAACGAGCTGCACAGTGGAGGTAAGTATGACATGTTTGTTATTTTTTTTTAAATCAAACCTATAGTATCACTTTAAGCCTCCACGTGACATGTGACCCCATCCCCTCTGACGCGTCACAGGAAACCCCCGTTGCATCAGAGGGGACGGGGTCACCCATCCAGGTCACTGGTGGCACCGCCCTTGGTTATAAAAGAGCTGTCAAACAGCTTGCGCGTCATTCAGCCGGGAGCCTCCGGTGGAGGCAGTATCAAGTTAAAGGATATTTGACCAATAAAAAAACACTAAAGAACATTCAAACAGCAGGGGAAATAATATTAAGTCTCTGTGCTGTTTGCAGTGTTTAGAAGGGGCAGATTCAGTCACAGTTTGAGAGTCCCAGTGAACAAACAGCCGAATGTATACAGTAAGTGTGTCACGATCAGAGAGGTTCACACTGACTGTCAGGATAAGTACACGAGCAGGTCATCCTGGCAGATGATGCAGACTCACCCAAGGTGCAGGGTATAAGCACTAATCAGTCTTCACCAGAGGTTCTGATGGTGGAAATTAGTTTTGCTGATGGCTAGTTCCAGGTCACAGTCCACAAGATCGCCCCATCAGGAGGTGAGCAAGCAAGGGTCCAGTGGCAGATGTAGCAGGTAGGGATCAAGCAGAAGTGTAGTCTGAACCCCTCCTTTTAAACCATACTAGGCCACATGCCCCCCCTTGTCCCCGTGTTGATATAGACAAGAACCTATTTACCACAACACTGGCACAGTGGTTGTGAGGGTATGTGGATGGGAGGCTTATTGAAAACTAGAAATCCTCTTTAAATATGAGGGGGATCCCAAATCCCTCCCCCCCATGTGAATGCGAACAGATTGCTTAGTACACCTATTTTTTTTTATATGTGCTAATAATGATTTAACTTTTTATTGTTTTTATTGAAAATATTGTTTTGTTAAACATTTGCACACCATAAGATATAACAATTCAGTAACACAATATTCTGATTCTATAGGCATGTGCTTCCAGATATACAGTATATAGTGTGGGAGGTCTTTTACCAGCTTTCAAAGCTGTGTGTAACATTGTTTTAGAAAATGAAAAAAAAAATTGCAAAATGACTCGACCTCCTGAGGTGAAAAATGTGAGTCTGGGCTTGGGAGTGTCAGGATTAAGATTAGCAACCTTAAAAATGCAGCACCCCTTTAAAAAAATACCCCAGTGTACATTAATGATTCTTGAAGAACTGCAGATTCAGTCCAAAAAAATATTCACATTTGCCTACTGTAGATAAGTTCAAATACATTTTAATATAAAATAGTTAATGTTGAAATCAGTCCTCAGAATGCAAATCAGTTCCACTGGCAACTTGACAACCAGAATAATTAGTTGTCGACATTGCTTATCATTGGGGGAATGAAGCAAGGGAGTTACCGTATATGAATTCCAGGATCCCAGTGTCCCAAGGTTGTGTTTTTCTTATCAATTAATGCTGCAGATCATATACTTTTTATATGTGCAGAAGCATTTAGTGGCAAAGGAAAGAACGTGTATTCCTGTATGGAAACAAGGGGTGCCAGATTTGTTTTGTATGACTAGGTCTGTATTGGTGTGCACAGTAGGAGAATGAGCCCTGCAGACAACTTTTTTCAGCATTTTGAAGACTGTTGGAGCAATGCAGGCCCCAAAATAATATGGTTTTATTCATACTACTCTGTGCATATGTAACTGATATGTTGCAGTACCATTCATTTTCAATGGTATCCCAGCACACCGCAACACACACATGTGAGCCATCTGTTTTTTGTTGTGTGTTGCATTAAAAAAAAATGCTGTGAGCCCATTAAATGTGCACTGTGGTGTGTTAAATATGATTTAAAATGATATGATGACAATGTGTGTTTGGTGTTTTTATTTTACACAAAGAAGTTGTTATTTCTCTAAAAATGTAGTAGGTTTTTGTGTAGTTATAAACACTATTTTTTTTTAAACAAACTAGCACACGTTGCCAATGTCATATGGCACAAATCTGCAACTGAGTTCAGTAGTTATCTATAGCAAACAATTGGTGCTTTAATTTCAAAAATGTTTATAAATGTTTATATAGGCAAAACATTTCTTAGTTTAGGATGGGGTATGGGGAGGATTAGAACTTGTGTCAGGTTTTTCTTTCTGTCTGTGTCCCTGCAAAGTAGACTCTGACAACTATTGTAAAGAAGACAGAAAGTAATTTGAAATCCAAAAATGTACAATTGTCACCAAAACAAGAGGTTAGGCAAAATTTCTCAATGGGGCAACCGTTTCAGTGACAACTGCCTAAGAGGGTAATTACCATCACTTTGCAAAGATTTCCTTTTACTTCAAGTTGCATCTCTGGGGTGAAGGAAGATCTGAATAGGACACAAACAACAAAAATATACTGGGTTTTAAACCTTCCCTACTAGGTTTTGGCAATAAAAATGCTTCAAGAACTGTATGAACAATTAAGCATGAATTTCAATTTGTTTAAGTTTGTCTACTTTGTTCAAGGCCTTTGCCTTATTGTAAAATGTAAGGGCGCTAATTTAAACTGCTAACCAGGCAATAACCAGATGTTTTTAAAATGCTTTATCATATAACTAGCACATTCTTTAATTTGTGTCTGGTGAAGCTTTCAGGTGTTTGTGTTATTCAGTATATTTTATTCCATATGGTATGACCTTTTCAAACAGGTTTTCAAATGCCACTTTGCTTAAAACTGCCAAGATAACCATTTATTTCAGTAGTGAATAGATACCGAGAGTTTCCTAGTTGTTTATTTCATCACATCTTGTACAAAACAAACTGGTAACACTTTTATAAAAACTGAAAGGCAAATATCTGAAGACTAAACCAGGCACTAGGGTTTTAGCAGTGGATGAGACATGTAGATGTAACAGATGTTGAAGACTCTGTGGGGATTTTGGGAAGGGCTGGGAAGTCATCAAAGTATTTTCAATATGACACTAAACTCGAGCTATGGAAATACATTCTAAAATCAGCCATTTAATAGATTAGAATCACGAAGGAAAAAGCAACATTGTTGTTGATAAAATCTTCAGTATACATGTTATAATACAAAATGAAAAAAAAAATACACACAAAAGAAAAAACTAGCAGGTGTGCTGATCAACAGTTTGGTATAGCCCTCCAGCTTGCTATTGGCGAAAATGAGATAAGCCAGAGGGTGCTGCTGCTCTCTATGGATCCTCTGGGTGGCAGGAACACATTTAGACAAAACACAAAACCACTTAAGGACCAGAAGATTCCCCCCTTAATGACCAGGCCAATTTTTGCAATATGGCACTGCGTCGCTTTAACTGACAATTGCACGGTTGCGCGACTATGTACCCAAAGAAACTGACATCATATTTTCCCCACAAATAGAGCTTTCTTTTGGTGGTATTTGATCACCTCTGTGTTTTTGTTGTGCTATAAACAAAAAAAGACAGACAATTTTGAAATATATATATATACATATATATATATATATATATATATATATATATATGTAGCACTGACCCCCGAAGGAGCTGCTGGTTTAATTTGGGCCTGCACTCTACTAATAAACCCCACTAACTTGGCTCAATCCCCTTGGCACAGCTGTGATGCAATGCAATACAATAAAATGTAAGACAATACAAAATACCTGTATTATAACCCCAGGATCCACTGACTGCACTTGGAGTGAGAAAAACAGTACGCCACAACAACTGGATACTTAACCAGAGATATATTTTACTGTGAAATATGCAAATAAGTGATTACAGTAATTGTGCTGTCATCCCAACGTAAGACGACAGCACAATTGATTTAAACATAAGCTATTTGAAAACAGTATACATAAACATTTTATACCTGGGAGCTCCCCCTACTTTATTAGCTATGCGTGAGATCTCACTTAAAGTACTTGGTCTTGGATCTTCTTTTCTTCGCTAGCTAAAGTGATTTGTAATCCACAGTTTTGATGAGTCAAATTGAAGTGAATTTGCTCCTGGTATAACTGCAACAACTATTTTAAAATCGCTTGAAACGTCAAATTAGATAGGCCTCAAGCCTTCTCAGTTTCAGTTCCTCTGCTCCTCTGTGGAACTATAAATCCCAGTGAGGCCTGCATATGAGTCTAACTGTGTGTAAACTTAGCAAACTGTGGGTCGTGACCCGCTCACCCACTGGATCGGAGCTCCGGGTAGTAACTTTTGTTCAGGGTCCTGTGACTGCAACTTGCTTCTCTGTCAGCTCTGTTCAGCTCCGCTGGATGGATCCGGTTCTCTGATGCTCGGATGAGTGTCTCTCGGTCTCTGCAATCCGGCCACTGTCCTCTAGCTCTCCGAGCTCAGCCTTCGCTCCCCAGCAGCTCGGCATCAGCATCCAGCAGCTTTTGTTTACACTCCTGTCTCCCCTCGTCTCCAAGGCAACCAAAATCCTCAACCAAACATCTCTCTGCATTACCAGTATTTGGGTCTCTCCTCGTCTCCAAGGCAACCAAAATACTAAACAAAACATCTCTCTGCATTACCAGTATTTGGTCACTAGATGGCTCCAAATACTTAAACATAGCAATGTCCATAGACGTTGTATTAAAGTATGCAAACACACATCAATATACAAGAATGTCAGCGCTACACACTCCCCCTACTTTATCTCTTTGGTCCTCCAAAGAGGTTCAAATTGCTAACTCTATTCTGCATTTTAGCCTCTATACGGTTATACAATACAGACAGAGGAGCTTCCCACCAATTGTCATATGATGGGGAGCTATCCTGTGCACTCACAGCTGATACTACTGTGTCTGGTACAGATGTGCCAAGGGGTGAGGTGGGGTTGTCCCTTACTGAATCAAAAGTAGAGGGACCAGACAGTTCAAGGTTTCTTTTGCTGACAAACTGAGATGCTTCAGAGCATTCGCCCAATGTATCATAAGTCAGTCTGCGTGGTGGGCGAATTTCTCTCTTTGCTCTTTGCACTTTCGGGGTATCCATTCCTTTTTGACAAATGTCGTCATCCCTCCTCTCAGTGACTAAAAATGGAGAGTAAATAAGAGTACTGGGCTCTTCTGCAAGATGAGTTGCCGGCACAAATTCTGGGGCCTCTGCCCTGAGAGTTCCGTTATTATCCTCCTCTACTTCTGAAGAGATATCAGCATCTGTTTCTGAAGTTTCCGGAGGCCACAGCCAACTCATCTCCACTTCCTCATCTTCATCTGTAGAGGGTGCAAGCTGAGATCTGGTTATTGGCCTACACACATCGGTGGATGTGGATGGGAATTCCTCCTCTGTGCTTATCCTGACTGCCTCAGTGAGAGGTAAAAGGTGATTCCGATGCCAGGTTTTTATTGGCCCAGTGTTTCCTTCTGGCTTGATTTCATACACTGGGAGCCCTGGAAGCTTCCTACACACAACATACGGCTGTGATCTCCAACGATCAGCCAACTTATGCTTGCCTGGGATGCCTAGATTCCTCAGCAAAACCCGGTCACCTGGTTGAAGATCCTGAACTCTTACTTTCAGGTCAAAGTTTCTCTTGTTCCTGTTGACTCTGGAGTTCGAGGTGGCTTGAGCCTGCTCGTAAGCTATCTTCAGGCTCCTCCGCAGCCTATCCACATACCCTCTATGGGAGGTCTCTGATGTGTGATCCAAGGAGGAACCAAAAGCCAGGTCCACTGGTAATCGGGCTTCACGGCCGAACATCAATCTGTAAGGTGAATACCCAGTGGCGTCACTTTTGGTACTGTTGTAGGCATGAACCAGTGCAGTAATGTGTTTACTCCAATGGGGTTTCTGTTCCGCAGCCATGTCCCCAACATATTCAGGAGAGTCCTGTTGAACCTTTCCGGTTGAGGGTCCCCTTGTGGGTGATAAGGAGTAGTCCTGGACTTTTGTATGCCTAGTAGATCCAACAGTCTTTTTATTAATTTGCTCTCAAAGTCCCTTCCTTGGTCCGAATGTATCCGTTGAGGTAAGCCATAATGGACGAAGAACTTTTCCACGAGAGTCTTTGCTACTGTGGTTGCTTGCTGGTCTCTAGTAGGAAATGCTTGGGCATAACGGGTAAAGTGATCTGTTACCACCAAGATGTCCCCCTGCCCACTCAGATCGGATTCCAAACAAAGAAAGTCTATGCAGACCAGGTCCATTGGTCCCTGGCTCTCCAAATGGCCCATTGGGGCAGCCCTCTGGGGCAATGTCTTTCGTTGTATACACCTGAGGCAGGAATGACAGTAACTCTCCACTTCTTTCCTCATGTGAGGCCAGTAGAACCTGTCCCTTACTAGTTGGAAAGTCCTCTCGGCTCCCAAATGACCATGATGATCGTGTAAAGCAATCAGTACCCTCTCTCTGTGCTTTTCCGGCAGGAGCAGCTGCCACTTTGCTTCTGGATCATCAGAGGGGCCCCTTCGGTAGACCACCCCTTGTTGCAACTGCAACCGATCCCATTCTTTCAGTATCAGCCGGGCTTCCTTCTTGGGGCTCTTCTGCAGCACATCAGACTGTTGATGTTCCAATGCCTTCAGCACCAGCCCACACAGTGGATCTTCCTCCTGATCTCTCCTGAGATCCTTTCTGGATAGCTTGGGGAGACCCTCTTGTACAACCTGGGAGACGTTGCAATAGCACCTGGGTACTCCCGCTGAGGATACTCCCACTTCTTCAGCTCTGGCCCCACCTCTCCCGTGTAGACTTGTCCCTTCACAAAGGGCTCTTACCCCCTCTGGAGTAAGTTGAGTCCAGTCTTCTGATGGATTTCGGGGGTCATGAGGCCTTCTTGATAGAGCATCCGCATCTCGATTACCAACCCCTGGTCTGTACTTCAGGCTGAAGGTAAATGCCGAGAGAGCAGCTAGCCACCTGTGACCGGTGGCGTCCAGCTTTGCAGTGGTGAGCAGGTATGTGAGGGGGTTGTTGTCCGTCTTTACCACAAATTCAGCCCCGTAAAGGTAATCCTTCAACTTGTCTACCACTGCCCACTTCAGAGCCAGAAATTCAAGCTTATGAGTCGGATAGTTTCTTTCGGCAGGAATCAAACTTCTGCTCACATAGGCGATCGGCTGCAGATGCCCTTCATGCTCTTGATAGAGCACTCCTCCCAGTCCGTCACGGCTGGCATCCACATGCAACTCGTATGGTTTGGCAGGGTCTGCATAGGCCAAAACCGGAGCAGTGGTAAGGCTCCACTTCAATTGTCTGAAGGCTTCCTCACATCCTGGAGTCCACTGGTCCTGGATGGACTCTTTCTTCCTTCTGGGCCCTTCTTTTGGCTTCCTTGACTGATCTGGGCTTACACTAACTTCTTCCTGTTTCTTCAGGAGCTCAGTGAGTGGGTGGGCTATTTTAGCGAACCCCTCCACGAACCTTCTGTAGTACGAACAGAAGCCTAAGAATGACCTGAGTTCAGTCACGTTGGTGGGCCTTGGCCAAGAAGTGACAGCTTCTAACTTCTTGGGATTGGTTGCCACTCCCTCTTCAGACACAATGTGTCCCAGGTAATTCACTGAGGGCTGGTAGAACTGGCATTTTTCCATAGAGAGCTTCAGACCTTCATCATGAAGTCTCTTCAGGACCTTCTCCAGGCGTTCTTCGTGCTCTTCCAACGTTCTTCCAAATACTATGACGTCATCCAGGTAAACTAGTACTTCAAGTAGGTTCATGTCACCCACTGTTTTTTCCATCAACCTCTGGAACGTTGCTGGGGCCCCAGACAGGCCTTGCGGCATCCGGTTGAACTCAAAGAATCCGACTGGGGTGATAAAAGCGGTCTTCTCTTTGTCTTCAGGGCACATGGGGATCTGGTAATACCCACTCTTTAAGTCCAGCACACTGAACCACTTTGCTCCCGACAGGCTCTGCAGAGCATCCTCTATCCGAGGTGTGGTGTACTGGTCAGGAATGGTCCTCCGGTTCAGGGTCCTGTAATCGATACATAGGCGTAGGGACCCGTTCTTCTTCCTGACCACCACTATTGGGGAGGCATAAGGACTCCTGGACTCCCGGATAATGCCAGTCCTCTTGAGTTCAGCCAGTTGTTCCCTCAAATCTTCCAGATCTCCCAATGGGATTCGCCTAACCCTTTCACGAAACGGCTTGTCTTCCTCCAGTCGAATTCGGTGGGTGGCACTCTTTGCCAAACCCACATCAAATTCACTTTTTGAGAAAGCTGCCCTCCATCTCAGAAGTTGGGCTTTAGCTCTTTCTCTCCATGCAGGAGTAAGAGGCGTATTCTTTGGGCAGAATTCTTCTACAGGGATTTCTGCTGCTGGTCCTTCCGTCGAACCACATGCTGCGACTGGAGTTGCTGGGCTGACCTGTCCTAACAGTAGTCTGGCTGGCACCCTCACTGGCACAGCTGCTGTGTTGCGAACACTGACTGGAACTTTGCCGTGAGTCCTCTTCAATGCCCTGGTGGGCAATACTTCAGGGATAAGTTCTAACCCCTTTTTTTCTTCCTGGCTTGTATTTTCAAGGAGAATGAAAGGACCTGTTTTTTTCCAGCTTAACTTGACGGAGGCTCTCAGGCAGACTACTTCACCCGGCTGGACTAACCTCTTTTCCCTATCCAGGAGCCAGATTTTTCCCACTCCCTCTTCAGGAGCCTCTTCCTCCTGTCTAAGGTCTCGGTATGTCTGGGCCAACATTGGATGTATTTTAGTTGGGAGGGTCCCCTTCTGCAGCACAAGCGGTGCAAGTAGCCTCCTCACCAAGTTAGTGTTCGTCCCAATGATGAGGGAATTTTTGTCAGCCCCTGGGGGACGAGGGCACACTATGGCCAAGGTGTCGAAAGTCTCAGCCTCTCCTGCTGTACTTGGGTCGAAGGTGAGTCTGACCGGCAGGTAACCATCATATGGGAAGTTCTGGGTGCCTAATCCCCATATCTCTAGTTCCTCCAATTTCTGTAACGGCAGGTGCTTGAGATGTCTGTCATAGAAATCCCTGTAGAGCAAGGTTACTTGGGCTCCAGTGTCCAGCAGGGCTTTCGTATAAATCCCCTCTACTTGGATGGGAACAATTGGGGAGGGTCCCACTAGCTTGGGGGGAAATCCACTGATTGCAGTACCTTTGACCTGCCTGGTGGCTTGTACCTTCGCCTTTGGTTTTGGGGGTCTCTCTCTTTTCCATCCTGGCTTGTTGGTGACCTCAGTGGTCAGGGGTATATGAGTCGGTGTGGAGTTCGCTATTGCAACCGGGCGCCCAATTGACTCCTTCACTGGGGCCCTCTGAAGTTTTTCCCCCAGTTGTTTGGATTTTGTTTCAGTTACTGGGCTTGGGCACACTCGCCTGAGATGTCCTACTCCTCCACATTTGAAGCAGACTCTCTGTGTTTGTTTCATAGGATGGTTAATGGTAGGAGTCTCTGGAGCCTTGAGTGGCAGGACTTCTTCTGTCTGGGGTTTCACCAGACGAGTCATCAACATGGTCATCATCTCCAGTATTTCTTTCTGGGTCTGAAACAGCTTCTCCAGTTCAGTCTGACCTACGTACCGGTGGTGAATAGGTGAAAGCCATGATCCCTGTTCAACGCTTGTTGCCAATACATTAAGTTCCTGAGTGTCTGAGGGGACACCTATCTGCTGTATTTTAGCACTTGTGGTGCTAGGAGGTTGAAGTTTCCCCTGTTTTTGGTCCCTCTCAATCTCCATTTTATCCGCTTCATTCACTTTCTCAATGAGGACCTCATCCGGAGTTGAGGGATCTTCCAAATACTGCTTCAGTTGTAGCTTGATATAGTCACTCCTCAATCCCGTAGTCACAGATCTCCTAAATTTCCTCTTAACTAGCTCGGCTCCAAAATGCTCTCCATTTCCTTCTTCCTTTGATGTGAACAGCAGGCGGTCCTTGAGCTCAATGGCCCGAAATAGGAAGTTCTGAGGAGTCTCTCT
Organism: Rana temporaria; assembly: GCF_905171775.1. Classification (NCBI taxonomy): domain Eukaryota; kingdom Metazoa; phylum Chordata; class Amphibia; order Anura; family Ranidae; genus Rana; species Rana temporaria. Next base: position 250,811,295 of record NC_053492.1, read on the forward strand.
ACTATCCTGTGTCATATTTATCAGTCGATGAAACAGCTCAGTGGCATCTTCCTCCTCATAATAGCTTTTCAGTATCCTCTTTAGCTGGTTCAAGGTCAATCCACTCTTCCTCTCCAACATGCCCCTAACACTTGAACCTGGGCTGATGGCATGGATTACAGCCTCTCTAATTTCCGATTCCAGATATCCTTTCTGTAGCCCCAACTCTATTTGGTGTAGGAGGCTGGTGTAGGACAGTTTGTCCTTCTGCCCTCTTTCTCCTATCTGGCCGTCAATGTGGAAATCCTTCCGGATGGTTACTTCCTGCAAGCGGCCCTGGGTGCGTTTCTTCAGTACCTTCCCAGTGTTGGGCGTTATATGGCCATCTTTCTGGTCCTCCAAAACGACACGTAACCCATTAATGCGTTCAGCTATCATACTGGAGGTCTCCTGAAACCTCTCCTGTATGTTACAGTATTGTCGCTTCAGATCAACCAGCTGTCGTTCTGCCAGTGATTTAACAGCAGCCTCTGCTTTCCTGTCTAAAAGTTCTAACTGCTTTTGACTGGGAGAGCGCCCTTCATGTTTGCTGGGGTGTGTCAGGTGGAACTCTGTCTTTTCGGACAATTTTATACTGGCACCGTGGAAGTTTTCAGGGACATCCCGTTCCCACTCTATCAGTGCATAGGTGCAGTCGGTCCCAGGATCGGGTTTCACTGCGACCACATAAGCCTTTCTGTCCGGGGACAATGCTTGTACCACCTCTTTAATTTGTTTCTTTCCCCAGTCGCTCCCTGGAAGTTCAATGACCACGCTCGCTTCTGAGTGTGTCCCTTCTGCTTCGCACCATTGGACTACTTTGATGGGGTCCATGATAGCGTGAAGGGGCGGGCTTGCTTGTAGAGTGACAGGAATCCCGGACGAGCCCCCACGTGTAGCACTGACCCCCGAAGGAGCTGCTGGTTTAATTTGGGCCTGCACTCTACTAATAAACCCCACTAACTTGGCTCAATCCCCTTGGCACAGCTGTGATGCAATGCAATACAATACAATGTAAGACAATACAAAATACCTGTATTATAACCCCAGGATCCACTGACTGCACTTGGAGTGAGAAAAACAGTACGCCACAACAACTGGATACTTAACCAGAGATATATTTTACTGTGAAATATGCAAATAAGTGATTACAGTAATTGTGCTGTCATCCCAACGTAAGACGACAGCACAATTGATTTAAACATAAGCTATTTGAAAACAGTATACATAAACATTTTATACCTGGGAGCTCCCCCTACTTTATTAGCTATGCGTGAGATCTCACTTAAAGTACTTGGTCTTGGATCTTCTTTTCTTCGCTAGCTAAAGTGATTTGTAATCCACAGTTTTGATGAGTCAAATTGAAGTGAATTTGCTCCTGGTATAACTGCAACAACTATTTTAAAATCGCTTGAAACGTCAAATTAGATAGGCCTCAAGCCTTCTCAGTTTCAGTTCCTCTGCTCCTCTGTGGAACTATAAATCCCAGTGAGGCCTGCATATGAGTCTAACTGTGTGTAAACTTAGCAAACTGTGGGTCGTGACCCGCTCACCCACTGGATCGGAGCTCCGGGTAGTAACTTTTGTTCAGGGTCCTGTGACTGCAACTTGCTTCTCCGTCAGCTCTGTTCAGCTCCGCTGGATGGATCCGGTTCTCTGATGCTCGGATGAGTGTCTCTCGGTCTCTGCAATCCGGCCACTGTCCTCTAGCTCTCCGAGCTCAGCCTTCGCTCCCCAGCAGCTCGGCATCAGCATCCAGCAGCTTTTGTTTACACTCCTGTCTCCCCTCGTCTCCAAGGCAACCAAAATCCTCAACCAAACATCTCTCTGCATTACCAGTATTTGGGTCTCTCCTCGTCTCCAAGGCAACCAAAATACTAAACAAACATCTCTCTGCATTACCAGTATTTGGTCACTAGATGGCTCCAAATACTTAAACATAGCAATGTCCATAGACGTTGTATTAAAGTATGCAAACACACATCAATATACAAGAATGTCAGCGCTACACATATATATAAAAAAATCCCCAAAATATTCCCCCCAAAAAAGTCTTTATTGGTTTAAGTCAATATGTATTCTTCTACATATTTTTTGTAAAAAAATCACAGTAAGCGTATATTGATTGGTTTGCACAAAAGTTATAGCGTCTACAAAATAGGGGCTAGATTTATGGAATTTTTATTATGCATTCTTTTTTTTTTACTAGTTATGGCGGTGATCAGCGATTTTAGGCTGGACTGTGACATTGACACTTTTGACATTTTTTTGGACCAGTGACATTTATACAGTGGTCAGTGCTATCACTTATTACTGTATAAATGACACTGGTAGGGAAGGGGTTAAAACTAGTTGTATTCAAGGGGTTAAATATGTTCCTTAGGAGGTGTTTCCAACTGTGGGGGGAGGGGACTGACTTGGAGTACAAAGAGATCACTGTTTCTAATTACTAGGAACAGACGACCATTCAGTACTTCCCTGTCAGAATGGGGATCTGTTTGTTTACATTGAGAGATCCCCGTTATGGTTCTCTGTGAAATGATCGCAGGTGGCCAGCGGATCATTTCCCCCACTGCGCATCAGCTCCCCCACTGTGCAGCCAGCGTGAGTGTGCCAGCTATAGCTGTAAAATGGACCGATATACAGCTACGACGATTCGTGGGAATGTGCCGACCTGCCGCAGTATAATGACGGTGGCTGGTCGACAAGTGGTTAATGTACAGTAGTTTGTCGCCATTCCACAGGCTTATTATATTTTAAAGTATTAAATGTTAGGTATCTATTTACTTAGCATAACATCATATTTTATATTTTACAAAAAAAAATGGTTATTATATTGTGTTTGTGTACACTGAAATTCATTAAAGAGTATTTTTTTTTGTGAAAATTTGTGCCTGATAAAACAGCGTGCACATATTAATAAGAAAAAAACTGCGCCAACAAAAATCTTATTATCAACCAGAGGCCAAAAAAATTTACCAGTGTAAATACACACATAGAAATATAAGGTTATAAGTGTGAGTTATTACCATATAAATAAATAAATGAAATTGAATCAAATTAAATATCCAAAAACAGTGAATAACTTGATATCCGTGAGGACAAACAACATCCAAGTGCGCTCAACATCTGTGAAGACCGCCACCACATGGAGAGCAGCTTACCACATAGCAGACAAAACCAGCAAATGAAAGTAGTATTCCGTCCACAGGTAAACACTGGGTTGACAGGAGGCTCAGCAGCGTATCCTCAGATCGTCAGAGCGCTCTACCCTTGTCATACGTAAATTAAAAAGAGCGGACCATAGCATAATAACGTTTTGAAAAAGTTTTATTTAAAATTAAGATACTTACAAACATCGATAAATAAAAGCTTTAAAAGACAAATGTCGGCCGGCACTATAGGAGCCCTTCCTCCTTCACGTTGAGCGCTGTCTGATCAATGTACATATTGCTGGTTTTGAGCTGTTTTTATTAGATTTTTCTATTTTGCTACTGTGATGTTGATACGGTGGATAGGGGTCTCCTCCTTTCCTTATGGATTCTGATTTTCCAACCTCACTGTTGCATATTGATGTTTTATTCTTACCTGTTGGAACAAGCCACTCCATGCATTAACCATGTTTTCCACCTTAGGGTTTGCAGTGCCTATACTGGCTCTGGTTTTGACATCTGCTGTAGCTTCATTGTTTTTGCCATCAATGGGCTAGATTCACGTAGATCGGCACATCTTTAGAGTGGGGTAGCGCATCTCATATGCGCTACGCCGACGTAACATAGAGAGGCAAGAACAGTATTCACAAAGCACTTTCTCCCTTTGTTGCGCCGGCGTAACGTAAATTGGCTGGCGTAAGACTGCCTAATTCAAAGTAGGAAGGTAGTGAGCGTGATCTATTAAAATGAAGCGTGACCCCATGTAAATGAAAGGCCGAACGAAAGTTGCGCATGCTCAGAATCACGTCGCATATACTCCCTAAGATACACGGCTCAATGCCTACGACGTGAACGTAACCTACGCCCAGCCCCATTCACATACGACGTAAAATACGACGGCTGTTCCCTGGTCCATACCCTAACATGACTTACACCTGCTTTATGTGGCCTAACTTTACGCCGGTCGTACGCCTTACGTAAACGGCGTAGATTACTGCGATGGGCGTAAGTACGTTTGTGAATCGGCGTATCTCACTCATTTACATATTCGACGCGTAAAACAATGGAAGCGCCCCTTTCGGCCAGCGTAAATATGCGCCCAAGATACGACGGCGTAGGAGACTTACGTCGGTCGGATGGAGCCAAAATTCAGGCGTATCTTATTTCAAGAATCAGGCGCAGAGATACGACGGCGCATCCGTGCACTTACGTGGCGTATCAGAAGATTCGTCCACGTAAGTGCTTTCTGAATCCGGCCCATAGTTTTTTTTTTTTTTTACATGGCCACCCATGGCCATTCACATATGTTATTCTCAGTAGCCTTCTCATTCTTTCTGTATTGCTTATAGTGTGCCCCCTGGATCTTTTCCTTAAATGTTAATATACTGGCCTTTACATTATCTTCTGATTTTTTTTCTTTTACTTGCTTTTTTTCCCCCACTTTCAGCTTCTTTCTTTGCTTTGCTTTTCTGGTTCCTGTTTCTTTATTTTCTTGGAGTATGCTTTTCTTTTTTCCCTCTTACCATGGCAAACACCCTGTCCTATCGAAACTGCATAGGCCTAAATTTGCCCAAAAAAAAGATGGCAGATGCTTTATAATTTTTTTGGCCAAGACCCAAATTTTTTTCCTGCAGGAAACCCATTTTAGATCTGATAAAATTCCACAATTCAATAATAAGTACTTTAGGAGTATCTATAGCGTATCTATAGCGCTCCATTGCTCTTTTGTTCCCTAGGTGGTAGAGTCTTTGGTAAACTGAAGTATATGCGATCAGTTTTTACTGTCACTAACATTTATTCTCCCAATCAGGAGCAACTGCGATTCCTCTCTTCTACTGTCACTTTTCTGGAAAGCTTTAGCTTCCGGAAACCTGATCTTTCGGGGGGACCTCAATGTCCTGTTAATGGACCCTATCAAGAGGGACTACAGTTTCTATTCTGTTTCTTATAATTCCTATAGCAGGATTGACTATATTTATAGATCACAGTTATTGCTAGACTCAAACCTGACTTCTTCTATAGGCCTTAGGTTGTGGTTGGAATTTTACCTGTTCATTTATCACTAGGGTGGCTTTCTTTGACACCCGGCCACCACACCTAGTGATTGAATGACAGCCTCCTATCTGACTGTGTGTTTAGGCGCTAAGGCTATTCAGGATTTTGTTCATTCGCATTTCTGGGACCAGACCCATCCATTCACACAATGGGAGGTCCTGAGGACATTTTCAACCAACCTGCCTCCAAATTTAAACAGGCGTGGACCGCCGACATTCATCGTCTGTTAACTTTGATCACAACCCTTGGACCCACTCATAGGCTAATAAATGTAGTTGGCATTTATCCTGTGTTATTCATCCTGAACAACCCAGACAGGCGATCCCATACTTTCTCTCCCCACGAACCTTGAATTTGTTGGGTGAGAGGCAGCCAATGGAAGGACTGGAAGAGGGGGGGTAGCAGGCGCTGAGAGGTTTGTAAGGTGGATGAGTCTGGCAGCAGCATTCATGATAGACTAAGGGGGATAACCTATTTATAGGTAAGCCAATGAAGAGGGAGTTGCAGTAGTCAAGGCAAGAGATAATCAGGTGATCTGAGTGATAAACAAAGTGAATTAGGAGCTTTGTGGTTTTATTGGTTAGGCAGGGACGTATTTTGGAGATGTTGCGGAGGTTGAGGCGGCAAGCTTTGGAACGTGATTGGATGTTGGGCCGAAAGGAGAGTTTAGGGTCTTAAGCAGGGATCCTCAAACTACGGCCCTCCAGCTGTTGTAGAACTACACATCCCATCAGGCATTGTAACACACTGACATTCACAGACATGACTAAGCATGATGGGAATTGTAGTTCCTGAACCCTGAACAACTGGAGAGCGGTAGTTTGAAGACCCAAGGTCTAGAGTGTCACCCAGCACCCTGGCTAATTTCTTATCAAAATGTATTCCGAATTCATTCATAATTTGTTTAATTGTGCTGATTGATATTTGCACATAGTTTTCTTCATTTTTTTTCACTTCACAATTGGCAGCAATCATATATATATATATGTATTATTATTATTATTTTATTTTTATGTAATATTATTATTTAATGTATTTTTTAACATGTGAAATACATGATAGTGTGAGCTAGAAATATTTTTTTGTATAATTATTTAAGGAGGGAATAGCAGCACAGGAGTTAACACAATACATTGTTGTGATCACTAATCATGGCAAATAAGATTCCATTGAATCAAAAAGTTTCCCAATATCCATCATTTCAGTTGGTGCCTCAGTTTTACACACACAGACTAACAGAGGGTTGTGCTTACTCATACAAACTGTGCATTAAGGTTAGTGGGGGCTACGGAGCCACAGGATGAGATTATGCTTCCCCTACAAATATTATCATATTCCACCTAACACAAAATATAAAACTCACCTTGATGAGAATGAGAAATACTGTAAGATACTGGTAAAACATAGTTTATTTGACTGTTTATGAGACTATAGAATAGTAGACTAGATTACATATTTACCATTTTGACAGTGCCTAAGTTTCAGAGTTCTGAAATTAATAAACAAGCCCAATTCTCTTTTGGATACATTCAATTGATCATATTGATTTCTGATATAGAATAAAATAATTCAGGAAAATAAATAAGGTTAACAAAAGGTTTACAGAAATATGCTTTTTTTTTCATTAGAGATCAGGTGCCATAAACAACTATACGGGTTTATTGCTTTAGCAAAGCATGCAGTGTTTATGTAAGACAGATGTGGGCATTCACTATACCGGTAGTTTAAAGTTGACTATGGAAGTGGCAAGGTAGGAAGTATATTAGCAGAGACACAAGTGAGGTCAGTAGGTGGTAAATTGAAAAACAATATATAGGTTAACATTCAGAAAGCACAGAAGATCAGTGTGTGTGTCTTAGAGATGTAATGTTTACATGCCTTCAATAGGATACAAATGAAACACATTTGATGCACAACATCTGTGATGTAGATGCACTGGGCATATGCTGCTTACACATTGGATATCATATAAGTGTAAATTGTATTGAATTTGCATTTATTAGCAAATAGAAAAACATGCACACAAAATGAAAAGGTACTTCCAAGAACAGAAAGGGAGGCACAAGAGAGGTAAATATGTTTAATATTATTAGTCAAGAAACAAAATTATCTATGAAATACTGTACAATCCTGGCTTGTGAGGAGTAGTTGTGGTTAGGTTTAAGTGTTTCAATAGAGCAAATTATTCAGGATTATTTAAAGGGCAATACAGCAATGATTTTTTTTTAATTGTATTTTTATTGAATTTTATGATCTTACAAAGAGAAATTATGTTTCAAACATATAAAGCCACATGTACATGAACATAACACATAACATAGGCACATTAATGGTGAGCATGGCTATATCAAGCCTGGGTTTCAGACATGTGGACATAACGAACCATGCAGTCAAATAAAGGTAAGTAGAAGCGATAAGGAAAAATATGAATAATTAAAAAGAACTAGCACCATGGATATTAATATATGAACTACATAACTACTGACTTTAAGTAACATTATGTATAGAGAACAGCTGCCTACAGATCTAGATGTGTTACCTCTTAGCAATGATCAGATGCATCCCAGGCTTCCCATATTTTTGTAAATACTGGCAGTGAGCCATCTATCAGTGCGGTCATATGTTCCATCCTGTGTATGTCTGCTAGGGTAGATAACAATTGTGGAAAAGTAGGAGGTGAGGTGGACAACCAGCAGCGTGGTATGACACGTCTTGCCACCAGCAGCACAAAGGACATCAACCTTCTAGCAACCCTGGATATACCTGTAAAAGGGAGACCTAGAAGGTAGTGGTAATGCATGGGGTTTAAGGGAATGGAATCTTTTAGTTGGGTTTGCATACGATGCTGAACCTATACCCAAAAATAATTAATGGGAGAACATTTCCAAAAAATATGGTACTGAGTACCTACAGCATTATTAAATCTTCAGCACTGCTGAGATACCCCCGGGTTATGAGCGTGCAAAACGTCTGGTGTCCTATACCAAAAAAAATCGTAAAGGTATTGTCATTCTTCTCCACACAACATGAGGATTTAGATGTAGATTTAAAAAATTGGTGTGGTCTGAAAAGGGGCATGTCTATCCCTAGTCGGGGACATGCACATATTAAAATCACCCCCTATGATCATGAAGGGCTGTGAGAAAGACTGTCTTTTCTCAAAAACCTTTGTGATAAACCCAATCTGTCCCAAATTGAGACCATATATATTAGCCAAAGTGAAATATGTGTTCATGTGACCACAGCTCTGGAGAATGAACCGCCCATGAGGATCCAAAAAGGAGGATTTGAGTGTTTGATTAGGATCACTACTCCAGCATTCCCAGAGGGGTCAGAAGCCACAAAACTAGCGGGGAATTGCTTGAATGCGAACTTAGAAGAACCCCCTGCATGGAAATGAGTCTCTTGAACCATAATCACATCTGCATTCGAGGATTTGAATTCCTTCAGAGCCAACAATCGCTTATGAACGAGATTCAAACCCTTCGCATTACATGAAAACACTCTTAAAGCCATAATGTATCATTGAAACAAATAGCTAGCGTCAGTTGAACATTAGAAATAAAGAAAATTAAAAAGGTCCATGGTGCATGAGACAGAAAAGTTAGTAAAATGTAGGCATATATAGATTGGAATGCAGCAAAAAAATGGGTCACAATAGGGAGCCAAAGACAAGTCAAAAAAGGACCTGAAAAAGAAAAACAAAAAAAGTCAGTAGAAGGTCCAAAGGGAGCGGAGCCTTCAAGACTCCAGGAGAAATACCTGGAATTGTGGTAGCCCACAATGATGCACTGGGGGGGCTGAAGAAATGGAAGCCAGGATAACCGACCAGTTTAACTGGCCAAGAATAAAGGCCAAGGTTAAAAGATACTGTGCTGTGCATCTTCTCCCACTTGCCAGTTAACTGCCCTGGTGTCACACCGCAGAAAACCCCTTGGTGCCCTTGCCAATAATTGGGATGTTGTTTGATTGGATTGCTATGGTTCTCATGGGACTTTTGGTATGCTCAGCAAGGGGACGACAATATATATATTAGTAGTCCTGGATTACGCAACTAGGTATCTAGAACTGGTCCCTTTAGGGAAAACATCCCATAAGTCCATTGCCCATAAGTTATTTCAAATGTTTTCAAGAACTGAGTTTCCCAAAGATACTGATGGACCAGGGTACCCCTTTTATGTCGAAGGTGATGTAAACTGTTTAAGATGGTAAAAAGAGAGGTCCAGAAAGAAGGGAAGGATTGGGATATTTTGCTGACTGGCCTATTGTTTGCCATCCGGGAGGTTCCCCAGGCATCTATAGGCTTTTTGCCATTTGAACTGATGTATGGGCCAAGACCCCATTAATTGCTGGATCTGAGGAGACATGAGAAAGTGAATCCTCGCCACACAAATCAACTATAGAACAAACCTTCCAGATGCAAGAAAGGGTGGCTGGACTGAGTGATGTTGTTAGTGAGGGGACATCTCCATAAGGCTCAGGATGCCCAAAGCAGGGTGTACAATCACTCAGGCTGTTCTGATGCCCATGGTAGAAGTTAAGTTCTTGGCCAAGTGGCAGGGACCATTGGAGAAGGTGGAAAAAATGGATGATGTGAACTATGAGGTACACCAGCCTGGGAAAAGGAAACTTTACCAAATGTATCATGTAAACTTGTTAAAACCCTTGAGAGACAGAGAACAAGTATCTGCTGTGGTAGGTGTCAATTAAGGATACTCTGCAGCGAGTTGATCTGGTGCAGGTTGCTGCTACCCTGTCTAAGCTACTAACCCAACAAGCAAAAGACTTTCTGCAGAGAAATAGAAAAATGTTTTTAGGATTGCCGTGTTTCACCAATGTCATTGAGCATGACATTGTAACAGAGCCCAATGGAAAGATCAGTTCAAAACCATATCATATCCCAGAAGCAGATAATAAGTCTGTGTTTGAAGAAGTGAAATTATTGCTTGAGCTTGTTGTCTTTGAAGATTCGCAGAGTGAGTGGTCCAAACATGTTGGTATGAAAACCCAATGGCACCCTGCCCTTTAGGAAACTGAATGAAGTTTCCAAATGTAATGCCTATCCGATGCCCCAGGTAAATGAGTTAATTGAGAGGGTATAGTGTAAGGTTATAGTGTAATGTTCCTACTAAGCCAAAATAGGTAATATATTGCAGACATGCAGTTCACTGACTGTAAATAATTTTCTGTATTTTATGCCACGTACACACGACCGTTATTCATGTCATGCAAAAAAGCAACGTTTTTCTCGACGTGATTTGTAGTGATTCCTCTCAAGCCTGCCTTGCATACAGACGTTTGTGAAAAAAAATACTTGTGCAAAGCGCGGTGAAGTACAACACGTACAACGGCACTATAAAGGGGAAGTTTAATTCGAATGGCGCCACCCTTTGGGCTTGCGTGTTAGTAAAAGTTTGGTGAGAGACGATTCACGCTTTTCAGTCTTCATGCTTTAAAGATCGTTTTCTGGTGTTCAGTTTGTGCATGTGGGTCTGCACAAATTCAAGCAGGGTTGTTTTTTTGGTTTACTGACCATGTGTTTTTATTCAAAATAGAGAGTTTGCTAGTGAGTAGGCAGGGACATTTCAAAAATAAATTTTCAAATTAACAAGGGACACTAACCTCCTTGAGGGTAAATAATACTAAATAATAATGTTGTTGTGTAAACTTGACACACTAAAAAAAAAAAAAATGGAAATCAGTCTAAAATATTATACAATTAATAACCAAAAAATAAGATCTTCATTAAAAGATTGAAAAAATTTTATAAAACTATTTTTATGGAGATCTGGTTTACAAAAAATAAAGATTATTCATGCGATCATGATAAATAATAAAGAAACAAGTTTGTCATAACTCTGTGTGAATATCAGCAGCAAAAGAAGTTCATTATTGTAGCATTATAAAGAAGAAAAGAATGCGCTGCATTAAACGATGCAATAATTCACAACGCGACGAATGTGCTATCTCCATTACAAATGCTAGTTTTACCATAACAAAGCGCTCCCATCTCATAACTTGCTTCTGAGCATGCGCGTTTTTCACGACGTGAAAAAGAACAACGTGAAAAACAACGAGAAAAAATAGAGCAGGTTATAGATTTTTTCGGGCATTTTTCTCGTCGAGAAAAATGCTCTGGAGCACACACACGACCGTTTTTCACGACCAATTAAAAAAATTGCTTTTTTCTCATCATGAAAAACGGTTGTGTGCATTAGGTATATTGAACCTTTCAGAGCACTTTTCATGGTACAGCCACATTTAGGGTGTAGCATGAAACATGTTTGCATTCTGCAACCTCCTCCCTCCCCAGATGAATTGTTTGGTGCTTTTCCATGCAGCCACCAGTAAGGCTCTGAACACACAGCCACATCATACATTTACAGGGACCTATCTGCCACCATAGCAAAGGGACTCACAGATCACTCTGGCACACATGGTATTTTTCCTTTCTCCAGCTCCATAATAGGAGGTCTATACCTTCATTTGGACCTGGGACTGATGGTAAACAATACAGGAGCCTGCATTGCGGGATTCAGTTTAAAAATGTAATAAATTAAAATTTTTGTTTCTATCCATCGTAGGTGCATTTATTCATAAAAAAAAAAAGATTGACTATGGGCCAGATCCACGAAGCAGTTACGCTGGCGTATCTATTGATACGCCACGTAACTGCTAGGTTGCTCCGGCATATCTTTGTTTTGTATCCACAAAACAAGATACGCCTGAAGCTGGGCTAGATCTGACTGGCGTACATCTTAGTACGCCGTCGGATCTAAGGTGCATATTTATGCTGGCCGCTAGGTGGCGCTTCCGTCGATTTCCGCGTCGAGTATGCAAATAGCTAGATACGCCAATCCACAAACGTACGTCCGGCCGGCGCATTTTTTACGTTGTTTCCGTAAGGCTTTTTTTGGCGTAACGTTACACCTGCTATATGAGGCGTAGCCAATGTTAAGTATGGACGTCGGGCCAGCGTCGAATTTTCTGTCGTGTACGTTGTTTGCGTAAAACGTTCGTGAATAGGGCTTTGCGTAGAATGACGTTCACGTCGAAAGCATCGGCTTGTTGCGGGTTAATTTGGAGCATGCGCACTGGGATACCCCCACGGACGGCGCATGCGCCGTTCAGAAAAAACGTCATTTACGTTGGGTGAAGACGTATTAACATAAAACACGCCCCCATCTCATCCATTTAAATTGCGCGCCCTTATGCTGACACAGTTACACTACGCCGCCGTAACTTACGACGCAAATTATTTGTGGATACGGGAAATACGCTGTAAGTTATGGCCGCGTAGTGTATCTGAGATACACTACGCCGGATGTAAAGAAGCGCCATGCTACGTGGATCTGGCCCTATGGCTTTAAATCATAACATATGAAACCAATTTGACCGATATTTATTTAATTAAAGTTTCCTCTTTACTATCATCATCATCTGCATCCTCTGTATTTCAGCAGTCATTCTACTAGGCAGTAAAGTCTTTGGGGCAAATCCACGTACATCGGCGCATATTTCCGCCGGGCGTAGCGTATCTAAGATACACTACGCCGCCGTAACTTACTTTTTTTTCCAAATTCTCAAAAAATGCGCGCCGTAAGTTACGGTGGTGTAGTGTATCTTTGGCAGCGTAAGGGCGCGCAATTCAAATCGATGTGATGGGGGCATGTTTTATGTGAATACGTCGTGACCCGAAGTAAACAAAGTTTTTTTTAATGGCGCATGTGCCGTCCGTGGGAGTATCCCAGTGCGCATGCTCAAAATTAAACCGGAACAAGCCAATGCTTACGACGGTGACGTCATTCTACGCAAATCCCTATTCGCGAACGACTTACGCAAACTACGTAAAAAATTCAAATTTCGACGCGGGAACGACGGCCATACTTAACATTGAGTACGCCACCATATACCCTGTATACCCTGGAAAAAGCCGAACGCAAACGACGTAAAAAATGCGCCGGACGGATGTACGTTCGTGGATCGCCATATCTAGCTAATTTGCATACTCGATGCGGAATTCTGCGGAAACTCCACCTAGCGGCCAGCGTAAATATACACCTACGATCCGACGGCGTACTAAGACGTACGCCTGTCGGATCGATCCCTCATTCTGTCGTATCTTGTTTTGTGGATACAAAACAAAGATACGACGCAGGAACTTTGAAATTACGCGGTGCATCAATAGATACGCCGGCGTAATTTCTTTGTGGATCTGGCCCTTTGTTTCTAATTAGCAGACATTGGTACATTTTATTATGCTGGAGTATGGAACATTCTAAACTGCAAACTTCTTGATAGTGTTTTGAAGGGTGCTAAATTAAATCAATGTTTTTGTGAATATCATCCATGAAAGCCCTTGACCAAAGCTTTGTACATCAATAGTTGTTTCTTTTGAACAACATGTTCTGGATCCCCAACAGAACATTATGAAGTATGTAAAAACCAATGGAGAAAACTGGCAACCAGAGCAGCTAATAAATGACTAGTGAAGATCTGAGAATGTTTCCATCAAACACAACTGACAATCATTTTGATTCAAATAAATGCCACTGTGACCAATCTTTTTTGTGCAAATTCCCTAGATTCCAAGTTTTAAGAAGCAAAAATGAAAATGTATGTATGACAAGGTAGTTAAATATGTTGCATTTAACATAATACCGTTTTTTTACATTCCATATATTGCAATTCTTACCTCATCGATATCAAAATTATACATTTTTAAAGACTCCTAATTTCCATAAAATAAAACATTCCAGATATTAGAACTTTACATTTAATATTCCTTTTAGTAGGATTTTCCCTGTTATACTTTGCAGTTAAAACTTTTGTAGCAGATGCAAGAACGCTTAAAGAAAACTTGCAGTTTCAATTTATATTCAACTGTTTAGTTTTACAAATGTTCAATAAAGCATGGCCCCTTTACAAAAGTATTTAGCAATTTGTTTACGTAGTATATATATATATATGAAAAACAATGTTATCCAAATAATTTGATATGCATACAATGTGAAATAATGTTTTATTTTAGGTATGTTTGTATATTCTTTGTATTTTGATTTGATGAATAGAATATAATTGGGGCACCTGTAAATTATTTGAGAGAGTACATGCCACTGCAAATTATTACTGCATGTCGAAATTCTCAATCAAGGCTATCAAATGCCTTTTCAACATCTATAGATAGAAGGCAAAGGGACATTTTTGTTGAGTACCATGATCATTATAGAGCAATCCTTATTATACTATCTCATGCCTTTCTCAGGGGAATGACCCCTACCTGTTTTGCATGGATTAGGGATGATTTATGAGGTGTCAGTTTGTTGGCAATCATTTTGGCATAAGTCTTTGGATAAACATTAATCAGTGAGATTGGGTGTAACCTAGAACATTGGATGTTTTTTTTTTATCTTTGGTGATCAACGTGATATGGGTCTCTTGTGTCTGTCTAGGGAAGGGTGAGTCAACATTAAAGGGCCCTTCTAGAATAGATGAGAGGATATCTTTAAAAAGTTTGTAGAAGGCATGTGCAAATCCATCAGGACCAGACTTTTCACAGATGGTAAAAAGGATATATTGTTTTGGATTTGAAAGAAGTTGAAGGGGGCCAAAAGTCAGTGGTAAACTGAGATAGAAAACAAAGTTTAATGGACCAAATATATTCTTGAAGAAGTTGAAGAAGAAAAGGGGATAAAGATGTAGTATGAGCAAATATTTTATAAGGCCGTATAGTATTCTTAAAATGTTGAAGCTGTGTCACAGTCACAAGAACTGTAACCTACATTTCCTTGGGGGTCACAATTTTAAGTATGTAGATTCATGATTGTTCATCACAGATGGAGCATGGGACAAACTTGCTAAATTTATTGATATAATCATAGATCAATCTAAGGAAACAAGCTCTATGTTGGCCTTTTGATTGATGGAGTAGTTTTAGTAGTTCAGCTTTTTTTTAGGCCGGCCTTATATAGATCTAAATTTGGCCAGTTCAGCAAGTTTTTACAGAAGTTGATCTACTGATCGACTTGTACAGCCAGCCTATCAGGTTTTTCCCTGATCAATCAGTACAGCCTGCTTTAGAAAAGAAAGAAAAAAAGACCTTCAGAGAAGTTATGCCTATATCATGGCGACTCTGGTAAATACACAGTTAATTGTCCCAAGAAAGTTAGAAGAACAATAGCTGTTACTGATGTTATGGTGTCTGAACTAATAAACTCCATTACCCAATCTATCTTACCAATGACCCGTGAAAAAAACTAAAGTACATTCTTTACGTTCTCATTTTGTCATCTCTATTAAACTTACCACAGAGTGTGATAGAATTCCTTGCTCTGATAGGCTGGATTCTAGGGCCAGAGGAACCTTGTCAAAGGTAATAATATTCAAGCAAGAATTAAATCTGCCCCTATTGATATGGAGATGGTTGATGGTTCATCTTTATTGTCAGGACCATTTATCAATGAAACAGTTCTTCCGGTATTCTGATTTGAGGCTGATGATCATGAGACTATCATCTTGCAGCTGATTACGTCACAAAATTTCCTGTCATCCTGGGCATTTCTTGTTTTTTTACCCATAATCCCACCATCAACTGGGGAGCACAGACTATACATCATCCCCCCATTGTGTGTAACAATAAAGAGAATATATTTAAACAACTTCTTCCCTGATTAAGGAGTCACAAGTTGATGTGATAACTATTCAGTCATATGACAACCTGCATCCACAATACCATGAGTTCCGAGATGTCTGTGATAAAAAGAATGACAATCAACTGCCTCTTTTTTGCCTGTATGATTGTCCCATTGAACTGCTTCCAGGGGCAAAAATACCTTTTAGTCACCTTTTCAACCTGTCAGAACCTGAATTAAAGGTGCTCAGGGAGTGGCTTGACAAGAATTTAGAGACGTCTTTATCAGACACTCAATGTCTCCTGCAGGTGCGTCCCGGTTCTTTGTTGAAAAAAAAAGATTCACCCTGTATCCATGTATGGATCACAGGGTTTTGAATAAAATCACTATTAAAAAACGTTATCCGGTTATCTTAATCCCTGAAATTTTGAAAATACTCTGTTCTCCCAAAGTATTTACACAAATAGACTCATGGGGGCATATAATCTTTCCTGCATTTGTCTTGAAGACAATCGGAACCTTGTTTATGCCTTTTGGGCTTAGCAACACTCCTGCAACTTTTCAACACTGTAGGACCAGTTTGACATGCCATTCTCATCTTTTCTGATAACCTGGAGGAGCATTGCAAACATGTTTGCACTGAGATTTAACGTATTACAATGCAAAGAAAACATATGAAAAGCTCTCACTACAAACAACAGTAAACAACAAACAACAGTAAAATATAAACAAATATTTGAAAAATAAAAATAACTATAGAGAAAATAATAATATAAAATAATTAAAAAAAAAAAAAAGCTTCTCCACTGTCCTAATATGGACAAACGGATGGGAAAATGCAGTACTATAATATATTTTACATGACATGAGATTACACAATGATGAGGTTATAGACTGAAAAATCAAGGAGACAAAAAATAAATGAAGTAGGAAAGTGTGGGGGTGGGTTGCTAGGAAGATTAGTACCCCTGATTCAATCAGGAAGAATAATTGGTCCATAGAAATAAAGACATTATATGGGCAATGGATGATGCAAACACAATTTACCCTAAGGGCTGCCCCAAGAGGAGGGGAAAGAGTTAGTCAGAATATGGATATATTCTTCAGAAAGGGAGAAGTCATTCCAGGGGGACCATATATTGCAAAATGTAATGGTTGTTCCTTTAACCACTTGGTGCCCGCCCACCGTTTAAATGAGGGCAGTGCGGTGCGGTTCCCAGAATAGCCGCTTATGCAAATGCACAGGGACGCCACAGCTGTGTCCGCAGCTCTTTAACCATGTGATTGGCTGTGTACTGTTTACACATGGAGATGCCGGTAATCGGCGCTCCTCACCTCACACTGACAGAGTGTGTGGTGAAGAAAAATGATCAGCAGCATCTCCTCGCAGGGGACAACAAAACATGTAATCAGGGCACTGATCATCAGTGCTTTGATTACATTATAGCGCCACCAGTGTCACCCACCAATCAGTGCCCACCATTGCCCACCAGTGCCAGCAATCCGTGCCCATTAGTTATGCCAGTCAATGCTGGCTATCAGTGTCACCTATCAGTGCTGCCCATCAATGCCCATCAGTGCCACCCATCAATGCCCATCAGTGCCAATCAGTACCACCTATCAATGCCCAGCAGTGCCACCTATTAGTGCCCATCAGTGCCGCCTATCAGTGCTCATCAGTGCAACCTATCAGTGCCCATAAGTGCAGCATATTAGGGCCTTTTCATCAGTGCCACCTAATCAGTGCCCATAAGTGCCACCTCATCAGCGCCCATAAGTGCCACCACATCACTGCCCACCAGTTCAGCCTATCAGTGGCCATCAGTACCGCCTCATCCGCGCACATCAGTGAAGGAGAAAAATTACTTATTTACAAAATTTACTGACAGAAAGTATTTTTTTGTAAAAAATTTAAAACCCAGCAGTGACTAAATACCACCAAAAGAAAGCTCTATTTGTGTAAAGAAAAGTATAAAAAATGTCATTTGGGTACAGTGTAGCATGATCGTGCAATTGTCATTCAAAGTGCAAGTGAAAAATGGCCTGGCAGGAAGGGTGTGTAAGTGCCTTGTAGGCAAGTGGTTAAGAAAACTGATGAGATTTTCCATTTGTTCTATATCATGAACTCTACGGAACCATTGTTATGTATTGGAAGGCGAAAAGGACTTCCAAAGAGCTGGAATGCAGCATTAGGCCGCATTAACCAAATGAATATTAACCAATTTGTGTATGTTTTAAGAGGAATGTCATTGTGATGTAGAAGGAAGAAACTTGGATCTTATATATCAAGGGTTTCCCCCAATGGGGTTTTTGGGCAGCTCAATTAATGAATTGTAGACAATATATAAAAAAGGGGTTTTATTGTATAATAACACATACAAAAAGAATGTTCTAATAGTTAAGATATGAGTTACGGTAGTACAAAAGTAATTAAAATTCCATACATATAGATAGCAAAAAACAACAAATTGTCATACAGCTTGGCATGTGTGGATACAAGTGAAAAAGGAGGGTTCTAGAAAGTGATTATAAAAAACACTCATAAATATTAAATATACTAAAGCAGGGGTATTGAATTAAAATTCATGGAGGTCCGATTAGTAAAATTTTCTCCCAGCCGAGGTCCGCATCGCATTTTTGTGCGATCACCCCGATTCTTTACATCGCAGCCCAGGGGTGCAGGCACGACACACCATTCGTTTGAATGGGCTGATGTGCCTGCGTTTTCTGCTGGGAAAAGGTCCTGGCTTCTTTTTAAAAAGGCAGCCACATGAAAACTGCATGATGCGTTTGTACCATGCAATTTCCATGTGCAGAAAATTGCACTTTGCATTTTAGTGCATTTAGGAGTCAATGGAACCCCTTCACGTTTTCTGTGCAGCACCTCATTTTGTGTGCAACTGCTTGTCCCATCTTCACATCTTCCCCACCACAGCCCTGTCCCCCTTCACATATCACCCCACACAGTATTACCCCCCTTCACACATCACCCCACACAGTAATACCCCCCTTCACATATCACCCCACACAGTATTACCCCCCTTCACATATCCCCCCACACAGTATTACCCCATCACATATCCCCACACAGTATTACCCCCTTCACATATCACCCCACACAGTATTACCCCACTTCACATATCCCCCCCACACAGTATTACCCCACTTCACATATTCCCCCACACAGTATTACCCCCTTCACATATCCCACCACACAGTATTACCCCCCTTCACATATCCCCCTTCACAGTATTACCCCACTTCACATATCCCCCCAAACCGTATTACCCCACTTCACATATCCCCCAAACAGTATTACACCACTTCACATATCCCCCCTTCACAGTATTACCCCACTTAACATATCACCCCACACAGTATTGCCCCCTTCACATATCACCCCACACAGTATTGCCCCCATTTACATATCCCCCCACACAGTATTGCCCCATCACATATCCCCCCACACAGTATTGCCCCATTACATATACCCCCACACAGTTTTGCCCCTTTACATGACCCCCATCACATATCTCCCCACACAGTATTGCCCCATCACATATCCCCCCACACAGTATTACCCCCCTTCACATATCCCCCCACACAGTATTACCCCCCTTCACATATCCCCCCTTCACAGTATTACCCCACTTCACATATCCCCCCACACAGTATTACCCCACTTCACATATCCCCTCTTCACAGTATTACCCCACTTCACATATCCCCCCTTCACAGTATTACCCCACTTCACATATCCCCCTTCACAGTATTACCCCACTTCACATATCACCCCACACAGTATTGCCCCTTCACATATCACCCTACACAGTATTGCCCCATCACATATCCCCCACACAGTATTTCCCCATCACATATCCCCCACAAAGCATTGCCCCATCACATATCCCCCTCACAGTATTGCCCCCTTTACATGACCCCCATCACATATCCCCCCACACAGTATTGCCCCATTACATATCCCCCACACAGTATTGCCCCATCACATATCCCCCCACACAGTATTGCCCCATCACATATCCCCCCACACAGTATTGCCCCATTACATATACCCCCACACAGTTTTGCCCCCTTTACATGACCCCCATCACATATCTCCCCACACAGTATTGCCCCATTACATATCCCCCACACAGTATTGCCCCATTACATATCCCCCACACAGTATTTCCCCATCACATATCCCCCACAAAGCATTGCCCCATCACATATCCCCCTCACAGTATTGCCCCCTTTACATGACCCCCATCACATATCCCCCCACACAGTATTGCCCCATTACATATCCCCCACACAGTATTGCCCCATCACATATCCCCCTCACAGTATTGCCCCCTTTTCATGACCCCCATCACATATCCCCCCACACAGTATTGCCCCATTACATATCCCCCATACAGTATTGCCCCATTACATATCCCCCACACAGTTTTGCCCCCTTAACATGACCCCATCACATATTCCCCTACACAGTATTGCCCCATCACATATCCCCCACACACTATCGCCCCATCACATATTCCCCCACACAGTATTGCCCCATCACATATTCCCCCCACACAGTATTGCCCCTGTACATGACCCCCATCACATATGCCCCCACACACTATTGCCCCATCACATATCCCCCCACACAGTATTACCCCATCACATATTCCCCCTCCACACACAGTATTGCCCCATCCCATATCCCCCCACATAGTACTGCCCCCTTTACATGATGCCCCCTTTACATGACCCCCCTCCACACACACAGCACTGCCCCCGCTCCCCATCCTTAACATTTTCATACATTTTCCTCCCTTCCCTCTCCACTCCTATCTTTCACAGAGCGGCGTCCGCTCCTCTACTCTGCTAATAATAGCGGAGGAGGCTGGGGACAAAAGCGGCGACTAAATGGCGAGATCGCCATTTAGTGATGCCCGCACTAAAGTGAGAAAAATACAAATCATAAAATTCTCCCAAGTGGATAAACCAGTGATATACAATTAGTGGTAATGAATCTTTAAAATAAATCACCAAAAAGTAATGCACACATAATATAAGTCCATAAAGAAAGTGTTTTTCCGAGGAAAAATATACAAAGCAAAAAAGATAAAAAATTGTCCCAATTGAAAAAAAAAACAATAAATGTGATTAATTTCCAAAATTATCCACCAACAAAAAACAAAATCTTGCTGTAAAAGGATTATTGTCCAGACAGTGCAAACGTGTTCCTTCATCATACCCAAGGATAAGACACCCAAAGTGCACAGAAGGGGAATGTGCTTACCAGACTCAATGGATCTTTTTGATTAGAAAAAGATCTCATGCGCTTAGCAGGAGCGTGCCTGCACACTTGGCCATAAACGGGAGATGTGGGTATTGGCTCAAGACCTCCATTGCAGAGATGGAACATGGAATGAAAAACCAAAACTTCCATAGTGCAAACCATTTAATAAAATAATAAAATTACAGAACAAAAAAGACCAAATGGCCGGTTACATTAAAAGGTGGGGCTGCAGACTGGTAAGGAAAAGCACTTGTGGTTCCTCCACGGCATGCGTTTCACCAGTCGGAAGCTCAAGCCAGATTGCTGGATGTGACGTGACCAGGCTGCGCCGTGACGTACGTTTCGTAAAATTAACATCTTCAAGAAGGCGTGTCTGGTCACAAAAAGTCATGTGATTTATACTCAGATGGAGGGAAGGAAAAGTTAGTGTGAGTCAATAGTAAATCTTACTTGACTGCAACCACAGTTCCGACCTGCGCAAACCGCCGGATAGACACACAAATGCCTTGTAAAAATCTCCTAATTGTACACATAAAAACATTTAATAAAACATTCCCTCAGCAGATGGATAATGAATTAGGCAGGCATTAATATAATAATAATATTAGAAACAAACCATAAATTTACTTATAAAAAAACAAACAAGTGAGAAAAAGAGAAGAACAAATTTGAATATGTAAATATCCTCAGTACTCCCATTATTCCACTAGATGGAGACCTCTAAATGGATACTAATAGGAATACTAGAAATACACCCAATAATTTTACTAACAATGAATATGAATATTGAAGGTTCCTATAATTAATTGAACCCATATTAAATCTTAAATGGGTCAAAATTAATTCCACATGGTAACATAATAATAATAATAATTAGTTCTCCATTTTGCTCTCCCTAATATGTAAACACCATATATATATATAAATGTTGATAATAAGTCCACACTCAAAAATGTAAAATATATTAAAATAGCCAGGGACACATGTGTCTCTGGGGGAGTTTTTTGAGTGGTTATGCTCTGCCAGTAAATAATTCCCTCTTGTGCTCATGTCTGTATGCTTGCATTCTTGCATGATTGTTTGGTTTAGACGTTATCCATCACTAAGATCTCCCTGATACATTCACCCATTAATGTGTATTAAATGTGGTATGCATTTTGACCACTAGATGTCGCTCTAGTGTGAGTCATGGCACCATGTTTGATAAAGCTGCTGTTAAGGAGGCCCCTAAAACATAGAGACAGTTGCCAGGATTCTCATGTAGCGCCATGTACGCCGTGGTAAGTCCGAATCCGAGCCGTCATATCTAAGCGCCTGATTCTTAGAATCAGTTACGCATAGATTTCTATTCTATCCGACCGGTGTAAGTGTCTTACGCCGTCGGAGCTTAAGTGCATTTTTACGCTGGCCGCTAGGGGCGTGTAAGCTGATTTATGCGTTAAATCAGCTAGATACGCGAATTCACGAACGTACGCCCGGCCGACGCAGTACAGATACGCCGTTTACGTTAGGCTTTTCCCGGCGTAAAGTTGCCCCTGCTATATGAGGCATAACTGCGGCGTACCAATGTTAAGTATGGCCGTCGTTCCCGCATCAAAATTTAAAAATTTTACGTAGTTTGCGTAAGTCGTCCGTGAATGGGGCTGGACGTCATTTACGTACACGTCGAAACCAATACGTCCTTGCGGCATACTTTGACGAAAAGCACACTGGGATATTCCACGGACGGCGCATGCGCCGTAAGTGTAAAACGTCAATCACGTCGGGTCACAGCACATTAGCATAAAAAAGCCCCCCTGTTCAACATTTGAATTAGGCGGGCTTACGCCGGCCGATTTACGATACGCCGCCGCAACTTACGGAGCACGTGCTTTGAGAATACAGCACTTGCCCGTCTAAGTTGCGGAGGCGTAACGTAAATCGGATATGTTACGCCGCCGCAAAGATATGCCGTTCTACGAGAATCTGGCCCAGTGTCTTGCCCCCACCGCGGCCTTAGAGTTGCGGTGTTGGCGGGAGATGAGGCCTTTTGTTAACTTCAAGCTTTTTTTCTATCTAGTGGGTACCCATACTGCAGATGTCTGCTGCGGTGGGTACCATGTTGGAGCCTACTGCATGTATGGCGCATGTGCGGTTTTGTTTGCCAGGTTGGAGTCCTTCTTTTTCCCCCCACGCGGCGCATGTGCGAGATTGGGCGCCATGTTGGCGTCCTCTCGTCCGTACGGCGCATGCGCGGGAACAGGCGCCATGATGGAACTCCTTTTCATGCGCTGCGCATGCGCGAGAACGGGCGCCATGTTGGAGCCTAATTGCCCAACATGGCTGTTACGTTTATTTTTATTTTTTTCACTTGTAAATTACCATCACCATCACTGGTGTGGGATTTTGAGGTGGCTACATGCTGCACCCTAGTGGCCATCAGAGGTCGCTTCTAACATAGCAGCCGGCTTTTCACTTTTATCACTGTAGATCACCCACTTGCATACGCCTGTGTCTAGCAAGAAGGGTGTTTGGGGTAGCGCGATTTATATTTTTCTTATGTTTATTTCTTGTAGTTATTGTTTGCATGATAATCGCATCACCTGGAGGGATTAGACTGTGACTACGTTACAGTTTATTTTCCCTTTTTCTCATCTTTTTGGTATTTTTTAGCGCAGTTTCTTTCCGTTTTCTTTATATTAGGTGTGCATTACTTTTTGGTGATTTATTTTAAAGATTTATTACCACTAATTTTATATCACTGGTTTATCCACTTAAGAGAATTTTATGATTTGTATTTTTCTCACTTTAGTATATTTAATATTTATGATCACTTTCTAGCGCCCTCCTTTTTCACTTATCACTTCGTAGTAAGAATTCAATTTTTTACTATTAGAGGAGCAGCTTAATAATTTAATTGAATTAATCACTTTTAGAGAATTGGAGCAGATTTTTTCTTTTTAAATGTGTGGAAACAAGCTTGTGGCAATTTTTAACGCATTTCAACCCTTAATCGGGTCTTCTTCAGTGGTTTTGTTGTAGCTAGGAGAGATTTACAGAATTATTAAATGTTTTTACAAATATCCTACCCCCCTTCCCTCCATTAATTACAGGGGGAAAGGAAGGGGAAGAGGAAAAACATTTTATAGGAGAATGAAAGGGCGTAAGGAAAAGGGCAGGTATTTTGACATACTTGTTTTTCATTTCAATAGATACAAAGAAACCTTAAAGCACAGTATGCTATGTACTGTATGTCTTTTGGTCTAGAGTACATACAATGTAAGAGAAGGGAAAAAACAAAAAGAAAGAAAGAAAAACAGAACCGAGAAACAATTTCATAATAACAATTCCATCCTCTAGGGTACAGGTATCAAACTGGTGGCCCTTCAGCTATTGGGGAACTACAAATCCCATGAGGCATTGCAAGGCTGACAGTTAAAAACCAGAAATAATATTTTCGCTTGGCTATAGGATATTTGTCTGGCAGCCAGCACCAATAGGTTTGATCATAAACCTATAGACAAGGGTTATATACGACCGGTTTTCCTGACATGCCAAAATCTGAGGGGGGTAACTATATATGGGGGAAGGGGGTAACTATGTACAGGGGGAGGGGGTAATATGCACAGGGGGTAACTATGTACAGGGGGATGGGGGTAATATGTATAGGGGGTAACTGCGAGGAGGGGGGTAACTAACTGATGTAAGGAAGGACTGGGGCTCTGATGGGGACACTGATATAAGAAAGGACTGGGGCTCTGCTGGGGACACTGATGCAAGGAAGGACTGGGGCCTTGCTTGGGACACTGATGTAAGGACTGGGGCTGAGGACACCAATGTAAGCACTGGGGCTGGGGACACTGACTGGGGATCCACTGGGACACTGATGTAAGAAAGGACTGGTGCTCCGCTGGGGACACTGATGTAAGGAAGGACTGAGTCTCTGCTGGGGACACTGATGTAAGAACTGAGGCTGGGGACACTAATGTAAGAAAGGACTGGGGCTCCACTGGGGACACTGATGTAAGGACTGGGCACCGCTGGGGACACTGATGCAAGGAAGGACTGGTGCTCCTCTGGGGACACTGATGTAAGGACTGGGGCTCTGCTGGGGACATCAGATGTAGGGACAGACTCTGCTGGGGGAACTTGATGTAAGTAGGGACTCTGCTGGGAGCACCTGATGTAAGGAGGGACTCTGCTGGGAGCACCTGATGTAAGGAGGGACTCTGCTGGGGGTACCTGATGTAAAGAGGGACTCTGCTGTGGGCACCTGATGTAAGGATGGACTCTGCGGAATATGTCTGATGTAAGGAGGGACTTCGCTGGGGGCACCTGATGGCATCTGGTGAAAGGTGATGTGGCAAGTCACACGCTCAGGCTCCCACTGATTCAGCGTTATGGTGAGTTGAATTATTTCTTAATGTGCATCACTCATCCTGACACCATACCAAACTTGGTGCCAGAATGATTGAAGCGCTAACAC
This sequence comes from Rana temporaria, assembly GCF_905171775.1. NCBI lineage: Eukaryota > Metazoa > Chordata > Amphibia > Anura > Ranidae > Rana > Rana temporaria. Next base: position 250,836,909 of record NC_053492.1, read on the forward strand.
CAGATGTTTGGAGTATCTTTATCTGCTGATTGTTAAACTTTATGGAATACAAATATTTATATTGTGGTGTAGGATCTGGGCCTGCTATCCCTCCATCCCTCTTTCTTTCCTTCCTTCTCTCTCCTTCCCTCCCTCCCTGTCTTTCTTTCTCTCTCTCTCTCTCTGTACCTCTTTCTCCCTTTCTTTCTCCCTCCATCCCTCGTTCATCTCAAACCCTGTTTACAGGGTATAGAGACATAAAAGTTAACTGATTCATTTTAAAAATGATTAAAAATAGATTAAATTCAATCATATAATGTGCCTCTAGTTTCACTTTCAGTTTTAAACTGGTTTCATGTTTCTGTGAAGTAAAGAGACCCACAGAACAAAAACAAACAAATCCAGGGCAGTGTTTTGTTTTTAAAATGAATCTGATTGGTTATGAGGAGTTTTAGACACACAGTAATGACAGCTTAGACCACCGTGAAAAGCTCCCAGTACTGTGGTTATAAGGAGCCAGACAAGCAGGAAGTGTGGAGATCACAGCAGAATTACAGCTACTTCAAAGCAAAAACGAACAATAAGGACATGAAACCAGGACTGCAGTAAGGTAAAGGAAGCTATTTAGCTAAAAAAAAAAATTCCTTTAGTGATCCTTTAAGTATGGACGTCGTTCCCGCGTCGAATTTTGAAAATTTTACGTTGTTTGCGTAAGTCGTTCGCGAATATGGCTTTGCATAGAATGACGTTCACGTCGTAAGCATTGGCTTGTTGCAGGTTAATTTTGAGCATGCGCACTGGGATACCCCCACGGACGGCGCATGCGCCGTTCAGAAAAAACATCATTTACGTCGGGTCAAGACGTATTACCATAAAACATGCCCCCATCTCATCCATTTGAATTGCGCGCCTTTACGCCGACACAGATACACTATGCCGCCATAACTTACGGCGCAAATTCTTTGAGAATACGGGAAATACGCTGTAAGTTACGGCGGCGTAGTGTATCTGAGATACACTACACCGGCCGTAAAGAAGCGCCGCGCTTCGTGGATCTGGCTCAGAGTGTGTATAATGTAGATAGGTCCGCAGGTAGCACAATACCTAGGTAGTTAATGTGGAAAGAAGGCCATTTAAAATGAAAATTTGATTGTAGATAACGTAATGCACATTTTGAGATTGTGAGATTTAGTGCTTTTGATTTACGGTAATTATTGTGGCAATTTGATAAAGTTCCATAATGTTTAATTTCTGTGAGGATTTGCTAAGTAGTAATAGGTTTACTAAAAAAGAAAAGAAGGTCATTTGCATATGTCGATATTTTATGTTCTTGATTTCCGCAAAAAATGTCTGCAATATCTGTATTTGCACACACAGTTCTCAGGAAAGGTTCCAGTGATAGTATGAAGATAAGAGGAGATAGTGGACAACCCTGATAAGCCCCGTTTGATATTGAAAAAAGAGGAGGAGAGTATACCATTTACACATACTCGTGCAGAGGGATGGAAATAGAAGGCGTCTAGCCAGTATCGCATACGAGGGCCTGAACCTATAGTTTCTAAAGTGAGAAGGACTAGTAGACCCTATTGAAGGCTTTTTCTGCACCTGTAGATAAAATAAAGATATGATCAGTCTTCGAAAGTGCCAAGTGGATAATGTTAACAGCACAAATTGTCCCATCCCTAGCTTCTCTAGTTGGCATCAATCCTACCTGGTTTAAATGAATGAGTTTCTGGAAATGAGGTATAAGTCTTAATGCTATTATCTTGACAAATAGTTTAATGTCTACATTAAGTACAGTAGAGATGAAAGGGGGCGTGACCGGAAGCCAGCCTGGAAGGAAGCATCCCCTGAGAGCTCCTCTCCAGCCCGCAGCAAATAGGCAAAAAACGGGGGTAATTCCGGCCATCCATGGGCGGATCGCGGACCACCAGGTCCACTAAGGCTCGGGGAACATCCCAACCCCCGCCAGGCTCATCCACGACCCTGAAGCACTACTTTCGGCCATCCGACATGCCGCCGGGCGGAGGAGACAAGATGGCGCCGGATGCAGCTGCCTTCAGCACAGGGACGTCTCCCCCTCGCTCACCTCACCATCCGGAGCCATCCCCGACCCGATCGAGGACATCCGATTCACCATCGAGCCCTGATGGCTCCCAGCAGCCGGTGAGTGGATCCCCGCATCCGCATCTCCCTGCCGCAGACCACGCGGCACAGGCCGCGGCTTTCTATGGCCCCCAGGACACTCAATGCACGGGGGCCTTCCCCCGTCTGCTCCGCACTGCCCCAGACCCTGAGCCACAAAGCGGGGACCAGCTCTCCTCACCCACGTTTAATCGGGAGGATTTCCCGGCCCTGCAAGCCACCATCACCTCCCAGGCCTCCATAGGCTCTCCACAGCAAGGCAGCTCCCCTGCCAGTGCTAGGCCACAATCCACTTCTCCTGCAGCACAGGGGCTTATTCACCCGGCCATCCATCTCGGGGCCGGGGATAGGAGAGGGATCTCTCCCCCCTCATATGCCTCAATGGCAAGCACTAGTGCCCCATGGCACGGAGGGGCCCCCACTTCTATGGAGGTACAGGCTCGGGCCTGGTCCGCATCATGGGACGCATCTCAGCAACCCCCCCCCCGAGGCCAGAAAGCATGGAGACTCAGGTCCCAGCCACCAGCCATCCCCCATCAACCCACTCCATCCCACGCATGACACCGGGGGACCCTCTCATTATCCCCCTCCGCCATGGCAGTCCTATATGCAGGCCTTCCCCACGAAAGACGACTTTAAACAGTTAATTGAAGACGTCAAGGCGACCTGCCGCGCTGAAATTCAAGTTCTCCATACGGGACTCAAACACTTAGCTGACAGAGTGGAGATGGCGGAGGAGGAGATCCAAGAGACTAAAATGGCAGTGCACCGCACACAAATCCAGGCGTCAGATCATCATCTTATGCTCAGAGACATGCAGCGGCACATCGAAGACCTGGACAACAGGGGGCGCCGCAACAATGTCCGCATACGCGGTCTCCCCGAAGAGGAGGGGGCCGAGGACCTGCAGCTCACCCTCCAGAAACTATTCAATGGCATTCTGGGCGAACCAGCAGACAAGACCATCGAGATGGATAGGGCTCATCGAGCCCTCAAGCCAAAGGGCCCTGCCTCCAAACCACGGGACGTCATATGCCGTGTAAACTCCTACTCGCTGAAGGAAGCCATAATGCGCAAAGCCCGCCCCATTCGTAACCTAGTCTTCAACAATAATCCACTACAGCTCTACCCGGACCTTTCCTGGATTACCCTCCAGAAACGGCGTCTACTTCAACCCCTGCTCCGCACCTTACAGGACAAAGACATTGTGTACCGATGGGGCTTCCCCTTTAGCCTCTCCGCCAGCCACCAGGGAACTTCCGCTACCTTACGCTACCCAGAGGACCTGGACACCTTCTGCAACACACTGGACATCCCTGTCCCCCAGCTGCCAGATTGGGACCTTGTGGCTACACCACCCCCACCACCGGTGGTCTGGCAGAAAGTCCCGCCGCTTAGGCGCCCCAGAGGCCGTGACCCTGGCCGCAACTCCCCCAGGCACAGGCCTACATGAGATGGTCATCCTGGCCACAAGAGCCGCCCTGAGCACTACATGAAGCTTTCAAGTTTTGTTTTTGCCCTTTGTTTACATTTTTGGTTTTACCCCCGGTTGCCCTAGCCTAACCCCTGAGCTACACATCGGGCCAGTCTCGGACGAGACCCCGAAGAGGCTACCCTTCTGATTACGGACCCCCCCATGGCTAATAGCCTGAAAGTTCCTTCTTCCCCAACCCCCACGGTGGAATTTCTCCACACCACCCCCCTGCCCCCCCGACCCACATTTTTGGACTCTTTGGTCGGGAGGTCCTCAAGGAACTGTTGGGTCCCGGGGGCCTTCGGGCCACCTGGACCCCTATTGTTGAATAATGTTGTGTTCTTCCTCTGTTTATTTGCTTACACCTCTCCCTTTCTTTCCAGATATCTCTCTCTCCTCTTTCGAGCAGGCAAGACCCGAAGGCACGCCTCGGTGGCTGCCGGCCCGGCGGCCCCTCCACCCACCCTCCCAGAACCGGACGTAGCGCACCTGACTCCAGCTAAGTATGACTCACGACCACACCACTCACAACATGGCTAAGTTGCTATCCCTGAACGTCCACGGGCTCAACTCTAACAAGAAACGACATTTAGCACTAAGGGAATTCAGGCAGTCGGGGGCGGAGATCATAATGGTACAGGAGTCGCACTTTTCCAAGGGCGACTCCTTTACATTCGCGGCTAGATATTTCCCCTTAATATACCAGGCCTTTAGTTCGCGCAAACGGGCAGGAGTTGCAATCCTGGTCAAACGGGGCACCCCCTTTACCTGCACCGACACCTACATTGATCCCCTGGGCCACTTTATCATCCTGAGGGGAACGTGGCATTCGAGAGACATAACCCTGTGTACCTTATACGCCCCCAATGCCCATCAGCACAGATTTCTGGGCCGGGTTCTCGCCCGCCTAGCCCGTTCCCCCCACGGTTTATTGGTGGTAGGAGGGGACTTTAACCTACCCCACTCAGCAACCTGGGATCGCCTGGTAGTGAACCCCCGGGCCTCTCAGACTAGGGCCCTGCGGGACTCTAAGCTCTTCCGCCAGCTTACGAGGAAACATGCTCTATTTGACGCATGGCGGGCGCTTCACCCAGGGGATCGCCAGTTCACCTTTTACTCATCCCCCCATCACACACACTCACGCATAGATTACTTTCTAGTTAATAATACCACGCTACGCGCTACTAGTTCCGCACAGATACTACCCATCTCCTGGTCCGACCACGCTCCCATTACATTGTCCCTCGACCTGACCGCTCCCAACCGCAGGCCTTGTAACTGGCGACTGAATGATTTCCTCCTGAAGCACATCCCCTCCAAAATGGAGATAGAAACTGCCCTACAATTGTACTTTAGCGAAAACGATACGCAGGACGTATCCACCACCACACTGTGGGCCGCTCATAAAGCGGTAATCAGGGGACGCTGTATGGCCATCTCATCGGCCCTTAAGAGGAACGCTGAGTCAGCTAGAAAACAGGCGGAAGCGCAGCTTCAAGCCCTAGAATCCCGTCTCCAGGCCTCACCCTCCCTGACGCTTCTTAAACGCATTACCCTAGTGCGGTCGACACTCCGGGACCTCGCGTTGGGTCGAGTCGAGAAGGCCCTTGTCCGCCTTCGTCAGGTATACTATGACAAGGGCAATAAGGCGCAAGCTCTATTAGCAAGGAAGCTAACCGATCGCTCCCTCGCTTCCGCCCCGCACCAGGTCCAGGACAGATCGGGCAACACCATATCCCACCCGCAAAGTATTGCGGACGCATTCGCTGCATTTTACGCGGATCTGTACAACAGGCCGGAAATTCCCCATAACCCACCCAACCCCGACCTACTTGATAGGATGACACAATACCTGACACAGGCGGGCATCCCTCGGCTACAACCGGAGGACCTGATCTCCCTTAATGCCCCCATCACGGATGAGGAGCTAACCTGGGCCATTAAGGCCCTGCCCGCCCACAAGTCCCCAGGTCCAGACGGGTTTCCATACGAATATTATAAGACCTTTCTCCCCACACTTCTCCCCCACATGACTAAACTCTTCAATGCCTTTCTACAACAGACCCCCATCCCGCAGGATATGCAGCGATCATTTATCACCCTCATTCCTAAACCTGACAAGGACCCCTCACTATGCGCAAGCTACAGGCCAATAGCCCTATTAAACTCAGACCTCAAAATCTTTACGAAGGTCCTCTCCCTCCGTTTAAATGTAGTCTTGCCCTCCCTGGTCCATAAAGACCAGGTGGGCTTTGTCCCCCTCCGCCAAGCGGGGGACAATACGAGAAAGGTGATTGACCTAATTGACGTGGCGGGCAGGGAGGGCTCGGAATCTTTGCTCCTAAGCCTAGACGCAGAAAAGGCGTTCGACCGCCTTGGCTGGCCCTTCATGCTCGCCACGTTGAAACACATGGGGTTTAGGGGACCTTTTCTTCAGGCGGTCCGACACCTCTATACCAACCCGATATCACAGGTAAAAACTCCCTTTGCCACTTCGTCCACCTTCCCTGTCACCAATGGAACCCGCCAAGGGTGCCCGCTCTCCCCCCTGCTCTTCGCTCTGTGCGTCGAGCCCCTAGCAGCGACGATCCGCGGTAACCCGGACATTCGGGGTATTCCAGTAAGGGGGAGGGAATTTAAGATCTCCCTCTTTGCTGACGATATTATTCTAACATTGACGCGCCCCCGCATCTCCCTGCCCAATCTTCACGTTGAACTTGAACGATACGGGGCCCTCTCGGGATACAAAACCAACACCTCCAAGTCGATGGCCATGCCGATAAACATGCCCGAACCAGAGACCTTACACATGCAGTCAGTCTTCCCATATCACTGGGAGCGAACCTCCCTGAAATACCTGGGGGTCCATCTGACCCCGGACTTTGCATCCCTGTACCAGGCCAATTTCCCCCCCCTTTATAGCTCGATCAGGGCGCTGATCCATAAATGGAAGCCCCATCAGATATCCCTTCTGGGCCGGATAGCGGCCATAAAAATGGTGATCCTTCCAAAACTGCTGTATCTGTTCCAGACCCTCCCCATCCCAGTCCCATGCGCCCATTTGCGAGCCCTACAAGCGGACCTCCTCCGGTATGTGTGGAACTACAAGCGCCACAGGATCCCACGTTCGGTCATGACGGCGGCGCGAACCGAGGGAGGCCTGGCCTTCCCAGACCTGGTGAAATACTACCAGGCCTCACAGCTACGAGCGGTGGCATCATGGTTTCCCCAGAAGTCCTACAATAGGTGGACGGAGGTGGAAAAGATTTGGCTGGCGCCAATACACCCCAATAACCTCCTCTGGAACGCGAACGCGTCAGTGGAGCCAGGACGTTTGCTAGGCTCCATGCGGCAGCTTCAACGCATATGGAGGAGGCTAGCCCAAGGCTGCCGACTTAAATCTGATAGTTCCCTGCTGACTTCCTTTCTCTATAACCCTAAAGTACCGACAAGCCTCACCCACCCGATGTCATGGCCCTGGGCCTCGCGAAATCTATTTAATTTTGGCCATTTAGTAGATCCCAGGTCCCGCACCCTACACTCCTTCGCTGATCTTCAAGCCAAACATGACATCCCACGACAAGCTTTCTTCAGCTACCTACAGATTCGCCACTACGCCCACACAGTAGCCCCTCGGCTCCTCTTCTCGAAGCCAACCCCATTTGAGCGCATTATACTAGAGGGCACAGCCCGAAGGGGCCTTATATCAGACATATACCAAATCTTAAATGAACACTCCTTCCAACAAAACGGTAAACACGCCTATATGCTTCGATGGGAGAGGGAGCTGGGGGAGGTGCTCTCAGAGGAGGAGTGGGGAGCGGTTTGGAGACAGGCGGCCAAAAGCTCTATCTGTACCCTTTATAAGGAGAATGCATACAAAGTGCTGTTTTTCTGGTACCTGACCCCGGACGTTCTCCATAAGATCTACCCTTCCACCTCTGACCGGTGCTGGCGATGCAACCAAGCTAGGGGCACACTGTTTCACATATATTGGGCCTGCCCCTTGATTGTCCCGTTCTGGACTCAGATACGAGAGCTCCTGACCCGCCTCCTGGAGGTGCCCATACCCCTCTCCCCGAAGCTATTCCTTTTGGGCCTGTCCCAACCTCGCATAGCCAAACCTTATAAGAAGCTGTTAAGACACATTATCACGGCGGCGAAGTGCTTGATAGCACTAAACTGGAAGAAACCGATGCCCCCATCCCAAGAGGCCCTCTACGTTAGGGTCAAGGATGTAGAACTCATGGAAAAAATGACGGCTAGGATCCGGGACAAACTGGAGGACCATGACCTTGTCTGGGAGAGGTGGCATGTGAGGGAGGATCCGTCGTGAGCCGACGACAGACCACCGAGGTATACTACAACACCCACCCCTCTTGCCTGCTTCCCCCCCTCCTCTTTCCCTTTTTCTATCCTCTCCTTTTTCTTTTTCTCTTCTCCTTTTCTCTCCCTCTCCACTTGCCTCTCCTACTCACCCATCCCCCCCTTCCCGCCCCACCTCCTCTTTCCTTTCTCTCTTTTATTTGAATCCTGTTATTATACAAGCTACCGATAGTACGAATAACTATGAAACCACTGTGTAAGCACATTAAGCTGGAATTGTGTACCTCTTCCTTTCTCTTACACCAGATATGTTGCCATATTTTGTACTGACCTTTGTTTTTCGAAAATAAAAAACTGTTATTTGAAAAAAAAAAAAAGTACAGTAGAGATACGGGTCTATAATTGGCACATAATGTAAGATCCTTACCCTTACCTTAGGTTTTACTATTATATATATATGCAGATAACATTGTAGGACAAATATAGGAGGGTTGAATAAGAGAATTAAATGCCTTGATAAAGTGGAGAGATAAAACTGGTAAAAAGTGTTTATAATAGGAAAGCCTGAAGCCATCAGGTCCAGGGGCTTTACGAGATGATGTATTTTTTATATCTTGGGCCAATTTCAAACCTGTGATTGGTGTATCCAAGAGGGAGGATGTGAGGGAAGTCCTGACTGAGAAAGAAAGCTTTTAATACAGTCTTCATGGATCTGAGATGGTTGGTTAGGACCTCAAGTTTTTACTCCTTTTACTTTGCTAGTCCACAGTTCTATTCACTGGATAGACAGAGCAGCCTGCCAGCTAAATCTCTTTGTCCGGGATAGAACCATCCAGCCAGGTTTCTGTAAGAACAATCACACAAATATTCATTGTGTGTGTAGTAAACCTCAATCTGTGAGTTCATCTATCTCATTTAAGAGAGACTGGCAATCACTTAGGAAAAAGTGGTGGCAGCCCAGGACTACATGGGTAAGACTACTCTCTAACTGAAATACCCGTTGTCTTACCTTGTTTCTGTTTCCTATACCTCCCTTTCTTCTGTCTTCTCCCTAGGAAAACAGCAGCACCGCCAACAGCTCCTCTGGGCACTATAGCAAAAGCCCCAGCTAACTCAAATAGATATGAGACCTCCATGGGAAGTTTTATTTTGCTACACCACCACTGCAAAGCCTGTTCCTCTGCCAAACCTTCAGCTGCTCCCACAGCCACCCTAGTTGAAACAGCAGCCACTCCAACAAACTCAAGAGGCGGTTTTTGTCTACTGCTCCTCTACTGCCTCTCTTGTCTTTCTGTCAGTACTGCAGCAGCATCCAAATCCACCCCAGCTGAGATGGCATCAATAGCAGCTTCAGCACATAACCCAAAGTGCTAAATCTCTGACAGGGCTCCTAGAAGGGCACACAATTGGGGGCCTTTTGACAAACCAGTGGCCTCCCACAGTATACACAATACATACAGCACTTTCCCTCCTGCAGCAGAAAACCAGCAGCTCCTCTTGCTCATAGCATATAGTCCTCCTCTCACATTGCTGTAGAGAGCACCCAGTTGCTGCATCTGCATGGTCCACCATCTGGACCCCCCTTTCACATTTGTTGTTTACATAGTTTAATAGTTCAAGTTCAAATATAAAGACACTGTACAAATGATCAGAGGAGTGGCTCACCCCTTGTTTTCTTCACTGCCTGATTTTTTTTTCAGATAGCGCCATCTGGAGTTTTAATTAGGGAGAGATTGCAATGCTGTGCTCCCTCTCTAGAAAACACACATGCCAACAATGCTTGCTTTGTGATATTGTAATACTGATGTAATGGGTGAAAAACATCATATATATATATATATATATATATATATATATATATATATATATATATATATATACAAATATGTGTATGAGTGCATAAACGCATGTGCATTCAGATGATTCAGCAATCTTTAATATAAAACCATCATACATATTTCAAAAGAACATTATTATACTAGCAGTAAACTTCTTGCAGAAATAATATGGAAATCTGTAACTTGATGTAGAATGTCAGAGAGCATCTTACTCTTATTTACTTTATCAGGTTTTGCTTTCTCAAATCAATGGAAGGGCATCAGGTTCACCTAATCCATATTTCTGAGTATGAAATTGAATTTATAGTTTGTAGTATGTTGACTACCGCTCACATTTAGGCATAATTGATTTTTATTGAAAAGCCAGCAGGCATATAAAAATTACCACAAACCACAAGGATGTTAAATTTTACCCAGTCGAGATAATAGTACTCCCTATTTATCCTTGAAAATGAAGCTTTTATACTTGTATCAGCCTGTGCTGTAAAAGTGTGACTGATGCACTGTGAAACTATCAATTCATATATCTGTAAAACTGCATGGCACTGAAAATAAGCAACTTTTATATTTCTTTCAGTGTCTACAACTGATGTCTATCTCCAAAAAGTAAAATAATAAATGTTATCTCTAAGGATCATTTTTATGGCTGATAAATATTTTTGCTCTCAAATTACAGTTATATACTGTGGAATAATTCTTACCAAAGAAGGTCCTTCATCTCTTTTGGCTTTATCACACTTATAAAAGCTGTGTAGTAGCCTCCAAACTTTGTGGCCAAATGGCTCATAGAATAGAGGTTTTAGAATGGACTTCCTCTACGTCCTTCACAGCCACTCTACAATTATGAAATATAAACATAGTTATTATGCATATTTTTAACATGTGTGTCTCAGAAAGAATCAAATTTAAGAAGATTAATCATTATTACACCTGTTACAAAAAGAAGATGAATCATTGGGGTTAAATTACGAAATAACTATGAGATAGAGTGTATTTATTTTGTAATGTGTGTGCTCACTTTGCAAAGCTTGTGTTCACTTAGCTTAGTGAGTTATACAAAGCTATATTTACTATAATTTTTTAAATCATGTCTATTACCTGTTTATGTGCAAGCTAAAGAGGCATTTTTTGTGCAGTTTTAAGAGCAACATTGAAAATATACAAAACATTTAAATAACATGCTTGGAGGGTGCCTTAAAGCTAAAAATTGTATTTTGAAATAGTATAATTTTTAATGGACAATATCAGCAACAACATATACTGGCAGTTCATATTTGCATGTGTAATTGATTTTTCCTTTACAATTAGCTTGGTTTACACACAACGACACCACACATGAACAAAAAAAAAAGCATGAAGTTCCTAACCCAAGCATGCATATAAGGAAGAACTAAAAAAGGAATGGCAGCAAGTATGTATTCCCCTATTCCTGTACCAAGCCAGGCCACATGCCTTTCAACATTGGAGAAATCTGTTGCAAAGGGGTGTGGAGACCCTTGTTCCAAGGGGGGGGGAACCCCAACCCACAAAGTACCCTTGTTTTTATGTTGAGGAACAAGGACCTTTTCCCCACCTTGCAAGAAATATCACCAGCACACTATGGGTGTCGAAAAAAATGGGTCTAAAGCTTGATTCAGCGATACATACAACCACTTCAACATGAATGTGTGCATTTGGGAATAGTGTGTTGGAATCTTCCCCACCTTGGATGCCCCAAAAAAGAAGGTGGGATAATATGGGGACTTTATGGTAGAATATGGAAGCTCCTTTTTTTTATTACCCCTGATCTATTCCCACAAAAAGTTAAAAATAAATAAACAAAGAAATACTTCAAATTAAAAAGTCCTTTAAAGGCTAAGTTCACCTTTCATAACATGTTACACCCACATCCAGGGTGTAACATATAATGTTACTAAACAAGCAGTGTTCTGTGTACTGTCACGTTATTTTTAAACATAATCTGATTCTGGGATTACACTTTGTATTTTTTACACTATAAGTTTACATCACTGGAGCAGTCCTGGGACCCCTAGAGATGTATACTGTCACTGCTATGGGACTATTATGACAAGAAGTGTTCAAGCAACACTATGTAGCATCAACATATCAGGGATTATAGGTCTAACCAGTGCATATCTACATTTAGGGGCAGATCCACAAAAGAATTACGCCGGCGTATCTATTGATACGCCGCGTAATTTTAAAGATCCCGCGTTATATCTTTGTTTTGTATCTACAAGAAACGACTGCATCTGGGATCGATCTGACAGGCGTACGTCTTAGTACCCCGTTATTAGCTAGTTTCGGCGATCCACGAACGTACGTCCGGTCGGCGCATTTTTTTACGTCGTTTGTGTTCGGCTTTTTCCGGCGTATAGTTACCCCTGCTATTATGAGGCGTACTCAATGTTAAGTATGGCCGCCGTTCCCGCGTCAAATTTTTACATCGTTTGCGCAAGTCGTTTGCGAATAGGGATTTGCGTAGAATGACGTCACCATCGTAAACATTGGCTTGTTCCGGTTTAATTTCGAGCATGCGCACTGGGATACCCCCACGGACGGCGCATGCACCGTTAAAAAAAAACGTTGTTTACGTCGGGTCACAACGTATTTACATAAAACACGACCCCCATCACATCCATTTGAATTGCGTGGCCTTACGCCGCCAAAGATACACTATGCCGCCGTAACTTACGGCGCAAATTCTTTGAGGATTCCAAAAAAAAAAGTAAGTTACGGCGGCGTAGTGTATCTTAGATGTACGTGGAACTGCCCCTTAATTTTTACTGTGGGCATAGGGGATGCCTTGAATATGGGTGATAGTGTGAGCTGATATTGGTGCACCCCAATTTTGCATTTATTTCAGTGTTTTTTATTTTAAAAGAAACAGCAGTGTGCTGGAAAAAAACAGCAAAAATCAGTTTACCTAAAAAAAATAAAACATATATTAACATACAATAAAAGCAATATATCCTAAAAATAAATAATAATATTCCCAAAATATTAAATAATAATAAAAAAAAACTGTTTAAGCTAAAATAAAGACCATATCAACATAAGAAAAAATATATAACCACAAAATATAAAGAAAAAAATGAAAAAAAAAATGAAAAAAAAAAATGAAAAAAATAAATGAAAAAAATAAATGAAAAAAATAAATAAAATAAATGAATGTGATCTGTAGCAGCATAAGTGATGAGCCACCATCCCAAATATATATACAAAAAAAGGAGAAACATTGGTCGTGGGACTTCAAATGAGGCAATGAGTATAATAGTACACATGATTAGCAATTGTATTGCATATTGGCAGATTTCATATTTACAATTAATAGATATAATAAATTACAGATACAATTTTATTTATCTTTAATGCATTATGTCTATTAATTATGAATATTAAATCTGCTAATATGTAATAACATTTCTTATCATGTGTACTATTATACTTTGAAGTGATTTTTTAAGTCCTGTGACCAATGTTTATCCTTTTTTGTTTACCCACAAAATAAATGAAACCCCCAAAATAGAGTCGGTTCACACTAGGGCGACACGACTTCCAGCGCGACTTTCAGAGGCGACTCCGACACGACTTGAGCATGAACCACAGGGCGATCTGGGGCGATTTACAACACGACTTGAAGTGGTCTCCAGGACAGGAGACTTTCCAGTGGCCAATCAAACAACAATCAGCTCTAGGGGAGGGAGGGGGAGGGAGAGGGAGGGAGAGGTTTGCCTGAGAAATGTATGTTATCTTCCTGGAAAGTCGCTTCAGTTAAGACAGTGATCAGACTTGGAGGCGACTTCCATTGAAATCAATGGGTACAAATCGCCTACAAGTCGGATTGAAGTAGTACAGGAACTTCTTCTGAAGTCGGAGCAACTTGAGTAGTGTGTAGTAACACCGCTCCCATTCACTTACATTGTTTTTCTCTACAGTGCGACTTGGGACGACTTGAGGCGACCTCAAGTCGGATCCCAAGTCGCCGCAGTGTGAACCGACTCTTAGGCTCTGTTTCCACTACTGCGAGTTGTTGTGCGACTTGACACATGTCAAGTCGCATGACGAGTCAAAACCCATGTATTTCAATGGCCCCCGTTCAAATTGGTGCGACAGAAGTCGCAGCGACTCCAAAAAAGGTTCTTGCACTAGTTTGATCCGACTTCAGTGCGACTTATTCTCATATGGTTTTCACCGGTCGCCAGTCGCATAACATTCCATCAAAAATCGCATTTCAAAGTCACGAATTTGGGGTTGCAATAGTGGAAACAGAGCCTAAAGGGGCTAATTGTTTAAAAAGTAAGCCATTAGCCTCTAATATTTCCCTTTGAAGCCTGTCCACACTTTTACAGCTTCCAATACACTAACACTATGGCTGACGTGTGCCCACCTTTAGGGAACCAGCACATAACAATGCCCCCCTATTTGGCCCAGCTGACAAAAGTTTGTTTATTTGTTTATTACAGGTATGTATATAGAGTTTTCTATTTACACATCCCTTTACATACATATATTGCACATTCACATCCTTCCCTGCTCTCAAGGAGTTTATAATTTAAGGGTCCCTAACTCACATTCATACATACACATACTAGGGCCAATTGAGACAGGAGCCAATTAACCTACTAGCATGGGGTCGGCAACTAGTTGATCACGAGCTACCCATCAACCGCCGAAAGGTGGCGGGTAGTTCACGGACACATCCCAGGGTTGATGACCTCATCTTTTCCTGAGAGCTTCAGAGCAGTGCAGGTGTGCGCTCACCTGAACCTAGGCTGCGGAGGCAGCCCCTACTCCTTGCATACATGTGGCTGCGGGGTGGGGAAAGCCTCCAGAATAGCTTGACCGGGTTTGGCTCGTATGCAAACATACCCAAGCTCTTACTTCTCTCTGCTCATCCCCACTAGCCCTCCTCCCCAATCCAAGGGGGTTTTGGATGCTGCCAGGTGGGAAGGCAACATAGGATTGCAGGCAGGGATTAGAGCCTGAACATGTGGGTTTGCCACTGTACCTTCCCTGTGCCACTTTGCATTAAAAAATGTCTGTGCCTTGCTAACATTCCAACCCCTCCTGATCCCTCAGCAACATACCTTACTGACACCCCAGCCCTCCTGACCCTCCAGCCTTTCTGACCCTTCAGTACCATACCTTTCTGACCCACAAGTCCCGTGCCCTCCAGACCCTCAAGTACTGTTCTTTCCTGACACCCAAGCCCTCCTGATACCCCCAATACCATACTCTCCTGTCCCCCCAGTGCCATGCCCCCTTGACACTCTAGCTGTCCTGATCCCCTGGTACCGTGCCCTTCTGATCCCCCAGTATAGTGCCCTTCTGAACCCCCTATACCTTGTCCACCTGACCTCCCTATACCTTGCCTTCCTGTCTCAAGCCCTATATACTAATGACCGCTGTACACACTGCCCTATATGCTACTGACCTCTATACACTGACCTACATCTTACTGACCTCTGTACACTGCTCTATATGCTACTGACCTCTGTACAATGACCCACATACTAATGACCTCTGTATGCTGCCCTACATTCTACTAATCTTTGTATGTTGCCCTACATCCTACTGACCTTTGTACGCTGGCCTACATCTTACTGACCTCTGTACACTGCCCTACATACTACTGACTTCTGTAAGCTGTTCTACATACTATTGACCTCTGTACACTGCTGTACATACTACTGACCTCTGTACACTTCTGTACATACTACTGACCTCTGTACACTGCCCTATCTACTACTGAGACCTGGTGCTGCCATACATACTACTTAGATCAGCCAGAAATCAGAGCAGATAGCTAGGCCTGAAACTATTCAAACAAATCAGCCTGTAATACCAGATGTTCTGCTTTCAAGATGAACTTCAGACTTGTGGGGTTGACCAATTACTCCCCAGACATGAAAAAAAAATGTAAATTACATTGAATGCAGAGTTTCTCTGAAGCTAATTTTTAAGGTAGGCTTAAGGGCTCTTTCACACGGAGCGGACCGTTTTTGTGTCCGCTCCGTGTGTGTCCGTCGACTCAGCAGGGATCCTCCGTAATCCCAGCTGAGCTGTCGGCGGACAGGGCGGTCCCCGCACACTGTGCAGAGACCGCCCTGTCTTTCCTCAGCTCTCCCCTATGGGGAATCGGATGAAGACGGACCGTCTGTCCGTCTTCATCCGATCCGTTCCGCCGGACGGAAGAAAATTAGGGTTTTCTTCCGTCTGAAAAAACGGATCCTGACGGACGCGGATGATTGCGGATTGCTCCATCCGCTAACGGACGCGATCCCATAGGGATGCATTACAAGTCCGTAAACGGACTTGTAATAAAAGGACAAACGGTCCGCTAATGTGAAAGGGGCCTAAGTTTATATTTTTACAGTGACATTAGTAGTTTTTTCTAGGTTTCCTTTATGCTGTTATTACTTTCTATTGGGGGCTTGCTAGTTAAAAAAAAAAAAAAGATCTCTTCAATGTTGTTTAGGTAGATTTCCATCTCTCAAAGGTTGCCTACCCTTGTACCAGCATGTCTTTGGAGTGTCAGAGGATATGGGAGTATCAAGAGGAAACCCATACAGGCACAGAGAGAGCATGCAAACTCCAGGCAGTTAGTGTTTCAAGGCAAAGAAGTGTATTATGTTTACAAAAAAATATGCTGGGTGAATTCTTGCATTTATTTGTCTGTAACTGCAAAACTTGAACAAGCAAGATCTGCCTTGAACCCATGATAGCCCCAAAACTGAACTTCATCCCTAACAGGCACACATGTGTAGGGTTTTAGGTAACTTGGCTTTGTTATACATAGCTATTTTGACCTATTTTTTTTTAAATAAAACATACTTAAAACTCATTTTTTTGGCACAAAAAGGGTTTTGTTTTGAAATTTTTGTATGATGCAAAAAGTGAGCTTTCTATCCACTGTTTTACCACATTTCTCTTCTCCTTTTATAAAGAAGCAGAACAGGCACATGAATGCATACAGCCTACAGTGACCTCTTAGCTTGAATGCTCTACTGACTTCATTTCAACTAATTTCTTTTAGTGTAGATCCTTCATCCAGTGGCATGCATTGTTCAAAACTTTTATCAATCTTTCAGTTTTTTCTCTCAAGCCCTTGCTGCTGACCCTCACCCACACTCTCAGCCCCTCCTGTGCAGAAAGGTTGAGACAATCAAAGCCAGGAATGGCATTTTTTTCTCCAGAGATCTTCTTTTTCATCATGATCAAAAAACGTACTTGCTGCTAGAGGAGTGTTCAGCAGAAGCAATACAAATGCATTATGCTCCAGAAAGCATGTTCTGGAGAGTCTGACATTTTTCCCTTGTAGGTACAGTTTCACCATAATTTTTATTGGCATATTACAGATTGCATTTAAGGCATCATTTAAATAACTGACATTTAAAGCAAGTATAGTCAATAAATTTACAGGGTTGGTGGTGGCTGACTTCTTACAAGGTCTAGAACTGTTGTGGTGTTTAAAAATTAAAAAACATGTATAAGAATAAATGTACTTATAAATGTGTGCTTGTTTTAACACAGAAATGATTGAGTGAGTAACAAGATCAACATATGTTAATATTTTTCACATTTATTCATGTTGCTCATATTATAGTCAGATCTAGTACACAGAAAGCTGTTAGCATTGAAGAAATTATATGTATTTTTTATGAAGACTGGATGAGAAGATACAGTCAATGTCTTTCACATATACAGTAAGCATTACCTGGCATCTTTGAAAATAAAACCTTAAAAGGTATTCTATATTCTTTTTTTTTACCCTAGTCAAGGATGAGGTTGACAAAAGAGGTGAGTGGTTTAAGTTTTTACTCAGAACAATGTTCAAGTCTCTGCCCAAAAGGATTGGGCCATGGCTGTTTGGGGTATTTCTAATTAGTCTAAAAAAGATTACCGTAAATATACTTAATAGTTTAAAACATTTATTATAAAGGTTCAATGGCAAGGGGCAAAATGGACCAAATACAATTAATAAATCACTATTGATATCTTTGCAGATTCTTGAGAATTTATAAATTCAGAATTTATAGGTACAAATTACATTACTTTAGTATTAGCACATACACTATATTGTCGAAAGTAGTGGGACGCTTGCCTTTACTCGCACATGAACTTTAATGGCATCCCAGTCTTAGTCCGCAGGGTTCAGTATTGAGTTGCCCACCCTTTGCAGCTATAACAGCTTTAACTCTTCAGGAAAGGCTGTCCACAAGGTTTAGGAGTGTGTCTAGAGATGGCATATTCTTGTAAATCTTGGTGCCTGTGCAGTTTTTGGCTGTGTTCACAAACACCTAACATGGATCAGTCCCGGCTGCAGTCTCTAACATTGTGACTTGCTACAAAATTACAATGCTGCATTATGATCACTGGAAATGAGACTGATAATATTATTATATATTTTTTATCAATTGTGCATAGCCACTTCTCATTCTGTGTTGGCTGCATGTGTAACTCTGACTTGTTTCTATATAATCAGTATAGCGAAATAACCAAGACATCTACTTTACAATATGTTAAACTAAGGTTTTTGGAGAAATCTGAATATTTTTATTCAATACATGCTGGGGCTATTGTGAAATTGATCCAGAGCAGTTTATAAGATACTGTATGCCAATCCGAGCATAATGAAAATATCAATTTCACCTGTATCTGAGGGTGATAGTTTTAAATCATTGTTCCATGTTAAGCTTTGTAAGAAGCTACATTCATACCTGTGAGTGGATCTGACACTCATTACATGTGAGGACCCCAGTGACAGTTCCAGGTGATTAGCTGCAGGAGGCAGCTCTATTGAAAGCAATAAGTAGTTTGTGTCCAAGGTGGATCACTCGCAGATGATCACTTCATGAGTGAACACATGTGAATGTTTGTGATCAGCTGAAGGAGTCAGCAACCTCCCATTGCTTTCAATTGGGGTTGCTTTCCATAATTCTGGGGTTCTTGCATGTAATAGGTGTTTGGCTCACTTGCAAGGTTCAATGTAGCTCAATATGCTTGAAACAGCTGCTGTTCGGCTATAAACTTTATGTACAGATTTACATTTTTAGAATCAAAGGGTGTTGGGTGGCAGAGTGTCAACAGGGCCCCCACTGAGTACATTTCTGACAAATTATCAGGAACTGGCTAAAATGTGCACAGCGTATAGCCAACTTTTGACTTGCTGTGTTTAGGTAATAGTTATCCTTCATTCTAGTGGTGTCACCACTCTTCTTTTGTTATACTGTAATAATTCTGGCATAGTTTATGCATTTATAGAGAGAGGTTATTGACATGGCACAGTAATAATTCTATTATCCTCAAAAGTTGATCAAGTTACACATTTCTTTTGAATATTAACTGCCATTTGATTGGAAGAACATTTTTTCGGCTGCATGAAATTAATTACTTGTCCCTTTTTTGTATGTACAAATAAATGATAGCTCTGTTGTTCAGATAGCTTTGAAAATCTATATATATATATATATATATATATATATATATATATATATATATATATATATATATATATATATATATATATCAATCCATAGTAAGTGCCAATATATTATTTTACAATGTGATAAATATGCAAACTGAAAAAAATCATTATTAGCAACTGTATATAGTTATCAGAAAATAAGGATACTTTTGTTCCCACTAAAAAATTCAAATAGCAACTATATTAGGAGTCTAAGATGACAATTTCATGGTGTAAAATATGTTTTATAAAGCTGAACTGTCCGGATTTACACAGTCCTGCCAGATAGCAGGGGTGGTGTTAGTGGTGACCCATTTTTTCGCTACTGCAGTTAAACAATACAGACTGGCTACCTCCCTCCGATCTAACTTTAACAAGACAGTAAAAGAAGCAGCAGCACACGTATGTGTTTACCCTGCTCTTTCCTCCTGTGACAATCTTCCTTGTCATCCTGTGTGCACTGAAATACACTTGATTTGCTCTTTGTGCCGCCCATCTCATCCTAGTCTGGCTTCTATTGTACAAGGGGTTAAAAGAGGCCATACGAGGTAAAATTAAGGTGTTTGCACTAACTGCATTTAAATATAATCTTAAAGTTTTTTTGTTTTTTTTTTACATGATTTAGGGTCTATCTATAAAGGAATTGCTGTTCAGTTCACAGAGTGAATGCTTGTTGTACGCTTGACTGTCTGTATTTTTTAGCATTCTGATATCATTTTACCCTAGCTTGCATTTTTTTGTGCATTGTGCAGTTTGCAGAAACACACTACAGTCAATTTAACATGGTTTCCAATGGTACACGTTCACCTCTGTGCATTTTTGGAAAGGGCGGAGACTTTTTTTTCTTTGTTTTGCATGTAATAGACTTCAATGGAATAATTGCACCAGAAAAGCAAATGTTGTGTTTGTGATGTGATTTTTGATGTGTTTTGCATTTTTTATTTTTTCGTTTAAACACTGTATATAGCTGGTTGCTAAGGAGCTGGTCGGAAATCCGGCCGCTGCGTCCTTAACAACCGATGAGTCATCAGCTGTTAGCAGGGTTCCCCTATCCATTGTACCCCTACCCATTCACCCTAAAAAGAAGTGAAGTGTTAAAAAAAACAAAAGACAGTTTGTCCCTTACTAAAAATGAAAAAATGTCCCCTCATCAGAGCTCCAACATGTCTTCTTTCTCCGGAAACTATGTCTTCTTCCTCCAGTAGTTTCTTCCCCCTCTGGTGCAGTCTTCTCCCTTTGGTACTGTCTTCTCATTGTGCGGTCTTTTCCTTGAGCTGTCTTCTTCTTGAGCTGTCTTCTCCTTGTGCTGTCCTATTCCCAGCCTCCACTTATCCACTAAAAACCCCCAAAAAATTTCTTCTAACACTGTAACAAGGGGAGATTCTCCAGGTGACGTCATTGGATGGCCACGCCCCATGGTTATATAAGACAAATCAGACAGCGGGAGACAGCACAAGGAGAAGACAGCTCAAGAAGAAGACAGCACCAGGGGGAAAAGACTGCACTGGAGGGACAAGAAAATACCAGAGGAACAAGACATGTTAGAGCTACGACAGGGGACATTTTTAATAAAGGACTTCTCTTCAAAACCGTCTCTTGTTTTTTAACACTTCACTGCTTTTTGGGGTGAATGGCTAGGAGTACAATGTACCTCATACTCATTCACATAAGGGGGTGCCCAGATTCTGGGGCCCTCTTTCTAAAAGGGGTCTTCCAGATTCTGATATGCCCCCTGCCCGGCCGCATTCCCTCGCAACCACCGGCCAGGTTTGTGGGGAAGAGTCCCTTGTACCAATCAACATGTGGCAAGGTGCTTTGGGGTGGGGGCAGAACCCCTGGCCCAAAGCACACTTCCCCCCCAAAGTTGAGGACATGTGGCCTGGTATGGTTCAAGAGGGAGGGGGGCGCTCGTCACATCTCTTTGCTGACCTGCCGGGCTGCTTGCTCGGATAAGGGTCTGGTAGGGATTCTGGGAGGGGCCATATTGCCATTTTTTTAAATTTTGGCTGGGGGTCCCCTCCAAATCTATACTAGACCCAAAGGGCCTAGTGTAAAACTGGGGGGACCCCACACCGTTTTTTTTTTTCACAATTTTATTTTGCTGGCAATTTTTTCTACACATAGCTGTCGATGGGGAGCCCTGCTGACAGCTGATGATTCATCAGTTGTTAAGGATGCTGTGGCTGGCTTCCCGGCCCACTCCTTAGCAACCAGCAACATTCAGTGTGTTTATAGTGTGTTAAAAGAGGGAAAAAAAGTAAAAACACATGAATGCAAGAAAACGGCATGCAAAAATGCTAACAAAATTAGGGTTTAAAAATGCAAAATGCACTGCAAAACGTGCCTAAAAACGCATTAAGTGCAGCCGCATGGATGTGAACTAAAGAAGAATCACTATACCTTTAATGAAGCAATTGATAGGTTAATCTTGTTTGATTTTTAAATGTGATGGATGAATTTTAGTTTGCAAATGTTATATAATACTGATGGGTGAATCTTGTTTGATTTGTGACAGCTGAATCTTGTATATGATTGGAATAAATTATGTTTTAAAGTAATACTAAACACACACTGTTTAACCACTTCAGCCCCGGAAGGATTTGCCCCATTAATGACTAGGCCAGTTTTTGCGATACGGCACTGCGTCACTTTAACTGACAATTGTGCTTTCATGCGACATACCCAAACAAAATTTACGTCCTTTTTTCACACAAATAGAGCTTTCTTTTGGTGATATTTTCTAATCTCTGCGGTTTTATTTTTTTGCACTATAAGCAAAAAAAGAACACCAATTTTTCAAAAAATAAATATTTCCTGGTGCCTTCCATGGCAGCATACCAATGGTTGTGGCTCCGCCCCCAATCAACCCACAGGACCAATTACAACTCTATTAAAAGAAAGATTCCGTCCCTTCATACACCATTCTTTTTTCTGTCCTCAAACCCATAGGATCGTGGATCACTTGGAATCAGCCTTACCGTGCCGCTATATGGCACCACCATTACAGGTTCATGCTCTCCTGTATATGGAGTCCCATAACTTGGGCTGCTAAATGCGCCAGAAAATTTGGGAACCCATTTTTCAGTGGATCTTTTCTGGGTCTGGAGTTCAGGTATTTCCTCTATCTATTGAAAGAAACTGCTCTGGATGTAAACTGCCTCCCACAGACGTATACAGCATTGGGTGACACGGGGAATGGGTGTCACTATGCTTACTTGCTTCAGTGATTAGGGATTTGCTGCAGATGTTTATGTTTTAACCACTTAACGACCCCTTCACGCAGATATATGTCGACAGAATGGCACGGCTGGGCACATCAACGTATAGGTACGTTGTCCTTTAAGCCCAGCCGTGGGGTCGCGGTCCGAAGCTCCGTGACCGTGACCGCGGGACTCGCGGACCCGACGGCCGCTGGAGTCCCGCCATCGGTCTCCGGAGCTGAAGGACCGGGAGAGCCGTGTGGCGGTGTGGCGGTGTCATCTTCACTGTGGCGGTGTCATCGATCGTGTGATCCCTTTTATAGGGGGACACAATCGATGATGTCACACCTACAGTCACACCCCCCTACAGTTGTAAACACACTTGAGGTCACACATAACCCCATCAGTTAACTCCCAAACTGCAACTGTCATTTTCACAATAAACAATGCATTTTAAATGCATTTTTTGCTGTGAAAATGACAATGGTCCCAAAAATGTGTCAAAATTGTCCGAAGTGTCCGCCATAATGTCACAGTCACGAAAAAAAAAAGGCTGATCGCTGCCATTAGTAGTAAAATTTTTTTTTATAAAAATGCAATAAAACTATCCCCTATTTTGTAAACGCTATAAATTTTGCGCAAACCAACCGATAAAGGCTTATTGCGATTTTTTTTACCAAAAATAGGTAGAAGAATACGTATCGGCCTAAACTGAGGAAATTTTTTATTTTTTTATATATTTTTGGGGGATATTTATTATAGCAAAAAGTAAAAAATATAGCATTTTTTTCAAAATTGTTGCTCTATTTTCGTTTATAGCGCAAAAAATAAAAACCGCAGAGGTGATCAAATACCATCAAAAGAAAGCTCTATTTGTGGGGAAAAAAGGACGCCAATTTTGTTTGGGAGCCACGTCGCACGACCGCGCAATTGTCAGTTAAAGTCGCAAAAAGGGGCAAGGTCCTTTAGCTGCATTTTGGTCCGGGTCTTAAGTGGTTAATGACACTCACTATCTTTCTTTGGATTTCTGGGCTCCGCTCCCCGCAATCCAGAGCACTATCATGCAACCATGTCCTTTCTTCCCCTCGCAGTTGAGCCTGGTCCTGGTCCTGCTGCTCCCATGCTGGATAGTACGTGTTGCGCTTTGCGCGCGTCCTCCATGTTTAGCTTATTCCCGTGTCGCGGAGGCCTGACGTCATTCGGCGCATGTGCGATGGCCTTGTAAAGCCATTGACGGCCATCTTGGTTCACCCAGAAAGCCCATCTGTATAAAGGAAGCTCAATGCCTACATTATGGCAGCAGCTTTCCTCAGGGAAACATCTTTTTTCCTATCGTTCTGGTTTAAAAAAAAGAGAGGAGGCATAGGGCAGAGTCCTTAGGGTCAATTTTCTCATTATGAACCCAGTTAAACATAAATTATGCTATTATTTTGTGAATAATCGACAGTAGGAAAGTGTTTTTTTATCCAAGTGTCAGTTTTAGATTGTTGTATCTGTTTAATATGGATGTTTTTGTGACTATATGTGTTATGCTTACATACATGTATGCAGGTATACAGTTTTTTTTCCCATCATTCTGACCTTTTTTTTTTTTAACTCCAAGGGATACATAAAAAGGTTAACCCCTTTGGTTCTCCTTTCTGACATCCATTCCCCGCCGGCCAGTATCACAAAAAGATCCTCGACATACCACTAGGTAAGTGGCTGCAACTGCCAGGTAAGTTCAAATAAAAGAGTACTCGGGTATCCTGTTTGGGGGGAAAACAGAATCTCTGTCTTTCCTCTCTTACAGCCTGCAGCATCAATCAGAACATGAAGAGGAGGATAAGAGGTCCAAGGCTCACAATGCCTCAAAGAGAATACACTCTTTTCAACCCACCCACCTCATGGCCGCAAGCCTTTTCATTCGGCTAGAAAACCTCCCTCTCCACATCGTACTGCCCACCCCAAAGGCAGAGCCTGCTGGGTCTGCGGAAACGATGCACTTCCCAAAAAATTGGTCTGCAGTTCCTGTTTTCTAGAAGCAGCCAGAGATAAGGAAAAGGAGGAGCAAGAACCATTAACCACCTTTTAAAAGCTGATAAGGGACTCAATCCATGAGTTAGCTTGTTCCAGAGATCCTGCTACCCTTTCACCAAGTGGAAGCTCCGTGGAAAATCCAGTCCGGCAAGCAAACGCAGAGATCAGTACGGGCGAAACTGGAGAACTATCATTAGAAGGAGGCCCGTCCTTTTGCTCTGGATTACCAGAACCACAAAAAAGCAGAAGGTGGAAGGAGGGCCGGTCGCCTATAACCATCCGTGCAAACTATACCCCCCAGATGATCAAAACGCACAGCCATTTGTTTCCTCACCAGCAGGGGTCACCTCTGCTAGTGAATTAGCAAAAAATGCGACACTGCCCTCGGAGGATGCAGCATTTCTAGAAAATATGCTGGATCGCAGGAGGGATTCTGTCCTCAAGAGTGTTTATCAGGCAGCTGATGGGGCATGTAAATCAGCAGCCGCTTTAGCCTCGGCCTCCAAGATGACAAAGGCATGGTCTATCGATTTTGAAGTTGCCTTGAGACGGGGGGCTGAGCCAGATGATATCATCAAGTCACTGAAGGAATTAAAGATGGCTTCAGACTCTATGACAAAGGCAGCAGCTGATACATTGAAATGTTCCGCTCAAGCCCTACTGCATACAGTATCTGCCAGGGAATATAGGGAAACCTGAAGGGACCCCCAGGCTACAATCTTAAATGAAGGGAAACAGGAGGATACATCTAGTTCTCCCAGGAATCGAATGCCCTTTTGACTTTCCACCCATCCAGGCTGGGCCAGGGGGAGAGCTCGGCTTAGAACTACTGCTCTAGTCGGGCAGGGGAGAAAAGCCTCGTGCAATTCATTCCCATTGGCCTTTCCTGGAGATCCTGGTGCATCCGGCTCGTAACTAATTTTTCTCCACACCAAGTCCCTCAAGTCCGAGGATAAGATGTAAAATCCTGCTCCAGATTGTACAGAAGTTGATACATCAGGAAAATCGGCTCCAAAGTCTGGAAAAATGAGTTACTATTGTCCAATGCTCTCTACATCCCAAGGTATTGGGGAACCGGATCTACAGGGTAAAGTCTACTTTTAATCGCGTTAGACCCAGATCCTTTACAGAAGTGCCAACGGCAGTTTTCGCTCCAGGTTAGGAGAGGAAGATGTATAGTCCACACTAACGAGACGATATACAAGCCCTGTCTCATCTCAAGGAAGCTCTCAAATCTCATCTACACCTAAAAGGGTGACATCTCTCCTCAAGGAAAGACCCCCCTATCCATGCTTGAGAAGGAAGGACTATAGCAAGCAGAGCCATATTGGCAACAGAGAGTCTGGGTCGCCGTTGGGTCATTCTCCTCCTACACCCCAATGGTGCAGTGAGGCGCAGTTACATTCCTGCACATGTTTACAAAGGTTTTTCTTTCGAAGGAAGATCTCAGAAGGTTCTATTCACAGAGGCGGTGAAATTTGGCATGTAGTGGTACACAAGTCCTCTCTTTTGGAGGAATCACTGCTAGATAGGCCTCATCCCTTGGTCTATTCCAGCATCAGATACAGGTCATCTGGATTAGAGCATCAACTTAGATGATTCGTTAGCTCAGCATTGCTGCCAGTTAAATACCGAGAGGTTAATATCCAGCATTCACAAGCCAGGGGCTTCTCGCATCCCGCTTAAGCATCCTCCCTGAAGAGGCGAATCCATCCTTGTCACAAGTAGGCAACATGTCGGCCTTAACCTATGTCCAGGGTTAAGGGGGAACACGCACAACAGGTCATCGTCCATCAAAACCTTCTCGATGGTACTCCAGGTCAGAGGTTTCCTTTCACCAACCTCAGAACTTCTTTTAGTCCAGTTCTAAAAAATCATATGTCAGGTCGCCTATCAAGGGGAATACCAGTAGCCACGATCGGCCTTTAAACCAACAGCTTTTTCCGATGGGTCTGTCTTCATGGGGCAGTCCTTTAATAATCTTTTCCTTCTCCTTTCGGGATACAGACATTGAAGCACCTCGTTCCTTCATTGACACGGATGGATGCCCTCTTATCCAACTAGATGCCAACTCCTGACAGTAGAGTGAGTTGCTCTCACGGCTACAGTGCCTTGATTCATTAAGAAGATCTTGGGTCACTCTGCCAATCAAACTTTCCCTTCTACGGTCCTTTAGCATTTCTAGAAACGCACAATCGCATGTCCTGGGAAACCCTGCTCCCATCCACATTCAGAGTCTCTGGAGTGGATCACACAAAAAGATTGAGCAGAGGAAATTAGGAAAGTGGAGTTGCGCTCATGGATTTAATTTGGCTTCAGGCCAGAAAGTCTTTGGCACCTATAACAAGGCGGTGAAGTGAGATCTGCCTTCAGCCACTCGCATGCATGCAAGAATCTTCTCTATAAGATATTACTCTCAAAACTGTTTTTTTTTTTCAAGTCCCTTGTGTTACGTTCCTTTTTTGTTTTGGCAAGGTGGTATCGCAAGATCATACCTAGAGTTTCTTCTACAAACCACCTTATCCAGGAATAGATACCTCCAGCTTCTGTGGAATGTTCCTGCAATTCTGAACTGCACAAGCTAGTTAGGGAAGGTTCTCGCAATCTTCTCATTAGTCTGACACAAACTTATCATAATACTAACATGCTTCTTTTAAAAGAAGAAGAGAGAAAAGAGAAAGAAAGGCAACTTTGGAAACCTGTTCGTTTTTCATTCAGGGAATGTATCGGGGCTGGTGGGAAAGAGAGGCTTTTCAGGCTTTTCAGCCATCAACTCTGTAATTAAGATTAAAATATTTTTGCAGCAACCCACCCTGTAAAGCGAGTTATTAACTATTGGTATGCTGCCATGGAAGGCACAAGAAAAACAGAAAATTGTACTTACCTTTCCGTAGTTTTCCTTTCCTGGTGCCTACCCATGGCAGCATCCCTCCTCCCTTTCTATAGTTATTTTGTTTTTGTTTGAGTCTAGTTACAAGAATGGTGTATGAAGGGACGGACTTTTATAGAGTTGTAATTGGTCCTGTGGGTTGATTGGGGGCAGAGCCACAACCATTGTTATGCTGCCATGTGTAGGCACCAGGAAAGGACAATTATGGAAAGGTAAGTATACAATTTTTATTTTTTTTTACTTTTTGCTATAATAAATATCCCCCCAAAAATGTAGGAAAAAAAAAATAATTTCTTTTTAAAACGCATTAAAGGATTTTGATTGGTTTGTGCAAAAGTTATACTGTCTAGAAAATAGGGAATGGATTTATGGAATTTTTATTAATATTTTACTGCGATTCACGCAGGAGAGCCTGCCGCTGTATATATATGGGAGCCGGTCGGGAGTGGTTAATTTACAGTATGCCTTCTCTTTCTGTATATGGATAATGGTGCTGTAATTATTTTACAAAAAATAAAATAAAAAATCCACATACAAAACTGCTTTTGGAATAGAATACAAAATCAAAATAAATGATTAATATCAATAAACTGTTTAAAATCCTCATACAAATATATATATATATATATATATATATATATATATATATATATATATATATATATATATATATATATATATATATATATATATATATATATATATATATATATTTCTGTGTCACACCCCTTTAGTCTGTGTCTCTTGTTTATATGTGCTTAGAATAAGAAGGAGAGGCATTTATAGTTGTGTGTGGAAGCGATTGGGTGGCTGCTGTGGCTGGAATCTGTAAAACCCCCCACCTCCAGTAATATAAAGGTTATGATGGTGGTGGTGGTAAAAGGGTTACAAATTATACATATTTCACTTATCGCTTAGCTTTCCTGAATGCAGGAGTATCAGTGTGAATGAGGCATTGGGATCAGGAAAATAATATGCATAAAAGATTTAGTCTAAGCGGAGTAATGTTGCCCTAAGCATTTAAAGGCTCTGCCCATACAGGCTCACATGACCTCCAGTTTCCTTTTAGCATAGACACTTTTCTTGTTCTAATTTTGAAATTACTATATATATATATATATATATATATATATATATATATATATATATATATACTGTATATCTCTGTTTTGATTATTGTACCTATGCATAACCTTAAACAGCAACAACAAAGACATGTATAATAGACATTTGAAGGTTTGAAGGGGTTGCAATAAAGGGAATACCTAAGCATTCTATTTCTCTTTTCTTATCACAAGAGAAAATACTAGCCCATTCCTTCCTTTGTGTACCTGGAAAGTTATTTGCTCTTTGAATGTTACATTCTTTTTTTTTTTTATCTGTACTGAGTTTGATTGGTGAGGCTGCAGATTTTACCATCTGCAGTTTTCAATGGACTGAGTTTCAAACATAAGGTTATCAAAAGAGGGTATGAAACTGAGAGGCAGTTGGGAAATCTGCCGCTCAGAAAAGGAAATGGCAAATGTTTTTTAGTGTTTTCATCCAGACATGTGTCCCCTTAGTCAGTGACATAGCTGCTCTAATGTTGCCATGGTGAATGCTTCTAATCATTCCTACATATGACAGGCTCCTATTTGTCTGCTTTCCCATGGGTGTAAATTTCCAGGCTTAAAAAATCCATGTGAGAATATCATCTACCATGCAGATGTTTCTCTGCTTTAGAATATCAGGCAGCTGCGTGTGCCATCGTAGACAGCTAATTGGAGACTGCATCATAGGAACAGAGGCATAATTATGGCATAAATACACATCCTCTGGTGCATCATTGTATCTCTATTAACAGAAAATTTTAAACAGTGCTCAGAGTGTAATTAGTGTAGTTGATAAAGTTGTAAAACATGTAAATAAGGGAAATAGCAGGTACGTGGCCAATCCACAAGCCAGCACTGGGGGATGCAGATTATTGCCTATTTAGAAATAATTAGCAAGGCTGCGTTAACAAAGTCTGTGTCCAACGGAAGCAAGGCAAACATTTATTCTGGTAACAGCTCTTTCTGTGCTAGCCATGAAAATCTACTAATATTGGTAATTTAGCCCTCATTACCAGTGGATAAAGCATGAAAAGAGCTCAGACATGAAATATGACAAGTAATATTAATTTTTATTCCAGAGAAAGGGAAGCTTTCTTGAGCTGCATGCTGATTTCTCTGCAGGGCATCAGCAGAGTGTGGGTAGGAGGTAGCGGATAGCTGGTAGCTGAGAATTCAGGATATGGAGCTGCTTCACTGCTGGAGGTCCCCCCCAGGGTGCTTATGACAGTAGCTGATGAGCCATGCTTCTGTAAGTGCCCAGTCAAACACTGGGTCATTCTCAGAATTTAATGGAGAAAAAAAAAGCTCTGTTATAGAAGAGGCTCTTACAGACGCATGATAACTTTTATATGCTATTGTGGTTTTCTAATGTATGTCTGTTTTATTTCATCTGCCAAATCACTGCCTTTAAGAGTGTTCATTGAACACGGTATAGATTAAAAATATTAAGAGGTGCCGAACACATATGTCTCTATCCTTGAAAGCTGTCAAACAGTAAAACATAAATTATGAAAATATTAAGGAGTGAATGTTGTATGTTAAAGATTCCAGTTTCTAAATGAATCTTATTAAAGGGTGTTTATGTGATGTTTTCCTTAAAGGCAAAAAGAATACATTTGGGCTCCTTATAATTGCAAAAATAAATGTTATGCTTATTTTTTATCAGTACAAAGAAGTTGGCACGTTTCTTTAAAAAAAAAAAATCCTTTATAACTATGCACCAAAATTAAATTCAAATTTGAAATTGAAAGCGTAAGGTTTTGTCTTCAGAAATGACCCAAAACTCTACAACATGTGGCAGACATATACCAGAATTTCTGAAAATGTAATATTAATGTTTTACTGAATGCTTAAAATGTATTTTATTTACATATTTATAAGATTTATGATTGTAATATTTGCTTGTTTTTACATATTGCTGACTGTAATTGATCACTCTGGCCGGGATTCAGAAAGGACTTACGACGACGTATCTCCAGATATGCCGTCGTAAGTCCAAATGTGCGCTGTCGTATCTATACGCTTATTCAGGAAAGCAGATACGCCTGAATTTTGGCAAGATACGACCGACGTAAGTCTCCTATGCCGTCGTATCTTGGGTGCATATTTACGCTGGCCGCTAGGGGCGCTTCCGTTGATTTACGCATCAAATATGTAAATGAGCTACATACGCCGATTTACGAACGTACTTGCGCCCGTCGCAGTAAGCTTAAGTAAGGCGTACGTCCGGCCTAAGTTTACCCCTCATAAAGCAGGGGTAAGTCATGTTAAAGCGGGAGTTCACCCATTTATTATTTTTTTTTTTCTCCCCTTAGATTCCTGCTCGTTCGGTCTAGGGGAATCGGCTATTTGTATTAAAATATGAGCAGTACTTACCCGTTTTCGAGATGCATCTTCTTCCGTCGCTTCCGGGTATGGGTCTTCGGGAGCGGGCGTTCCTTCTTGATTGACAGTCTTCCGAGAGGCTTCCGACGGTCGCATCCATCGCGTCACTCGGAGCCGAAAGAAGCCGAACGTCGGTGCGGCTCTATACTGCGCCTGCGCACCGACGTTCGGCTTCTTTCGGAAAATCGTGACGCGATGGATGCGACCGTCGGAAGCCTCTCGGAAGACTGTCAATCAAGAAGGAACACCCATTCCCGCAGCCCATACCCGGAAGCGACGGAGAAGATGCATCTCGAAAACGGGTAAGTACTGCACATATTTTAAAACAAATAGCCGATTCCCCTAGAGAAAACGAGCAGTAATCTAAGGGGAAAAAGTGCCCTCTAAGGGTGAACCCCCGCTTTAAGGTATGGACGTCGGAAACGTCGGAACAGCCGTCGTATTTTACGTTGTTTATGTAAGTCGTACGTGAATGGGGCTGGGCGTAGGTTATGTTCACGTCGCATGAATGGACCCGGCGTATCTTAGGGAGTAAATTCAACATGATTCTGAGCATGCGCGCTCATGCGCCGTTCGTTCGGCTATGCATTTACATGTGGTCACGCTTTATTATAATACAACACGCCCACTGCCTTGCTACTTTGAATTACGCGGGCTTACGCCGGCCCATTTACGTTACGCGGAAATATGGGAGCAAGTGCTTTGTGAATACTCAGCTTGCCTCTCAATGTTACGTTGGCGTAGCGCATATGAGATGCGCTATGCCTATCTAAAGATGCGCCGATCTCTCTGAATCCCGGCCTATATCTTTTATAATGTGTGGCCTACTATCATTACCAACTTTGCATAAACTCGCTGGAAAGCCAGTGACCTAAAATTATGAAGGTGCTATTAAGTCTATCATTGTTTTTCCCATGTCAATGCAATGGTCAATGTCAATGTCAGATGCGGGGAAGAAAAAAAGGATATCGTGGAATTCTAAGAATTACCAGCACGCTGGTCAATATTGCAAGAAGACTAGTCATTTGATCTAGAGATAGGAAAGCCGACATCTTTCACAATATGGGGTAAACACTCCTGGCACTTAAAAAAAAGTAAAACCTACTCTCCAGCAAAAAGCAGGTTATCACTTAGGGCTTTAGCAACAATTTCTTTAGCAGTTAAAAGATAGCTAAATCAGTCCCCTCTAAATAAATACTTACTGCTGACACATGTAACTTTAGGATCACTTTGGGGTTGAATTACTAGGCAAAAAGACTGTTGACCTTGCAAGAGAAGCTAGAAAATTTAATTTTGCTTGAAAATTCCACCCAGAGCTTAAGGAATGAGGTGAAGCTTTACTGAGTTTCATCTTCTAATAATGTTCAAGCAAACATTTTTATTTTTTTGGAATGCGGCTCCATAAACACACATCAGGAGAGAGCAGACACTGTGTATCCCCATAGCAAATAGCTTGCTATGGGGACACACAAACAAGAGGAGGAGCAAAGATTGCCAGCAGGGGACCCAAGAAGAGGAGGATCAGAGCCACTCTGTGCAATACCATTGCACAGAGCAGGTAAGCATAACATATTTTTTTTTAACTAACCTTTAGTAACACTTTCAAGTACCATTTAGCTCCAAATTTGAGCACAGGTACAAAAAGTAGTGTTGATTGTCACTTTAAACAAGCTGTTAGCAGACATCAGCACTACTTGGAGCCTCTTAAATTCTTTCTAAAGCCTTTTGGCAAATTGATTAAAGTGACACTCCCTAAAGATTTGCGTATAACATTTTCCAAACAGGAGATGAAGGATGCTTTAAAGGAAAAAGCCCCTCAAAGCTTTCTGAAAGCTTCATTAAATCGTGTTGTTCACACTGCTCTTATAAAAGCTGAAACCCATGTGAAACAGGCATTAGAGTGCCAAAAAACTCACAGAGGCAAAACAGTTGTTAAAAAAAGGGCTAAAAATAACATAAAATTACATAAGCACTCCCCTGCTAAGAAATTAATCCATGGAGCATCCAGTCAGCAACTGAAGTCAGCAACTGAACCCCAAGTATATGGGCAAGTAATTCATTTAAAAAATAAGACAGAGCATAGTTTAGGCTGAAAGTAAAAATCTTCAGTCAGATATGAGGGGCTGGCAGTTACATGCTAAGCGCTAGTTTCCATGGGTATATATATATATATATATATATATATATATATATATATATATATATTGTATACCGTATATTGTATACTGTATGTATATACTTAGGAAAAAAACAAGAAGCGCCAATCTAAGTGCAGTGAGCCATAGTTTTATAAATAAATGAATAAAAACAATGACATGGCTACTCACAAAAGGAGAATAAATACGGGCACTGAGTAAGATGCAAAGCCTGGGGTCACAAAGGTGTCGTCATCTGTGGAAATCCATGTCCAGGGCAGCTACACGCAGTTTCAAAGCTGTGAAACTCCCTGGACTCCCACGTCACTTCCGGTGCGACGACGGAACGCTGCGCTCCACAGTGGAGCGCATGCCGCATCCTATCATCTCCACTGGTCTCCAGAGTCCAATGTGTGTAACAGTCTCAGCGTGTAGCTGCCCTGGACATGGATTTCCACAGATGACGACACCTTTGTGACCCCAGGCTTTGCATCTTACTCAGTGCCCGTATTTATTCTCCTTTTGTGTGTAGCCATTTCATTGTTTTTATTCATTTATTTATTAAACTATGGCTCACTGCACTTAGATTGGAGCATCTTGTTTTTTTCTTGTGATTCCTCCAGAAGTTTGCTTCTGCTTCAGGTGCTGCCGCCAAGTGACTTCCATAGCCACGATTATACACCACCATTATACATTTCTACTAAGACTTTCCTTGGACATTAGCCCTAATCGTGGACTCTTATTGATTGATGATAATTATTTTATATACCTCTTTTTATTTTCATTATTATTGTTTGTATGCATTATTGGATTGTGCGCCACATACCATTTTCTTTACATTGTATGTATATACTTAGCTGTGTGTAACATTATTCCCTAATCTGCATCCAGATGTCACAGACTATAGCTGAAGATCACCTTGATGTTTTATTTCTATCTCATGGTCTTGACATTGAGGCATATTTTACATTTTCTTGTGCAATAAAAGACTGGTAGGTAAGACTGATAAATTAAGTTTGATGCTTAAGGGGATATACTGTATATCAAGTGCCTTATGGCAACCTATCTTTATATGTTTTGATTGCGCTTGTTGTTCTTACATAGTCTAAACAGTAAAATAGGTTTCAAGCTAAACTTTTACACAGAGATAAAATAGATGGACCGCAGTATGTGGCTTGATTATGGGATAGATTGCATTATTTTCTTCCTCCTCAAGGATGCATAGCAACCACTTATTTTTATAGTGCTGCTCATACATCCTTTTCCTCCTCCTCTTCAGCTAATCCCACCATAACTCCACCAACAGATGACAGATTTCACTATTGCTATCCCCATGGCATGTTCACAGAGCTCTGCATTGTTTTTTACATTCGTTTTTTTAACATACCTGTATCTGCTGCTGGGGTGGAAGAAAAATAAATTGAGATGTCACCCCTTTTGCCCAGCATCTTGGTGTCAGCTTTTCCAAATACTTCATTATGCAAGTTTGCAGCCCGTTAGTCCATAGTTTCAGGTACCAAGCCACCACTTGTTTTCACAGAAGGCTTTATGTAAGCCACAATTATTTTTCACAAAAAGTCATCATTGACTCCCACCAGCATGTAGAATGTCATTAGAAAGCGGGATGCAGAGGAGAAATATGAGGAGGAAAAGGGTTGCAGTGCTAGCTTTAGAACATATGAGTGTTGGGGGGTGGCAGCGACAAGAGGAGGAAATTGAGGGTGACTTCAAGGGGTATATTTCCACTCTCCTGATGTTAGCCCAAAATGCAGCATTTTATGGATGTGCTGATACAACCTCTTTGCCACATTTCCTGAAGGTGGTCAGATACCCATGCACTGGATTCATAGCATCTGGGTGAAACAAGGAGTGGGAAGCCAACAGTTTGTGAAATAAGATTGAAAAGTCAGAAACATGACCTTTGATAATGCTGAAAGCCAAATTATGGTCCAGACCCAGCTATTTTTCCACTGTCATCCCTATTGTTTTACATTATTTGAACATTTATATTTTTCTATTTTACTTTTGAAGCAAACACACCCGGGATGGCAAGACTGTAACTAAATTTCTTACAAGCGATTGTAGCCACGGACTATTAGGTGGGTGTAGAGAATGTTCCACTGCCAAGAAAATGCCCAATATGTACTTGAGGTACTAGCCTGCCCTGCTGCATTTGTCATGTCAGAGAAGGCTTTTACTGCAATGGTTGTTTTTTTCGAACTGAGAAGCTTTTTTTAACCTCTTGAAGACCCCCATGGTAAATCACTTCCATACCAGACCAGGCTGCGATACTTTGATAAATGCTTGGTCATACAACACTGTACCTTAATTCATTTTTGATAAAGAGATAGTTGTAATAACCACTGTGTTTTATTTAAAAAAACTGTTTAATTTAGTTTTTGTCTTAAAAACTTTGCAATAAAAAATTTTTGTTCATAAGTTTGGGCCAAAATGTACCCTGCTACATTTATTTGGTGAAACATAGTTACATAGTTACTGATTAAGTTTGTAGTATTTAAACTGCATGGAATGGAAGTTCTAGAGACTACATACCATGAAAAATATATATTACTCATCGGTTGGTAA
This sequence comes from Rana temporaria, assembly GCF_905171775.1. Taxonomy (NCBI): domain Eukaryota; kingdom Metazoa; phylum Chordata; class Amphibia; order Anura; family Ranidae; genus Rana; species Rana temporaria. The sequence goes on from NC_053492.1 coordinate 250,872,446, forward strand.
AACCCAGTATGGGACCTGGGACCCAGAGATTTTTTATAGAGCTCTGGTAGGGATGAAATTTCCAATCCTGGGTCTTTGTTTTGTACATAATCAGCACACTAATTGGGCAGATGTATGCAAGGGTTTTTATAGAGTGAGGATAAGGGTTCTGGACACCACCTCGGCAGACGGAGTAGATCTTTGCCCAGAAGTCAGGAGAGCCCTACCTAGGAGAGACAGGTGGAAGCCAGAGCAGCAAGGGCCTGCAAGAACCACATGTATAAATATCATGAGGATTTTCATATCATGTAGGATTTTCCTGGTACCGTCACAAGACTTTACAACAACATGTTTTGTGGATTGCCCGCTTCTTCAGGAGAGCGCAGATGGAATAACAAAGAAACTAGATAATAGGGAATGTAGAGAAATTAAACAAATATAAGTAAGCAAACAGCAACATTGAAAACAATGATACATATCCCATATCTACTATGGGAAAGTTATTTACTTTGTAAATAGAGTAGCTACCTTATAGGCTCGGCCATCAAACTAGAAAGGGCAACTGCGGTCATATACAACAATATCATAATGAGGTGTAGTAACAACAGAAGCAGAGGTCAATTCGTGAGGGACAGTAGGGACAAAAGTAATGTGTGTAATCCCTTATTCTATCGTTGGTGTATACTCTGCATTTTTAGGGGGGTCTTTCGTTTGTTTGGGTAGAAGAGAGTGGATCAAGGAAATGTCTCTCATGTGACCTGCTAAATACATAAGATTAAAGACTTTCTGGTACAGGGCTTTCTTGTTAAATTAGGACTGTTACAGTTTCTTCTTGATATTTTAGTAAGGAGTTGTGGGCTTATATATGAGATGTGAATTGTATATGGTCAATTGAAATGAGTAGGTGGACACTTGTATCAGTAAATGGATCTTCTGGTTGCTAGGTTGGGCTTCAATATATGTTTGTTGAAATCAACACTTCCTAAATATAGATCATAATCATTAATGCAAAGAGGTTTTTGTCTCTGCATTTGCATTGAGGTAGCTTAGTGAATAGATGAGAGGACATAAACATCTTGCCTACCCTTCCATTATCTTGCTAAAGTTCCTCATTGCACAAAGTTGCTGATTTTCCCCTCTTCAGCTTTGTGGTGACAAGAATTTGTCAAAAATAGGAGCTATTCCGGTCTGTGTCTTCTTCTCTACTTATTACCAGATCCAGATTCTCATCTTTGTCCACCATACATGTTAACTAAATTTTTTTGTTATTTTTATTATGTTCATGAATAACTTGTTGCAAGCTGTTAAATCATCCTTGCCATATTATCAGCCAATCATCTATAAACCTCTTGTACATTATTAATTGCTGAGGTTTCTTTCTGAATGCATTTTCCTCCTCCCATTTTAATTATAAATATTTGCTATGCTGGGACAAAATGTAGCTTCCATAATAACCACATGTATCTGATTATAAAACTGCCAAGTGTGTATATTACAGAGCCCCCACCCTGAAGCATAGGCTAGTAAAAAGTGTTGTGGACCCTCTGGTTAATAAAAAGTTAACTTTTTTTGAGGGAAGTGGCTTTTTTGCCTGTGGAAGGTGCTATAGTTGCCACAAAGTCAAGACGTATATAAAAAGAAGATGACGTTTTAGATCACATGTTTACCATTACTTCATCAATCGTTTTTAAAAAAAAAAAATCATTTTTTTCTGGGGGAACTTGGGGGAACTCAGTTCCACCACCTTTGGATCAGACCCTTTGGTGCCTGCTCACCACAATCACTTGTAAACACAGAAGTCTGGTTTCTGTGTTTACAAGTGACAGCTCTGCACTCTTTGTGTAACCCCCTGAAGTCTGCAGTCTGTATGTAATGCAATTCCGGTATTTAATGCCCCTTTAAGACCCTTCTACTGTTTTTGAAATCTGAACGGGTCGTGGTTGAGTTCCTGCACCTATTTTCTGAGAAAAAAAGCTCTGATTCTTTCTAATATTTTTTTATTGCTGATCTTGTACAGGGAGTGCAGAATTATTAGGCAAGTTGTATTTTTGAGGATTCATTTTATTATTGAACAACAACCATGTTCTCAATGAACCCAAAAAACTAATTAATATCAAAGCTGAATATTTTTGGAAGTAGTTTTTAGTTTGTTTTTAGTGTTAGCTATTTTAGGGGGATATCTGTGTGTGCAGGTGACTATTACTGTGCAGAATTATTAGGCAACTTAACAAAAAAAAAATATATACCCATTTCAATTATTTATTTTTAACAGTGAAACCAATATAACATCTCAACATTCACAAATATACATTTCTGACATTCAAAAACAAAACAAAAACAAATCAGTGACCAATATAGCCACCTTTCTTTGCAAGGACACTCAAAAGCCTGCCATCCATGGATTCTGTCAGTGTTTTGATCTGTTCACCATCAACATTGCATGCAGCAGCAACCACAGCCTCCCAGACACTGTTCAGAGAGGTGTACTGTTTTCCCTTCTTGTAAATCTCAAATTTGATGATGGACCACAGGTTCTCAATGGGGTTCAGATCAGGTGAACAAGGAGGCCATGTCATTAGTTTTTCTTCTTTTATACCCTTTCTTGCCAGCCACGCTGTGGAGTACTTGGACGTGTGTGATGGAGCATTGTCCTGCATGAAAATCATGTTTTTCTTGAAGGATGCAGACTTCTTCCTGTACCACTGCTTGAAGAAGGTGTCTTCCATAATCTGGCAGTAGGACTGGGAGTTGAGATTGACTCCATCAACCCGAAAAGGCCCCACAAGCTCATCTTTGATGATACCAGCCCAAACCAGTACTCCGCCACCACCTTGCTGGCGTCTGAGTCGGACTGGAGCTCTCTGCCCTTTACCAATCCAGCCACGGGCCCATCCATCTGGCCCATCAAGACTCACTCTCATTTCAGCAGTCCATAAAACCTTAGAAAAATCAGTCTTGAGATATTTCTTGGCCCAGTCTTGACGTTTCAGCTTGTGTGTCTTGTTCAGTGGTGGTCGTTTTTCAGCCTTTCTTACCTTGGCCATGTCTCTGAGTATTGCACACCTTGTGCTTTTGGGCACTCCAGTGATGTTGCAGCTCTGAAATATGGCCAAACTGGTGGCAAGTGGCATCTTGGCAGCTGCATGCTTGACTTTTCTCAGTTCATGGGCAGTTATTTTGCGCCTTGGTTTTTCCACACGCTTCTTGCGACCCTGTTGACTATTTTGAATGAAACGCTTGATTGTTCGATGATCACGCTTCAGAAGCTTTGCAATTTTAAGAGTGCTGCATCCCTCTGCAAGATATCTCACTATTTTTGACTTTTCTGAGCCTGTCAAGTCCTTCTTTTGACCCATTTTGCCAAAGGAAAGGAAGTTGACTAATAATTATGCACACCTGATATAGGGTGTTGATGTCATTAGACCACACCCCTTCTCATTACAGAGATGCACATCACCTAATATGCTTAATTGGTAGTAGGCTTTCGAGCCTATACAGCTTGGAGTAATACAACATGCATAAAGAGGATGATGTGGTCAAAATACTCATTTGCCTAATAATTCTGCACTCCCTGTATTTATTGATAGAAGTAACTCTAGGGGGCATTGGTTTTTAGTAATACATATGCAGTACACTTATAAGAAAAATTTATTATTTTAAGATGTGTACTTTATTATTAATTGGTTTTTAATTTTAGGTATGGTAAATATATGAAATAGTTTTTAGCTCAGTAGGTGATTCTAGGGAGTATATTTATTCAAAATGCTATGGAAAATCTTGCTGTAAATGAATTAGGTATGATCTACGTACAACAAAATGGTACTGATACAGGTTAATAGTTATGTGCAATAATAACTCTAGAATAAATTAGGTAAGGTTAATAATAAAATGGTGCTGACATAAAGTTGTTGTTATATAATATAAGGCATTATGTGATGCAGTGAAAATCAGATGAGGCACACATAAAAGTAAAGCGAATTGCCAGATGGAAGAGTCTTTTAAGTTTAGTATGGTTATATTTAGAGAGAAAGTGGTGTGCAGGGGCGGATCTCCAAGAAATAGTGTCAATGCACACTGTATATATAAGTGACATTTAGAAAAAAGGTAAGAATGAATATTCAAAAGTCAGACACCACATCCCAGTAAGGGAGACAAAATTGGAGGGACTAGGGATCACTGGCCTTGTGACTTTAAAGGTGTCAAGTTGGCAACAGTAAGGTCACTAATGGACTCAAATGGAAATTTGAAAAAACTTTATTACAAAATTCATTAAAAAAAACATGAGACAATAGAATAGAGACAGTTGTTGTTCCCTTGGTAATACATTTAAACAGTGGAACAAAAAGTGCAGCGCTTATAAATGTGGTCAATGTAAATTCAACAATAAATATATAAAAAAATTGGTGAATAAAGTCCAAATAAAATCTCAGAGATGATGAAGGTAAATGAATCACTCCGGCAAGTAGATGCATTCACAGTTCAATAAATAAGTGATAAATAGGTGTAGCCACAAAGGGTCTATAGCTGTCTGAAGCAATCATCCAAAGCATCAACTGGAAAAGTAAACGAAATGGGTACTCTTACCGACAGGTGTGGACTCACATGCTATTACTAACAGCAAGTCTAAGGCCGAGTACTCACGAGCAAACATGTCCGTTCGAAATGTCCGACGGGCTGTTTCCGGCGTACAAGGCTGTTTTTTCATTTGGCCCGCTGGCTTGTACACACCAGCGGACGATATTTCCCTGCGGACCTGAACGCGTGCACGTAATCCACGTTTGACGTCACTATAAAGGGAAAGGCCAAAGTCAATGGCGACGCCCTCTGTTCCGCTTTTGCTAGTTACGGCTTTGCTCGTGTTAGTGAAGGTTTGGTTAGAGCTGATTCGCGCTTCTCGGTCTCCAGGCTTTAGCAGGTAGTATTTTCTCGTTCAGTGCGTGTGCTTGTGGGTACGTAGTTGGCATTCGGGTACAGGCGTGCAGTTCGTTCTGCTTAGCAGATTCGTACTGTGCGTTCGTATCTGTGTGTCGTGCGTTCTTTGCAGGTACCACTGGATTTGATTGTGCTTTCTGTTGGAGTGTGTTCTTGACTGACCAGCCGGCCGGTTTGAAGCCATGATGGAGCAGCAGCGTCAATTTTCGCGAGTTGGTGCTGTTTATGGGATGGCTGCTGGATATGTTCATTATTCCAGTACTTTGGCCAGAAACAGGGGGCGGAGGCGTTTCTGGACCAAGAATTGGTTGCGCCAGCGTGACCAGTTCTCACATATGCCTCTGCTTAGGGAAATCCAGGAGAATAATCCTAATGACTATAGGAATTTTCTCCGCATGACGGACCCCGTATTCAACAGTCTGCTGGATCTTCTGTCCCCCTATATCACGAGGCAGGACACTGTGATGCGCCAAGCCATCACGGCCGAGCAGAGGCTTATTGCCACGTTGCGGTACCTGGCGACTGGGAGGAGCCTGCAGGACCTCAAGTTCTCAACAGGCATCTCTCCGCAGGCGCTTGGGGTCATCATACCGGACACGTGTGCTGCCATCATTAAAGTTATGCACGAGGAGTATATGAAGGTAAGTTTCCTCATTTTAACCTCACAATGTGTCTTTAATAATGTGGCAAACTAACTTTTTATTTTATTTCCCAGATATGCTGTGTGTTTAACTAACGTTCCCTTTTCTCACTATGCATGTTGATATCAGCTTTTACATGTTCTTTTTATTTTGGCCTACCTGCATATTTTGATCTTACCCAATATTAACCTGTCCAGCATGCTATCTTCGGGCCAACCCCCACCATGCCACTATTTTTTTATTTTTTTGGTTTTCTAAAAACAGTTTAAACACCCCCCACCCCCCCTTCAAAGTGTTTTTGTCCCCATCAGAGGGCTGTGGAGTCTCTTATTAATTAATTGGCCCTATATATTTGTGCCCCGAAATTCTCCCTTCATAATTTGCAAATGCTATTTAAAAAATGTAAAGTTGCACAAGGATGCTTGTATGATTATGTTTGCAATGTTTATGTGCCAAAGTACTAAATCTCTTTTTTTGTTTGTCCCCACAGCTACCCTCCACACCACAGGAATGGCAGTCTGTGGCTTCCCAATTTGCCGAGCGGTGGGATTTTCCTAACTGCGGTGGAGCAATAGATGGGAAACACGTCCGCATTGTGCCCCCACCCCACTCGGGGTCCTACTATTATAATTACAAGGGTTATCATAGTATCGTGTTGATGGCGGTGGTGTCGGCACAGTATGAGTTTCTATATGTGGACGTGGGGAAGAACGGCCGGATGTCAGATGGGGGAGTGTTCGCACGGACTGATTTCTATGATCGTCTCCAAACTGGTGGTCTGGCATTGCCACCAGATGAAGATAATGTGGAAGGACTTCCGTTTGTGTTCCTAGCGGACGAGGCTTTTGGCCTTGGACCTCACCTAATGCGGCCTTTTCCCCAGAGGACCCTCACCTCAGAGAGGAGTGTGTTCAATTTTCGGTTGTCCAGGGCTCGGAGGGTAGTCGAGAATGCCTTTGGGATCCTCAGCAACCGGTTCCGCATGTTCCTGACATCGATACATTTGGCGGAATATAAATTGAACACCGTTATATTTGCCTGCTGCATTTTGCACAATTTTCTACGCAGGCACTCCCAGACGTACCTAGCCTCCATGGGCTCTGAGGCAGGACTACCCTCAGAGAACATTCCTGGCCTGGACACTGGTCGCGCTGGCTTGGCCCCCCAATCTGCTCGTGAGGTACGCGACAAATATGTTGAGTACTTCATGGGTCGGGGGGCCATTGCTATGCCAGATCATATTTCTTTCTAATTCGGCCCCCAAAGAAAGGAATATTCTCACAACTAATAAATAATTAGACCATTGGACTTTATACAGTTGTTTGTCATTACTGCTTTTTCTCTATTTTTCTGTCTTCCAGGTTATCTCCAAAAATAGTGCACTTCTAGTGCCAGATTTACTTACTCAGATGTATTAACTAACCACATTTGCACATTATTCACTCATCTACTAACTGGGTATTCAGTCTAGAAATAAGAAGCCACTCTTTTTTCTGCTTTTGATGTCTCATTTTTTTTTTTTATTTTAGTCATTTTTTAACAAGAAATGTGTATTTTTAGGCAGAAAACATTTCCTGCAAATTCTTGAGACAAAATATTGGCTTTTAATTATTTATTTTTTTGTCTTTATTGACAGTGATTATCAATAATAATGATCGAAACACAATGTAAGAATAATTTCACTGAAACTATACGCAAGAATTTTTGGGCTTGTCATTTGTTTGTGTCTAATTTTTTTTACAAGATTTTAACACAACACAAAACATTTTTTTTTTTTTACAAAAATTAGTTAACTTCTTTCTTTAGGTGAGATTTATTGTTCGTTTTGTGATCTGAAAATGGAAACATTTACAAACCAAAAAAGATCAACACCAAACAAAAATTTAAAAAATGAACAGCAGTCAGTCATATGGATGGTGTGCTTTCACACTGGAACACGCCAAAATTTCTAAATGCACACATTCAGTGAAAACTCGCCAAATGTCATTGGTTAAACAGACAAATGGCCACATGTGCTATCTGACATCATGGGTGATCAATGTCTGTGTTTTGTGGGAGCAAACCCTTCCTCTCAACTACTTGAGGATCGAGGAGGGGTTTGTACCCACAAAGCACAGACAATAGATAGTCTGTGATGGCAGCTAGCACATATTGGCACACTGTGTGTGCATTTAGAAATTTTGGCGTATTATAAAGTACAAAAATTAAAAAGGGTTTTGTGGGCGGGGGATGGGCGGGGGATGGGATTCTGTGGTTCAGTCTTTGACACGGCCCATCATGTCCATGATATTTTTGTAATTTTGGTTGATGACTAGCATCCTTTGTCGCATGTTCTCCATTTCCGTGCTACACTCTGAAATGACATTTCGCACATTCTGCTCCATGACTAGCATCCTTTCCTGCATAATGTCCATTTCCGTGCTGCACTCCATTAGTTGCTGTATAATGATAGAAGCACTTGCACGTGAAAAATGTGCTACTCCATCTTGATCCCCTAAAAAGAAACAAATTGGCATTCAAAATATGTAAATAATTTCCAGCCTATCTGCATATGTTTGGCCCTATTAATATAGGGGTGACACTGACCTGATGGCCTGATAATTTCCACATCCCCAATTTCTTCATCTTCTATCACTCCTCCTTCTTCCACCACCTCCCCATCATCTTCTATCACTCCTCCTTCTTCCACCACCTCCCCATCATCTTCGACTCCTCCTTCATCCATCAATCCACCTTCTTGCAATTTGCCAAATTGTTCTTCCGCCACTTGCCCTTCATCTGATATAAATTCTAAGTCCAAAATAACTTCTTCCTCCTCTCTTCCTTCCTCCTTTCTTCCTTCCTCTTCTCCTTCCACATCCTCTTCTCCTTCTACATCCTCTTCTCCTTCCACATCCTCTTCTCCTTCCACATCCTCTTCTCCTTCCACATCCTCTTCTCCTTCCACATCCTCCTCTCTTCCTTCCCCAGCCTCCTCCTGCTCAACATGTGGAGGTGTTTGATTTTCCGGGTGTCTGGCCCTCTCTGCCTCCTCCAATTGCTGGCGTCTTCTTTCCCCTATAAGAAATAATAAAAAACAAAAGGTATACTCATCAGCACACTGATATTGGATATCATAAATCGCACACATTGCATAGACGATACATTTATGATGATTTTTGGTTGTTTATTCTTTCAGCAATCCTCCATTTTTGGCGTAGTTCTAGGCCAAGCTCTGATCCTGCCCCTTTTTTGCAAAGAAGTGACACAAATGGATGTCCCCCCAAAACATTAATTCTCGTCGACCCTCCAAATAAATATACTTTGATTTTTGAGACACAGGTGCTTTGCATTTCAAGATGTTAAAACATCAGCTTTATTTGCATTTTGGAGAATGAATCTTGTTTGCCTGTCACATTCACTCAATTTAATTTCTGTGATTTTGCTATTCAACAATGTTGGAAAACCAAGTTTGGGGCCAGTCAGCCATGTCCAGGTGTGTTGTTCCTGGAGTAACGTCACATTTTTGCTAAACAATGTCATATTACGCGTGTTTACTATTTCACAAAATTTGTTTAAGGTTGTTATTTGACATAAACACAATACAGTATCTACACGTGTTCAAAAGTAAAAGCAGGCCAAGGAGGCAGATGTGAAAAAATACATGTCAACACATTATTGCAGACATTCCCCCCCCCCTTAAATAATATGGACTTACTTTTACGCAGAATTTTGAGGATCTTCTTCATGTGATGTGGCTCCCTCAATTTTAAATCGGACCAACGCTTCCGTAGTTGCTCCTTTGACCTGGTGACACCAAACATTCTCCTCATTCTCCTTGCCACCTTGTCCATTATGTGTGACTTCCTACGGTTCGGTGTTTTGTAGGGCCCACATTCACCATCATAATCCTTCCTCCTCATGATGTAAACCAACTCCACCATTTCTTCGAACGCCATATTAGTGGCTTTATATCTTTTAGGCCTGGATCGGGACGGTCCAGCCTCTGTCCCTTCACTTGCGCCATGAGAGCTCCGTGCCCGCTCGTGTGACATCGCCATCTTTCCTTCCCACAGAGATTAGGGGCGTGGAAACGAGGAAATGTCCCGTCAGGGGCGGAGATGAGGGCGGGGATTATTGCATATGCGGAGTGTCGCGAATGCCAACAACGTATTGACGTAGGTTACGCGGAGAATATTCGCGCGATTCCAGAACCTACACAGTTAACGCCATATTTACTTTTTCAATTGATTAGGGGCATGGCAAAGGTGACGAGGGCGGCGTTTCATACATACGCGGAGTGGATAAAAGGCGCTTGACGTGATTACGTAGGTTACGTGTTAATTCAGCGAGCGGAAGAAACGAGGATTGTGAGAGAGGCAGGTAAGAAATTTAAACATGGGATCAGCAGCGGGCTCTAAAATGTAGAGCAATGGGATGGGGGTTTGGTCTGTTGGTTGCACAGTTTTATTAAGCTATTATGTCTCTTGGATACCAGAATGTGATTTTCATACCCAAATGCTTTTGTAGACATCACAAAATAGAGAGATCAAAAATGCTGTGACTCATTAGTAATTATGTAGGGTGTATTCAGATCAGGCCAAGTATTGTTCTGTGTTGGTTGGACAGAGGTCATTAGGAAGTTTCTTTCATGTAATCAATGCTGAGGGGCAGGATATCTACACATGCAATAGTGCCTTGATGAATGCTGTCATTTGTAAGAATTGTGTATGGTTGTAGATTTATATTATTTCCTGCAATGTAACCAAAGGGGCGGCATGTTAAAAAAAAATGTTAGCTAAAACCAACCAATGGGGCAGAGCTGGCCAGCATTTTCAAAACAAGAGACACTGTGTTTGTATTTCTATATAGGTACTACTTTTTTAACAACATATTCTATCAATGTAAATGCTGAGGCTTTTTTTAATTGTGTTTTTGGTTTCTTTTCATTTTTTCTATCTAGAATAAAAAAAATAAAAAAATAAATTCACAATGGATCTCCTGCAGAGCCAAGACATTATCCAGCATTTGCTGGATAAATTTCGGGAAATGCCCATCCTGTGGGATTCAAAGCAGGACCATTACCACAATAAGGACGTACGAGCGGCAGCACTTGAACAGCTAGCAGCATACATGAGGACATGGGTGCCAGAATGCAGTGCCAACATGGTGAAGGATAAACTTGCCAACCTCAGGGGCACATATAGGAGAGCGTACAAAGCTCACCAAAAGCAGCTAAGATCTGGAGCAGCAGCAAGACCACCAAAGGAACCCAAGCTGTGGTATTACAACCAGATGTCATTTTTGCGGGATCAACTGGAAGGCAGGCCATCAATGTCGAGTCTGAATCCCAACCTTTCCTCCACGCTACCTCCCAGCGGGACTTCCCCAGATCACCACAGCCCTGCAGAGTCGGATGAAGAGGGCCTGGCTGACAGAGAGGCAGATCTGCGCCTCTACGATGATGAGGTATAGTAGTTTCATAACTATTTATGTAATAATATTAATTATTGTTTGATTCTTGACTTGATATTGGTTAATAAAATACAAGCTGGGAAGTAAAAATCTAAAATCGTGGGCAAACAAATAGGTGTCAGGGATGACAACTGCAGGGGTCAGAGGGTGAGTCTGTTTTCAAGTTTAAATTCAAGGCAAAAAATAAGATTCAAGCATGAAAATGTGAGTGAGTATATTCCTAAATATATTACAACATGTCCCTTTTTTTTACACAGGAAGAAGAGACCAGCCAGGAGGTGGCAGATCCTCTCCTCACTGACAGCCAGGCCGAAGGGGTCAGTGGCAGCCAGGAGGAGGCCGGGCCCAGTGGCGTTCAGCAGCTCCCCAGGACAACCACCACCAGCCAGGCTCCTCCACTTTATATTAGGCCACCAGGCCGTAAGAAGAAATTGGGGGCAGTGGAGGAAGCCAGCCTGAAAATGATTCAGGAGGCGAGTGCCATCATGAGGGCCCCCCTCAACCCCACTGAGGCCTACAGTGCCTCCGTGGCACATGACCTGAATCAAGGCACGGAGGAGCAGAGGCAACTGGCAAAGGGCGTGATCAACCAGGCCCTTTGGTGGATGCAGAGGGAGCTGCTGACCCCAGACACTGGGCTATGTGACCCGGCCCGGCTTGCTGAACACCATTCTCCTGCTGCCACATCATCCCCACCTGCAAGGGCCCAGGGAAGACCCGCTGGAAGGCAGCCTGGAAGGAAGGTTGCAAGGAAGAGGAGACGTTGATGCCCTGCCTTCCATTTGATCCCCCACAAATGGCATCTTGTTTGGACTACCACAGCTTGGGTTGCTTTGGTTATGTGCTGCTGCTTCAGATTTTATTTTGTGTGCTTCCTGAGGTTGGCTAGTTTATCCTTCACCATGTTTGAAATGCAAGTTTGCATGTATGTTGCTAGCTGTTCAAGTGCTGCCATTCTGTTTTTGATCCTTTTTATAATTTGCTCAAATAAAAGCCTTTTTGTTGATTTGAAAAACGTGCCTATTGTTTGTAATACTGTGGGTATTATTTTAGGCATCAAACATTACAAATAAATAAAATGATTAATCTAAAATATTCACTAACTCATGTGGGGGGGGGGGGGTCATTTGGTGTGCCAACATGGTAGACAATTTAAACAACCTTCAACAAAATCATGTTAAATATACAAACAAAAGCTAAATCAAAACTATTTCCTATTAAAATATTCTAAATGGTGACATAACTATAAACACCTAAAGAAAGTGGGAAAGATAACCATTAAACATTAAAAGCAAAAAAATTGAAATGTGGAGGACCACTAAAAATATGATACGTCGGGCCAATAAAAGTTTGCAAAAATCTTACTACATCACAGCTAACAAATGTCACTTTTGAGTATGGAACAACTCAGTTGAAATAACATGAGCTAAATAACTGATTAGTTATAGCAAGAGAAGAATGAAGAAAACGACGGCATCAAGCATTGGTTATTGTGTGTTTTGCTTCAGTGTTCTATTGCTAGAATTAATCTTTCTATTGACGAATGTGCCATATCCCAAAGAAACGTGAGTTTTACCTGAACGAGCGCTCCCGTGGCCTCATTTAGTCTGAGCATGCGCGGGGTTTTTGTACGTTGGTTTTGTGTACTCACCACCAAACATGTACGTTCGGACAGGATTTGAGCGGACGGTTTTAAAACAAGTTTGGAAATAAATGTCTGCTGAAAAACGGCCCGGCGGGCAAATGTACGGTGAAATTCTGTACGCTCGTAACTACACACGACCAAACATGTATGCTGAAACTGGTCCGCGGGCCAGTTTCAGCAAACATGTTTGGTCGTGAGTATGGGGCCTAAAGGGCGTGATAGTCTCGGCAGACCTGGATCTCTGCACAGATGATCACTCCGGGCAGCGATGGCTGTATCAATCCGATCAGACGAATACCACCAGTACCAGGAACCAAACGGATGCGACTTCCAATGCAGGTCATGTAGGGGGCCTCAATTGGCAGGCAGAACATAAGTGAACATAAAAAATAAAAAGAGTGCTCCAGATGGTGCAGGTCAAACTAAACCATGACAGGTTTTATTTGAAAATAATTCATAAAATCACGTGAATATATAATAAAAGCAGTATAGGGTGCTGTAATAGCAAAACCATGACGCGTTTCGGTGATATGCCCCATCAACAGGGGCATATCACCACACCCCCATACTACTGACTTTTAAATACAAAATAGACTGAAGCCACCCCCCTTGTGGGAGGAGACAGGAAATGACGTAAGACAGAGTACAGGAAGTAATGTCATACATACTCATATCCATCAAACATTAATGATATTCATTTAAAAAAAGTCCAGCCTAATATATAGAAAGTTAATATCCACATAAAAGGCAAAAAAGCAAAGGGAACTATAACAACACAAAATATATATATATTTTCATCAATTTATATATGCAAGAAATCACCACAAATGCTCATTCAATGGCTGTAATCAGTGACTGGAAATGTGTTAATAGGGGACACCTTTCATAGACTGATGGCAGCATAATGTGGGAAGAAGGTATCACAATGCACAGCCACCTCATGGGTAGCAGATGCAGAAATTACATAACCACCTACGGGGAGGAAATAAACCAAACCCCCAAGAAATTTGTGCACAGAGGGGACACAGAGAACTGCGTGTGGCGTCCTATGGGCTGAAGAGACGGGGGCGGCGTAAGCACCAGGGGGCGGGCAGCGGACGTCCAATAGGATCCGTTCGCGGCCACTCCCCCTTCTGTGGTCACGCTCCTCTCTCCATACATGATAGGCGACCAGACGCCCAGCATGATGACGTCACTGCGCCGGCCGCCAATCATGTTAGGGTCCACACCGTCCAATCGGCGCATACGCACGGGAGCAGTGCGTGATGACATCAGAGAAGCCGGCCAATGGGAGTGCTGTCTGAGTGTCAGAGACGGACCCATTGAAGGAAGTGACCCGATGTCAAGTACGGGGACACACCAATGGAATGGCACCGGACACAGGCAGCTCGCAAAACAATGAGACCCACATCCAGACATGGGCCCAAAGCAATTGTGGAGCACAGCATGAACTGCTGTATCCCACCGGTCAATATGGTACATAATAAAGGGGAATAGTCTAAATAATGGACCTATAGCAATTTACAATTAAAATGAAAATAAGAAAAAAGGAAAACAAGGAAAGCTCATAACAGCGCACACCAGCACGGAAAGTGCACCAACCAGCCCAGTTAAGTGGGCACACACTGCGCAAATAAGCACTGACATCCAGAGACAAAGGCAAATGATAAAAATACTAGCAAAGATGGAAACACAAGCTCAGGGTACTCACGCCCGGTTAATGAAACAGTTAATGTCCCATTCAACGTTCATACCGTGGCGTGAGTAACTCCTGAGCTTGTGTATCCAGTAGGTCTCCAAACGGGAAACCCCCCTGAGACGGGAATCAGTCACCTACTTTGATTAACATCTAAGGAAAAGAAGATCCTGACACTCTTGCTGTTTTGCAATTTTGACTCACCACTGACCAGTGTGTGAGTCCACCAATTACGGTAAGAGTACCGACCCTTGTATCTGATGTTTATTACTCCACTGTGATTAGGGGGGCATTCTTCCAAGTTTTTGAAGTCATCAGACTCCCTTGATGTTATTTCACCTGTGACTGAGACATACCTGTTTCAGTGTAATTGATTTACAGCACTTATTCATTTGTATATTGTTTGATATTTTGTTTGATACTTTCGAACACATTGTTTTACTATTAGCGCTGCACATATTTTTCACCTAAAACAAAGGGCACAGTAGGTGACCGCGAAATTGTGTCAATCTCGCTCCCTTTCTCTGCGAGATTGACCACCTACGAGCCCCGTCGTGGGAGCCAGCGCCAAGCCGGCTCGCCGCGATGGGAAAAAGCCGTAATTGAAGCGACGGGGATCCGACTTGGATTCCCGCCAATTCTAGCCGCTGCGTTTAAATAAAAAAACGCAATGGGTTCCCCCCAGGGGCATACCAGTCCCTTAGGTCTGGTATGGATTGTAAGGAGAACCCCCCTATGCCGAAAAAACGGCGTGGGAGTTCCCCCACAATCCATACCAGACCCGTATCCAAGCACGCCGCCCGGCCGGTTGGGAAAGGAGTGGGGACGAGCAAGCACCCCCTCCTGAGCCGTACCAGGCCACATGCCCTCAACATGGGGGGATTGGGTGCTCTGGGCAGGGGGTGGCCTGCGGCCCCCCCCCACCCCAAAGTACCCTGTCCCCATGTTGATAAGGACAGGGCCTCTTCCCGACAACCCTGGCCGTTGGTTGTTGGGGTCTGCGGACGGGGGGCTTATCGGAATCTGGAAGCCCCCTTTAATAAGGGGGCCACCAGATACCGGCCCCCCACCCTAGGTGAATGAATATGGGGTACATCGTACCTCTACCCATTCACCTGGAGGCAAAGTGTCAAAAAATAAACACAAAACACAAGGTTTTAAAATAATTTATTAGTCAGCTCCGGGGGTCTTCTCCGCTCTCTGGGGGGTCTTCTCCACTCTCCGGGGGTCTTATTTCATCTTCACCGCTCTCCGCTGTTGTCTCGGCGCTACCCGGTTCTTCTCCTGCTCGCTCTCCGGTGCCTTCTTCCAGGCTGGTCACCGCTATCTTCTTATTAGCTCTCTTACTAGCGGCGGCGCAGCCCGCTCTTCTTTGCCGCCTTCTGCCTTCTTTTTTTCTTTTTATGGTGACGCAGCGCTTCCTCCCGCTTTAATGCCGGATGCCCGGCTCACACTGATTTATATAGGCCTCTTACGACGTCACAGTCCCATCATGCTCCGTGGGTTCTTTTTTTTTTTCTTTTTCTTCTTTACAGGGATCCGACTTGGACTTGGAAAAAAGAAGAAGAAATAGAACAGGGTCACAAAGGAAAAAAAAGGAAAAGACAGACAAAAAAATAGTCATCAAGGAATTCAAAACGAAAATAATGAAAAAAAGGAAATGAAAAAAATCTTTTTACAAAAAGGGTTTGAAGCTCAGGGCGTCATTCAGTCCAGGGTACTGAAGGGCTCCTAAATTGGAGATCCATTTGGCCTCCCATTGCAATAGAATTTTTATCAAAATCGCCTCCTCTTTGAGTAGGGGGGGCATGCTCAAGGGCAAAAAAATGCATCAAGGAGTCAATGAAGTTGTGACAGAGGACCATATGATGGCTGATGGGTGTCTCCATTTTCTTTTTCTCTTTTTCTTTGCTCTGTAGCCTTGCAGTCACATGACATGCAAACTCTGTGTCCTTTTTTCCATCCTTTTCCATAGTGACAGAGCCTTTTATATATATATATATATAAAAGCTCAAATTCATCCAAAACTTGATAATAATGTGAGCTTCTACTCCATGGTTCACTTCCTTGTGCAAGCCAAAAAAATAAATCTCACCAGATGTACAGTATATGACCCCTTAATATTAAGCAAGTCATAAAAAGCAGGATGCAATATCTACAGTACCTACCAGACACTGCTCTCCTCCATCAGGATTTTATAATGATCCCAATTTGTTCATCCTCTGGCTATAGAATACTTATTTTTTTTTGATCAGCCAGATTTCTCTATCCACACAGTGGAGGTGGATAGAGGAAACCTCCCCGCCATGACATTGTATTCTGACAGCGGGAATTCTCCACTATTAGGATACACTGTTCAGCACTTGCAAACCCGTACAATAGAAGCTGATTATTGGATTGACTTCTGTCAAGTGGGAAAAGACACCAATGGAACAAAATTCAGCCAGTCCCTGTTAAACCAGCTGAATTTTGATCCAATTTGATCCACACTTGCACAAGTAATTAAACTATTGAACAGATAACAACTTCAGTCACAAAAAGCAGAAAACTTTAATAACAGTATAAGAACTAGATTCTAATCAGTCATTACTAGAACAGTTTTATGACTGGGGTCCTGTAACCAATACACCAATTAACAGCCATTTAATTCATAAGCAAGCATTTGATGACATTGCCACTCTAGTATCAGGTTCCTGAATTACTCACTGCGCATCTGTGCTTTGATTCCTTTAAATATCTATGAGGTTTTGCATGAATGCTGGTCCTGATTCTGCTTGCCAGTCTACTACTTATTGCTTCCTTACTTATTAACCTGTATATTAATTACTGTAAGTGTTCTAATATCTATCCCTTTAGAATTCCTATTAATCAGCTTACACAAATCAAGTTTATTACTGTGTGGGACATGCTACGTAAAAGGACTTTTTATTTGTCATGTTTTATTTTGACACTTGACAGATATTTATTACGACCTATTATTTATTGCCACGATAGAATACAACAACACTACAACATTATTATTTAAAAAGGATAGTGAAAATATTTTTCAAGCTGCTTTTATATTGAGCTGGAAATAGTAACTCTGTCAAATGACATAAAAAAAAATCATTGTTATAAGCCAATGGCGAATATTTATTACTAAATAACAAAAGCTTTCATCCATTTCCTTAGAAAGCGACATTTTTGCAATCCACTGTCTATTTCATTTGTTCTAAAGGGCCTTCGTGGGTTGACAAATATTCTTCTGAAATAGCTACTGATGCTTGATAGGATAATGCACAGCCCCCTAGGACAAGGGCAAAGGCAGCAAACTTATCATCCTTTAGTTTAACTTAGCATGGGTCAGTAACAGAGCTTGGGGTGACAGGAGATGTTAAAGTGTGGGAAGCAAGAACTAAGAGCTGTAGGAGGCTAGTTTTTATAGTGCATTCTTCCTTTTGCCATTAAGCTACAGAGACAGCTTGAATCACATTCTTTATTTGGTTCACTGAACGGCATATAAACTGTTCCCTCATAAGAGGAGTAAAAAAAAAAAAACTGCTAAAACGCTCAAAGGTTGGTCTTTTAATTCGTGACCAACATGTTAATACCACTGTGCTTGCTAAAAGGGAAACATTGCTCAATAATTTGCTTTCTAAAATACATTTTACAATGACTGCAATCAAAATAATACATATGCTACATTTTTTTATATAATAAAGTTATATAGAAGCAATATATAGTAGCAGAATTTTTTAATTCTTTAGAAGTGTATATATCATTTTGTTTAATTATTTTTGTGATATTAATTACAAATTAATTACAAATAAAAAAAATATAAACAAATATATTATCTATTACTACAAATTTATATTAGAAAAATAAAATACATTCCATATATTCTGCTAGATTTTTATCCTTCAAAATATTTGGTAAGGCATGTAAAATAAATGTATTTAAGCTAAGTCTCATGCAATCTTCTACTTTCTTCACAAACTGCATACCTTTAAAATATTGCATTTGTGAAACTGCAATTTTGTAAAGTTATAGAGTTAAGATGTCCACAGTTCAAACTAAGATGATTTTCATTTGTATTCATTTAATCTATTATTAATAACATTTATTTGAAAAAAATATATATTGCATATGAATATTTCTTATCTTGCATTAAGCAGGTTTTGCCCTCAAGGCAGTTTTCCAATGCCTCTGACTCTTTCTGTTGAGTTATGACTGCATTATCCCCTCTTTCTTCTTTATTAAAGTGGATGTAAACCCTCTATACGCCCAGTGAAGTGAACAGCCTCAGATGATACAGAGGGATTAACCAAATCTCCCTACATATGTTTTATATGTATATCTGCTGTGTTTACATTTATATACTGTTTAGAAAGTTCAGATTTTGATAGGAGATTTTCTCTTCCTGGGTAACACAGAATGTGATGTCTGGGCATACAGCCAAGATAGTTAAAGCGGAGTTCCACCCAAAAGTGGAACTTCCGCTTAAACCACTCCTTGCCCCCTTACCTGGCACATTTGGCATGTAATTTTTTTTTGGGGGGGGGGGTGTGGGGGCTTCAGTAGAAGTGGGACTTCCTGTCCCACTTCCTCCTTCCGCCCAGGGACCGCTTAGGCGATACGTCATATCGCCTATGGCGGCCCCTCCCTGTGGGCGATCACCTGGGACACGTGACAGGTCCCAGGCGATCGCCTGACCACTCATAGAGCGCAGCACCACTCGCGCATGCGCAGTGAGTGCCTGGCCGTGAAGCCGAAAGCTGTCACGGCCGGGTGCCCACACTAGGAATGAAGGCGCCGGACAGAGAGGGGGGAGAGGAGCGGAGCTCCGGGCGGCGCGGTGCTGGAACGTGGAGCAAGTGAGTGTCTGTTTATTAAAAGCCAGCAGCTATGCTTTTTGTAGCTGCTGACTTTTAATAAACATAAAAAAAGCCTGGAACTCCCCTTTAACATTGCTGATTGGAGGAAAGGCACACACACCCTCTCATCATAGGCAGAGACTCACAGAGTTGTTTTGTAATAGGAGGTGCTCTCTGCTGCTCTATTTAAGCAACTTCCTTTGACAAAAGTTTCTGGCTGCTTTTGTCTAAGAAGTCAAAAAATATGTCAGGAGTTCTCAGGCTGATAACAGAGGAACCGTTCAGAAGAGAGCTATAAGACTTAGCTCATTGAAAAGAGATAACAAAATACTGCAGATATATGTGCCCAGCTCAAATTTCATTAATTGGGTTTACATCCACTTTAACTCATAGAGACCTGTGTGGATTTTTATTTAGACAAAGGCACAAAAAAAAGGAAAGGCAATGTTGAACTTTCTTATTAGAAATCCCTGTATGCTCTGCATATACAGTGTCATGGATACATCTTTACTTTGAATCTATTTATAATACATATTGCACGGGATGCCAGGGGGCAGGCCCCCTCAAATACTCTGGGTCAGCCCAGTGCTCTACACATTTCATGGACAACTGCTGACAACTCTTCACATTTTTTAAGCATTGGATTATGTGTGCGTTTTCCATTCATTTTGAGAAGGATTCACCGATTCAGTCATTAATATATGGACTTTAATATACCATTAATTCACGTGGTGTTGCACGTTATCTTTTACAATTGTTTATCACTAATTGTTTCATTGTTAGCGCTACACTTTTCTACACATGTTTTATTAGCAACTTTTTGATCTCATTTGCTGTGTTAGCGGCTTTTCAGTTTACTAGATAGCGCAGTATTTTTTCTTTTTTCTATTTTGTGCCTTGTGGGATCTTTTTTACTGCAGCAATCTTTTTCTTTTATTTTCCATCATGGATGTCTTTGAATATAGGGCCAAACGGACTGTTAATACTGAGGGTGTGTTCACTGTCATGAGTAATGATACCGAAATCGGTGGAATGTTTATGCGTCTCAAAAACATAATGGTTTCTGAGTTACACCTACAGTGGGATATCATTTTCCTACAACAGTACATAACGGAGGGTATGGTCCCCAGGAGCCTCAGATGGGATGTCCAGCCTCAACAAGGCGACCCTGATCTGGACTCCTGGTATCGGTATTTTAATGAGACCGGTACTAAGTTCTTGGGTTTTTTAATTTCAAGGAAACAAAACAGACTTCAACTTCTGGATAGAGAGATAAAAGAATTAAGTGAAAAGCTTTTGTCTTTTAAGAACTCTGCAGAGTATAATTCTCTCTCCTCCAATCTCCAATCTCACCTTGAAAAAGAAGATGGAGAACAGAGAAATAAAAAACGTAAGAAATATTCACGTGATGTTGGGGATTATAAATCAGGAACTGTTTTTAAGTGGCAGAAGTCCTCAGCAGCACCGGCTGACGTAGATTCTACTATGGAAACCGGAGCTGCAGGGACTTATTCCAATAACAGTCAACATGCAGTCCATCAATCTGCTCCTGTATACCCCAAATCTGTTCATACCACTAGGGAGCAAACAGTGAGAGGGCGCTCTCCGGGGCGATATGCATCACCCCGCTCACCTAGGAGGACTAATAACAATTCCAATAGGGGGGCGTGGTAAGTCTAGGGGGAACCAACGGGATTCCAGGAACTCCTATCACCAAGACCAAGGCTATTATGGCCCTATAGGTTCACCTAGGAGGTCTGATGATTATGTCCATCATTATAGCCACCCCCCTGTATATACACATAACAGATTTCTCCCCCTTCGCGATTCTCGTGGTGGAAGTGTGCCTGAACCCAATCGAGCACACTATAACCATGACGCATATGGTCCAGGATCCTATGAAAATAAGGATTTTCATCGGGACGGTCCAGGACATCAAAGGCCTTCTGATCCAAAAGAGGGACCAGAGGGGGCAGAAGGGCACAGAGGAAAAAGAAGAAGGGTTTAATAGGCCAAGGAGTGTTCAACCTGAGTTCAAAGGCATTAACTCCTAATGAGCTGCTTGTCTTGGACAAAGGTTTGAAATTCGCTCCCCCTAGCAAATTCAACAAATTTAACACGTTTATAGACGTGCAAAAATTTGTGCGTAAAATCAACATCCAAAGATATTTTTTGACCAATACCTCACCCCATGCAGAGAGGGCAGCTACTTCAGGAACGGTTCATACTAGATTGTCCAATCCGTCACTGTTCAATCCTTCTGTCGCAGTGGCCCCTGCAGTTAGCATTTTTAAAGACTTGGTCCTTCAAGATTTGGCTTCTTTACCCATCAAGAAGCATTACCACAATCCCATACCTAAAGAAGGGTTTCAATCTCTTTGTGATCAGAAGGATCTCGTTGTCCGCCCAGCGGACAAAGGTGGCGGAATAGTGGTTATGGATAAATCCAAATATGTTGCTGAAATGTCGAGAATTTTGTCAGATCACGACACGTATCAGGAATTACAAAATAATCCCACTAATAGTTTTAAAAAAGAACTTGTTGGCCTGGTAAAGAAAGGGTTTCAATCTCGTATTCTGAATGAGAAAGAACGATCTTATCTGATACCTATTGCCCCCAGGATCCCGACGATCTACCATTTACCCAAAATCCACAAAGACTCTGTACACCCTCCCGGAAGGCCCATTGTGAGCGGCATAGATTCTATTACCTCTCGCATTGGTCGCTATATAGACATTAGTCAAGACAACTCCGTCCTATCTGAAGGACACCACCTCCACTATCAAATTACTAGAAAATACCGAAATATGTGGTGACTATCTATTAGCTACTGCGGATGTAGCTTCATTGTATACATGCATCCCCCAGGATTTGGGAATAGAAGCAGTCACTCTATTTTTGGATCGGGACCATTCCTTAGTTAATGAACAACGCAGTTTTATCATTGAACTACTCAAATTCGCCACCACCCACAATTACTTCTGGTTTTACAAAAGCGTGGAGTGGCGATGGGCGCCAAGTTCGCCCCAAGCTTGGCAAATTTATTTATGGCCAAGTGGGAGGAGGATGTCGTCTATTCGGAGCGTAATCCCTCCCTGGTCCTTTGGGCCAGGTATATAGATGACATCCTCCTCCTATGGGATGGTTCTCCAGAATCCCTTAAAGCATTTTTTTCCACACTAAATGACAACAATCAAGGTATTTCTCTTTCATTTGAATGGAGTACCACCAAGATCAATTTTCTAGATCTCGAGATTAGGTTGGAATCCAGGGAATTTAAGTTTCAGACCCATTTTAAAGCCACAGACCGTAACAGCTTTATCCCTATGGATAGCTGTCACCACAGGTCATGGCTTAAATCTGTGCCCCGGAGTCAGTTTTTACGTTTACGGAGAAATTGTAGTGATCCCGACATATATCTGTCCCAAGCTTCTCTGCTCAAACAGAGATTCATTGAAAAGGGGTATGATGAATCCTCTGTGAACCTAGAGATGTTAAACGTAGAGCAGATTGATCGGGGATGTCTCCTAGCTGATAGACCTCCACGAGTTAGTGATAACTCTTTCAGTTATTCTATGCTTACAACTTACTCCAACCAACATAGAGATATAAAAAATATCTTTAATCGCCATTGGAACGTGCTAAGAAAGGATAAGGTTCTCGGACAAGTTTTGCCTGAACAGGCTAGGATCATCTTTAAAGGTGCTCCCTCCTTGAGGAGCAGTATCGCTCCAAATACTGTTGACCCTCCAGTACGGCCAACCTTTTTTCAAAATATGGAGGGATACTTTCCGTGTAAAAAATGCACAGTCTGCCAATACAATCTTTGTGGTAGACGCAAAACTTTGGAATTTCAATCTAGAGTGACCAACCAGAGCTATCCGATCAAACATTTTTGCACGTGTGCCACCACTCACGTTGTCTATCTGATCACTTGCCCTTGCGGGAAGCAGTATGTGGGTCGCATGACGCGTGCGTTCTCTGTACGGGTAGGTGAGCACATAGCCAAGATCATAGGGGGTGACACTAAGCATACTGTACCAAGGCATTATAGATCTTGTCATAGTCGGGATCCTAAAGGGTCACAGTTCTTGATCATTGACAGGTATATCCCACCTTGGCGAGGGGGAGCCAAGACCAGGGGAGTATCCAGACTCGAAACCTACTGGATATATGAATTGCAAACTCACTCCCCACAGGGTATGAATGTAGAGTGGGATATCAACGCATTTATCAACCAGTCTTAGTTTATTAGTTGACCCCACCCAATTCCCAATAATTTATTAGTGGTTAATAATTCCTTTTTTCTGATTATTATTATGATATATAGCATCTCTGCTGATTATTTGGTGTTCATGTAAACCTATGTTCAATCTTGGCTCCAATGGTAATACATGTCCATCCCTTCTTCCTTTTTTTGATACTCGTTGCAGCTTTTTAGCAATCATTACAAAGGACATTTTTGTGGATTTAATTCCCTTTAGTGGCATATTTTATCATAAAAAAAAAAAAAAAAAAAAATATTTTTATTTTTTTCATATATACAAGTCTTTTGATCTGACATATTCTCCTTCTATTATGTTGTCTATGTCATTTTATATCAACCAGCAATTTTTTAATTGAAAGTTAGAATTTCCCTTTTATATTTTAAATTTAATATCTTTGTATTCACATTTTTTGTGATGTGGATGGGCTCTTATTATGTGCTTTTCCTATTCCCTAGTGTTTTCTCCCCTGATTACGGTTTCCCTATATGCATATCCACAGTGATGTTATTCATTGTAATCAGCCTGCTGTGGAACGCATAGCTTTGAATCCACAACAAGGCTTGGTAGTGAGGTCAGGTGACTGCCATCTACCAATAGGGAGAAAGTATGTATACTCGTCTTGGTTTTCAGAACGAGGCCTGGCTATGTCCTTATATGCACATCCGCAGCTATGCTTTTCAGGGAAATCAGACTGCTGTGGAGTGCATAACTTTGGATCCATAACGAGGCTTGGTAATGCGGTCAGGTGACCGCAATCTACCAATAGGAAAAATCATGTGCAACCATCCTGGATTTCAGAACGAGGCCTGGTTGCACTGTCACATGATGTGCTGTGAGAACATGGAGCACACATCCCTTTAGTAATATAGACGCTGCGATCCATGGGTCTTTGCACAGCCAATTTTATTATAAATCGGAGCAGATGCTATTCAGCGATCTTATAGCTCCACTATTTTTAATCCTTTTTCCTTTGAGGTTTGGTCCATTATATCCACCCTCTCGATGTACTTCCTGTACTGAAAGAGAGGCTTGACCCGCACGCCATATCCTCCATTGTAACAAGCAGGAAGTGCTGTGATATGGACACCAGCTGTCTATTGGAGCCTTGATATGAATGTGGGGGTCCTTTGATGTATTTAAGGGTAAGTGTAGCATGATGACAGCACCCCAGATGATGTTCTTTTTGTAACGAAACATGTCGGGATGAACTGCTGTTGTTCCTGCTACCCTTTTTTATGAGCTCAATTGAACATTGCAAAATGTGAGTTACTCTCTTTTAAAATAAATATTGTTTTTTTTACGGAATTATGCTATGTGCGCCCTGCTTTTTCTTTTTCATACTTATCGGTTGGATTACTGATATACCCTCTGTGTGAACATCGCTGCTTGCTGGAAACCATTTTCATACCATTTGCCTGAGGTTTTCTTCATTGATACCGAATCGCATGACGTGTATGGTGTACCCTCTTCAGCGTATCATCTTTAACAACGTTTGATTGGCCTAGTAGGTATATGCCTGTCTGGGTCCAATCGATCCGGTAAGCCCCTTGTCATAAGTGGTGGTGGACTCTTCACATTTTTTAAGCATTGGATTATGTGTGCGTTTTCCATTCATTTTGAGAAGGATTCACCGATTCAGTCATTAATATATGGACTTTAATATACCATTAATTCACGTGGTGTTGCACATTATCTTTTACAATTGTTTATCACTAATTGTTTCATTGTTAGCGCTACACTTTTCTACAACTGCTGACAGCTTCCTGTCCTTTTCAGCCCTCTCTTGTAGGCAGATAACTCCTCTGAAACAAAGATAGCCCAAGACAGATTTGGGGGCTCAAAATCTGACTTTGAATTATTCTGAGCTTTTGAATTCCGGGTCCCATATATGGAAGTTTAAAATCTGCCTTCACTCTCTATCAGATTACCCTGGAACCCTGGATGGGTGGGAACTCCTGAGTACACCAACTGTGCTTTTTATCCCATAAAGAGACCACAACCCAAAAAGTCTACCTACCAGGACCTATTCCTGGTGTCCTGCACAAGGGTTAAGATCTGTCACCTTTCTGGTTTGCTCTGCCACTTGTCTATTAGGGGCAAAGCCCACTTGATAAATGAATGGTGCAAGGAACCCATTAAAGCGGAGCTCCACCTTCCATCTCCACTCCTGCTCATCGGAACCCTCCCCCCTCCGGTGTCACATTTGACACCTTTCAGGGGGAGGGGGGGTGCAGATACCTGTCTAAAGACAGGTATTTGCACCCACTTCTGGCCACACAGTCTGCGGGTAGACTGCGGGCAGGACTTCAGATCCTTCCACCCCGTTGTGTTCTGGGAAACACTCAGCTCCCAGAACACAGTGGGAACCAGACAGCACGGCGCAGCGCAACTCGTGCATGTGCCGTAGCGAACTGGGCAGTGAAGCCGGAGCACTTCACTTGCTGGTTCCCTCACCGAGGATGGCGGTGGGGACAGCAGAGTGACAAGCGATCGCTCGTCCTCTGCTGTGGACGGCGCTGGACTCCAGGACAGGTAAGTGTGCTGATATTAAAAGTCAGCAGCTGCAGTATGTGTAGGGCAGCGATATTTACTACATCACCCAGATAATCTTAGATGAGATGGTTGCAGTAGTTTTCTTTTTTTATTTCTTTTTTGGCTTTTTTTTTCTTTATTTTCACGTGACCAGCCAGTTAGTCTGTTATTTTTAATCTCAGTTTACCAGATCAAGTTGTCCAGACATATTAGAAGTTAGAAGGTTGAGACAAACCATTGAACACTGGCAGGAGAGCTTACAATGATCAACTTAAATTCATTTATGTAGAGCCTTTATCCCAAAAGGAAAATAACATTGTTTGCTGCAACTGCTTATATAGTTCATCTAACACTACCCTCTACCTAGCCTGACATTGCTGCTATCCAAAGGTCTACTTTAGTACTTCATTCAGAATACGGACACCCTAAGACAGGAAGTGAATTACTTGCTTGGTCACCAAGTGAAATAAAGAAACTAAGCCTTAAAAAAAGCCTAAAAAAAAAGAAAAAAAAGAATGCAGCCACCTCATCTATATATTAATAAGTTACAATATATTACATTTTTGTTTTGGGGGTCAATACCGCTTTAGGAAATGTGTCTGGGTGATCAAAATGTATGATTACTGGTTTGTTAATTTCTAGATTGCAAAGTTGTTTCTTGTTTCATTTAATAGGCTCTGTCTTTTCTTGTGATTTTTCTTTTTACCTTAATTTTCTTTTTTAATTTCATCTTTTCTCTTTCTTCTTTATTTTGTTTTCTTTATTGTTTAACTTTTAACTTTTATTATATTTATTTCTAGTGTTTGAGGCCTTTTTCAATTGTCCTAATTCTGCAAGTCAGTCTGTGGTATTCACACCAGCTAATTTAGGCTTCACCTGCCAGTTCCATGTGGGGTTATTTAGGCATTAGCAGGCATTACTGGATATGCGTGGATGCCCTACAGGGCATGTGCAGTGACATCATAGTGCTGATGACACATCTGCAGTCCACAGAGCAGCTCATGGCATCATTGTCTGGCATGTGTGGGTCCCAATGGCAGTGACATAAATTCCCTTGCATCACACATGGGTCCCACACACAAACACATACACATTTTTGATACAAATGGTGGGAAACACCACAATTAGGCCGAGTACACATGATCGGTCCATCCGATGAGAATGGTCTGATGGACCGTTTTCATCGGTCCAAACCGATCGTGTGTGGGCCCCATCAGTTAGTTAAACTTTGGTCAAAAAAATAGGAACTTGCTTCAAAATTTAACCGTTGGACGCCTAACCTATAGGTCAAAACTGATCATTAGTACACACGACCATCGGTTAAAAATCCACGCATGCTCAGAATCAAGTCGACGCATACTTGGAAGCATTGAACTTCGTTTTTTTCAGCACGTCGTTGTGTTTTACGTCACCGCGTTCTGACACAATCGGTTATTTAACCTATGGTGTGTAGGCACATCAGACCATCAGTCAGCTTCATCGGTTAACCGATGATAACGGTCCTTCGAACCGTTCTCATCGGATGGACTGATCGTGTGTACGTGGCTTTATGGTAATACCTTTGCAGGAAGATTAAAGGCATTGGGAGCCATTGCCAATTTTACTCCCACAGTCATAAAAAAGGACATCTCTTTTAGAATCTGTATTGTTTGTGTTTTTTGGTATCCCCCCTACCTTTGGTGCATTGTATCAACTCACTTTGTTTTAGGCTAGATAGGATCAAAGATATACTGTAGGTGGTGGGGGACTCAATTTTCAGAAGGACAGATAGGGCAAGACTGTGATTGCTGAACAGTATGTTGTTTACCGGGCGCTCAGATTTGCCATATTGTGGATCGAATTGACAGATTGTTTGGTGACCTCTACTCATTTACCAAACAAAGTAAAAAATAAATAAAAAACACAGGGTTTTTGACAAGTCATTTATTTAAAAAAAAGTCTCCCGATGTAGATCCATTGTCAATCATGCCCTCTGCAGTGCCAGATCTGAAAAAAAAGACACTCTGCATTCGTGGAAGGCAGACCGCCGAATGCTCCTCATGACATCACCTTTTTTTGATGAGAGATACCATTTCTCTTGCACAATTTGATGCTATGCAAACAGCGAAGGGACACCGTATTTGTCATATTGTGCCTTGCTGCTGCACTGTGGGTTTACAGCGAGGCACAATCTGACATCTACGGTATCCCTCTGCTCTTTCAATTGTGCCCACGAAATGATATCACCTGTTGAAAAACCCTCCTACGATGTGTGCATGCGCTATGGTGATGTCACTCCAGCTGTTCGGCAACTTAGCTGGAGTGCCCTTCCATTCTGCGTATGCGTGAGCACTTTTCGACGGAGGGCAGAAATCGATAAAACACCTGCCCCAATCCTTAACAACATATTGATTGTGCGCTAAGCGGGTGGAAATCCCACTGCGCGCACAGGAAATTTGGGTGTTAGGCGAACAGCCAAACTTTTGCTTGGCCGAACAGCTCGCCCAACTCTATTCATAAACAACACAGAGGTTGGTATAAATATAACATAGTTCAATCTCAGTTTTTGATGATGATACAACGCTAAGCAGGGTAATATCCTCACAACAGGATATAGAAACTTTACAAGAAGACCTTGATAAAATAAAGAGGTGGACGGATGACAATGAGGTTCAATGTAATAAAATGTAAAGTAATGCACTTGGGGGCTAAAAATACGAATGCAAAGTTACACACTAGGGGAAGAACCTAAGAAACAAGGGTAGAAAAGGATCAAGGGGTCTTAGTAGATGACAGACTCATGCAATGCGAAGCTGCAGCAAGGAAAGCCAACAGATTATTAGCAGGCATTAAAACGTGTATTTACTCAACAGATAGAATTACAATTCTACAGCTTTACAAAAATGTGGTTTGACTGCATTTGGAGTATGCTGTCCAGTTCTGGTCACAGCATGGACTCAGGGGGGCAGAATACAAATGCACGCCCCACTTTTCAGATATTTATTTGAAAACCATTAATCATTTTCCTTTCACTTCACAATTATGTGCCACTTTGTGTTGGTCTATAACATAAAATCCCAATAAAATACATTTACGTTTTTGGTGGTAACATGACAAAATGTGGAAAATAATACAGTGCATTTGCGTTATTGTTTTACATCTAATTTAAGCTGTTTGAAATTTTGCATTCTATGCTGACACAGGATTGGATTTGTGTAAATCCACCATTTACAGTTGTGCTCAAAAGTTTGCATACCCTGTTGGCATACTGTTGGTATACATTTTGGCATTTATATTGGTAATATGACTAATCATGCCAAAAAGTGTCTTTTATTCAAGGATAGTGATCACATGAAGACATTCATTATCACATTGTTTTTTGGCTCCTTTTAAAATCATAATAACAGCAATCACCCTAATGGCCCTGATGAAAAGTTTACATACCCTGGAATGTTTGGCCTAAGTACAGACACAGAAGGTGGCACACACAGGTTAAAATGGCTATTAAAGGTTAATTTCCCACATTTGTGGCCTTTTAAATTGCAATTAGTATCTGTGTATAAATTTAAATTAGTTTGTTAGCTCTCACATGGATGCACTAAGCAGGCTAGATACTAAGCCATGGAGAGCAGAAAAGAACAGCCAAAAGACCTGCGTAAGGTAATGAAACTTTACAAAGATGGGAAAAGATATAAAAAGATATCCAAAGCCTTGAATATGCCAGTCAGTGCCGTCCAATCATTTAACCACTTAACCCCCGGACCATATTGCTGGTCAAAGACCAGAGCACTTTTTGCGATTCGGCACTGCGTCGCTTTAACTGACAATTGCGCGGTCGTGCGACGTGGCTCCCAAACAAAATTGGCGTCCTTTTGGTGGTATTTGTTCACCTCTCCGGTTTTTAGTTTTTGTGCCATAAACAAAAATAGAGCGACAATTTTGAAAAAAAAATTATTTTTTACTTTTTGCTGTAATAAATATCCCCCCCAAAAAATATATATATATATATATATATATATATATATATATATATATATATATATATATATATAAAAAAATCCTCAGTTTAGGCCGATACGTATTCTTCTACATATTTAAAAAAAAAAAACGCAATAAGCGTTTATTGATTGGTTTGCGCAAAAGTTATAGCGTTTACAAAATAGGGGGTATTTTTATGGAATTTTTATTAATATTTTTTTTTACTAGTAATGGCGGCGATCAGCGTTTTTTTTTTGGTACTGCGACATTATGGCGGACACTTCGGACACTTTTGACACATTTTTGGGACCATTGGCATTTTTATAGCCATCAGTGCTATAAAAATGCATTGGAATACTATAAAAATGCCACTGGCAGTATGTTCCCTGGGTGTGTTCTAACTGTAGGGGGGGTGGCCTCACTAGGGGAAATGACTGATTGCTGTTCATACATTGTATGAACAGAAGATCAGCATTTCTCTCCCTGACAGGACCGGAGCTGTGTGTTTACACACACACCTCCCGGTCCTCGCTCTGTAACGAGCGATTGCGTGTGCCTGGCGGCGATCACGCCCGTCGGGCACATGCACGGGAGGCGGGGGCGAGCGGGGGACGAGCGCACGCGCCCCTAGCGGCCTGCGCGAGAGCCGACGTTATATTACGTGCTCTCGCGCAGGGGAGCCGACCTGCCACCGTAAACGACGGCAGCTGGTTGGCAACCAGTTAATAAGATGTGGAAAATTTGGGGATCTCTTGATACCAAGTCAGGGTCAGGTAGATCAAGAAAGATTTCTGCCACAGGAATTGTTCGGGACACAAAAAAAAACACAGGTAACCTCAAGCGAAATACTGTACAGGCTGGTTGTCATGGTCTTACCTCTCTCCTGTCTCCTTCGTTTGACATGTGCTGGCGGCCATCTTGGTTTCTGGGACTCTTGTAGCCTCCCACCCTGCGGCTCCTCCTTCCCACTGGGAGGAGCTGGATGCCTGGCTCATATATTAGGAGGTCTGTGGCTTCAGTTCCTTGCTTGGTCCTCCTGTGTTCACATGCTTCTAAGACTGCTGCTGCTTCTGGTTCCGATCCTGGCTTCATCTGACTTCCCTGCTGGTTCCTGATCCTGGCTTCGTCTGACTTCCCTGCTGGTTCCTGATCCTGGCTTCGTCCGACTACCCTTCTGGTTCCTGACCTCTGGCTTCGCAAGACTCTGTTTAACCATCCGTTTGGACTTTTGCTTTACAGCTTGATTTTCAATAAAGCCTTCTTATTTTCACTTATCTCTTGTTGTACGTCTGGTTCATGGTTCCGTGACATTAGGACCAAGCCATGAATTTTGACGGTACAGGGCCATCCTCGCTACCCACGCTGGTTGCCAGACTTGATCAGCAGGATTACTTGTTGGGTCAGTTCGCCGTGGCGTTGCAAACCCTGCTTGAACGCACGGCTCATTTCGCTCCCGTTGCCGATGGGTCGGTTGTCGCTCCTGGGCCCGCTCCTACTGCCGCTCCGGTTGTTGCGCCAGAGTCTACCCCGACACCTGTTGTTGCGCCTGCGGTGTTTCGGGGTATGACCGGTTCTGCCCCCCTTCCACAGCGATTTGGGGGAGAGCCAACTCGGTGCCGAGGTTTCCTTAACCAAGTGGGCATTTATTTCGAGTTGCTGCCACATGCCTTTCCCACTGAGAGATCAAAGGTGGGCTTCTTGATCTCGCTGCTCTCGGACAAGGCCTTGGCCTGGGCCAGCCCTTTATGGGAGAACAACAATCCGGTGGTTGCCGAGTTTTCCGGTTTTGTTGCTTCTCTTCGGAAGGTATTCGATGTGCCGGCTCGCGCCGCCTCTGCTGCGAAGCTCCTTATGTCCGTCAGACAGGGTTCACGATCCGTAGCCGAATACGCCATTGAGTTTCATACCCTGGCAGCAGAGGTGGGCTGGAATAATGAGGCTCTGGTCGCTGCTTTCTCTCATGGTCTCTCGGATGCCTTGAAGGATGAGGTTGCAGCTAAGGACCTACCAGTGGAGCTCGAGGCTCTTATTTCTTTCCTGATTTTGATTGACACCAGACTCAGGGAGAGACCTTCCTTTAAGGAGAGCCTGCGGAGGCCTCCTAACAGTTTGGCGCCTACGTTTGCTGTCCCACCCGTGCCTCCCTCTCCTCCCACGCCTCCTGGGGTTGACTTGTCTGGGGGTGAACCCATGCAGCTGGGGTTTGCTCGCCTGTCCGAGGGGGAGAGGGTACTCTGGAGACGCGAGGGCCGATGCACGTACTGTGGTCTCGGTGGGCATTTTCGGTTGGCATGTCCGAACCGTCCGGGAAACGCTCGCACCTGAGATCCTGTCGGGGGCAGATCTTGGGTGGAGTCTCCTCGTCCCCGGTTTCCCGTGTTGATAAACCACTGATCACTGTTGTCCTCTCCTGGGTCGGGGGCTCGGTGACGACCCAGGCGTTGGTGGACTCTGGTGCTGGTGGTTTTTTCATTGATAGTGAGTTCGCTGCTGCCAATTCCATTCCTCTGCAGGCTCGAGGTTCCCCGCTGGCTCTAGAGGCGATAGACGGCAGACCCCTCCAGCCGCCACACGTGACCCATGAGACCCTTCCAGTGGGGATAGCCATTGGTGCCGTTCACAGAGAGTCGGTCTGCTTCCAGGTTATTTCGTCTCCACACTACTCCTGGCTCCAGAAGCATAATCCGACTTTTGACTGGAGATCGGCCGAGATCCTCTCATGGTCACCACAGTGTGGGGCTAGTTGCATTCATGGGCCTGTCAAGTTGCTGTGTACTTCCTCGGACTCTCTGTTGCCTCCTGAATACGAGGAGTACCGGGATGTATTCGATAAGGTGCGCGCAGTTGCCCTACCTCCGCACCGCCCATACGATTGTGCCATAGAGTTACAACCTGGTGCCGTTCCTCCTCGCGGCAGGGTCTATCCACTGTCGGTTGCGGAGAATGAGGCTATGGAGGAGTACGTGATGGAGGCGCTGTCCCGTGGTCACATTCGCAAATCCTCGTCCCCGGCAGGGGCTGGATTTTTCTTTGTGAAAAAGAAGGGCGGTGAGTTGAGGCCTTGCATCGATTACAGGGGCCTTAATCGCATCACGATCAAGAACGCTTACCCGATACCCTTGATTTCCGAGCTGTTCGATCGCCTTAAGGGGGCCACGGTCTTTACCAAACTCGACTTGAGGGCGGCATATAACCTGGTAAGGATCAAGGCGGGCGATGAGTGGAAGACCGCGTTTAACACCAGGACCGGTCATTATGAATCCTTGGTTATGCCTTTTGGGTTGTGCAATGCGCCCGCAGTCTTTCAGGAATTCATCAACGATGTTTTCCGTGACCTGTTGCAGCAGTGTGTGGTGGTCTATTTGGATGACATCTTGGTATACTCTGAATCCATGGAGGCCCACATTCTGGATGTCAAGCGAGTGTTGCAACGGTTACGAGAGAACAAGCTGTTCGGTAAGCTTGAGAAATGCGAATTTCACCGATCCCAGGTAACCTTCTTAGGTTACATCATTTCCGCTGAGGGGTTCTCCATGGACCCTGAGAAGGTTTCGGCTGTCTTACAGTGGCCTCAGCCCAGTGGTCTTCGTTCCTTGCAGCGCTTTTTGGGCTTCGCCAATTATTATCGGAAGTTCATCAGGGACTTCTCCATGCTGGCCAAGCCTCTCACGGATCTGACCAGGAAGGGCAGTAATTCCCAGGTCTGGCCGCTCGAGGCCATCCGGGCTTTTGAGGCCCTAAAATCCGCCTTTGTGTCGGCCCCGATTCTGTCTCATCCCAACCCTGGGTTGCCCTTTGTCCTCGAGGTGGACGCATCTGAGACGGGAGTAGGTGCCCTTCTGTCTCAGCGTAGAACACCAGAGGGTCCGCTGCTTCCTTGTGGGTTTTACTCCCGGAAACTGTCACCCGCGGAGTGCAACTATCAGATTGGTGACAGGGAGTTATTGGCCATAGTGCAGGCTCTCAAAGAGTGGAGGCACTTGCTCGAGGGCTCCGTGGTTCCGGTTCTCATCCTGACGGACCACAAGAATCTGACCTACCTTTCTGAGGCCAAGAGATTGACACCACGTCAGGCCAGATGGGCTCTGTTCTTGTCACGTTTTAATTACGTGGTCTCCTACCTACCCGGTTCCAAGAACATCAGGGCGGATGCCTTATCACGGCAGTACTCCGAGCTGTCCAGGGAGGAATCTATACCGACTTCGGTCATACCTCCGAATCAGATCCTGGCCGCCATTCGCACCAGTCTGACCTCTCCCCTTGGTGAGCAGATTTTGGCGGCTCAATCTGGTGCTCCCTCTGGGAGACCCAACGGCAGATGTTTTGTGCCTGAGGAGTTGCGCACTCGGTTGTTGCGAACCTACCATAACTCCAAGACCGCGGGGCATCCTGGTAAGAATCAGCTGTCCTGGGCTGTTTCACGTCTGTTCTGGTGGCCTTCCCTACGCTCCGACATCGCCGCATATGTAGCGGCATGCTCCGTTTGTGCCCAGAGTAAGTCCCCTCGGCACCTTCCGTTGGGCCTGCTGCAACCCATAGCCACCGGGGAGCGCCCATGGTCACACCTGGGGATGGATTTCATTGTGGACCTCCCTGCATCCCGAGGCCATACGGTCATTCTCATGATTGTGGATCGGTTTTCCAAAATGTGCCACTGTGTTCCTCTCAAGAAGTTACCCTCTGCACAAGAATTGGCCACGATTTTTGCCTGGGAGGTCTTCCGGTTGCACGGCTTGCCCAAGGAGATAGTGTCGGATCGGGGGAGTCAGTTTGTGTCCAGGTTCTGGCGCGCCTTTTGTTCCCAGTTGGGGATTCATCTCTCCTTCTCCTCGGCCTACCACCCTCAGTCCAATGGGGCCGCAGAACGATCCAATCAGGCCTTGGAGCAATTCCTTCGTTGCTATGTCTCCGATCACCAGGACAATTGGGTTGACCTCCTGCCTTGGGCTGAGTTTGCCAGGAACACGGCGGTGAACTCTTCCTCTGGGACGTCTCCCTTCATGGCCAATTATGGGTTCCAACCTGCCGTGTTACCGGAGGCATTCTCTCCCCAGGATATTCCGGCTGTGGAGGATCACCTTTCCGTCCTACGCGCCTCTTGGGTACAGATCCAGAAGTCCCTTGAGGTCTCTGCACAGCGCCAGAAACTCCAGGCTGATCGCAGACGAGCGCCTGCTCCTTCCTACCAGGTCGGAGACCGTGTATGGTTGTCCACTCGCAACCTCAACCTTCGAGTGCCCACTCCCAAGCTGGCTCCTCGCTTTGTTGGTCCCTTCCGAGTGCTTCGCAGGGTAAACCCGGTAGCCTATGCCCTTGCGCTTCCTCCTGGCATGCGGATCTCCAACGTGTTTCATGTCTCCCTGTTGAAGCCACTGGTGTGCAATCGCTTCACTTCCTCGGTTCCTCGGCCTCGTCCGGTCCAAGTGGGCAATCATGAGGAGTATGAGGTGAGCAATATCCTGGACTCACGCCTGGTCCGCGGTCGGGTGCAGTTTTTGGTCCACTGGCGTGGTTACGGTCCAGAGGAGCGTTCCTGGGTTCCCTCCGCAGATGTCCATGCTCCTGCCTTGCTCCGAGCCTTCCACACACGTTTCCCTCAGAAACCGTTTTTTGCACCGCAGAGGAGGGGCCCTTGAGGGGGAGGTACTGTCATGGTCTTACCTCTCTCCTGTCTCCTTCGTTTGACATGTGCTGGTGGCCATCTTGGTTTCTGGGACTCTTGTAGCCTCCCACCCTGCGGCTCCTCCTTCCCACTGGGAGGAGCTGGATGCCTGGCTCATATATTAGGAGGTCTGTGGCTTCAGTTCCTTGCTTGGTCCTCCTGTGTTCACATGCTTCTAAGACTGCTGCTGCTTCTGGTTCCGATCCTGGCTTCATCTGACTTCCCTGCTGGTTCCTGATCCTGGCTTCGTCTGACTTCCCTGCTGGTTCCTGATCCTGGCTTCGTCCGACTACCCTTCTGGTTCCTGACCTCTGGCTTCGCAAGACTCTGTTTAACCATCCGTTTGGACTTTTGCTTTACAGCTTGATTTTCAATAAAGCCTTCTTATTTTCACTTATCTCTTGTTGTACGTCTGGTTCATGGTTCCGTGACACTGGTCTGGAAAAAGATGGCATGGTTGTTTTTAAGGAGCACAATACGATGATACGTGAACAAAAAATAGCTGCATGCCAGAAAGAAGCCTTTACAGTACAAGTTCCACAAAAAAAGCCTGGTTATAATATGCCCAACAACACCTTGACATGCCTCATTGGGCTTTTTTGTGGCATTGGTGCAATAAAGGCTTCCTTCTGCCAGCTCAACCATGCAGCTTTTTTTTGTTCAAGTATTGTTGTATTGTGCTCCTTAAAAACAACCACATCGTCTTTTTGGAGAGAAGCCTGTATTTCTCCTGAGGTTACCTTTGGGTTTTTCTTTGTATCCTGACCAATTCCTCCGCCAGTTGTGGCTGCAATCATTCTTGATCTACCCAACCTTGGCTTGGTATCAAAAGAACCCTGAATTTTCCACTTCTTAATAAGGGATTGAACAGTACTGACTGTTCTTTTCTACCTCCTCATGGCTCAGTGTCTTGCCTACTTAGGGCATCCAAGTAAGAGCTAACAAGCTCATTGACTATTTATACACAGACACTAATTGTGATTTCAAAAAGCCACAAATGTGAGAAATTTACCTTTAATTGACATCATTCTGTGTCTGCACCAAGGCCGAACATTCCAGGGTATGTAAACTTTTTATCAGGGCCATTTGGGTGATTTCTGTTATCATTATGAAAAACTATGTAATAATAAATGGCTTCATGTGATCACTATCCTTTAATAAAAGACAGTTTGTTGGCATGATTAGTCATATTTTCTATATAAATGCCACAATTTCTCAATTTCTTCCAGGATATGCAAACTTTTGAGCACAACTGTACTGTGGCAGGACAGCCACAGCATAGGAAGCTTACTAGACAATGATGGTTGAAAAGAAACCCCCAGAGGAGCTCAGACTAAAACATCTTAGGCCTTGTACACACGACCGGATCTGTCTGCTGGGATTTATCCGCGGATCAGTTCCAGCAGACAAATCCGGTCGTGTGTACGGCCTAGCAGACTTTTTCGGCGGACATTTGTCCAGCCGACCGTTTTCAAGCGGATAAAAATTTCTTAGCATGCTAAGAAATCTATCCGCTGGAAACCTGTCCGTCGGACTTATCCGGTCGTCTGTACAGACTCACCGGATAAGTCCGACCCATCCCTCGCATACGTCGAAGTGATTTGACGCATGCGTGGAAGTATTTACCTTCCATGGTCGCGCACGTCGCCGCGTCATCGTCGCGGCCACGTCACCGCGTATGTTTTCCACAGGGATTTTGATTTGATGGTGTGTACAGCCATCAGATCAAAATCCGGGGCAGAAATGTCCGAGGGAAACGGTCCGGCGGACAGTTTTCATCGGATATCCGCTCGTGTGTACAGGGCCTTACTATTAACCAGCATGATGTTCTTAATATTAAGCTGAAATTTGGATTTGAAATGGAACCCTGTTGACAATATGCTACAAATGACTAACTTGAATATTTTACATGTGTGCCTTGTGCATGAAATGTAAGAAAAATAAGTCAGCTTTTTACCATACTAAACATTCACTGTATATCTCTCTTTATACTGACCTAATAAAATAAGACATTTATACTTCCTTTTAGAAGTTTTAATGAATGCATTATTGTGGATGTAATTGATGCTTTCAAGAACATAACATTTGCTTAAGTCTGTTATTGCTTTACAGCTTTAACAGTGAAAGGAGAATTTCCATTTCCTATATATCCATCAAGGAAATGGATAGAAAGACTCATAAACAATATCTTTTTTCTTAAGTTTTTCACAGATTGCAAGTGTGATTTATCAAGTTATTCATTTTAAACTTGCCAAACTGTGTTTTTATCTGTTGCCTGTCTGTGTAACTGTATTTCTTTGTAGTGATAAAATCCATTCCAATGACCAGTGTTTAATCCTACACAGTTGTTCAGTTAAGGTCTTCTAAACTAACTTTTGAATTTGCAAAAGATTGTGTTTTTCTTTAAGCTTTTTTTCTTTAAGCCGCCAGAACTATCTGATCAGCGCTTTCTGGCATTGGCCGAGAAAACACTGATCGAGAGTTGATCGGATGCTGGTTTTCCAGCATGCTTGTCTCACAGAAGCTGGCCAAGCAGTCCGACATGCACATGGGCCGAATGTTGGCCTTTTTTATTTTGTTAACCATCCATTGTCTCCTGACATTTGGCTCATGTGTATCTGGCTTAAAGCCGAGCACACACTATTATTTTTTTTGATTCAACCCCTCGGGTTGTACGAAAAAAAAAACTGTTGGTGCTAGTGAAATTCACAGTGCTTCTAGTTATTCAATTTACAGTGATGCAATCTTCTTTGATTTAGATATCCTTGAATCCAAGACACCTCCTCATGTCCACAAATGATCTCTCTCCCCATCAGGCAAGAACTCACCAAATTTACATGCCTCCCATTCTCATGGTTGGTAAGACAGCTTATGATTCAATGCACAGGCTGTTGCCTCTTATAGATGTTATTAAATGCCTCCGTATAGTTCATGAGTGGCATATATTAACCCGGGAAGATTTTACCTCCTTCCTGACCAGAGCACTTTTTACAATTTGGCACTGAATCTTTTTAACTGACAATTGAGCGGTCGTCCGACACTCTACCCTAATGAAGTTTGCATCCTTTTTTTCCCCCACAAATAGAGCTTTATTTTGGTGGTATTTGATCACCTCTGCAGTTTTTATTTTTTGCGCTATACACAAAAAATGAGCAACAATTTTGAAAAAAATAATATTTTTTACTTTTTGCTATAATAAATATCTTTATCATTTTAGACCAATATATATTCCTCTACATATTTTTGGTAAGAAAAATGCAATAAGCGTATATTGATTGGTTTGCACAAAAGTTATAGGGGTAGATCCACAAAGAAAGTACGCCGGCGTATCTATTGATACGCCGGCGTAATTTCAAAATTCCCGCGTCGTATCTTTGTTTTGAATCCTCAAAACAAGATACGACGGCATCTGGGTTAGATCCGACAGGCGTACGTCTTCGTACGCCTTTGGATCTTAGATGCAATTTTTCGCTAGGTGGCGTTCCCGTCGTAATCCGCGTCGAGTATGCAAATTAGCTATTTCCGACGATCCACGAACGTACGAGCGGCCGTCGCATTTTTTTACGTAGTTTCCGTTCGGCTTTTTCCGGCGTATAGTTAAAGCTGCTATCTGGTGGCGTACTCAATGTTAAGTATGGCCGTCGTTCCTGCGTAAAATTTTGAACATTTTACATCGTTTGCATAAGTCGTCCGTGAATGGGGCTGGAGGCCATTTACGTTCACGTTGAAAACAATGACGTCCTTGCGACGTCATTTGGAGCAATGCACCCTGGGAATTTTGATGGACGGGGAATGCGCAGTTCGTTCGGCGTGGGGACGTGCTTCATTTAAATGAAACACGCCCCCTACCCGCCGAATTTGAATTCCGCGCCCTTACACCGCAAGAGATACACTACGCCGCCGTAACTTACGGCGCAAATTCGTTGAGGATTCAAATCAAGTCAAAGTAAGTTACAGCGGTGTAGCGTATCTGACATGTGCGCTGGGCGCAGCGTATGTATGTGGATCTGCCCCATAGTGTCTACAAACTATAGGAAAGATTTATGGCATTTTTATGGTATTTTAATTTTTTTTTACTAGTAAAGGCGGTGATCTGCGACATTGCGACAGACAGAGCGGAGACTTAAGACACTTTTTGGGACAATTGGCATTTATACAGCAATCAGTGCTATAAAAATGCACTGATTACTGTGTAAATGTCACTGGCAGGGAAGGGGTTAACACTAGGGGGCGATCAAAGGGTTAATTGTGTGTTCCCTCAGTGTGTTCTAACTGTGGGGGGATAGGATTTACTAGGAGAGGAGACATATAATTTTCCTACTTATTAGGAACAAATTATATGGCTCCTCTTCCCTGACAGAACAGGGATTTGTGTGTTTACACACACAAATCCCTGTGCTGGCACTCGTGCACGCAATCGCGCGTGGTCGGCTGCTATTGTGCCTGCCATCCCCGTGCATCGGGTCCCCTGCCATGTAGGGGGCGTGCAGCTGCAGGCGTCACCCTGGTACAACTATTTGAAGCCCAGTGCTGTACTAGGTAGGTGATTTCATGGCAAGTGGCTAATAGAGACCATCAGCAACCATCAGCTGAGTGGCTTTGAGAGTTTGATCACTCTGAGAAGCAGCCACAGTCTTCCTCATAAACAGATTGGAAACCATGCATCTGCTGGCAAGGCTGCACCCCCTGTAGGTGGACAAGCAACCAAATCTTACACTGAAGCAGGTAAATGCACAAATCTTAACCACTATACAATGCTGTAACACCACACTGACATGACAGATGGAAGAGATTAAAGTGGATATAGGCCCCCTGAGGCAAGACATGCAGAATATCAAGGACTGGGTGTGGGAGACAGAACATAGAATATTGTTTAGTACTGAAGAAAGATCCTGAGTCCCCCATCTGCTGTGTCAAACTCGCCTCTTCTCTGAACACTTAACTAGTCTCTTTTCTGGCATGTGCTGGAGTTCCAGCCAACTGGAGACAACTCTCCTGATTACCAACTGTGGCAAATCACTCAACAGCTCTCCGTATTGGCGTGGCTTTAAATTATGAAGCAATATTTGGCTATGAGTTCAAACAACACATCACTACAGTAAACCAATGAAAAGCAAGGCGCTAACACATATATCATAATTGCATGTAAACAAAGGATAAAAAACAATCCAAATATACTTGAGAGTCCAAAAGTGAAAACATTTTTATTAATAAAAATTTATAATAGATATTACACAGACCAAAAAGTTTCCTAAATCTCGCTGATGAAAGCTCCAATCACCATTCTCCTGGTCTTAAAGGTGCCTCAGATACTCCTTATATAAGTGCTCCACCACAAAGTGTACAAAATGCAAGCCTAACAGCAGCATCTATGATGTGCACCTTTGGTGTCATAGGGTACCACCCTTTTTGCATGTTGTTTTCACAATGTCCCACATTAAGAATGGTATATGGGAGACCACCACCAGCTGATCTCCTCAAACATAAATAACCGAGACCCAGGGAGAGATTATTATCTACCATAGCATGATACTGTTTTATTAAAAGTCAAAACAAGGATTAAAAATATAAAATTTGCCACTCATATTTAAAGGTGCTATAGTCAGCACCACTGGCAGCTGGTGCTCCAAATTTTTGGGGGTTCAAACAAACTAAAAAACTGAAAAAAAACATCAATTGCAGCTTCACTGTGCCATCAATTGCAGCCACTGTGCCATCAATTGCAGCCACTATGCCCGTCAAATGCAGCCGCTGTGCCCATCAAATGCAGCCGATGTGCTGAAGACCTGGCTATTCTGCCAAGCATTTCAATCCTAGGCCAATTTTTCTTCGCTGATTTCTTTTTTTTCTTCTCCCTTCTCTTTTAATTATGCTCCCCACGCCAGAACATCCGGGCTATTTTGTCACAAAGCGCTTTGGCACCACCGACCGGTGGTATATGCGCGCTTCCCAAATAAATAGTAATAAATAAATAAATATCAAATGCAGCAACTGTGCCCATCAAATGCAGCCACTGTGCCCGTCAAATGCAGCCACTGTGACCCCAGCACCCCCCACCCACCCGACTCCTGTGCCCTCCATGCTTCCTTCATGCTTTTCCTTATGCTAGGCTTCCAAAAGGAGTGCCTGTCCTTTCAGCCGATCAGGTGATTGGCAGAGAGGTGGTTCAGTGTTAGAAAAGCAAATGAATATTTGCTTTTCTAACACACCTGGGTGGGCTCCGAGCTCAACGCTCTGCGCTCCCAGTCCACCCTATTTTGAAGCCTATTAGAGCCTATGGCTCTAATCAGGTGCTTAAAAAAAAAACACCCCCCACTGCTGTTATTCAGCTGCCCGGCGTCCTAAAAGGGGCTGGGCACCTGAATCGGTGG
This sequence comes from Rana temporaria, assembly GCF_905171775.1. Taxonomy (NCBI): domain Eukaryota; kingdom Metazoa; phylum Chordata; class Amphibia; order Anura; family Ranidae; genus Rana; species Rana temporaria. The sequence goes on from NC_053492.1 coordinate 250,914,437, forward strand.
TAGCTGTGGCGGCCATGGATAGATTCATGCATAGCATGAATCTATCCATTAAGCATATAGGGATGACCTGGAGAGAGGGGACAGCACCCGGGCACCCCTAATGGATGGGCCGCTGGTCAGCACCAACATAACCAGCCTGTTTGATTATCCTGCACACCCCTCAGTCCAAGCCAGTGTGCGTTCCAAGCAGCCGAATGTTCAAACCAGATTAAAAGAAATTAAATTACCTCACGTATAGTAGACACGCAGTCTCAGTGCATTTCTCCTGTCAGCATCGTCAGGAAGCTCACTATACCCAAGTTGAATCCACTCCTGCTGTATCCTTACCTGTCCTCCATGCATGACTACAGTCCTGTGTCTCCTGTGCTTCTTTAGTTGCTGGAAGCCCAAGCACACACCATGACTCCAGTGACCTCTGGGTATTCCGTATCATTTAAGGATCCCTGTGTACCTTATGTTTCCAGTTCCCCCTGGAGCATCTTGCTTTGTCCAGTTACTCTAGTGTGCTCCTGTGCATCCCATGACACCTGTGCACCCCAAATAATCCTGTATCATCCACTGACTTCTAGTGCACCTTGTGCTCCTCTGTGACACCTGTGTCTCCACTCAGTCTCTGTCATGCTCCACAGTTGTCTGGCCTATTAGGCTCTACCATTAGATATACTGTGATCACTCTGAGACCTCGTACACACGATAGGTTAACCAGAGGACAACGGTCTGAAGGACCATTTTCATCGGTCAAAATTGATCGTGTGTGGGCCCCATAGGTTATTTAACCATCGGTAAAAAAAAAGCCAACTTGCTTTAAATTTAACCGATGAATTCCTAACCGATAGGTCCAAAACGATCGTTAGTAGGCACAACCATCTGTTAAAAATCCACGCATGCTCAGAATCAAGTCGGCGCATGCTTGGAAGCATTGAACTTCAGCTTCATCGGTTAACTGATGACAACGGTCCTTCAGACCGTTCTCATCGGATGGACTGATCGTGTGTCCGAGGCTTGAGTTTGCTTCTCTCAGTAAATATCAACCCCTGTCAATGACAGATTTCTCATGTAAATATTTTAAATGAAAATTGTATTCTAAACAACAGTGTTAATACTGAGCTTTTGGGAAAAAAAAAACAGTTGAAAGAGAAAAATAGAAAAATAATAATAATAGTAGTAATAATAATAATAATAATGATTCTAAATAAAATGACCAATATTGCAATACTAACATATGTATCGATTTTAAGGTAATCTCCAGAAACACTTGCTCTCTATACTGGAGAACATCTTACCCTAAAACATGTATTTACTAATTTACTCCATCTTAATTTTTGAAGTACCTGGGGAACAGAAGAAAACTGGTGTGCATATTAATAGATTGCTTTCTCCAAACTCTTCCTACTGGAAGAAAGCTCCTGGTGTGCAAATCTGAGGCTAGAACAAAGATACACTAATTATCCTCCATTTATTTGCCTGCTTGAATGGCCCTAAATACCATAGTGATTAATTAGCACAAGACAGTGAGGGCAGGATGTCACACCCTTGTCTGTGTATATGTGTTGGCAAAGGTTCTGCTCATGTGTTGACAACAGAATATCATTTTAATATTCCCCAGGAACATAACATATGTTTGATACATGTAATTAGAATTGGTAAGCCCTGAAAAAAATTCACATGTTAAATTTCATAGTAGATGGAATAAGTCTTTCATTAAAAAGGTTTGTTATACAGTATTTCCTGTCCTAAAGTTTTGCTAGAACAAGTTTACATAGATGCATAACATATTTTCATCTTGTTTGAATGTAATTATAGAGAAACTCCAGCAAAAATAGTTTAAAAGCTTCATATAGAGTGAGGAAGATTGACAACTGTGGTCTCGGTACCCATGGTGCAAGTGAGTGCTTGTCTCATATAGTATATTATATATGTACGTATTTTTCTTTCCATATGTTGAATCGTAATAATACATGTAAGTAATAAGTAATACCTTATTTGAATAGATAAATTCAAGCTCCTGAAGAAGCAACTTCATGGCCGCGAAAGATGTTGAGCAGAATCATTTTATACTGAGGAGGACAAGTGGAATCCCCAATTGAGAGGAGTACAAATTTGGATGCATTTAATGAATTGTCACAAACATATGGTATTATACCCCTTAGGGGAAACATGTGGAATCCTACCCTAATATGTCTTATGTTTTGTCATTTTTTGTATTGCGGAATATTTTAAATGTAGACCAATATATTTTAATAATTTTTGTACGTGCCTTTAAAGTCCATTATTTTCCTTCAACCAAATTCAAGTAGTTTCGGGATGTGGCATGTGCGTAGTATAGGTGCCCTATAGCCACCTAAGGGCAATCATTTAATTATTTGAGAAAAAGTATCTTGTAAAATAGTATCATGTTTAAAAAAGTACCTTGTTGCTTGTGTCCTCACTTTTTTCCCTCCGCTTCTGACCTATTAAGCACATCTCCTAAATGGAGAAAAAAAATAGCAATAATATCCTACTGCTAACCTTTCCCCACTCTAACCAAATGTATGAAACAAGAGGTTTCTTTTGCTTGTGTGTATATTCAGAAATAGTGTGTTGCATGACTATAATCTATCCAAAGTAGTGGGAGATGGCATCTTTTTTGGAACATTGACAACAATATAGTCAAAACTTGAACTAGTTTATCTAATGTTGTTTAAATTATAAACACCTATTAATTTACCTCATATAATACTCCATTATTTCCTTCTTTTTGCTATCTATGGGGTTCATATACTAAAACTGGAGAGTGCAAAATCTGGTGCAGCTGTGCATAAAAAATAATCAGCTTCCAGGGTCTTTAGTGAAAGCTTAATTGAACAAGCTGAAGTTAGAAGCTGTTTGACTACCATGCACATCTGCGCCAGATTTTGCAATCTCCAGTTTAAGTAAATCAACCCCATATGCATACCAGCGTCCTGATCACTGCCATACCCCATACCAGTGCCATGATCACTGACAACTGCCATAACAGCTGATCACCATCATACACCATACCAGAACTCTGATCACTGCCATACTAGCATCCTGATCACTGCTATACCCTATAACATGGTTCTGATCACCCCATATTCTAAACCAGCATCCTTATCACTGCCATACCCCAACCCCATTCCAGCATCCTGATCCCCACCATACCCTATACAAGCATCCTGATCACCCAATATACCATACCAGCATTTACTAAATTTACTAAAGGCAAATAGACTGCACCTTGCAAATTGCAGTTGCACTTTGCAAGTGCAATTGCTCCAAAGCTTAGTAAATGAGATGAAGGTTCACTTTGCAAAAAATACCCAAACACATGCAAGGACAATTAAAAAAAAAACATTTTTGCTCGAACATGATTGGATGATGAAAGTCAGCAGAGTTTCTGCTCATTTACTAAGCTCTGGAGCAACTGCACTTGTAGAGTGCACAGTCTATTTGCCTTTAGTAAATCAACCCCACACGAACAATTTGGGGTGTTCGCGGCAAATCCAAAAGCAGCGGAACACCGTATAAAAGTCTATGGGAGAAATCAAAAGTTCTAATTTTAAAGGTTAATATGCAAGTTATTGTCATAGAAAGTGTTTGGGGACCTGGGTCCTGCCCCAGGGGACATGTATCAATGCAAAAAAAGTTTTAAAAACTGCAGTTTTTTTCAGGAGCAGTGATTTTAATAATGTTTAAAGTAAAACAATAAAAGTGAAATATTCCTTAAAATTTTGCACCTGGGGGGTGTCTATAGTACGCCTGTAAAGGAGCGCATGTTTCCCGTGTTTACAACAGTCTTTGCACAAAATGAAATTTCTAAAGGAAAAAAGTCATTTAAAAATACCCGCGGTTATAATGAATTGTCGGGTCCCAGCAATTCAGATAAAAGTAATTGAAAAAAAAACCAGCATGGGTTCCCCCTTAGTCCATTACCAGGCCCTTTGGGTTGGGTATGAATATTAAGGGGAACCCCGAAACAAAATAACAAAAATGCGTGGGGGTCCCCCCCAAATTCCATATCAGGCCCTTCATGTCTGGTATGTATATTAAGGGAACCCAGCGCTATTTAAAAAAAATGGTGTAGGGGCCCCCCCAAAAATCCATACCAGAGCATTCAGTTCTGGTATGGATTTTAAGGGGAACCCTGCAGCAAAATAAAAAAAATAGCGTGGGTTTCCCCCAAAAATCCATACCAGACCCTTATCCGAGCACGCAACCTGGCATGCTGCAGGAAAAGAGGGGGGACGAGAGAGTGGCCCCCTCCTGAACCGTACCAGGCCACATGCCCTCAACATGGAGGGCCTCATCCCCACAACCCTTGCCTAAAGGTTGTGGGGGTCTGCGGGCGGGGGGCTTATCAGAATCTGGAAGCCCCCTTTGATGTACGTGTTGCGTCAGCAGGGGCGGGGTCACCTGTAGACGTCACTGGGTAACCCCGGCATTTACCCGTTGCATCAGAGGGGTAGCTCCGCCCTCGGTTATAAAAGAACTGTCAGATGGGTCGCGCATCATTTGGCTGGGTGCCTCCTTTGGAGGAGGCTGTATAATTTGTAGCGCCGGGTCAGACTCGTAGAAGGATTACGGCACTGGGTTGTTTTTTTTTTTTTTTAAGAAATTGTCCCAAGCTGTGTGTGTGTGTTTTTTTTTCCTTTTTTCTCACTTTTTTTGTGAAATGGTAAGAGTACCCTGGCTACTTTTTAAATGTACATTTGATATTTATATCTTATTCTTTACATTATCAATGCTATACTCTGGACCTCTATACAGACATCTGAATCATGGAATATTCTACATTCTGCATTTTAAATATTGCATTTAGACATCATATATGTGTTCCTATCATTGTGTTTTTTTTTTGGTTTAGAAGTTATGTATCCTGTTGTTTGCATATGACACAAAAATACTTATATTTATGAATGACTTAGGAGAGACTGTGTGTTAAGAAATTAGTAATGAGCAATTGAAAATAACCAAGACACAGTTCGACACTCATTTGCATATATTGAAGCGCATGGGTATAGAACCCTCACTACTATAGCAATATGGTGATTCATTTTATTTTCTGAGTAGATGAATTTTGGGTTGAGAGATTGAATGTGCAGTATATAGAAGACTAAGGCCCCGTACACACGACCGAACATGTCTGCTGAAACTGGTCCGCGGACCAGTTTCAGCAGACATGTTCGGTCGTGTGTAGGCCCGAGCGGACAGGATTCCAGCGTACATTTTCCGGGCCTTTTTCCAGCGGGCAAATATTTCCAAACTTGTTTAGAAACAGCCCGCTGGAATCCTGTCTGCTCGGACATGTTCGGTCGTCTGTACAGACCTACCGTACATGTCCGAGCGCCCGCCATCCCTCGCATGCATCGAATGACTTTGACGCATGCGTGGAAGCATTGAACTGGCAGGGTCACCCACGGCGCCGCGGCGGCGCGGCCAAGCCCCGCGTATTGTTTATGCGCAGATTTCTGTATGATGGTGAGTACAGCCATCATACAGAAATCCCCGGGCAGACATGTACGGTGAAAACGGTCCGGCGGACCGGTTTCATCGTACATGTTTGCTCGTCTGTACGAGGCCTAAGATATTATGGCCTACCATTACAGACTAGAGCAAAGCAGTAAGCTATCTTACAAGATCCCTCATAGTTCTGTGACTCAGTCTGGGGTTTCTGGTTTCTGGCAGGCACAGATGACAATTAACAACAAGATTTACTTTCCTTAATTTTATTCATGTCTTTATATTTTAAATAAAGTTGGGTTCACACTATTGCAAATCGGATTGCGGGTTTCCCCGCATTCAATTTGCATAGCAAGATATTGTGAACGGTTCTCTATTGGGCCGGTTCACACATCTCCGCAGCAGCTCTGGTGCAAATTGCACAGTAGTCCTGTGCATCTTTTGGTCCATTTCAGGTCCGCATTCAGCCCAAAATTCAGGCTGAAATCAGACCTGAAACAGTGAATGGAGATGCACCGGACGCCTGCTGTGAGCTCCTGTGTTCTTCAGTGTGAACCCAGCCTAAGAACTATCCTAACTCCGAAAGAAGTATGAAATTTGTTAAACCCAGCCCTACCATCAAACAATTTAAAAACATATCGACTATAATTTACTGAGAATATTTATGAATGAGGTCATGGGGTCATTGAGGGTTGCATGTAGTTGTGATGTTCTAAGAATAATCCAACTCCCTTTTCCTAAAATTATTTTAAATACCGGTATGTTTTAAAATATTGCTCTAACTATAATACGGCTAATACTCTTTTGAGTACTTGGAAATTTCAGGAATTTATCTAGGTCCCCTTTGGTGGATTTATGTGAAGAGATGATGATGACTCCCCCTAAATACAGTTTAATACCTCCTATTTATAGTGACTAGAGGCATATACACTATTGCAGATGTTCTTCTTGATGTCAAGGTTTAACTGATTTGTTGATACATTGCAACTTCCATATCAATGAGTATTATTAATGTCTTAAAATCTTAATATTGTACTTACAGCTAAAGACTACGGCCCGGATTCAGAAAGAATGGCCTAACTTTATGCTGGCGTAGCGCATCTACGCCGCCGTAACTTAGAGAGGCGAGTACCGTATTCAGAAAGAACTTGTGCTCTAAGTTACGGCGGCATAGTGTAAATGGGCCGGCGTAAGCCTGCCTAATTCAAATTATCAAGGCAGTGGGCGTGTTGTATTACAATGAGCCGTGCCCCTAGGTAAACAAGTGGCCGATCGAATGGCGCATGCGCGCGCACATGCTCAGGGTCACGTCGCAAATACTCCCCAAGATACGTTGGCTCAATGCTTTGTCTACGTGAACGTAACATACGCTTAGCCCCATTTACGTACGACTTACGCAAATGACGTAAAATACGACGCTGTTCCGACGTTTCCGACGTCCATAGGTTAACATGACTTACACCTGCTTTATGAGGGGTAAAGTTACGCCGGTCGTACACCTTACGTAAACAGCATATATTAATACACCGGGCGCAAGTACGTTCGTGAATCGGCGTATCTAGCTCATTTGCATATTCGACGCAGAAATATACGGAAGCGCCCCTAGCGGCCAGCGTAAATATGCACCCAAGATACGATGGCGTAGGAGACTTACGTCAGTCGTATCTTGGCCACATTCAAGCGTAACTGATTCTAAGAATCAGGCGCATAGATACAACGGCGCTCATTCGGACATACGACGGCGTATCAATAGATACGCCGTCGTAAGTCCTTTGTGAATCTGGCCCTAATACTCCAAGTCTCACAATGACTTCAAATAAGTATGTACTAGGTTCTTCTAAATCAGTGTTATTTTCTTTGTGTTATTTTATGACCTGGCATATGTACAACCTATTATATTGAAAGTTAGTCAATGAAACAAAAACCTAAATATATCTTTGGAACATCCAAATTTTTCATTAATGCATTTAAAGTATTTAAATGTTGTCATAAAGGGAAAACATAACAGTATTTACATAATTATAATTTACTTTTACATTATTATTTATGGCATTGTTTACTGACTCAGTTGTGGGAAACATATCTGACAATCTATGTTTTTGCAACCATGTTCAATGTGCAGATATGTATCTTTAATTGTGGCCTTACTATTGTGTACCATAGTTTTGAACCATACGTTTTGACCTTATGAGGCAGATCCTCAAAGAAATTACGTGCGTATCTCTTGATACGCCGCGTAATTTCAAATTTTGCACGTCGTATCTTTATTTTGGTATCCACAAAACAAGAAACGAAGGCATCTGTGTTAGATCCGACAGGCGTACGTCTTCGTATGCCGTTGGATCTCAGATGCAATTTTTCTGCATCCGCTAGGTGGCGTTCCCGTCTTAATCCACATTGAGTATGCAAATTAGCTATTTCCGACGATCCACGAACGTACGGCCGGCCGTCGCATTTTTTTACGTCGTTTCAGTTCGACTTTTTCCGGCGTATAGTTAAAGCTGCTATATGGTGGCGTACTCAATGTTAAGTATGGCCGTCGTTCCCGCGTCTAATTTTGAAAATTTTACGTCGTTTGCGTAAGTCGTCCGTGAATGGGGCTGGATGCCCCGTTCACGTTGAAAACAATGACGTCCTTGTGATGTCATTTGGAGCAATGCACCCTGGGAGTTTTTACGGACGGCGCATGCGCAGATCGTTCGGCGCGGGGACGCGCTTCATTTAAATGAAACACGCCCCCTACCCGCCCAATTTGAATTCCGCGCCCTTACGCCGCGAGAGATACACTACGCCGCCGTAACTTATGGCGCGAATTCGTTGAGGATTCAAACCAAAGCCAAGTAAGTTACAGCGGCGTAGCGTATCTTACATCTGCGCCGGGCGCAGTGTATGTATGTGGATCTGCCCCTGTGTCCTTATTACTATACCTCTAATTCCTGATCATTACATAATGCCCTTTTGCAAAACATAAACTATTATCAGCAGGGCTTTTTTTCTGGGGGAACTTGGGGGAACTCAGTTCCACCACCTCCGGCTCAGACCCTTTGGTGCCTGCTCACCACAATCACTTGTAAACACAGAAGTCTGGTTTCTGTATTTACAAGTGACAGCTCTGCACTCTGTGTGTAACCTCCCTGAACTCTACACTCTGTATGCAATGCAATCCTGGTATTTAATGCACCTTTAAGACCCTTCTACTGTTTGTGAAATCTGAAAGGGGTCATGGTTGAGTTCCTGCACCTATTTTCTGAGAAAAAAAGCTCTGATTATCAGTTAAGCACCAAAATAGATCTCTGTTAAGATTCATACTTTTGTCCTATGCCCCCCATCTGCCCCCTAAGAGTAATTCCTCGCTTCCAAGTAATCCCTCATAAATGAATTGATATTAATTGAAAAAGATACCACTGTGCTTTAATTAACCATTTTGGCAGCTTCTTATGGCAATAGCCACTTATCTTGCAAGCTACAGCATGTGTTTCAAGGAAATATAGTAACATCTTAAATTTTATATTGTAGAAAAAATATTTATAAGGTCACATTGCAGTAATAAAAAAATATATATATATAAAAGTAAAAAATGTAAGAAGACAAGCAGACTAAGGACATGGATTGCTGGAATCATGTCCTGTGGTCTGATGAGACCAAGATAAACTTATTTGGTTCAGATGGTGTCAAGTGTGTGCAGCAGCAGCAACCAGATGAGAAGTACAAAGACAAGTGTGTATTGGCTACAGTCAAACATGGTGGTGGGATTGTCATGGTCTGGGGCTACATGAGTGCTTGCGGCGGCACTGGGGAGCTACAGTTCAGGGGCTGGGTGGCAGGGCAGTATTCCAACATGATAACGACTCCAAACACACCTCCAAGATGTCCCTCCATGTCCCTAGGGCTGCAGATGTTGTGGTGGATGCAACTGGAGAATCTTGTAGACTTGTGGAGGGAGATCCAAGGGGGGGGGCATGTTCCGACAGCTTCTGTTCCAACAAAGCAGGTGCAGTCATGAGAAGAGGGGGGATAAAAAAGTGCTTACATCCTCATCTTCATTATCTGGAAGGAGGAATGCTTTTGGATGACCATGGTCATCCTTCTGCAGCAAGTAAATTATTGTGTGATCAAATATTTTGCTGATTCCTCATTGTCAGATTGTAGAGCAAGGGTCTCAAACTGGTGGCCCTCCAGCTGTTGTAAAACTACAAGTCCCATCATGCCTCTGCCTGTGGGAGTCATGCTGGTAACTGTCATTCTTGCAATGCCTCATTGGACTTGTAGTTTTGCAACAGCTGGAGGGCCGCCAGTTTGAGACGCCTGTTGTAGAGCTTTGGCAGAATTAGCAATAATTTCAAACAACTAGCTGCTATGTGCCTAGAGAAGGAGGAATAAGATAATTGTCAGCCACCAGATTACCTCCTCCATGTGCTCTGGTTATAGAACATGGCGGCCTTCACAAAAAAAAACAACAGACATGCCCTGCTGTTAGATTTAATACAATGCATTAAAGCAGTAGTAAAGTAAAAAAAAAAAGTTTCACCCTGCAAGGCAATATCATAATTTTCTAGTATGCATCACATACTAACACATTATAAAAGACAAACTACAAACTACAGTACTTAAAAATCTCCATAGGCGACACTTTAAAATGCTTTATTGGTTACCATTTTAGAGTTATAGAGGAGGTCTAGTGCAAAAATCATTGCACTTACTCTAACAATTGGGGTGATACCTCATACACTTCCGGACCGCCCGGTGTCGTTTTACATTGGTACATTGAAGAGGAATACCGTTGCTATGGCAGCAGCTAGCTGCCATAACCCCAGTATCTTCTTCTTCAGCGGGTGGGTGATCGTGTCCTCTTGCTGGCTTGGTATGGAGACGAGTGAGGGGAAGATGGCCCCCACCCTTCTCCATATCATTGTCAAAACGTCACTTCTGCCCATAGCTCTTAACCACTTTCCCCCCCGAGGACGTCATATGATGTCCTCAACTTTGTGCGGTGATATCTGAATGATGCCTGCAGCTACAGGCATCATTCAGATATCACCGTCTTCTGATGGCGATTCTGTGCACGATAAGAATGATCATAGCGGCAGTTCCGTCGCTTGATCATTCTTATAGGCAGCAGGAGGGGACGTCACCCCTCCTGTCGCCATCAGGTTCTTCTCCGGGCTCTCCCGTGCCATAGGGGGCCCGGAAAACGAATCAGCCGGCGTCGGCTCACGACGACAGAAATTTCCGGTGAACAGGTGGTCACCAGTCATCTCTATGACTGTCGGAGGCCGGGGCGCGACGTTGTGATGTCACGCCCGGGTACCCGGAAGTAAACAAAGCCGCAATCGCGGCTGTCGGGCATGAGATCGTGATTTTTTTTCACGATCTCATGCTTTCAAGCCTGGAGGAAAGATGTGGGGTCTTATTGACCCCACATCTCTCCATAAAGAGGACCTGTCACAGTGATTCCTATTACAAGGGATTTTTACATTCCTTGTAATAGGAATAAAAATGTAAAAAAAGTGTAAAAATAAAAAAAAATAAGTAAAATAAAAATAAAATTGAAAAAATGTTTATTTTAAAAACTCCCCTGTCCCCGGTAAATCGCGCTCAGAAGTGAACATGCATGTAAGTCCCACCCACATATGTAAACGCTGTTCAAACCCCACATGTGAGGAATCGCTGCATGCATTAGAGCGTGTGCAACTATTCCAGCACTAGACCTCCTCTGTAACTCGAAAATAGTAAACTGTAAAAAATTTTAAAGCGTCGCCTATGGAGATTTTTAAGTACCGAAGTTTGGCGCCATTCCATGAGTGTGCACAATTTAAAAAAATGACATGTTAGGTATCTATTTACTCTGCGTAACATCATCTTTCACATTATACAAAAAAATTGTGCTAACTTTACTGTTTTGTTATTTTTTAATTCATGAAAAATGTTTTTTCCCCAAAAAAGGCGTTTGAAAACTTATTGCGCAAATACCGTGCGAGAAAAAAGTTGCAATGACCGCCATTTTATTCCATAGTGCGTCTTCTAAAAAAAATATATAATGTTTGGGGGTTCTGATTAATTTTCTAGCAAAAAAAATTTGATTTTTACTAGTGCTGTGCGTTAAACGCGATATTAACGGCGTTAACGCAAACCCATGTTAACGCCGTCAATTTTTTTATCGCACGATTAACGCTCGGGGTGGACGTGCAGAGTGTGCAGCGGCGCGGCTTACCTTCTCGCTGGATTCACAGGCAAGTTACTCACCTTGTCCCTGGATCCAGCGATGCCACCCCGCTGTGTGATCGAGTGGGTCCTCCTCGCTCGATTCACAGTGTCTGTGTGCCGCCGATCTCCGTTCCCTGCGACGTTACGACGCACGGGAGCGGAGAACGGCGCCAAATTCAAAAAAGTAAACAAACACAATACACACAGTATACTGTAATCTTATAGATTACAGTACTGTATGTAAAAAATACACACCCCCTTGTCCCTAGTGGTCTGCCCAGTGTCCTACATGTACTTTTATAAAATAAAAACGATTCTTTCTGCCTGAAAACTGTAGATTGTCCAAAAGTGTCCCTTTATGTCAAAAATGGTTTTAGATCAGCTAGAAAACAGCGATCAAAATTTATGACGAATTAATCGTGAGTTAACTATGACATTAATGCGATTAATCGCGATTAAAAATTTTAATCGTTTGACAGCACTAATTTTTACATGAAGGAGAGAAGTGCCAGAATACTCCCGGTGGACAAGTGGTTAAAGAGACTTTTTATTTATTTATTTATTTTTAAATGACATCTAATTTATTATTTTTTTTATTGCATTTTAGTGTAAATATGTGATCTGAGGTATTTTTTACCCCAAATCCCATATTTAAGAGGTCCTGTCCTGTCATTGTGTCACTTGTATTAATATTACAAGGAATGTAAACATCCCTTGTAATAGGAATAAACGTGACACCATTTTTTGTTTTAAAAGAACAGTGTAAAAAAAATGTAATAAAATATAACATAACATAACATATTTTTTAAACCTGCCCCGTCCCGCCGAGTTCGCCTGCAGAAGAGAACGCATACGTGAGCAGCACCCACATATGAAAACTGTGTTCAAACCACACATGTAAGGGGAATCGCCACAATCGTTAGCCCTAGACCTCCTCTGTTACTCAAAACATGCAACCTGTAGAACTTTTTAAACGTCGCCTATGGAGATTTTTCAGGGTAAAAGTTTGTCGCCATTCCACGAGCGGACGCAATTTTGAAGCATGACATGTTGGGTATCAATTTGCTTGGCGTAACATTATTTTTCACAATATAAAAAAAATTGGGCTAACTTTACTGTTTTTTTTTTTTTTTTCAAAAAAGGTGCGCTTGTAAAATTATTAAAATTATTTTTTTACACTGTCCCTTTAAACTTATTTTTTTTATTACTTTTATTGTTGTCCCAAGGAATGTAAACATCCCTTGTGACAGCAATAGTCACATGTCAGATATTTTTTTGGAGCGATCTGGAGCTGGTTTATAAGACCCCAAATCCCTCCCTGCACTTAACAGCATTGAAAACACCAAGTTTGGCTGTTTTGAATACTGATTTAAAAAAATAATCTGTCCGCTTTAAGGCTCCATTAAACCGGAAATTATGTCATGACATTGCTTCTGGGTTACTAGATCTGAGACCCTATCAAAGCCGATTTCCAGCTTTGTTTGGGTCTCTGGCCAGCCGACGGACATGTCGGTGATATGGGAGAGCCCGGGCCAGCAGGAGGGGGGGGTGTCCCCTCCCGCTGCTTAAAAACAACAAACTGGCTGATTAGCTGCATTGGATGTTATTACAAGAAAGTCGACCATCGACTCTAAAAAAACATACCAGAAAGTTGCCTGCAACTACAGGCATCACCTCGATACAACCACTTGAATCAGAAGGCTGCATAGATGCAATACATTGACGTGAAGGGGTTAAGGTTAAAAAAATCTGGTCTGGTGAATTTCCATACAGATTTACCAGGACCATGAATTTTGAACCCCATGGATCTGCAGTGAACCAATGGTAGAGATGAACCCAAACCTAATCTCTTGTTAAATGGGGAGCAGTGTCAAGAAGGGCATGCCAGTAGACAAGATGGCCCCTCTGGGCAGACAGGCTAATCCACATTCCTACTTGTGGATGTAAGAATTGCGCACATGTGCATCGACATGCTTGTGTGCACTCATGACAGATGGTGGAGCCAAATTTACTAATTAAATTGAGCTAGTGCTCAAATTCAGTGCTGCTTTGTCGTTAGTCTTCCGTATGTCATGTGTTCTTGTATACTCACTTCAGCTGTTGATCCGGCTAGTCTGGACTACTCCCCGATCTCTGCCTCTATTGACTCTGGCTTGCCTTCTGGCCACCACTTCTGCCCTCTCCATTTTCTACTACTCCACTGATCGGTTCCTGACCCAGATTGTACCTTGACAATGCTCTTGCCTGTACCTGATCTGTCCTGCCAGTGTATGACCCGGGCCTGCCTGACTCTGGTATCTGCCTACCATCCAGCTGTGCCTGCTTCTCTTCTGTCTGCTGCTAGTATACATTTCACCTGCCTGCTCTCACCAATACCAGCCCACTTCAGTCTGTTGCCACCAGCTGTCATCCAGCTTGCCTGTTTCACTGAAAACCACAGATGACTACCCTGCCTGACGTGGACACCTGCTCTGCTGCTAGCAAGATCTACAGTGACTCATGCCATTTTGCACTCCTGCACCTTCTGTTTACACTATCTGGGGCCATAAGGGAAGTATAAGGGAAGCCTTTCGTTGTAATATAAGACTCTGCTACTAGGTACGTGATAATCAATGTATTAACTTATAATAGGACAAGTAAATTTCACACTCTCATGAATAGTCTCTAGCTGTAATGTAGGTTCCAAAGTAAAAGCTAAAACAGCGATAGCTATTTATGTAAGGGATTTTGTCACAGGTAATAGTTTTAGATAAATGTGACAGCTGTAGTATCACGCGCTTCTTGAGTGATAGATGTATGACTTTCCAATGCTATGTGGTTGTCAGAATGTGTCTGTTTCAGGACTTTCATTTTACTGTCAGTGTTTGTTTATATCCACCTGGAAATAATATGAGACTACACAGACGTGTGTATTTTTTAAAACAAAAGCCTTCACATGTCCAGACAAACTGCTCACTTGCTTGGATTTGCTTGTTTTCACTGTCAAATATGAGTTTACAATGCATTGAGGAAACATTTGTTTTACCAGCGAGATTACCCAAGCTGTTCTGATTTTACGTAAACAAACGTAATTTTTTTTTAAAATACACAAATAGGTAGATTCACAGAGAGCGCCGCAACTGTAAGGCGGGGTAGCGTATCGTATTTACGCTACGCCGCCTTAAGTCAGAGAGGCAAGTACTATGGGCCAGATTCAGGTAGAATCGCGGCGGCGTAATGTATCGTAGATACGTTACACCGCCGCAATTTTTCATCGCAAGTGCCTGATTCACCAAGCACTTGCGTGATAAATTACGCCGGCAGCCTCCGACGTAAGCCCGCGTAATTTAAATGGGCGTGCGCCATTTAAATTAGGCACGCTCCCGTGCCGGACCTACTGCGCATGCTCTGTTTCGAAATTCCCACCGTGCTTTGCGCGCAGTGACGTCATTTTTTCGAACGGCGACGCGCGTAGCGTAATTCCGTATTCCCGGACGGCTTACGCAAACGACGTGAATTTTTAAATTTCGACGCGGGGACTCCGTCGTATCTCCGCTGTGAATCTGGCCCTATATTCACAAAGTACTTGCCTCCTAACTTACGCCGGCGTAGCGTAAATGGGGCCGGCGTAAGCGCGCCTAATTCAAATTAGGATGAGGGGGCGTGTTTTATGTTAATGGGGGGGTGACCTGACGTGATTGACGTTTTTTACGAACGGCGCATGCGCCGTCCGTGTACATTTCCCAGTGTGCATTGCTCCAAAGTACGCCGCAAGGACGTATTGGTTTCGACGTGAACGTAAATTACGTCCAGCCCTATTCACGGATGACTTACGCAAACAACGTAACATTTTCAAATTTCGACGTGGGAATGATGGCCATACTTAACATTGACTAGTCCAGCTATTTGATGGAATAACTTTACGCCTGAAAACGCCTTAGGTAAACGGCGTATCTTTACTGCGACGGGGGTGCACGTACGTTCGTGAATAGGCGTATCTAGTCATTTACATATTCTACGCCGAACTCAACGGAAGTGCCACCTAGCGGCCAGCCTAAATATTGCACCCTAAGATACGACGGCGCAGGCTGTCATATCTTAGCTAGGTTTAAGTGTATCTCAGTTTGAGAATACACTTAAACTTAGGACGGCGCAGATTCCGAGTTAGGTCGGCGTATCTACTGATACGCCGGCCTAACTCTCTCTGAATCTAGCTAAAAGAGTTAAGTCATACAAATGCATCTGCAATAGAAAAAAACTCATAATAATAACAATAATACAATGTTTTGAATACAATTATATATAAATAATTGTATAAATTAAAGTGCTGTCCAAAAAAGATATGAGTTACTCTATATAACAAAAGACAAGTCTTGGTTATAAACAAATCTGAGATTAGGTATGTTTATAGTGGAGATAGGTACTACTCTAGCATCAGCATTGAACAAGTGAATGAACTGGTAATCATCTGGATTTTATAGGTGACAAAAGCAACCAAAACCAGCTTCATACATGTAGTGTAAATCATATAAAATGAGCAAGCATACTCAGATAGATGATGGTAAATAGAAAAAAAAAACACAGAAAATAAAATTGGGTATTCTAAAGATTTAGCCCAACCTAGGTGCATCAAAAAATCCCCTACATCCTCACATAACATTGATCTCCAGCCAGAACAAGATCTGAGAACCAAATGTAATTAACCAAAGGACAACTTTCTTTTCTTGTAAAGGTCATCTTTACTTCCACAACTTCCGCAACGTAATACTTACTACTATGTAAAAAGGGCATTCATTTAAAAAAGCATTCATTTGTTTTTTAAATTGGAAGTGAACAAATCTATCCAGGAATTTAAGGAACAAATACCGTGTACACACGATCATAAATTCCAAAAAGAAAACCGTGGATTTTTTTTGATGACATTTTGGCTCAAACTTGTCTTGCAAACACACGGTCACACCAAATTCCGACCGTCAAGAATGTGGTGACGTACAACACTACGACAAGCCGAGAAAAATGAAGTTCAGTGCTTCTGAGCATGCGTCGACTTGATTCTTAGCATGCAAAGAACTTTTCCCGTCTGAAAATTTGAGAACCAGCTCTCAAATTTGTCTTGCCGGAAATTCCAACAGAAAAATTCTGTTGGAGCCTACTCACCGACGAAATGTACGACCAAAAGCTCACATCGGACTTTTCTTGTCGGAATTTCCGATTGTGTGTACGCGGCATTAGCGTTATAAACAACTAATATTCTTTTTCACTTATCTAACTTATTATTAGCTCTACAGAACAGGAATTAAAGACAGCTCAACAACTTAAAATAAAACTTATGCTGCGTAAACACGACCATTTTTCATGTCGTGGAAAAAACAAAGTTTTTCTCGACGTGATTCTTGTCAAGCCTGCCTTACATACACACGATCGTGAAAAAAAAATGCTTGTGCAAAGTACGGTGACGTACAACACGTACGACGGCACTATAAAAGGGAAGTTCCATTCGAATGGCGCCACCCTTTGCAAATTTCCCTTCTCATAACTTGCTTCTGAGCATGCACGTTTTTTCCCTGTCGTTAAAGCCTACACACAACCGTTTTTCACGACGAGAAAAACAACTACGTGAAAAACGACGAGAAAAAATAAAGCATGTTCTACATTTTTAATGCCCATTTTTCACGACGAGAAAAATGCTCTGGAGCCTACACACGATCGTTTTTAATGACCAATTTAAAAAATTGCATTATATTTTACACAAACCATGCCAAACACAACACCTAGCATAGCGTCCCCTGGTGGAACACCAGAGCAACGGCAACTTTACAAAGTGCAATTATGTAAACACAATGCCAACATGTACACAATTGTTTACAAACAGAAATATATGTATTGAACATACTAATGCCATCAAAAAATCACATACAAAAAATAATAAGGACATCATAAACAGAAACAGAAATAAATACATTACCAAACCCAATGAAAAATGTGTTTTTATTATTTGCCATGGTTTGTGCCCTCTGCGCAAAGGCCGTGCAACCTGACAACATTATCTGGCTGGGCAGCATATCTGTAGGCTATGAACAAAGGTTGGCCGTGGCTTCCTTTCAATCCATGCAGATGTCAGTCTCACCACCTGCCCCTTCTGTTTCTCTCCAACATTCTGTTGGGTTTATTAACAGATTTGTGCACTGGTGTGTTTGTGAAGCTCCGGTCAAGTCACGTCATCCCACTGGAAGTGGGCTTGGTAGCGCCACGAGCCAGAGCTTTAGGGGGCCACTGCTATGTGTACACTAACCACCATGTTAATGCACCCTCTCCCCATTTGTGCACACTATAAACTCCCGTTGGCTGGCATAATTGGCTTTATGTGATAACAGAAGTGATGTCACAGAGTCATGTCACTGTTTTTGTGTTAAATCCATGCAGAGGACATTCTAAAAATATAAAGCTGATCACTACTCTAAAATCCAATGAATGTCCACATGAATACAATTGGTGTTCGTAGGCCTCGTACACACGACCGTTTTCCTCAACAAAATCCATCAAGAAAAATGCTGGCAGAGCATTTTTTGCAGAGGAAAACAGTTGTGTGTATGTTTTTCATCGAGAAAACTGTAGTGGATCTCGACGAGAGAAAAAAAGAGAACATGTTCTCTTTTTTCTCATTGGGAGTCTCAATTTCCTCGTCATGTTTCTCGTCGGGCTGGTTTACGACGAGAAGCACGTTTGTGTGTATGCTTAGAAATGCGCGCATGCTCAGAATAAAGTAGCGTTCGTAATGGAGATAGCACATTCGTCATGCTGTAACAGACTGAAAAGCGCAAATCGTCTCTCAACAAGCTTTTACTAACACGCAGAAACACGAGATTAGCAAAAGCAGCCCAAAGGGTGGCGCTAATGGAATGGAACTTCCCCTTTAAAGTGCCGTCGTACGTGTTTGAGAACGATGAGATTTTGTCTCGACAGTTTGTATGCAAAGAAAGCTTGACAAGATTCTCGACAAGCCTGTCAAGAAACTCGTTGAGGAAAACAACGTTTCTTTTACGACGAGATTCTCGGTCATGTGTACGAGGCCTAACTGTTGACTGGATGAAAGTGGATGAAGTGGAAGCTGCAAAGCTAGTCTGCACCTTTCCTCACCTATGATTTACCTTACAATCTGGCAGTCCATGTGGATCTCCCCCTTTAGCAGGTTTCCTCAGCTTATGTACTGCAGTTTTTCCTGATGACCACCTCCAGTTTTTCAGGGTCCTTTACTCTTCACAGCAGTGCACTTCTTCTCTGCCCACCCTGTGCCCACCCCGTTGCTCTCTGTTCCCTTCATTCCACCCTCTCCCTGTACTACTGCAAGGTACTATATTACCTTTCATTCCCAGCCTTACTGTCCCTTGCCAACCCCAAGTGTCAAGACACTTTGATATTTGCTAAACTCATCCAAAGAGACAGTTCAATGATTGCTTCAGAACTGAGAGATCTAGAAAGGAAAGTTTTAGGAAGGAAAGTGTGCTGTGATGATTTCAGGAAGCTATTAACTGCACCCTGTCAACCACAAACATCAGCCATGTTCCATCTGTAAATACTTATTTTTACCTTGTTTTCATCCTTTGTGACATTCCAGTGCCACTGGTTTCATCCTTTTCCTACCTACATGCTTGTACTCTAGTGATAGCAGCATGGCATTTTTCGGGTGGGGTTGGGAGGACATAAATCGGTGTTGTATTAAACTCTGTGGAAGCCCCTAGGAAGTCAGAACCTTGGGGCCTCGCTCTCTTTCTGAGGTTTCCCATACACCATTTCTAGTAGGATAACATTGAACCATGTAATGTGCTAGATTGAGATGACCATCATTACTGTAAATGACTGTAAAATTAAATAGTAACAAAAAGTAATGAATTTCATTGAAAAATTTGTTTTGATTATTCATTTTCTAACAAATTCCAAATTTTCAGAAAGATTAGAATTTGGATCGGTCAAAAAGAGATCGACCGTTTTCAATTATGTGTGAAGAATTAGCTTGTTGTTAAGCAGCGGGTTGGAAAGCCGGCCACCTGCATCCTTGACAACCATGAGTTATCATCTGTCAGTGGTCTTCTCCAATGAATGCATGTAAAGACAAAAATGCTGGACATTGCCCGGAAATAGAAAAACGTAAAAAAAATGCCCCCCCCCTTAAATTCCAACCAGACCCTTATCCGAGCATGCAGCCTGGCAGGTTAGGAAACAGGAAATGGAAGGGGAGTGGTGCCACCAGGTGACGTAGACTTAAAAGAACTGTCAAATGGAGGAACCTGCAGTAGGCAGATGGCCTCCGTGATGGCAAGAGGGTTTTTTTACTTTTGGGGTGGCGTGATTGAGAATGGATACACATTGGGGGACATTGCCTGCAGACCCTGTCCGCAGACTCCGACAACCACAGCCCAGGGTTGTCCGAAAAAAGACCTTGTTCCCATCAACATGGAGACAAGGTGCTTTGGGGGGACATCAAAGCACCCACCCCGGGCGCATGCGCGGCGAACTCCGGGATGGCAGCCTAGTCCGGGAGCTCCGCACTACCGCAGCTGATCGAGTCGCCTAGCGGGGGACACTGAGCACTGAGGAGCAGGACTCGGACACCATCCGACGGCGGAGTGTCCAGGGATCCCCCCGATGTCCAGGGGTATAGCTCGGAGAGACCTGAGACCGCAATTCAGCGCAGAGGCTAAGCGAGCAGAATCCAAGATGGCGGGCACCATGCAGCCACACACGCCGCTCGTGGAGGACATACCACGATCGGGGCAGCCCCTAGCTCTGGCAACATTGATATTTACCCCAAAGACTCCTGTAAGTAATCCTCAGGCTGTAGCTCCTTCCCCTGCCTCCACGGAATCACTTATTGATCAGTCTACGGAGGATCTGATGGACTCTCCTGTGGGGCCTATCTCTGCCCAGGCCTTGGATAGGCCTGATCACACTTCCCTATTACAAACAGCAGTACTTACAGTCCCTGATCTCCTTACTCATCTGACTGCTTTATTGGACAAGGGTCTCACACAAACTGCTGCCCAGATTACTGGTGATATCAGGAAGGATTTTAAAATGCTGGGTGTGAGGATGGACACTATTGAAACTAAGCTAGATATGACTGTTTCCAGAATCATACACAATTCTGATCATATTCAGGTCCTGCAGGATCAATTGGATTTCGCTTTGTCCAGGATTGATGACCTCGAGAACAGGTCCAGGAGATATAATTTTTGTATCATAGACCTACCAGAATCCATCACAGACACTATAACAGTTGTCCAAGATTTTCTCAAGCAATTGATACCAAACATCCCTTCACATAAATTAGAGATTGATCGTGCTCATTCATCTTTAGACCCCCCGAGAAAGGACGGACTTCCTAGAGACATTGTGGTGAAACCACATTTTTTTTCCATCAAAGAAGAGGTGATGAGGTTAAGTCGTTCACAATCTTCTTTATCTTGCCGCGGTCACGCTATTCAAGTTTTTGCTGATTTATCGCCAACGACGATACAAAAAAGGAGATCTCTGAACAAAACGCTCGTCTCCTATGAGCCCACTTACTGGTGTCTGGAACAAACCTTAACCCAAACGATCTAAGGATGCTAGGCCACCTTAATGCCCTGAGGATCTGGAGCTCCTTGTTGCACCTTTTTCTCCAAGTGATCGTTGGGAATTCAATTTCCCTTTTTCCCTTTTCATTTCCTGGGTACACTCGGGGATCATTGTTCCTTTTTTTTTTTTTTATGAAAAATTTCTCTTGGACTTTTGCTCGTTTGTCTTTTGCTCTGTTATTTGACTATTATGTTCTATTTTTTAATAGTTGACTACATGCGGAATAATTTGGTTACCTATACTTTAGCAATTACTTAACATTTGTTATTTTTTTTAGGCAACCTGCTGCTGGGGTAGTTCTGCTGTGCCTCCACCTAATCCATGGATCAGGTTTTCCCTCCTCCGTGGATTAGGTTGCCGCCCCTTGAGAAGGGTGCCGACAAGTCGTGTGACTTTGATAGTGACAGGCTATTTTTTTCCTGTTGCTTTTTCAGGACCTCAGAGGTCCTGAGTTTGTCTCTTCTCTCTTTTGTTCTTCTGTTTTTTCTTACTTGTTTTTCTTTTTCAGTCCTCCACCAGTCTCCTAACAGTAGGTCCGTCTCCCGGGGTTTGTCCTCTCATCATGTCATTAAGTCTCACGATAGAATCCTGATCTTTGTACAGGAATGTGACGTTTGGTTGTTGCTAGATCCCACTCCTAGGTTCCATGTCGAGTGACACTACACATGATACTCCTTTAAGAGTGGCGACCCACAATGCTCAAGGGTTGAATTCTCCTATTAAACGCAAAAAGGTACTTGACTATATGAAAACACGCAGAATAGATGTCGTCCTCCTCCAGGAAACACATTTACCTGCCAAGTATAAACCCCCATTTATTCATGCCCAACTCCCGTGATTTGTTCTCTCTAACGCTGAGGATAAGACTAAAGGGGTGGCTGTCCTCTTCTCAAAAGGCTGTAGATTTTCCCTAAAAACTGAATATAGGGACCGTGAGGGTAGACTCATTTAGTTAAAGGTTCAATAGATGGAAATTTATATTCATTTGTTTCCTATTATGCCCCAAATTTAGGCCAATCTAAATGTTTCCAGAATCTCTTTAAGACTCTGGATCCTCATCTTGAGGGTTCGATTATTTTCGGTGGAGATTCTAACCTTGCTTTTGACAGGGGGTTGGATAAATCCAAGCCCCTGCATGCACAAAGGATAAGTTCCAAAGTAGCAAAATGGATTTACCAGCAGGTCCTCATAGATATTTGGAGGGAAATTAATCCTACAACTATAGATTATTCTAATTTTTCCCATGCCCACCAATCCTATTCTAGGATAGACCACCTTCTGGTATCTAGTGCTTTTATTCCCTCTGTCCTTAAATCGTATATTTCTGACACGGTATGGTCTATTCATTCTATAGTAGTTATGTCTTTTGTTAATCAGATGTCCCATCCTAGGAATTTTTTTTATTGGAAACTTAATGAAGCTATTCTTGCAGATCCCGTCATTAAGACTGAAATTGAGAAGGCTATCTGAATATTTCTCTCTTAACGATATGGATGATATCTCTGCAGAGACGCTTTGGGCTGCACATAAGGTCACGATTAGTGGAAAACTAATTCAAATTTCCACACGATTAAAGAAATCTAGACAGATAGATGTGGAGAATTTGGAGAAAACCTTTATTTCCCTCCAAGCAGATCATAAGAGAAATCCTGATCAGGTGCCGGGCTCTCTGTTAGATAAGGCCCGTCTGGATTTGAATTTAGCGCTAACAGCAAATGCTGAAAAGGCAATTAGATGGAGTGGGGCAAGGTATTCTCATCAGAGAGACAAGGTAGGCTCTCTCCTGGCCTCTAAACTTACGCCTAGACCTAGAAAGCACATTTTTCCTAAAATCAGAATGGGGGTAAAACCTTGACTGCGAACCCTATTAATATAATGAAAGAGTTCCATAGATTTTTTTGGGGACTTGTATCGCTCTCGTGGTACATTAAGTTCCTTGGTGATGTCGAAATTTTGTGAAAATCTCCCAATCCCCAATCTGTCAAAGGAACATAGGGATAAAATGGAGGCTCCGTTCTCCACAGAGGAGGTACTGGAAGTAATTAAAAACTTGAAAACTAATTCTGCTCCAGGCCCGGGTAGCTTTTCGGGGATTTATTACAAAACTTTTGCGGGCACGGTAGCTCCCTATATGACTAGATTTTTTAATTATTCAACCAGAGGTACCCCCTAGATGAGCAATTAAATTCGGCATTTATAACAGTCATCCCAAAACCCGATAAAGAAGTAGGCAATTATTGGCCAATATCTCTGATCAACAATGATCTAAAAATAATGACTAAAGTTATGGCTAACCGTTTGGCTTCCTTCATTAGTATGTATGTGCATAAAGATCAGGTGGGTTTTATCCCCAATAGACAAGGCCCAGATCAAATTCAGAGAACGGTCGATATTGTCTCTCTTTTACAATCTGGTTGGGATGGCGGTTCTAAACAAGCTGGTATGTTATTGTCACTCGATTTACAAAAAGCGTTAGACTCAGTTTCATGGTCGTATCTGTTTTCCCTTATGAAGCTTTGGGGATTTGGTCCTAGATTCATGGGTCTTATTAGGTCAGTTTATTCCTCCCCAGTAGCTAGGATACGTTTACAGGGTATTTACTCAGATCCCATTAAAATAGCAAGGGGTACTCGTCAAGGGTGCCTGTTATCACCGTTAATTTTTGCTATAGCTATAGAATCTCTAGCGATAGCTATTCGATTTAACTCGGATATAGCAGGTGTTAAATGTGGCCCGAACACTCACAAGTGTGGTCTTTTGCGGATGACCTTATTCTTTTTATTACTTCCCCCACCACTTCTCTTCCTGTAATATGCAAATTATTGGATGACTTTCACAACTTATCAGGCCTTAAAGTAAATTTTTCTAAATCACAAGCACTTAATGTTTCGCTTAAACCTTCTTTAGTTGCCCAGCTGAAAGAATCATTTAAATTTCAATGGTCTGACTCTTTTATTAGATACTTAGGAGTAAACCTCACTCCCACTTTTGATCAACTTTATTTTGCTAATTACCCTTCGTTGTTTCGGAAATTGGAAGCGGATCTCAAACACTGGTCTAGTTCTGAGCTTTCCTGGCTGGGACGGATAAATTCAATTAAGATGACCCTTCTCCCTAGGGTACTTTATCTGTTTCGTTCTCTTCCGATTTTAATTAGAAGGGATCATTTACGCTCCTTCCAAAGTAAAATTGTTACATTTGTGTGGGGCAAAAAGGGTTATAGGCTATCTAAACAAGTTTTATTCAGGTTGAGGAGGGAGGGTGGCCTGGGTCTACCTAACCTCTTCTGGTATTTTCAAGCTGCGCGTCTGGCCCAGCTTTCCATGGTTTATTTTGGAAAGGCTGGCCCAGACTGGGTAGAAATGGAGAGACAGGCGGCTCCCTCTTTTACCCTAGATTTCCTCCTTTGGCGCCCAAAGTCTCCTTCTATAGCTCTCCTAAATTTCCGAATTCCTAAGATTTCAAAAAATGTCCAGAAACTTAAATTTTTCATTATTTTGGGAGTCAAGCTTACTATAGCGAAATCCTGGAAGCTTCATAGGGTATCTCTTCGAGCTGCCAAACACAAAATTTTGTGGATTATGTCACAAGAAAAATTGGTCAGCTTCCTTTTAGATACTTCCCAGCAGTTTGAGGACACTTGGGAACCCTGGACCAAGTACGTAGGCAGTGCTCGACCTTGGGAGTAGATGTCATATTTTATACTACTGTGGGCACTCTGGCGGAGGACCTCTTCTCTTTATCCTTGTTTTTTCTCTCTTTCTTTTCTTTTCTATCTGGTATGTTCTTCCTATTTCTCTCCTGCTATGTAGGATCTCTCTTTTCTTTTGGGTTGATGGTTTTACTAAGGATAATTTTGGGTATCTGTTGAGGAGTTATATGACTACAGGCAGTCGTTGTTCTAGGCGACACATGTTAGTTTGGTCCTAGGATCGCTCACACAGTTAGATCCCTTCAGGGGTGTGAGTGATGTTGAGGCCTGATTGTTTGATTCCTTTTATGGTGAATTTTCCTTTTTTTTTTTTTTTTTATTTTGTATTTTTTTTTTACCTGTTTGCAATTACTATTCACCATGATAGTTGTTCTGTAATTGTCTGTATGGTTTATGTTCTTTTTTTTTTTTTAATTGTTTTTATTTGAAGAATTTTTATCAAACATACACTTGGTACCAAGGAAGCAAACATACATACACAATACGGCAGCAAGGGAGCGGCACCCACAATGGGGCCGCGACCAGATTAACCATTATACTCCTATACAATATAACAAATATCCATTATATGTATCCAAGGACACCAATGTGAGCAACTCAAATTAAATTGTTAGCCCCTTCAGTTTATCAGTCCTCTATTGAGGTGAGATGAGATCGATAAAAAGGAAGGTGCTAAAACCATAGGAAGTAAAACATGAGGAGAAGAAAGAAAAGAGGGGAGACAGAAGAGGAGAAAGGAAGAAAAGGGAAGGGAGGGAAGGCTGAGGTGGTGAGGAGTAGGCTAGTAATTAGAAGAAGAAAGTCTTAGTCCGCTTTTACGGGAGTAAACCAAATACCAATACATCAAATATCAGTTTTTAACCACATACCAGGTAGTCCATATCTTCCACAGGGCATCAAATTTACGTCGCACCCCTCTCCTACTGGCCAAAAGAGACTCAAAGGTGTATTGCGTCTGTGTCATAAGGAGAACCTCTGACGCGTTTGGGGCCCTGTCAGCCTTCCACTGTTGTGCGAGCAATGATCTAGCTGTCAAGAGGATATGAGTCACCACCACTCTGCAATCCACAGGGAAGATTTCTATCCCCACATGTAGAATCGCCAAGCTAGGACTGGGCCGAGTTAGAATACCAGTGATCCTAGATATATATTGGAAAATAGAGTGCCAAAAACTAGTCAAATGCTTGCAGGACCATAGCATATGGAATAGATTACCTATTCCGCCACAATTCCTCCAGCATAACGAGGAACTTTGGTTTCCAAATTTAGAGATTCTATAAGGGGTGAGGTACCACCTAAGTGCTATTTTCTGGGAAAGCTCCCAGTGGTTGATACATCTAGAGGAGGAATAGATTGAGCTGAACGCTTTAGTCCACTGAGCTTCCGTGATTGTTATTCCTAGGTCGGACTCCCACTTCCTGAAGGGTTGAGATTTAACAAAGCGCAACTTGCTTTGGAAAAGGTTGTAGAAGAATGAAATACCCTTACGGGGTGTTGGGAAAGTGTGATAAAAACTCCACACCTCCCTAGCCATGAATATACGATACGGTCCAATTGAGTTCAGGAAGTGGGAGATGCGAAGATAGGCATAATGGTCTGGGGGGCCTAGGTTAAACTTGTCTTCCAAGAATTTGAAGGTGAGAAGGGCATCCCCCAGGAACAAGTCCTGAACAATTCCAATCCCCCTTGCCCTCCAACTGGATAGGGAGAGGTTCGGGATGACCAGAGAAAGTGTCTCCAACGGGATGGGGACTTCTATTAACTCGGAAGTGGGAAACTGAACCTCCTTCAGAGCCCTCCAGGCCATCAAGGAGGCCCGGAGAGTAATCGGGAGGTCTCGCAGACCAAATGGTCTCCAGACATCTGCAAGGAGAAGAAGATCAAGGCTGGTGGCCGGACCCAGGGCCCGTTCGATAGACCCCCAAACTGAATCAGCGTGGGGGGTCATCCAAGTCGCAAGTTGCATCAGAATAGACGCTCTATAATAGTCCCTAATGTCCACCAGTCCCATACCTCTGGCTCTCCTATGTTTAGTCAGTAGCGGCTTAGAGCATCTGGGACGTCTGGAGCGCCAAATTAATCTGGAAAAGAGTGTGTTCAGGGCTTTAAGATATGGGGCTGGTAGAGGGATGGGGAGAGTTCTAAACACGTAGAGTATCTGCGGAAGAAGTAGCATTTTAAATGCTGACAGTCTTCCAGACCAGGACATTTCCACATTAGCGAGTCTGCAAACTTCTTTAGTCAATTTATCAATTAAGGGTGGGTAGTTGGCACTTGCTAAATCACTTGGGTCCGGGGTCAGCTTAAGGCCTAGATAGGAGATATGGGATTTAGCCCAGGAGTAGGGGAAACTCAATTGAAGTCTCGACGGTAAGGGGGAGGGAACGCTCAGTCCCAGGATAACTGATTTGGTAAAGTTAACTTTATAGAATGAGATCTCACTAAACACCTGTAGGGTATCATGCGCATGGCGTAGGGACACTTGGGGAGAAGTCAGAAAGAGGATGATGTCATCCGCAAACAGATTGATAACATGGGACCTATGCCGTATCTGAAAGCCCTCAATACCTGGGTGGGACCTGATCCTCTCCGCCAACGGCTCCATCAGAAGATTAAAAATTGAGGGGGACAGAGGACACCCCTGGCTGGTGCCATTTGATATTGAAAAGGTGTCTGACAGTAGGTTTGAGGTATACACCTGGGCACACGGGGAGGAGTATAGAGCGAGGACAGCCGAGAGTATCGGCCCAGAGAACCCAAATTTCCCCAGGGTGTGTTTCATATATCCCCAATGTATCCTGTCGAACGCCTTCTCCGCATCCAAAGAGAGTAGCAGAGAAGGCGTCCGACAGGATCTAGCATGCTGCATAACCCCCAACACCCTCCTTGTAGCATCCGACGCCTGCCTCCCTGGAGTGAAGCCAGACTGATCAGACTTAACAAGAAAGGGAAGGACAGATAAAATTCTATGAGCCAATATCTTTGCATATAATTTTACATCGGAGTTCAACAGCGAGATCGGCCTGAAGTTGGAAGGAATGGTGGGATCTTTACCAGGTTTTGGGATAGTAACCACATACGCCTTGAGCATCTCAGGAGGGAAGGAGGCAGAGGACACCGCTTTGGCATATAAGGTATGTAGAGCTGGAACCAGCTCGTCTTGGAACGTTCTATAATAATCGTTCGGAAGACCGTCGGGTCCCGGGGATTTGCCTAGAGGGAGTGAGCTAATAATCTTTCTAATTTCAGGCTCCGAGATAGGAGCATTTAGAGAGTCTAGTTGTGACAGAGAGGGACGGAAGGTTAACACTAGCTAGAAATTCCTGGATCTTGTCATCGGAGGGTTGTGGAGTGTCAGGGTCATCCCTGAGATTATACAGGGACGAATAGTAATCGGCGAAGGAGTTCGCTATGTCTTTAGGATTAATAATTTTGTGCTTGTTGGTCGGATGGATCAGGAAAGGGATCTTAGCTTTGGTTCGGGCTGCTCGGAGCCTTTGGGCTAAAAATGTTCCCGCACGATTACCCGACGAGTAATGGTTCAATTTCAGCCGTTGGAAATGTTTATCATATTGCTCAATAAGAAGGGACCTGAGCTCTGCCCGACGCTGCGAGAGGGTTTTCCCTAGTGCCGCATTAGTGCTAGATTTATTTTGAGCTTCTAACTTTTTGATGTCATCTAGGAGCTGAGTCATTCTCAGTGTCCTCTGCCTTTTCTCCCTTGCACAGATCTGAAGGATCACTCCTCTAACCACCGCCTTATGGGCACACCACACAGTAGTTGTATCAGAAACCGACCCCACATTATTTGCAAAGAATTCCGACAGACATTTAGCAATGGTAGTAGCATGAGTAGGCACTTGAAAAATCCTTGAATTTGCCCTCCAAAGATATGCAGGACTGGGAGTGTGCCCCTCTGCCACCGTTATAGAGACAGGAGCGTGATATGACCACGTTATATTGTGGATGGCGGAGGAGGACACTGCCTGCAAAAGCATCTTATCAACCAGTATGAGGTCAATTCTAGAATAGGAATTGTGCCTGGCTGAATGAAAGGAATAGTCACGTTCCGTTGGATGGTGGCACCTCCAAACATCAAAGACGTCCTCTGAGTGCAACAGCTGCTGGAGTTGAGGAGGGGGTCTTTTCAATGTAGAGGAGGAGTCCAGGGCACAATCAACTGTCAGGTTGTGATCTCCACATATTACCAGGGACCCTCGTTTCACCGAGGCAATCTTAGCATAGGTCTTTTTCAGAAAACGGAGCTGATGGGAGTTAGGTGCGTACACATTGGCAATAGTGAAGGGTTTGTTGTTAATTTCTCCCACCACGACCAGGTATCTCCCCCCAGGATCTGCAAGAACTTGCTGTAAGCTGAAAGCCACTGAGTCCTTTATAGCTACCAAAACATCCTTGTTCTTAGCTGGGGTAGAGGCCATAAAAATGTGCGGGAAACGTTTGTGTGAGAAACGAGGCGGGTTGTCAGTGGAGAAATGGGTCTCCGGAAGGCAGAGGACATCTGCCTGGAGGGCCAGAGTCTCTCTCCAGACCGAGGCCCGTTTGGCGGGGTGGTTAAGCCCATTCACATTAAAGGAGACAATTTTAACCACCATTTGGGGATAGTAAACGAAATTGGAAACAGTACCTTGGTTTCATCCGTGGAAAGCAGTTCATCTTGCGGTGTGGCCAGCTTTCAGTGCCGAGTGGATCCAGCCCTCCCAGGGCTGCGGGGAGAGTAGGGGGTATATACAGATCTTTCGGGGGCGTGGCCGCGGCATGAGCGAGTGAGGACGTGCTCTCTCAGAGCTCCGTGAGACCCGCGCATTACTCGGCACATACGGCGGTTCCCAGGGGGGATTTTTCGCGCAGACACGATGCCACCGAAGCGCAAGCCTTCCCCGCAGCCTCAGCGGACACCACGGGGACATTCTGGCTCCTTGGATGCCTTTTTTGGGACCGGCGGCGAGACGGCAGGTACAGCCAAGATGGCGCCCGACACACACGCTGCTAGGCCTTCCTCCCCCATTGCCTCCCCGCTCGTGCAGGCCTCCACCCAGCATCGCTCCCCGTCCACCTCTGGCTCTGAAAGCATTGATGAGCCGAGGACTGGAGGAGATCCCTGGGAGGATAAGGACATCCGCTCCCATATTTTATCCCTCCCCACCAAGGCTGATCTGGAGCGCTTTGCCCAGAAGGTGGAGAAGGCACTGAGGCAGGACATCACTGACCTGCAGACTGACACGGCCCACCTGGGAGGCAGAGTGGAGACCTTGGAAGCACAATGGGAAGAAACTGTCCCAAGCCTGCATGCACTCACGGAACGCTGTTGGATGCAGGATCGCAGGCTGGAGGCCTTATTGGATCAAATGGACGATTTTGAGAACAGAAGCCGCAGAGTGAATATTCGCATCAGAGGCCTACCTGAAGCGACAGGCCCGAGGGAGATTGTCCCCACCCTGCAAGGGGTCTTTAAACAGATTCTAGGCCGCCAGGCCCCTGAGTATATTGAAATAGACCGAGCACACCGCGCCCTGCGCCCACCCTCAGATGATCCGGATAAACCCCGGGACATCATATGTAAGTTGCACAAATACTCCCTTAAGGAACGCATTATGACTCAGGTAAGGGGAGTCAGGCACGTGGACTTTGATGGCGCGCAGCTATCCTTCTTCCCAGATCTGTCCAGGCGCACACTAATGCAACGCCGGGCCCTCAAACCCCTTCTGGGGGCTCTCCAAGATGCCCAATTGACCTACCGATGGGGCTTTCCATTTAGCCTGTCGGCTACTAGAGACGGCCAGACGCATACACTGCGTACCACGACTGACCTGCCCCGGTTCCTGGAAGCACTGGGCCTCCCTCAGGTGGATATACCGGACTGGAGGACCTCGCCAGATATCCCGCTACCTAACCGTCCTGGACAGTGGATGCCGGCTCGCCGCCGCAACCGTCGCCGAGGACCCAGGAGGGGCCCACCTGGCCATACTCCACTGCCCCACTCCCCACAGGGGGAAGTGTGAACAATGATTCTTGTCATTTATGGCTCCTGCAATGTTTTGCTTTATTCCTCTTCATTTTTGGTCATCCGTTACCACCGCCGGAAGAACTGTTGCTGTTAAGGTTCCTGGCATCTGAACTGTTGATTCTTCAATTTTATTTTGTTTTTTCTTTTGCCCTTTTGTTCTGATGCCGGTGACACCGGATGACATTTCCCCCCTGACCGCCGTCGCACTAGTCTCCCCTGGGCTCAGGGGTAGATGCAACTTTAATGGACACCTGCGGGTCCCCGCACGGACTCGCTCTCTGTGCCTCGTCACTAACCCCCCAATAGGCCGACTCCTTTGGAGTCATGCTCCCTTTTTGGGGATTACCGCCGCTCGCTGGCCTCAGCCGCATCTCCCACTTTGGGGGATGGGGGGGGCCCCCGACCGGTGGTGTTACTGCACTAAGTTGGGCCC
Organism: Rana temporaria; assembly: GCF_905171775.1. Classification (NCBI taxonomy): domain Eukaryota; kingdom Metazoa; phylum Chordata; class Amphibia; order Anura; family Ranidae; genus Rana; species Rana temporaria. The sequence goes on from NC_053492.1 coordinate 250,945,865, forward strand.
ACTGGGCTTTGTGTTTTTTTGTGTTTATATGTTCCCTGTTTCCTAATGACCTGTTCCCCTCTTTACCCCCCCCACCCCCTGAGTTCCCGATACTGTGCATCCGTTGTAACTATACTATGTATCCTAGGCTCCTTCGAGGCTCGGTGAGATCTAGGTGCTCCTGTCCGCTTGAGAAGCTGTGTGAAGGGTCCCTTCCACACCCCCTCCTGGATCGTCTGGTATGGCTGATGTAAAAGTGGTATCCTACAACGTCCGTGGCCTGGGCTCCCCGATGAAACGCAGTAAGTTGTGGCTTGAGATGAAGCGCTTGGGAGCTCATGTTCTTTTTTTGCAGGAGACGCATTTCCGCACTGACTCGGTCCCCCGCCTTCCCACCCATCTTTACCCCCTGTGGTTCCTTGGCAACTCCCCCCGAGCTAAATCGGGGGGAGTCGCTGTGGCGATACACAAAAATTGCCCCTTTATTGTAGAGGACCAGAGGATAGACCCTAATGGTCGTTTTGTTTTTGTTAAGGGCTCCATTTTAGGCCGTAAATATACCCTCGCTACACTTTACGCTCCGAACAGTGGCCAGATTTCTTTTCTGGACTCTGTCTTGGAGTCATTGTCTACCTTCCGGGATGGACACCTCATCCTGGGAGGGGATTTTAACGCTTGCCCTGATCCCCTGGTGGATACGTCCTCCGGTCGCTCGGGGCATTCCTTTGCCTTCTTGAGGCGTTTCCGGAAGGCTCTGCAGGCCCACCACTTGGTGGACTGTTGGAGATTGCTCCGCCCAACCGACAGGGACTACAGCTACTTCTCAGCCACACACGGGGTGTACACTCGCATAGATTTTCTTCTAATGGATCAGTTCTCCCTTGACTCCTTGGCCGGGGCCTCCATTGGCTCCATCACCATTTCTGACCACGCGCCGGTGTCCATCTCCCTGCGTCCCCTTTCAGTGGAGGCTCGGACTTGGACATGGCGACTGAATGATGGCATCCTTGACGATGCGGTTGCTCAAAAACAGGTCTCTGACACTATTTCCCTGTACTTCGCTGAAAATACAGTTGGAGAGGTAGGCATGGGGTCCATTTGGGAGGGCCACAAAGCAGTGGTGCGGGGAGAGCTGATCTCACAGGGAGCTAGGCTCAAGAGGGCTAGGGAGGGCGAATTGCAATCCTTACTGGCGAAGCTTCGCTCGGCGGAGCTCGCTCATAAGAAAAAGGTTACCCCGGCACTGGCGGAGGAACTGTCTACTCTCCGCCGGGACCTGGCGGACCTACTAGACTCTAAGATCAGGGCACGGCTGCGCTACCTGACCCACAAATTCTATGAGTTTGGCAACAAGTGCGGAAGGATGCTGGCTAGAGCCCTTAGGGGCCAACGGGAGACAGGCCATGTCCACAAACTAAAATCTACGGCGGGTGCGACGGTCGTTCATTCGTCCAAGATCGCGGCGGCATTTCGGGACTTTTATGCCCAGCTCTACCACCTACCGGATACGCTACCTGGCGTCTCCGAATCGCAACGGGTTGCCAAAATACTCCAATACCTATCGGAAGCGCAGCTCCCCAGGCTGGAGGCCCCGGTGAGCAAGCAACTAGATGCCCCTATTACCGTCGCAGAAATTCGGGCGGTAGTGAAAGAACTCCCTAATGGGAAGAGCCCTGGCCCTGATGGCTACACTAATGCCTACTACAAGAAATATGTAGAGGAACTGTCGGGTCATATGTGCGCATACTTCACAGCTTTGGCCGCTGGCACGGCAATGCCACCTGAGGCTCTACTGGCCCACATCTCGGTCCTCCCAAAGGAGGGGAAGGACCACACCCTACCAGGTAGCTATAGGCCTATATCGCTACTGAATACCGACATTAAGATCCTGGCCAAGATTTTGGCCAATAGGCTTAAACCGGTGCTCCCGTCTGTAGTCCACCCGGACCAAACTGGCTTCATTATGGGGAGGGAGGCGAGGGACAATGCAAACAGGGCACTCCAGCTGATCCATTGGGTGGAGTCGCAGGCAGACCCTCAGCCGTGTCTTTTGCTCTCTACTGATGCCGAGAAGGCATTTGACCGGGTGGACTGGACGTATATGAAAACAGTCTTGACAGAGCTTGGCCTAGGCCCCAATATGCTAACCTGGATATCCTCTCTGTATAGCTCCCCGTCTGCCAGAGTCAAGGTGAACGGCTTGCTATCAGACCCCTTTCCGATCAGCAACGGAACACGGCAGGGGTGCCCGTTGTCACCCCTCGTGTTCGCCTTAACGCTTGAGCCACTGCTTAGCAGGATTCGCCTTAATAGTAATATTAGGGGACTCACCGTTGGCCCAAGGGAACATAAGTTGTCCGCGTATGCGGACGACGTATTGTTCTATGTATCTGAACCCTTGCTGTCCTTACCCAATATTATGGCGGAGCTAGCCGAGTTTAACCTTTTGTCTAATTTTAAGATAAATTATGCCAAGTCGGAGATCCTGTCACTGAACATACCTCAGGGCCTGCGCTCCCAGCTGCAATCCGCCTTTTCGTTTACGTGGTGCCAGACATCCCTGAAGTACCTAGGAGTCCAGTTACCAGCGAGCTGTGCTCAGCTTTATGAGTGCAACTACACCCCGCTGCTCTCTTCCATCAGGGTGGACTTAAAGAGGTGGGATAGGACGGCCTTCTCGTGGATGGGCCGGGTCAGTGTACTTAAAATGAATGTGCTCCCCAGAATCTTGTTTTTCTTACAGATGATCCCAATTGCTCTGCCTCGGGCCTTCTTCTCAAGCCTCAACAGTCTGTTCATTCAGTATGTCTGGAGCGGGAAATGTCCACGGCTAGCCCTCCGTATATTGCAACGCCCTAAGTCTGCGGGTGGGCTGGGGGTGCCGGTGATGCGAAGGTACTACGAGTCGATAGCTCTCCAGCGCATTCTGGATTGGTATCATAATGTCCGGCATAAGGTATGGGTGCCCTTGGACAAGTTCCTGGCGGGGCGTAATCTGGCTCACGCCCCGTGGGTACCTAGGGAACATAGGGGGCTGTCGGGACTGGTGTCCCCCTTTGCCGTCCATGCCCTGGCGACCTGGGATGCCTTAAATAAGACGGGGGGGCTTGCACTGCCGACCTCCCCGCTGGCGCCCCTAGGGGGCTTCCCCTGGTTCACTCCAGGGGAACACCCGTCCTTTTTTCGGACGTGGGCGGCGGACGGGGAGTCTAGGTGCGGGAGATTCGTGCAAGACCGGGGCTTGCTGTCCCTGGATGCGCTGAGGGAGCAATATGGTCCCTTCCTTATGGATGAATGGCGGTACCGGCAACTCAGCCATTTCCTCAATACCCTACCCCACGGGGTTAGGTCGCCCACGCAGGCTTCCCCATTTGAACGTCTCTGTATGTCCCAGGAGGTTGTTCCCCATGCTATCTCAGCCTTATATGCCCTGATATACTCTCTGCGGAAAGATGGGAAGCCAAGGTTCATAAGGGAGTGGGAGGTTGACCTGCAATACAGCTTTTCTGAACCCCAATTGGACCATATGTATAGACTCACACATTCGAGCACGGTCGATACGAGGATGCAGGAAAATAGTTATAAGGTGCTTACGAGGTGGTATAGGGTACCCACCAGGCTTGCCCAGATGTATCCATCTATCCCAGATGCATGCTGGCGGGAGTGTGGCCAACAGGGCACTTTCCTACATATTTGGTGGGAGTGCCCCAGGCTACGCCCCTTCTGGCAAGACGTCCATGCCCAGATCAGGTTGATCTTGGATGTGGAGCTACCGGACTCCCCACTGGAGTCCTTGCTTCACTTCCCTACCATCCCAACCAGTCAATACCGCAAGTCTGCACTGCCTCATCTACTCAATGCGGCCAGGAGGCTGATCCCGATATATTGGAAGACGCCCCAGGTACCGACCCGCTTTGAGTGGGTAACTATGGTAAATAAACTCATGGAGGCTGAGAAGTGGATGGCGCAGTGCAAGGACAGATATGATAAGTTCTACCTCATATGGGCGACCTGGATACACTATGTTGAAGACCAGCCGGAGCTTGAGCCCACCCGGAGGGCTGGTCCCTCCGGTGGGAAACCAGGTATCGGAAATGGGGATGCTGCCGGTAGCCTTGAAGCTGTCGTTGACTAGGACTGTTAGAGCCATTTTAGAGATGTCATAATCTATTTCATGTCTTGCTGTACGGATGCACATGTATTGGATGCTACCCCTACCCCCCCCTTTTTTTTTTCCTTTCCCCCTTTCCACCTTTCCCCTCCCCCATTCCTTCCCTGTCTATATGTGACCCATTCCATGTTTCCCTGCTTCCCTGATTGTTCCATTGCGTAAGGATCTACTACTTGAAGGCCTGTTCTATATGTTATATCTTATGGGGGGGCGTCCCTCCAGATGGGAAGCGCCCAGGTGGTGAGGGTAGGGTGGTACATTATGGAAGTGGTTTATATTGTGCCTTGTTTATGTTGCTAACCATTCACCCTGCTGTGCCTCTGGGTTTGGGCGTGCCCCTGGGGAGGGGGGCTTACCACTAGGTTCAGTGTGATTGCCCGAGATGAGATCCCGATTGATGTGCAATGTGATTCCTATAATTCCAGTAATTTACCTAATGGGCCATGTTGGCCGAATGTCTATGTGTTTATCTGTCTTGTGTAAAACTTTATCTGAAAAATCTGAAAAATAAAGATTATACAAAAAAAAATATACAGATCTTTCCGGTGTAGAACAGGGTCCGACGACCAGAGAGGAAGAAAATAAGTAAAAAGGTCAGAGTCAAAGGAAAAAAACAACAACATGGAGTTCACTAAAAAAGCTTGAAAAAGCAAGAACCAGAGGGTAGAATTTCTACCCATAATCATAATCAAGGGGGATCAAAGGAACGTAACAAACTGAATACTCCGGATGGAGTGGGAACCGTGGTGTGATTACTGAGCCACTACATTCTGTAGGGGGAAAGGATCACTCAGTGCGCTTCTTGCCTCTTTTCTTCCTAGACACTGTTTGCCATTGGTAGTGCTGATCAATCTTGGCAGATGGCATGGGACCTGAGGGTGCCTGAGCTGGGAGGATATCCAGGGATCGGAGCAAAGAGAGGCCCTCCTCCAGACTAGCAATGGTTGTGTCTTTCCCATCATGAGTGACAGTAAGCTTCACTGGAAAACCCCATCTGTAGGGAATGTTGTGATTGCGCAGAGCTTTGGTGATCGTCACCAGTGACCGTCGCTTCTGCATAGTGAATTGTGATAAGTCTGCGAACAGTTGGAGCCCAGCGAACTGTTCCGGACGTTGTTGAACTTTCCTGAAGGAGACCATGAGCTGCTCTTTAACTTGATAAAAATGTATCCTCATCAGGACGTCTCGGGGTACATTCTCAGGCAAGAAACCTGGTTTGGGCAGTCTGTGGATTCTGTCAATCTGCAACTCTGACTCAGAGACATCAGGGAGGATCTGCTGCAACAGGCCTCTGGCAAATTTCTGTAGCTGGGCGGGGAGCATTGTTTCAGAGACCCCCCTTAGCTTAACATTATTACGCCTTGACCTGTCCTCGAGGTCAGCGACCTTTGCCCTCAGCCAGGCTATTTCAGTATCATGTTCAGAGTGGGCATCAATCAGTGAGTTGTGGGAGGATGCAAATTCTCCCAGTTTTTCTTCTACGTGGGTGATTCTCTCCCCCAGCTCACCTACATCTGCTTTAAAATTCCTCATGCACTGCAGCATGTCAGCATGCATGGAGCTCCTGAGGGAGACAAGCATGTCTTTTAACGTAGTGTCAGACACTGCCTTCCCTGAGGTGGGGAAGGCAGTGAAGGGGTCAATTAGCTCCCTTGTGTCCTCCAGGGCCTCAGCCCCCCCGCTCACCTGACTGATGTTCGCCTCCAGGCGAGGCTTAGATTTGGCAGGGCTCCTGTCGGCCGGGGACGATCCACCCGGAGAGTGCTGTGTGGTGCCTGGATGCATCCTCGGGCTCGAGGCCGTTGATCGGGAGCTGCAGGGTGAGGTAGGGGATGCGTCCTCCAGGCCGGCGCCGGCGCCATCTTGTTTTAGGCCGCGGCTTTTGGGAGGATAGAATTCTTCCAATTTCTGGGGCTGGGACCCCTCTTTTCGCTTACGGGTCATGCCACCCGTGTCTCCGAACCTTCCGGCGAGAATGGGGCAAGTGATGGGCGGGATATCCGCCGCTGTAGCTAAGTGCTAGGTTCCCTTGGACGGAGCGGCGCGATCACACGACCATACAGCCGCGCGGTAGCCACGCCCCCCCTGTATGGTTTATGTTCTGATTGTACTGGATTTGTACTTAGCAATCCTGTCTATTATTTGTCTTTGATGTTTATTTTTATCTTTCCAAAATAAAAATCTTTTGAAAGCAAAGCACCCACCCCATGTTGAGGGCATGTGGCCTGGTATGGTTCAGGAGGAGGGCGCACGCTTGTCCCCCCTTTTCTGATCTGCTGGGCTGCATGCTCAGATAAGGGTCTGGTATGGATTTTGGGGGGACCCTATGACTTTTGTTTGGCAGGGGTTCCCCGAAGAACCTGATTTCGTCTGGGGGGGGCACTATGTCGTTTTTGTTTTAAATTTTTCTACTGCCTGGCAATTTATAGCATTGTTTTCTTTGCAATCATCTGTCAGTGGGGAAGCCCGCTGTCAGATGATGAATCTATCTAAAATGAAACATTTTTTCGTTCTGCACATGTCTAATGTTTTCGCAACAATATCAGACAATGTTGATACAGGTTACAGTATATGTAGCCAGGTACAGAAATCCTAATTCACCTTAGATCTGAAAGGTTATTTAATGTCTTTGGAGTCCACTTACAAAGTAGTGGTATAAAAACCACCAGTGGTATAGCATTAGTGCTTTACAAATTTGTTTTGGGGATTGTTTACACTGGCTTTGCTCTCTGAGGAACAATCTGCATTTAAATCACTCTCCAGAGTGGATTTACCAGGTGGTCAGGAGGTATTGTTTTGCCTCCTCACCACCTGTTTAAACCCTATAAATAATGAACAACCGTGTTGCAACGGCACATGGTTGCAGTGTGGTCCCTTTCACTTGAATAGGTCACATTCAGTGGGCAGTACAGCACATCAAGTGGGGTATCATTTTTGCCATAGTCATGAAGCAAAGCATTGCAGCCACTGCAAATTGTACAGCTCCACTCCTCCAGTCACTGCAGCAAAAGGGGGCTGTTTAGGGGTGGTAAAAATACCTGTTTATTGCCCCTTGTCACTAGTGTAAATGTGCCCTTAAAGGGGTTGTAAAGGTTCGTTTTTTATTTTCTAAATAGGTTACTTTAAGCTAGTGCATTGTTGGTTCACTTACCTTTTCCTTCAATTTCCCTTCTAAATGTTTTTTTTTCTTTGTTTTCTTTGTCTGAATTTCTCACTTCCTGTTCCTCCTCAGTAAGGTGTTCATTAAGAGTTCTAAATGCCTTTCCACCGCTCGGATGATGGTGGAAAGCTTACTGAAGAGAAACAGGAAGTGAGAAATTCAAACAAAGAAAAAAAACATTTAGAAGGGAAATGGAAGGAAGAGGTAAGTGAACCAACAATGCAGTAGCTTAAAGGAACCAATTTAGAAAATAAAAGATGAACCTTTACAACCCCTTTAAATAGTTTCTGGACACTGAAAATGTTCAACGCTTGTTCATTTTAATAAGTGTGAAAAAAAAAAGGATCAGGAGGATGAGATTCTGGTCACCTGCACTGTCAAAGGCATGTAACCAGCCTCTGCTCTAATCACAGCATGTTCTCTGCAGCATGTATCATGCACTGAACACTCTGATATTCATTGTAGGCTCCACATTGTGCTCGCATTTTATGAATGACAAGAAAGTGTTCTGTGTGGAGTAAATACTATTGTATCTGTTGGAGTGCAGACATCGGTCTCTACATGTTGCTGCAAAATTTTTGGTTAAACATTGCAGAGTGAAATTAGGGTTTGCTTACTGACTGGCCCTCTTTGATGTGGTAAGCTTCATCAGTAAACTAAACTGTACCACAAATGATATAAAATGTACTTGAAAAGTATTCATCTAAAATAACTATAATTATGTGCAAAGTGGTTTGAATGCTTAGTTTGTGGCCTTACAATTGTGTATCTGTTAGACAGTTTGCTGTATCAAAGACTGAATGGAACATATGCTAAGAATCTATTGTGTACATTTCGGATTGCATCAAATATTAAATACTACCTATTCTTTGGGACTTGTTAGTGTCTTATTGAAAAGTTGCCTACGGCACTTACAAGGTAGATAGTAAAAAGTGCTTTTGATTATCGTTTTGGATTGTCACCTTGACAGTTTGGTTAGGTTTTGCAAGCCAAAGCATAAGAAAATACACATTTTCTTCTCTTTTGGTTAAATCACTTTCCCAGTAGACATCACTTTAGAAACGCAGCAAAAATAAAGTCTTCATGAAAACACTAACAAACACCATGTTTGAAGTTTAGTTTGAAATTTATTAAAAGCTTGACTGCATTTTTCTCTACCAGGCAAAAAAAAAAAAAAGGTTTTATTTTTCTTGTTTTGCTATCCAGAGATACATCAATACATTATTATTTTCTTCAATCACAAGCACATTGAAAGAATTAGGTAACAAGTTTACTGACTATATTTGCAAATATAATATGTTTCTATCTTGCTAATGCATCTGCAGCTGTATGTTATGGTGGTATAAAACTATTTTCTTAAGGGAGAAGCTAAGCACTAAGCGTTAAATATTTTTTTTGTAAAAAAGTATTTGTAAAAGCTGAAGGTTTTTTACCTTCATGCATTCTATGCATGAACGAACAAAAGCTTTTCTGTGCAGCATTCCCCCAAGCCCCCCCCCCCTAATATTTGCCCAAGCCCTATTTTGATCCAGCGATGCGCATGAGAGCAACAGCTCTCCTGGGTCTCCCCATCCTCATTGGCTGAGACACGGCAGTGGGAGCCATTGGCTGCCACTGCTGTCAATCACAGCAGTGAGGAGAGACGGGGTCAGGGCCCGGCCATGCTGTGTGTGTCTTATGGAGTACTATGGGGGCATTCAGCGAGAGGGAGGGGTCAGAAGCACTGGCGAGGGACCCAAGAAAAGGAGAATCAGGGTTGATTTGTGCAGAACTATTATGCTTTTAGACCAGATACTGCTGTGCTTATGACTCTATCATTCATTCACTGTTTAGATCTATGTGATGTGGACAAATGAGAGGTCTTTCCTATTGACATGTATATTTATATATAGAACTGCTTTAATGAAAGTGTATTCACATTTGGCCAATCCCCTATGCTATAGGGCAATGGGCATATTGACAGGTGCCTGTACACGTTTTGCTGACCCGTTGGAACTGCAAAAGAATTGAAAAAATGGTTGGCCTTTCATCCCCCCATGTTCATTTTCCCCGCTGTGGAATACAAATAATTCACGTGATGTGGATTCTATTTGATTGGCATCTTTTGGCATAATTTAGAAAATAAGCAGGCTGGGTTCCATCATTTTGATTTCATTCACATGTGCTTCTGAGGAAGATTATTCAAAATGTGTCAAGTCTACATGTGGATTTTTCCTGGATCATTACATCTACAGTATGTGAATTAAAAAAAAAATAGACATATTGTATGCCTTTACAGTATCTTCTGCTTTTATGTGTGTTCTAAATCACATGTTTTGCTTTATGTAAGTGGTATTGTTTCTTTCTATTTCTCCACAAAAAATCCTTGGCTACTCAGTATTGTTTAGAATGTATACTGTTGTATATGGATGTGGACATATAGCACACATTGTCACACTGGCCAAAACTATTTGGTAATACACATGGGGAATAATGTTAAATGGATTGTAGTGTACTTCTGCAATTCTGCAAATGCACTAAAAATGCATTAATATGAACCTAGACTTACATCTGGTTTGTCTTTAGGATACATAAAAAAATGTACAATGTAGTCTCCTGACTTTTCATGCAGTAGTGTGGCATTTACTGTCTTCTCTAAAGAGTCCCAACAGCACTATACAGGGACTGCTGAGTCAGCAAAACATTCAACTCAAAAGAGTAACTCATCATTGTTATATAACATTGCTCAAAAACTTGGAGATATGTATTATTACAGGAATATATATAGTCCCATCAATTTATGCAGCATTACATATTGTACATTCACATCGGACCCTGCCCTCCAGGAGCCTACAATCGAAAGCCCCTATCTCACATACATACTAGGGCTAACTTACCTATTAGCTTTTATTTTATGAAAACCAGAATACCCAGTGTTAACTGAGGCAAGAAACGTTATTGCAAAGGAATCAGCACTTTATTGCAAAGGAATCAGCACTTTCAGGCCTTAAGACGCGTACACATGACTGTTTTTCATGACGTGAAAAATGCCATTTTTTAAAATGGTCATTACTGGGCACTTAAACCCCCTTCCTGCCCAGAGGACTTTTTGCGATTCGGCACTGCATCGCTTTAACTGACAATTGCGCCGTCGTGCGACGTGGCTCCCAAACAAAATTGACGTCTTTTTTTCCCCACAAATAGAGCTTTCTTTTGGTGGTATTTGATCACCTCTGCGGTTTTTATTTTTTGCGCTATAAACAAAAATAGAGCAAAAATTTTGAAAAAAAAAAAAAAATTACTTGTTGCTATAATAAATAGCTCAATTTTTTTTTTTTTTTTTTATCCTCAGTCTAGGCCGATACGTATTCTACATATTTTTAGTAAAAAAAAAAAAAAATCGCAATAAGCGACTGGTTTGCGCAAAAGTTATAGCGCCTACAAAATAAGGGACAGAATTATTATTATTATTTTTTTTTACTAGTAATGGTGGCGATCTGCGATTTTTATTGCGACTGCGACATTATGGCGGACACATCGGACACTTTTGACACATTTTTGGCACCATTCACATTTATACTGCAATCAGTGCTATAAATATGCACTAATTACTGTATAAATGTGACTGGCAGGGAAGGGGTTAACACTAGGGGGTGAGGAAGGGGTTAAATGTGTGTCCTATATAGTGTTCTAACTGTGTGGCGGGAGGGGGTGACTGGGGGGGTGACCAATCTGTGTCTCTATGTACAAGAGACACAGATCGGTCTCCTCTCTCCCTGACAGCACCGCTGTCTGTGAGAGCTGGCAATGAGAAATGATCTCATATGTAAACATATGAGATCATCTCTCATTTGCCGCACAGATCGCCTAGCAAACGGCCACTCTGATTGGCCGTTCATGGCGATCTGTGATTGGCTGTGTCCAAGGGACACGGCCAGCACAGAAGTTCCCCGCTGCGCGCGCGGGGAACGCGGAAAAGGGGCGGACGTCAATTGACGGCGCCCCAGAGAAGTAGAACCACCCTGTGGCCGTCAATAGTCGTACGGCCATCGGGAAGTGGTTAAAAACGACCGTGTGTAGGCTCCAGAGCATTTTTCATGACGTGAAAAATGGGCATTAAAAATTTAGAATGTGCTCAAATTTTTCTCATCGTTTTTCACATTGTCGGTTTTCACGTCATGAAAAACGGCCGTGTGTAGGCTTTAACGACGGGAAAAAAATGTGCATGCTCAGAAGCAAATTATAAGACGGGAGTACTCGTTCTGGTAAAACTAGCATTTGTAATGGTGATAGCACATTCGTCATGCTGTAACAGACTGAAAAGCACGAAGACTGAAAAGAGTGAATCGTCTCTCACCAAACTTTTACTTACACAAAATCAGCAAAATCAGCCCAAAGGGCTTTTTCACGATAGTGTGTATGCAAGGCAGGCTTGACAAGAATCGCGTCGAGAAAAACGTCATTTTTTCTAGGACATTAAAAAACGGTTGTGTGTACGCGGCATTAGTCATAGCTACCTCTCTGATCACATACACCCTTTTAAATACTATCCACACACTACTATGAGGGAGGGGTTACAAATAACCATAGGTGTAAATAGCAAGAAATAGCAATATAAATGTATACAGACAGAAACCAGTTGTACCCCACATCCATACAATCAACAGGCAAGTATATATAATATGATCTGTCACACAGATCCATTTAAACGTCATATGTAATACAGTTCAAGGTGCACTTTATTGGATACAATCAAAAGGCTTTCTTTAACGACTTAAGGACCCCCTACCGACGTCCTTTTTTTCCCACAAATAGAGATTTCTTTTGGTGGTATGTGATCGCCTGTGCGGTTTTTATTTTTTGTGTTATAAACAAAAAAAGAGCGTACATTTTGAAAAAAATATATATTTTTTACTTTTTGCTATAATAAATATCCCATTTAAAAAAAAAAAAAAATTCTCAGTTTAGGCCGATACGTATTTTTATACATATTTTTGGTAAAAAAAAAAAAGATCGCAATAAACGTATAGTGACTGGTTTGCGCAAAAGTTATAGCGCCTTCAAAATAGGGGACATAATTATGATTTTTTTTATTATTTTTTTTTTACTAGTAATGGCAGCGATCTGCGTTTTTTTTATTGGGACTGCGACACTATGGCGGATTCATCGGACACTTCATGACACATTTTTGGGACCATTCACATTTATACAGTGAACAGTGCTATAAATATGCACTGGTTACTGTATAAATGTGACTGGCAGGGAAGGGGTTAACACTAGGGGGCGAGGAAGGGGTTAAATGTGTAGCCTAGTGAGTGAATGTGACTGTAGGGGCAGGGGACTGACTGGGAAGGTGACCGATCTGTGTCCCTATGTAAGGGACACAGCATCGGTCTCCTCTCCCTGACATGATGTGGATCTCTGTGTTTACACACAGAGATCCACGGTCCTGCTCAGTTACTGGGCACGCGCATCGTGTTCCCAGTAACGCAGCGGAACTGACGTCCTGTCAGAACAACTGAGCTACTATGCCGCCGTCAATTGGTAGATAAGTGGTAAGGCCTAGCTGTGGGGTCGTGAGCACGCCTCCGGCGGCGAGCTCGCGACCCGTTTCGAAGCTCCGTGACCGCGCCCGCGGGACCCCCGGACCCGATCGCCACTGGTATCCCGCGATCGGTCACCAGAGATGAAGAACGGGGAGAGGTGTGTGTAAACACACCTTCCCCGTTCTTCATTGTGGCAGTGTCAGTGACCGTCTGTTCCCTGATATAGGAAAAGACGATCACTGACGTCACACGTTCAGCCCCACCCCCCTACAGTTAGAAACACATATGAGGTCACAAAAGGTAATGCAAATAGGCAGGCCGGCTCTTCTGCTTGATTCTGAGCATGTGCATTTTTTTGCGCGTCGTAATTGCATTGAGACGAACGCGATTCGCGATAGGATTTTTTCCTGTCACGAGAATTGAGATCCTGCTCTCAATCTTTTCTTGGCAGGAAAAATTACAGAAAAAGTGTGATGGAGCATACACACGGTCGGTTTTCCTGACAAAAACCTCACATCGCACTTTTCCTGTCAGGAAAACCGATCGTGTGTACGAGGCATAAGGCAGTAGTATTTTAATCGAAACCTAGCATTGTTTAGGTTGAAAGTAGGAATAAAGTTATGTAGATGGTTGTCAGTTTTTTTTTTTACATTCTTTTGTTAATGTCTTTTTCTATTTTGAAAAAACTGCAGTAGCAATTGTCTACTCGAGTGCTTCAGGTGGATGCACTAGCAGGGGTCTTCAAACTACGGCCCTCCAGGTGTTCAGGAACAACAATTCCCATCATGCCTTGTGATGTCTGTGAATGTCAGTGTGTTACAATGCCTCATGGGATGAGTAGTTCTACAACAGCTGGAGGGCCGTAGTTTGAGGACTGCACTATAGCATCAAACCTGGAATAAATGTTGGAGTTTGGACCATCTCAAAGCTGGGCTGATGCCCTCATTTTACTTTTTGTGAAAATATTTTTATTTCAATTAGTTTATACCTGTAAACTTTGTAAAAAAAATACACGCTTTTTTAATCAATTGCTTGTATTTGCTTTCCTTGTTGGTTTTTCCCTTTATGTAATACCAAATTGTAAATTTAAGTTGCAAGATATTTTTTTTCTGTTGTGAGTTAAACCTTAAGGCCACATTCACACCTGAGCGTAGCGTTTTCGGACGTTTTTTCCGGCGTTTTGTCGCCCGTTTTGATTCATGCGTTTGCATACAGCGTTGTCCAACGTTTTTGAACTTCGTAGTTTTTTATTTTAGCCAATAGGAAAAATGCTCATCTTTTTCATCATTTGTTGCTATGTTTGTAGATTTTTTTTATCTTCTTCCTGGGTAAATATTCTATTAAACAGAACGGATTAAAGCGACAAAACGCCCGTAGAAATGCTCGTTGTCGCGCTAGATGCTTGAATCAAGCGTTTCGATAAGTTTCTATGGGAATACAAACATTCAAAAACGCCCAAATCAGCCCGATTTACGCGACAAAAAAGGGTCCAGAACTTGTTTGAGCTTCAGGCATTCGGCTTCAGGCATTTTGGAGTGGAGATGTGAACCAACTCCATAGAGAATAATGTATTTTTTCCCCTCTAGCATTTTCTAGCTTCAGGCTACAAAACGCTCAGGTGTGAATGCAGCCTTAATCTAATATAAATTTTGTATCACTTATCCAACTACATGAGTAGAGTTTATTCACTGTGCAACATGAATTTGCATTTTGCTTAGTGAACGAGATGAAGCTGTGAAAACCAATCAATGTTTAAAAAAAATTGTTAGTACACATTCTTGAGGCTTTCTAAATGTACACAGTTCTACTACAGTCAGCAAACTAAGTAAAAATATAAATTTGACAAGTGACCATCTACAACAGTGGTAGCTCCCCAAGCAAGCCTCTGTTTTATTAAATTGTTTGTGTAAATATGAGATACAACATGGAGCTGAAATATTAACATGTAACTAGATGTTGTTCTTTGGGCCAGATCCACAGCCAGCCGCCGTAACATAAATATTGCCATTTAAGTTACACGGCCGCAAAATTTCTACCTAAGTGCCCGATCCACAAAGCACTTACCTAGAAATTTTCGGCCGTGTAACTTAAATCCGGCCGGTGCAAGGCATTCCTATTCAAATGGGACGAGTCCCATTTAAATTAGGCGCGCTCCCGTGCCGGCCGTACTGCGCATGCTCACGATGTCATTTTCCCGACGTGCTTAGCGCGGTTTTACGTTGCACCGGGTTTTGAGAATCGCGACGGGCGTAAAAAAAAAATACGAGTTGCGGCGGGAAAAAAAAAAAATTGAAAGAAAAAAGACGGCGACGCGGGATAGAAGGGTCTACTTTTACAAGGCCTAAACAGTTTAGGCCTTGTAAAAGCAGCCCTAATTTTACGATTGCAAACTAATACTTACGGAGAAAAAACGAAGCGTAAAAGCTTTGTGGATCTCCGTAAGTGCTAATTTGCATACCCGAAGCGGCATTTCGACTCAAAATGCCCCCAGCGGCGGATGCGGTACTGCATCCTAAGATCCGACAGTGTAAGTCCCTTACACATGTCGGATCTTCTCCCTATCTTTTGGAAACTGATTCTGTGGATCAGTTCCAAAGATAGAAACAGGGATACGACGTCGTATCCCTTTTGTGGATCTGGCCCTTTGTCTTTATGATATTAATACTGTTCGTTCTAAGCTTGTAGATCTGAATCATCCATCACCTATGAGATGGTGGCCACGTTTGTCCAAACTGAAACTGGTGATATTTATGTCCAAACTGAAGCTATTAATGTGGACAGCATTACCATCAAAAAGATAAAGAACTTGAACAACAGGAAGCACTTTTAAGATGAGCTACAACATGGAGTTGTAATATTGACATGTTACAAGATGGAGTCACCAGGTAGCTATCTCAGCATGACTTACAAATTAACTATAAGTGAACTGTTTTTAACTCTTGTTGTGTTATGTGTTTGTTCTCCTTCTTTTAGCCTAGTGTAGACAATGTAGGAATGAAAGGATGACTGTAAGACTAGGCCCAGGATGGTAACCATTGTTACTGATGAACAGGAAGTGGAATGGAATGCTAGGACGCCAGCAGTCACATAGCCATTGGTTGTTATAATGCACCAAAACAATCAATGAGGAGAAAAGGAAGAAAAAAAAAACTGCATGGGGCTCCTCTTAACAACACATACAAGGCCTTTATCTGAGAGGATGGTGTAGATATTAAGGGGAACCTCATATATGAAAACAAGTGGGATATCATAAAGGTTTTAAGGGGGATCCTACTTTGAAAACAAGCACAATGTTCCCCCAAAATCCACACCAGACCCATATCCAAGCATGCAGACTAACTGGCTAGGAAAGTGGGGAACACATGCCAAGCAACTGCCCTGCTGCATTGTGAACAGAGGAGATGAATAACTTGGCACGGGTGCCAGTCAGGGAACACTTTGCATTTTCTCAATGAATTCAAAGTGTTCTCTGATTGAACAAGATGCAAAGGTGGGGTGATGAAATCATGATCAAAAATCTTGAAAGTGTATGTCAAAATATTTTACTCTGAAAAAACAAATCAAGGCATGCAAGAGATCCACTTCAATTAGAAGATATGTCAAGCAGCAAATGCAGATGATGCACACATATCCTCCATGATAAGATGTTTATTGTTTGACTTGTAACTTCATGCCACAAGTGCAAATATGTAAACTTCCACATGTACTTTAGACATTTACAAATGTTTTTTGGGTGCTATCACTGCACATAGAGAAATACAGAGGGCCGGATTCAGAAAAGAGATACGTCGGCGTATCTCCTGATACGCCGTCGTATCTCTGAGTCCGGCCGTCGTATCTATGCGCCTGATTCCTAGAATCAGGTTACGCATAGATATCCCTAAGATCCGACAGGTGTAAGTGACTTACACCGTCGGATATTAGGCTGCAATCTCACGCTGGCCACTAGGTGGCGCCTCCGTTTTTGTATACGCGAGGAATATGCAAATGAGGAGTTACGCCGATTCAGAAACGAACGACCGCCTGGCGCTTTTTTTTTACGTCGTTTGCGTTCGGCTTTTTCCGGCGTATAGTTACCCCTGCTATATGAGGGGTATGTGCGGCGTATCCTATGTTAAGTATGGCCGTCGTTCCCGCGCCGAGTTTTGAATTTTTTACGTCGTTTGCGTAAATCGTTCGCGAATACGGATGGACATAATTTACGTTCACGTCGAAACCAATGACGTCCTAGCGACGTCATTTAGAGCAATGCACGCTGGGAAATTTTATGGACGGCGCATGCGCAGTTCGTTCGGCGCGGGGACGCGCCTGATTTAAATTTTACACGCCCCCTACCCGCGGAATTTGAATTCCTCCGGGGGATTTACGATACGCCGCCGCAAGTTTACAGGCAAGTGCTTTCTGAATAAAGCACTTGCCTCAAAAACTTGCGGCAGCGTAACGTAAATTAGATAGGTTACGTGGATCTAAAGATCCGCTCACCTATCTGAATCTGGCCCAGAGACTTTAACATTTACTATTAACTTGTCTCTCACCAACAGTGATTCTGCCCGCATCAGTTTCTCACAGCAATAACAAATTGTTTTTTAAATCTGCCATTTATCCATACTTATAGTAAAACAGCCCCAGTATTAGAAGTGTTACAGATAAGAAATCATTTGGACTGATAACATTTTTAAAATCAGCATTACATTCCCTCACTGTACAGTCTTATGGTTCATGAATTCAAACTGTTGAGTTAAAAGTCTTTTGTGTATGGTTTATGGAATCAAAATGTCATTGGCCTTTGATTCCAGCAATAAAATCTACTCTTACATAAAAACAAGTAGTGCTGTTACAGCTTAAACATCCCCATAAACCATCATGACTCACTGAGTACATCATCTGAAGGTATGGGATCTTTCATTTTCTTTTACCAACAAACATCAATCATTTTTAATACTCTTACATCTCTCATCTATGTTATGCTGCCAGGATTTTGCTTTATTTAGACACCATCTATAGGCTTTTATTTTCCCTACAGCTCTAATTTAATAATTAGGTAAAACTAATATTTTACATTGGATGGATTGAGTATTAAAAATGTTACTCATATTAATCTATATTTAGAAATATGTTTTATCTCTGTGGAATGTAAAAAAAATAAGCTTGCTTAATGACTTGCTGTCCCCCCCATAGGAGTTTTACTGCTACAGGGCAGCTCTCCTTTGCAGAATCACATATACAGTGTATATATACACGTGATTCTGCACCCCCCCTGCAGGGGATGCATGCACGCTGCCGGCGAGCCACTTCTGTTGTGAATAATCACTCGATGTCCTCTGGCACCCTCCGATTGTGGGTAATACACACACAACTGAGCTCTGCCTATGTAAACAAGGCAGATCTCAGTTCTGACAGGGGGGAAGGGATGGATTCTGTGTTCCTGCAAAGCAGGGACTAAAAAGCACCACTGCCCCTGCTATATGAGGGGTATGTGCGGCGTATCCTATGTTAAGTATGGCCGTCGTTCCCGCGCCGAGTTTTGAATTTTTTACGTCGTTTGCGTAAATCGTTCGCGAATACGGATGGACATAATTTACGTTCACGTCGAAACCAATGACGTCCTAGCGACGTCATTTAGAGCAATGCACGCTGGGAAATTTTATGGACGGCGCATGCGCAGTTCGTTCGGCGCGGGGACGCGCCTGATTTAAATTTTACACGCCCCCTACCCGCGGAATTTGAATTCCTCCGGGGGATTTACGATACGCCGCCGCAAGTTTACAGGCAAGTGCTTTCTGAATAAAGCACTTGCCTCAAAAACTTGCGGCAGCGTAACGTAAATTAGATAGGTTACGTGGATCTAAAGATCCGCTCACCTATCTGAATCTGGCCCAGAGACTTTAACATTTACTATTAACTTGTCTCTCACCAACAGTGATTCTGCCCGCATCAGTTTCTCACAGCAATAACAAATTGTTTTTTAAATCTGCCATTTATCCATACTTATAGTAAAACAGCCCCAGTATTAGAAGTGTTACAGATAAGAAATCATTTGGACTGATAACATTTTTAAAATCAGCATTACATTCCCTCACTGTACAGTCTTATGGTTCATGAATTCAAACTGTTGAGTTAAAAGTCTTTTGTGTATGGTTTATGGAATCAAAATGTCATTGGCCTTTGATTCCAGCAATAAAATCTACTCTTACATAAAAACAAGTAGTGCTGTTACAGCTTAAACATCCCCATAAACCATCATGACTCACTGAGTACATCATCTGAAGGTATGGGATCTTTCATTTTCTTTTACCAACAAACATCAATCATTTTTAATACTCTTACATCTCTCATCTATGTTATGCTGCCAGGATTTTGCTTTATTTAGACACCATCTATAGGCTTTTATTTTCCCTACAGCTCTAATTTAATAATTAGGTAAAACTAATATTTTACATTGGATGGATTGAGTATTAAAAATGTTACTCATATTAATCTATATTTAGAAATATGTTTTATCTCTGTGGAATGTAAAAAAAATAAGCTTGCTTAATGACTTGCTGTCCCCCCCATAGGAGTTTTACTGCTACAGGGCAGCTCTCCTTTGCAGAATCACATATACAGTGTATATATACACGTGATTCTGCACCCCCCCTGCAGGGGATGCATGCACGCTGCCGGCGAGCCACTTCTGTTGTGAATAATCACTCGATGTCCTCTGGCACCCTCCGATTGTGGGTAATACACACACAACTGAGCTCTGCCTATGTAAACAAGGCAGATCTCAGTTCTGACAGGGGGGAAGGGATGGATTCTGTGTTCCTGCAAAGCAGGGACTAAAAAGCACCACACTGTACACACAAAAACATTGGTTACAGTTAACCCTTTGATCACCCTAGATGTTGAACCCCTTCCCAGCCAGTGTCATTAGTACAGTGACAGCGCATATTTTTAGCACTGACGAGTGAGTGAGTGAGTGAGTGAGTGAGTAACTTATATAGCGCAACACATGAAAACTGAATCACCTCTGGGCGCTTAGTATCCGTTCTCTACTGTCCTTTTGCCTTCAGAAAAGATGGGTTTTGAGTTTTTTTCTAAAGGCCAGGTGATTCACCTCCATTCGGATGCTGATTGGTAGAGCTGATCAATGTATTATGCCTTGTACACACAATCGGAATTTCCAATGAAAAAAGTCAGACAGAATTTTTTCATCAGATATTCCGTCCTTGTGTGGGCCCCATCAGATTTTTTTTCTGTCGGAGTTTAGAGATAGAACATGTTTTATATTTTTCTGATGGAAAAATATCCTATCGGAAATTCCAATCGTCTGTGTGGAACTCCGACGGAGAAAAAAACATGCATGCTCAGAATCAAGTCGACGCATGCTCGGAAGAATTGATCCTAATTTTTCTCGGCTCGTCGTAGTGTGTTACGTCACCGTGTTTTGGACGGTCGGAATTTGGTCTGTGTATGCAAGACAGGCTTGAACAGAATTCCGACGGAAAATTCCATCGGATTTTATCCCATCGGAAATTCCGATCGTGTGTAGAGGGCATTAGTGTCACTGGTTCCTGCAAAGTGTCAAAAGTGTCAGTTAGTGTCCGATTTTCCACCAAAATATCGCAGGCCTGCTATAAGCCTCTGATCGTTGCCATTACTAGTATACAAATAATAAATAAATACAAATGCCATAAATATATCCAATAGTTTGTTGAGTGTATAATGTTCACATAAACCAATCAATATACTAACTATAACAATATAAAACTATGATTTGTTTAACCAAAAACATATGCAGAATACAATAAAAAATTACCTGGTCATGAAGGGGGGGGGGGAATCTTCCAGGGGTCAAGTGGATAAAATTATAATTATTATCAAAGACACTGTATGTATTAATTATATATAATTTTTCCAAGTTTGTGATCAAATTGCTCAAATAATTAACGTAATAAGATATGTACCAGCAGAAGAAATACTGCGTACCCAGATGCAAAACAATATTCTGCCATTAAAAAAATCTCAACATATTTCACACTACACAGCATTTTTTTGGGTGTAAACTGTGTAAATCTTGTGAAAACATTTGTAAATAGACACATTATTGTCTAAAAGGCAGTTTGCCAATTTTCTGGGGCCACATATGGTCTTTTTCTCAGGGTGACAACGAACCATAAGTGCATACATGTATAGGTATAAAACATTAACCCATAGCAGCCAATCATAGTTCTTCACATTAGACCACTTTCCACACAAAAATGCATTATTAATACAGCATCATCACCCAAATAAAAAAAATCCCCTGAACGTACCATAAAACAATGGTGCGGTTTGCTTGTGTGACCTCTAAATTATCCAGATGTCTGTAGGGATAATTCAGAGTTAAGCCAGCAATAGGGATGAGAGAACCATACCTAGGGTTTCTTCGATGGAGGTACATTACTAAATTTCAGATTTGGAATCTGAACCCCAATCAAGTCAATGAAAAACAAATCTTGGAAATTAGTAATTACCATTTTCTGGGTTAATACGCAAAGGAGAGGTATCAGCAAGGTCTTTTAGGTAGGCTTAAAGGACAAACTGAAAATACAAAACTCCTTTAAATTACATACTTAGGGGATGTCTTAAAGCTGTAAGTTTATTCACAGAACATTATGATTTAAAGGGACAGAATGTGCCACACTGTTTTATGACATCACATAAGTTGCATGTGTATAAATTAACTACAATATGGTTGATTTTGACAAACAGGCTTTATTCATTTTTTTAACAGCATATTTGGTGTAGCAGTGATAGGCCATTATTGACTGCTGGAAGTAGCAGGCACAATTAAGCTAAAATTCATTGCAAAGTATATACTATGAAAAATAAAATAAAATAAATTGTCAAAACAAGCATAGTTTGTGATCTTATTTTTAGTGTACTGTCTGCAACATTTCACAAAATGTCAACCCAGAGTGCACCAAAGCACCTCAAAACCACAAACCCACTCTCCAGAGATTAGGCAATTGTTATCGCAAACTAAAAAAATACAGTATCTTATTTCAGAGATATTAGCCAAATATACGGCACAGTGGCTGAAGAATATGTAAGCAGTATAACTGTGACCAACAATGTAAGGGGGAAAAGTAAGTACATTTTTTACAAGAAATAACTATGGGGTTGATTTACTAAAACTGGAGAGTGCAAAATCTGGTGCAGCTCTGCATGGTAGCTAATCAGCTTCTAACTTTAGCTTGTTCAATTAGGCTTTGACAAAAAAAAAATGGAAGATGATTGGTTTTTATGCACAGTAGCACCAGATTTTGCATTCTGCAGTTTTAGTTCATCAACCCCAAAGTATGACAATGTAATGTAACTGTAATGTCTGCCTTTATTTTGTTAAACGATGTGCAAACTGTTGGCGCTATATAAAACCTGTATAATAATAATAATTTCAAAGACAGCGGCCATAAATATTGTATACACTTACTGCACTTTATCAAAGCATTTGAATTTGGCCATAATCTTAGAGGAAAAGATGAGGCATATGTTATTCTGTAAAAAAAAATATAATATTAAAAAAATTATATTTATTATGTCACAGTCAAGAGCTATCACTCTTGTGACATTGGCATTGACGTGGTTAGTGATCAGGAACACTATTGATGGCTTACACTGGTCTGTGACACTGAAACCAGTGTGGGAGCATTTAGAAACTCTGTTGCTGAATGCATTGGTCTGGTGACCCTGGGTGACAGTCAGAAACACTATTGCTGACTGCACTAGTTCGGATCACTGATGTGACGGTAATCAGTAACACTGAGTGGCAGTGATCAGAAATACTGTTGCTGGCTTGCGCTGCTCTGGTGACAATAGGACTGGTGTGGTAGTGAACAGGAAGACTGTTGTTGGCTTAAACTGGTCTTGTGATACTTGGACTCATGTTGCAGTGATCAGGAACACTGTTGTTGGATGCACTGGCCTGGTAACACTGGGACTGTTGTGGCAGTGATCAGGAACACTCAGACTAATAGAGTTAGGTTAGGCACATTCGACCATAGGTTTGATAGACACAGATTGCTATTGTCAGCGTCATGTCGAATCTCCTATCTATATCGAATTGTTGTAGCAACGAAAACAAAAATAAAGCATTTTTTTCATGTCGGATATTTTGGATTCTGTGCGTTAGTTTGTTAAAACAATAACGAAAATACCCGAAAATTCGGACGAAAATGCATTCGGACGAAAACGAATACACATGTATACCAATCAGTCATCAGGATGAGAGACCGTGCTGCATATGACGTCCACTCAGAACGACAAATGTCCCATCAGGCCATTATATGTCTATAGGCCGGTGGGAACTGTTAAATAATAAAACGTTGTGGTTGAAATTACATTTGAAAATAGGAAAAGGATAAAGATTATAGGCTTTGATGAAGAAACAAAAGGAAGCTGAATTATATTGTTTCTGATTAATTCTGTTTTTTTCAAATGTAAACTTCAGTCTTAACTTTAGCCTTGCACAGTTGTACAGGCACCTCTCCTTTACTGAACATGCTTACATTGATTTCACTGCACACTGTAAACATTTACAAGTGTGCCTTAGAAGCTGCAGCAAGTCACAAAGAGCCTGCAACAATGACTGGAAATATCCATTATCATCTAGCACTTTCCACCCCAGCCTGACTGTCCCAGACCCACTCCTTACAATCATGGAGACTCAGCATCACATATGGGAATTACCTAGGATAGTTCTGCATTGAAAGGTACGCCCAGTCCTGCAGCCTGAAACCCACCCATCAAGGCATTTTTATATTTGCATAACAAAGAATCAGCCCACTTCTATCAGCGTGAGGGCTCTTAAAAACTGAGACAGGGTGCTGTGGTGTGTTTATGAAGCTTTGTACACTTGTACAGCACACAGTTGGCCTTTTCTGCAGCCAAAATCTGGGAGGAGCACAAAGAGTGAGTGATGACATTGCTGAGTATATATTGGAAACAGGCTTTAATTAGCATGTTGATGGGGGGCACAGAGCAGGCAACATACAAGTAGATTGAAATGTAGTTTTAATTACAAATTGGAAATGCAAAATACAAAAAAAAATGATGAAATTTATGAAAACTAGAGCAAAGGAAACTGGAACCAAAGTGGAGCTATTACTACTAGTCATCAGAGTGGTCACAGGATAAAATCAGGTGTGTTCAGTCTTAATGTCAGAAGGTTTTTTATCTTAATGCATTCTATGCATTAGGATAAAAATTATTATGTGTGCAGCAGCTGCCTCAACTCCCCTAATACGTACAAGAGCCCCATCTCTGTCCAGTGATGTTCACAAGTGTCTCAGCCGTCCGGGACTCTCCCTCCTGATTGGCTGAGACACAGCATTGGTGCCATTGGCACCTGCTGCTTTCAATCAAAGTAAGTTAGCCAATCAGGAGAGAGGGGGCAGGGCCAAACTGCAACTCTGTGTCTGAATAGACACACAGAGCTGCAGCTCGGCTCAACAGGAGGGAGGGGCCAGGATCACAGAAGAGGGACCCGAGAAGAGGCGGACTGGTCTGCTCTGTGCAAATCCAATTTAACAGAGCAGGTAAGTATAACATATTTTTTTTATATAGAAAAAAACGAGAATTTACAATCATTTGAGATTTGAAGGCTGTAACCCAAGATGTATTTTTGTTGAACAAAACCATCTTTTCGTGAGCCAAAATCTATTTCTGTAGGTGGAGAGTGAGAGTTGGAAATGACACTGAGTCTTCCAGAAATATAGGATCATTTGTAACTAATCCCGCCTACATACCTAATGCATTTGCCTTTTTTTTTAGATATTCCATTTCTAGATATATTTATTATAAATCATAAAGCTACAATTTCTGTTTTCCTATTAACAAGTACTATCATCGAGGATGGCAGTTGCAGTGCTTACTCTAGTGCAATAAACAACTAAATGAGGTGTGCAACAATTTCTCTTGTCGCCGGAAGACTTACCACAACTGGATGAACAGAATGATGCATAAATTCATGCTGTGTATTATAGAGAGCGCCTGGCTGAACAAAGTGATCTATAGCTACCAACCGAAAATGGCTATCACCTTGAGTGTGTCAGAACATTTGTTAAAGGGTAACGCATTTGTTGAGCCTTATTTATCACATTAACCTGAAGCCATTGTAAATGCAGAATATTACTGCACTAAACACTGGTCAGTTTCTAAAGTTTGGTATAGCAGTTGGATAATAAGCGTCCTTGTCTTTTAGACCATGTCAAAAATCCTCTCCCTTTTGGATTAATGCAGTCTATTATATTTTGAACTAACTCTGCTTTATAGCTTTTTACACTATGCATATGCTTAGCTTTATTTTAATTAGCTAATAGTGCATATACATTTTACAAAGACGTGGAAGTTGCTTTGTTAAATACTTGACTTTTTTACATTTTTGTAATTTAAATTTAAATTTTTGTTTACATGCACCCTAGAGAATAAAATAGCGGTAGTTACAATTTTTTTTTCAAGTCTTAAAATTGCCTGCGCCCGTAACATGTGTAGGACAATTGCCATTTTCAAATGTAGGTGCCCCAAAGCATGCGTTTTTGTATGCATGTGTGTGTATGTATGTGTGCGTATGGGGGGGGGGGGGTTACATCATTTTCGTTTTTTTTATGTGTTTCTTTACATTTAAAACATTTTTTAAATGACATCCAGGATTTGGATGCTGGCAAAGTCTCATTGTTTTACAGTATACAAGCAGACACCCTTCTATATATAAATACTATAAAAAACATGGATAAAATAGACATTGAAGAGAGTGATATGTGTCTTGGAAGCAGCACATCAAGTCAAAGCCTGCTGTGTGATAGTGAATGGCAGTCTCAGTTTTTACCCTTATCAGGCCACGCCCCCAACATGTTTCACTCCGCCCAGCAGAGCTTACTCCGGCGGGTGGAGTGAAACACATTGGGGTGTGGCCTGGCCAAGGTCCAGGTTGAGGCTGACATTCATTATCACACAGCAGGCTTTGACTTGATGTGCGGCTTCCGGGACACCTATCACTCTCTACAATTGCCTGGAGCATAGACGAGTTGCCTTCTTGGCCAGCACTGACAGCGGTGGGCACAGGACTTCATTCCCATACAGCCGAAGCGACTCACACACATATCTTGGTTCAAAATAGACATTGTACTTCTGTACTTCTTGTACTCCCAGCAGTAATTAAACAATCGGTATCTCAAATGTATTGAAATTATATATTGGGGCCAAGAAAATGAGATAAGGTCTGTCGATGCCACCAACTAGCACATAGAATATTGTATTGTGTGTATATATTGTGGTTTATATTTTTGTCATGATTTCTCTTTCTTTTTATCTTGCATTATCCAGAACACTCCAGAAAATGCATATTGTTGAATGCTTCAAGAAATTGTAGCCCTTTGGGTGGTACTGTTAGCCCTACTTTAGTAGTTTAATGTACTTCTAAATAAATGGGTTCAAATCACACCGCACTGGATCACAAGTAAATCGCACAGGAATGCACAGCGCATTTTAACAGTTTTTAGTGTGTTTTTTGAGTCACATGTTTCACAGCTGCATGCCAACCAGAAATTGCAACTCAAATGCATCAAAAATGCACATGCATTTTAAAAGTGTTTTTTCAATGGAGCAATATGCAAGCACCCTTAGGATGTCGACCTTCTGGTTAAAGTAGTAAAGCAGTCACCTTTGGACAGCAGTATTGTCTAAGGAAAGGTTAGTGTAAAGGCCAGTACACACGGTCTGACTTTTTGGCAACAAACTTCAAAATCAGCAAGTTTTCAAATTAGTCCGATCGTGTGTACGCTCCATCGGACAAACTTTTTTGGGTTTCATCTGACAAAAAGTTCGGTCTGCAAACGGACAGACTTTACGTCAATAAGAGTCCGACCATGTGTACAGCAAGCAATCGGACGAAGTTCAAACGCGCATGCTCAGAAGCAAAGACCAGCCGGAAGCGTTCTGTCTGGTAGAACTAGCGTTCGTATTTGAAAGAGCACATTTGTGACGCGGCAAGTTCTGAAATCAAGAAAAGAAGCGCACATTCTCTTCTTCTTTATAATGTGATAATACTAAAAGCTGCTTTGCTGGTGATTCTGATGGAGTAAAAACAAATGTCTTTACGTTCGATTAGTGTATATTGGTTATATGAATCAAACATATTGTGACTCAAAAAAACACTAAAAACGCAACTGTGGTGCATTTCTTATGTATTTCTTATGTATTTCTGAGGCTTTATCAATTCGGTTTCCATTATTTTTAATGGAGACATTTTGTAAGAGGCATGGTGAGTTTTTTAAGGTTGTCGTTTTTTCCCAGAGTTCTTTGCAAAACTAAGGCCACCCCACAAAATTGTAATTTTAACAGGATATTTCTCACACATAGAATATGCATACCACAAATTACACCCCAAAATACATTCTGCTACTTCTCCTGAGTATGGCGATACCACATGTGTGAGACTTTTTCACTGCCTGGCCACATACAGAGGCCCAACATGCAGGGAGCACCATCAGGCGTTCTAGGGGCATAAATTACACATATCATTTTTTTGACTACCTCTTACAATTTTGAAGGCCCCGGAGCACCAGGAAAATAGAAATGCCCAATAAATTACCCCATTTTGGAAGGTAAACACCCCAAAGTAGAATCTATGAGGCATAATGAGTCTTTTTTAAAACATTTAATTTTTACATTTAATTTTTTCCACAAGTTTTTTTAAAATGAAAACACTTTTTTACACAAAATTGTCCATTTATAAGATATTTCTAACATATACCGTAGCATGTACATACAGTGGGGATCGAAAGTTTGGGCACCCCAGGTAAAAATTTGTATTAATGTGCATAACGAAGCCAAGGAAAGATGTAAAAATCTCCAAAGCATCAAATTACAGATTAGACTTTCTTATAATATGTCAAAAAAAGTTAGATTTTATTTCCATCATTTACACTTTTAAAATGACAGAAAACAAAAAAATGGCGTCTGCTAAAGTTTGGGCACCCTTCAGAGTTAATAGCTTGTACTGCCCACTTTGGCAAGTATCACAGCTTGTAAACGCTTTTTGTAGCCAGCCAAGAGTCTTTCAATTCTTGTTTGAGGTATCTTTGCCCATTCTTCCTTACAAAAGTCTTCCAGTTCTTTGAGATTTCTGGGCTGTCTGTCACGCACTTCTCTTTTAAGGTCTATCCATAGATTTTCAATTATGTTGAGGTCAGGAGATTGTGAAGGCCATGGCAAAAACTTCAGTTTACACCTCTTGATGTAATCCCCCGTGGATTTTGAGGTGTGTTTAGGATCATTATCCATTTGTAGAAGCCATCCTCTCTTTAACTTCAGCTTTTTCACAGATGGCATCAAGTTACCATCCAAAATTTGCTGAAATTTTATTGAATCCATTTTTCCTTCTACTTGTGAAATGTTCCCTGTGCCACTGGCTGCAATACAACCCCACAGCATGATTGATCCACCCCCATGCTTAACAGTTGGACAGAGGTTATTTTCATTAAATTCTGTGCCCTTTCTTCTCCAAACGTACCTTTGCTCATTCCGGCCAAAAAGTTATATTTTAACCTCATCGGTCCACAGAACTTGTTTCCAAAATGCATCAGGCTTGTCTATATGTTCATTTGCAAAGTTAAAACGCTGATTTTTGTGGTGAGGACGTATAAGAGGGTTTCTTCTGATGACTCTTCCATGAAGACCATATTTGTACAAGTATCTCTTTGGATGGATGAGCCAGGGATGGAGCATGGACTTGGATAGATGAGCTAGGGATGGAGCATGAATGTGGATGGATGAGCCAGGGATGGAGCATGAATGTGGATGGATAAGCCAGGGATGGCACATGAATGTGGATGGATGAACCAGGGATGGAGCATGGATGAGCATGAATGTGGATTTATGAGCCAGGGATGGAGCATGATTGTGCATGGATGAGCCAGGGATGGAGCATGGATGTGGATGGATGAGCATGAATGTGGACGAATCAGCCAGGGATGGATGAATGAGCCAGGGATGGGCACAGATCTGTAGTGCCCTCAGCACTGCTATATCAGCTCCCTCCTCTCCTCACATGCTGTACTGATGGGTGTGAGGAGAGGGGAGGAGCCAACCTGGACATGCTTTCGGTTTGTTTTACAAGTGATCACTCCGTCATAGGACGGAGTAATCATGTGGTAAAGAGCCATTGTCACTGGCCTATTATCCTGATCCGTGACATGCTGGGTCTGGGAGATCCATCGGTCATGGGCATTCCCGGCTTCACACTCCAGGAAGCGCACAGGAGCACGATTCTGGCAGGACATCAAATAACGCCCTCCCAGAGTTATCCAACCACACTGTAGTTGCATTCCTCTATGGCCCGGTCGGCAACTGGTTAAACACAATCATCTATATCAGATATTTTTACTTGTATTTCAACTATAACAATTCTCTTGCAATACAATTTTGGCTTTGATGTAACCTGCTAAGTACCATGCATATTTAATTTGATAATTTATTAATTTTTGTAATAAAATGTTCTCTACTGTAGTTATATCAAGCGCAATAAAAATGTATAGAACATTAAAATTAATCACTGTTTAACCTAATTCTCATCGAAAGCATAGAACTTGGTAGAAATAATCTGTTTTAAATGGATCAGGGATGGGATGGATTTCAAAAGATTATGTATACTACTTAAACTTTGTGGGTAATTACCCCAGGAGTATCGTGTATGTTCTTCAGTATGCTTGTGTTTATTTCAGACATCCAAGACTGTACAGTTTTCAATCTTCCCTGCAATTTATTGGGTGTTTGAAAACAAGTTAAATGTTACATCGTTGGCTATTTAGGATCCTGTAACTAACATAGTATTGCAAATACAGTAGTAATTAGGGATGAGCTTCGTATTTGAGTCAAACTCATGTTCGAGTCGAACATCGTTTGTTTGATCGTTCGTCGAAATACGAACAAAACGGGTCGTTCGCGCCAAATTCGAGTTACGTTTCACAGACCATAATTCACTGCGGCATTGCTGGCTGATGATTGGCCAAGCATGCACAATGACCCGAATGTTTGGCCAATCACAGCACGCAAAAAACGGAGAGCCATAATTGGCCAAAGTCAGGGTGGCTTTGGCCAATTATGGCTCAGGGGGTTTAGTACATGCCCCACACCATAAAAGGCTGCCTGCAGGGCGGCCTTGTGTAGTGTGTTGCGGCAGTTAACAGAGAACAGAGAGAGAGACAGAGAGAGTGTAATTTTTTGCAAGTAGATAGAGCAGGCAGGCTAGTCAGTTAATGTTACAGTGTGTAGAGGATATATATACATCCCAGGTGTTGTACATATATTTATACACTTTATAGTTTAGCTAGATCAGTTCTTCCTAATTTACTGACAGGCAGGTGATTGTGATATTTAAAGACGTTATATCACAGGCATACTATAGACACCCAGCAGGTACAATATTTTTTCATGCAGGAGCAGTGATTTTAATGATGCTTAAATAAAATAAAATAAAAAAATGAAAAATTCCTTTAAATATTGTACATGCTGGGTGTCTATAGTATGCCTGTGAAAACGTCTTTGA
The DNA here is from genome assembly GCF_905171775.1 of Rana temporaria. Lineage (NCBI taxonomy): Eukaryota > Metazoa > Chordata > Amphibia > Anura > Ranidae > Rana > Rana temporaria. The sequence goes on from NC_053492.1 coordinate 250,976,266, forward strand.
GAACCCGGGTCTTGCCTGAGGGAACATGTATCAATGGAAAAAAAGTTTTAAAAACGGTTGTTTTTTCAGGAGTCCTGAAAAAAACGACTGTTTTTAAAACTTTTTTTCCATTGATACATGTTCCCTGGGGCAAGACCCGGGTTCTCAAAGACGTTTTACGACAATAACTTGCATATTAGGCTTTAAAATGAGCACTTTTGAATTTGAACGTTCGAGTCCCATAGACGTCAATGGGGTCCTAAATGTTCACGCGAACGTTTGGTCCATTTGAAGGTTCTGGTGCGAACCAAACGGGGGGGGGGGGGGGGTTTGGCTTTACCTAATAGTAATGTAGGCAAGAAATCCCAAGCGGTTACCTTCACGAAGATCCCACACCCTTTTCTAGGCAGCATCTCTTTGTTCTCCAAAAGAAGCAGAGATTTGTTCCCAGCTGGGAACTGATTTCTAGCAATGTTTAACAATAAAATGTTCAATGATAAGAGAAATAGTTACATTGTATGAAAACATCATGATGGTGTATATACAGTATATATATATATATATATATATGTGTGTGTGTGTAAATTGAGAGCAGGTTTGCCCTAGAGGCATCCCCTTTCTCTTTAAAGATAGGCCTGCTCCAAATGTATTAATTGCTAAATATTTGGGAACTCAATTTAGTTTAGGGACCACACTTTACAAAACTTAAAGTGGAGTTCCACCCATAAATATAAAATTACATCAGTAGTTTTAAAAACATTTCATTAGTCCTTTAAGAAAAAAAATATTTTTTTTAGATGCCTTCAAAGTGTTGTTGCTAGGCAGAATAGTTAATCTTCCCTCTTCCTGCACCTAGGTGCTTAAGCTTCCTAACCTACACCGCACAGACTCCCGGGAATGTAGTGGGTGTAACTTTCCAGGAGTCTGTGCACTCCCCAGCTCGAAGAATCATGTGACTTGGACAGTACAGGTGCTGAAACCTGATCTGAAACCTATTACACTGCTTGTGCAGCACTGAGCATGTGCGAGATCTGCAAGGCTGAAATCCCGGAAGTCATACAGTCTGGCTTCATGATGCCCACACTTAAGATGGCCCCAGTCAATTTCTATTTTATAAAGTGTCTAAATGCTGCAACAAAACGGACCTTAGTTTACAGACTAACTTTACTAGAATACATTAAGCTTGTGTATTACAGGGGTATTTATATTTAAAAAGTGAAATTGTGGCCGGAACTCCGCTTTAAGCCATACTGTATGTAAAAAATGAAACATAATAGCGGAAATTTTCACCTTTGTGAAACAGTTGTTAAAATAGCAAGGATAGCATTCAATGGCTAAAAAGGAACTTTTCAGCTTCAGGTAAAAACGGAAAAGGAAATTTTCATAAGCATATTATATTTTCCTTAAAGTAGTACCTTTTTCCCCCAATATTTAATTTTGCCACAGGGTTGGTTTACTAACTAGCTTTCCTTTCAAAAATTTCAGGCATTCGTAACACCTGAAACTTTTCCCTCTTTAAAAACCAAGCAATATTTGATGATGCTTGAAATGACAATTCACATGCATCGATCCCTGTCTGCAACGTTTTAATGGAGCTTCTTTAGCTTAAAAAAAAATAATAAAACAAATAACAAGCAAAATTAAACAGTGTTTCCTAAACATCACATTTACCTTAATCAAAATTATGAAAAGTTAAAAAGTTTCAAGATTTATTTTCTTGCACCCCTAGCTGAAATTATTTCCCATTTCATAAGAGGTAAGACACTGAATTTCTCCTTGAAAGTGATAAAAAGCAAACTGATTAAATCAAAGAGCTTCTTAAAACCCCAAGGGAAAGCTGCATGCTTCTCCTCTGAAGTATTCCCAGCAGAAGCTTGGCAAGTCTGTATCTCACCATGAGCCATCATTATAGCTGTTTTAAAAACCCCAGCAGGTCAACATATTTTACAACTGCTATGCATGTAAACACAAACAGAAACTGCTAATTACTTCAGATAATATTGTGGAAACTTTTCCTTATTATTACTACCAAAAAAATAAATAAAAGGTCACATTTTCCACTAAATAATTGAACCAACATACACTTTAATCAAATCTTCTGTACACAGCTGTAGGCATTAATTTCAATGCCTGCTTGACATATTGGAAAGGGACAAAGTTCTCATAATTTAAGTCATTTTAATATGTTATGAAATGTAGAGTGGTCCAGCTTTTCCAATGTATTTTGTGCATCAGTTACAGCCATAAAATAAAACATATTGGTAATTATTTTGATATATATTACTAAGTTATTTTGAATTAATATAACAAACCCAATATCCTTGGATTTTTATACAAACCACAAAGAAGTGTACTATAGTCACTGTAAAGTGATTGTCATAAAAAAAAATACATTATATGAATCTTCCCTTTCGCTCTTTTGCTCACAAACTCTTCATTCCTTTCCTGGTCCTCTTCCAGCTTACAACCCACTTCTTGTGAGCCCAGGCACTCATAGATATGCCCACTGGGAGATTGTAATCATTCTTCCCTGGTCTATCAGCATTCCTGGAGGTTGCTCTCATTACATGAGTGTTGTGCTGTCCAAGAGTAAGGACTGTCCATAGCAAACATCAGAGGAGAAGATTATGTAGCCAAGCGCTGGCTATGTTGCTTCTGCCACTTTGGGACACTCCTACCAAAATTTGCATTGAGTTTCTTTTCCATAGTGCCCAACATTGGGAATTTTGCATCACTTCCTGACTGCAGAGGGATATAGTCCTTTATTTAAAGCAGGGGATGTAGTCCAGAAAGCTGGAATTTCAGGGGATTTAATGCTGCTGCAAACTATAAGTTCCATCTGGCTGTAGAAAGAAAGAATTCTGAGTGAGCAGATAAATAGAACAGTCCGGGGAGGGGTTTGCTCTCTTGGGACACGGAACCTACAGGAGTGGGAGGCTAGGCTCCCCTGGCAGATGTGAGTGGGTGCCGTGGAGTTGATAGCACAGAGGGCCTTTCAATGATTGAGCTTTATTCCTGAATGCAGATCCTCAGCCAGCGGCCTCTCATTGGCAGAGTGGCTATTCAGGGCCACCTTCACCTACACCCACGCAGATGTCACTGAACCCCTGGGTTTAATCTCAGTGTCAGCCAGATCCAATGTCCTGATTGCAAGTAAGCACCAGTAAAGTGATCTAATACTAGTGTTGGCCACAACCAGTGCCAGAACTAGATAGACTAGTGTCTTTTTTCATCTTGACTAACTAACTATGTAATTAGTGTAAAAATTGCCAGCCAGAAACAATAATACCAGTGACAGTCTACACCAGTATTAGCCATTGTCAATGATCCTAATAGCCAGCCAGCACCAGTACAGTATTCTAGTACAAAAGTCAGTGAGGGCCACTGTCCCTATCATCAGACAAAATCAATGAAAGTGTATTAATGTCAATGTCAGCAAATGCCAGTGTCCTGATTACCCGTACACCAGTACAGTGTTCTAATATCACTGTTAGCAAAAACAAATGTTCAGGTTGTCATAAAGCACCAGCACAGTAATCTATGACCATTGCCTGCCAGTACCAGTGTCCTAGTCACCAGCCAACACCAGTACAAGTGTACTAATACCACTGTATGCTAGTGCCTGTGTCCTGAACTCCAGTCATGATGACCTGTACAAGTTTTCTAATATCATTGCCAGCCAGCACCAGTGTCCTGATCTCCAGTAAGCACCAGTAAAGTGTTCTAATACCAGTTTTAGATGCAACAGTGTAACAATTACCATACAGAATCAATACAGTGTCCCATACCAATCCTGTTTGTGAGAAAGTGTTCCAATACTAATGCTAGCCAGCTAGCCACAACCAGTGTCCTAAGCACCAGCTAGCACCGGTAAGTGTTATAATATCAGTGACAGTCAGTGTCCTGTTCACCCAACAGAACTAGAAAAATATTCTATACCAGCGTCAACCAGAAAATGTGTTCTTATTATCTACCAGCAACAGTACAAGCATAGGCGTGCGCACAGGGTGTGCCAGGTGTTCCCAGGCACACCCTAATCACCCTATGCAGCACAGATTCCCCCTACTGCCCTAGCTCCCATCTTCCCCCCCCCCGTAGCGCTGCCAGCTTCCCTCCTCTCCTATCGGCTGTTGCTGCTAGGATGTTTTAGGAGTGGGGAAGGGGCCAGTAAATATGTAATTTACCGGCCCCTTCCCTTTCTGAAAGAACATTGTAAAAGATTGGTAGTGTGTGTTTGGGCTTTGGGCTGCACACCCTAATGCAATAGACTGCACACACCTATGAGTGCAAGTGTTCTAAAACCAGTGCCAGCCAGTGCCATAGTCCTGATCAACATTAAGCACTGATACATGTGTTTTAATACTGTTGTTAGCTACTGAAACTGTGCTGATTGCAAGTAAGTACCAGTATAGTGCTATAATACCTGTTTCAGCCAGTTCCAGTGTCCTGATCACCAGTCAAATCCAGTACAAATGTTATAAAACCAGTGCCAGCCAGCACTAGTGTTCTGATCACCAGCCAGCAGGTTGTTCTAATACCAGTGTAAGCATGAACCAGTGCCCTGATCACCTGTAAGCACCAATACAGTGTTCTAGTACCAATGTTGACCACGACCCATTTCCTGGTCACCAACCAGCACCAGTACAGTGTTTTAATTTCATATTTTGACACAACCAGTGTCCTGATCACCAGTCAGTATCAGTAGAGTGTATATGTGGTATCTCGTGCCAAAAAATATAGAAAGAATATATATAAAATGTGAAGCTGCTACCCAAAATAATTGAGTGATTATAACAGTGAAATTGGATGGGTGGGTGCGCTAACAATTAGTAATAATAAATACTTAAATCAAACCACTAAGTAAATATATAATACTGTAACACCTGATATTACTAGATGATCTAGTAAGAAAGTCCTTAAATAAAGTGTAGTTGGATACTGGTTGTATCTCAAATTACTGTGTCAAACCATAAACAAAATGTGTGCCAGTGACAGATATGAAAAAAGTCCAATTCAAACAAGAATAGAAAGATTCTCATAAACAGTCCTTGATGTTTGAAGAAAGTTGTGTGCTGTCAATCAAATGTGGATCCACCTTCACCATAATACTGACATACACCCGAAGTGAAAGAATGATATGGCTCCTTACCAGAAAGAAATGCCCCCTATTTTGATACCAAAAAGGAGGACATTTATCGCTTTTACAGGATCACCTGTATGGTCAGATATGTCCTGGCAATGATGGTTGGTTGCAATCAATGGTATCCCGATTGGTGCATGTAAAACAGAATAGTGCCAAACATAGTGTAACTTTGTTTACTAAGAATTAATATATATATACAGAGGGAGCCAAGTGGCCGCTTACTGTTAGTGGTGCCTCAAACCCGGCACTGAGGCTCAGTTGCGTTGGATCAAATGTGGGATCCGAGGCACTGTATGCTGTACTCGTGTTGAAGCGTGCGTTCCACCTCAGCAATAGTAGGAACCAGCGGTACAGGAAGTGACAGGTACGTTTGCGTGGTTAGGTACCGCCCGGCGTCTCCTGAGGACGTTCATTACGAAACGTACAGTCTCAGCCACAACCAGTGTCCTGATACCAAATCATCACCAATGCAGTGTTTTATAACAGTGTCAACCGACACCAGTCTCCTGATCACCCGTAGGGATAAGTCAAACCACCATGGGTTCGGTTTGAGCAAGGTTCTTCAAACTTCAAAGTTGGATGAATGGAAAGGGTGAAGCTATCAATCACCTGCCCATCCTCTTTTTAGAGATACTGGGGCAGATTCAGATAGGTCAGCGGATCTTTAGATCCGCGTAACCTATCTGATTTACGTTACGCCGCCGCAAGTTTTTGAGGCAAGTGCTTTATTCAGAAAGCACTTGCCTCTAAAGTTGCGGCGGCGTATCGTAAATCCCCCAGCAGAATTCAAATTCCGCGGCTAGGGCGCGTGTAAAATTTAAATCAGGCGCGTGCATTGCTCCAAATGACGTCGATAGGACGTCATTGGTTTCGACGTGAACGTAAATTACGTCCATCCATATTCGCAAACGACTTACGCAAACGACGTAAAAAATTCTAAATTCGACCCGGGAACGACGGCCATACTTAACATAAGATACGCTGCATATAGCAGGGGTAACTATACGCCGGAAAAAGCCGAACGACGTAAAAAAAATGTGCCGGGCGGTCGTTCGTTTCTGAATTGGCGTAAATCCTCATTTGCATATTCCTCGCGTATACAAACGGAAGCGCCACCTAGCGGCCATCGTGAGATTGCAGCCTAAGACCTGACGGTGTAAGTCACTTACACCTGTCAGATCTTAGGGAGATCTATGCGGAACCTGATTCTATGAATCAGGCGCATAGATCCGACCGACGGAACTCAGAGATATGAATGGCGTATCAGGAGATACGCCGTCGTATCTCTATCTGAATCTTCCCCAATGTGTCATTCATAGAAGCTGCATTACAGCTTCTATAAATGGCACAGTGGGGTGGAAAAGTCAAGCATACTCAAGCTCTCTTGATGACAACTCATGGCAGCCCCTCCTTTGAAAGATAACATGAGGGGGTGAAAAATGAAAAATTTCTCCTAAACCAAAAAGAACTAGGACAAGGAAACAAGGGACATATTATACTAAATGTACCTCAGGTCCCTTGTGCTTAATTATTCATTTTACTTGTCGAACAAAGTAACAATTATGCCCGACATTTGAGTGGAAGCCCATCATAGTTTCAGAATTTCTTGGTCTGGCTCTTAACATGAGAATAACCACAAAAAATAACTGAAATAATTTTGACACACACACCCAAACTACCGCATGCCCTTATATACTTTTTTATGTTCAGGACAAGATATCAAACAATAATGAGATTTAAGCATTTTAATGACAATTCTGTTTTCTTCCAGAAGTTAGTCCACTTATGAAAGGCTACACAAATTTACACAGTTCCTCAATTTTTTTGCCAAATTATTTTGGAATTGTATACACCTCAGAAAAAACATCTGTATACATGAGTCCCTCACCGACTTTATTGGCAGGCTACCATCAAGCAGAGTGAAGATACCTCCTCTATGTGGACAATTTTTATTTCAGCATGCTACTTTTCAAACATCTTTTTCACAATTAAAGGATAAGTTCACCTTTGGAACATGTTACATGTTCTATCTGCTTTTGGGGGAGTTCCAGCATGTTCCAGCATCTGCACATTCTCCCCCTCACCCTTCACCCTCCCCCCATGACAGTGGGCAGAGGGGTCCTCTCCCCACTCCCGCTGTCACAATTTGAAAATGGCATGGCCATGCCGGCTTCCACTCACCTGGCCACATCATTCATTCAGTTTCCTGTGATTAAATAGGCTACAAGTACTGTGATGACTTAGTTCTCATTGAACTATGAGTGCGCTGGTGAGCGTCCTCATAATTCATGCATTTTCCTGCTGACAAGTAACTGTCTACCCATATCTGCAGGAGCCTGACATTGCACCCTCGGTCCACTGATCATGATTATCTGCAGGCTTCTTTGCAAAAATATAAATGCACATTTTTTTACATGTTTTTTTTTTAAAAAATATACAGCACACAGATCCCTCCAATAGTGTTATATGTATTTTGGGGAACCTTTGGAAGGATCTTTGTGCTTTATTTTTAGCTTCTTTTTACACCTTAGGTCTGTATGAATTTTAAGTGTGACTGCACACTTTTAACCCTGAGCATTCAGCCTGGCTGGTGATGAAATAGGCACACACACATGCACCCCCTCTTTTTAAACCATACAAGCCCACATGCTCTCAACATGGGGTCCCCCTCTTTCAAGGCACATTGTCTGCAGGCCAGGGTTGTAGGAGTCTGTGGGTTGGGATGTATTGGAATCTGGAACCTACTATTAATATTAAAGGGGCTATAGATTTTCAAGCATTAACTTAGTCTGTTTAGGTGGTGACACCTTCTTTTGCCCCTTTTCTCTTCCCCATTGTGTCCCTCTTTCCCCCCCACCCCCCTTTCTTATTGTTACCTTTTCCCCTCCACTTCTCCTGCCCTTCCTTTCTCTGCTTTCTGTGGTTTTATTGACTACAGTACACTCGGTATAGCTCAATCAAGGGTGGGGGCAGCCCACTAGTGGGCTGGTTGTGACCCATGGAAGATTCTTCATCTATCTCTTTGATTTAATGGGACATAATATGGATTGTCTGTGCTCATTTGTTAGTGGTTAATGTAAATGGTTACAATTACAATTGTGCAAACTGGTCTCGCCTTGTCACTGTAATACATTGCACTGTAGTTTTATACATTTGTAAAATCCAATAAACAGTGTTTACAAAATAATAAAAAAGAGGCTCCCAGATGCCAGCTTCCCCCATGTAAATGAATATGGGTTACATAGTGCCCCTACTCATTTACAAGAAAAAGAATTGTAACCTAGGAATATAGACAATCACATGTCGCATTGTGAAGCCCTCAAGCAAAGACTTCCGGGATTCGGTGAATGCTGATATCAGAGCATTCACCATCAACACTTCACGTTTGCCAACAATTAAAATGGCGCAATTAGATCCGCCCTCATCACGTGACCTGCTTCATGGGTCATGTGATGAGTAAAATCCCACAATATTTCGTTAATCAGCCTTATGAATCGTCTCCTGAGAAGCATGACGCTGTGCTCCCAGGAGACATTGCATCTAGAAATGAAATGACAAGCCCACTCCCACGGAGGAATAGCCCGGAAGTGCCTGGTATTGTCTCCTGAATAAAGGTATTGCAATCATTTAAAAAATTATTGATAGCGGACTTTATATGTACTTATTGTGCAGGTCTTAATAAGCTGTAGTTTCTATCGAGGGTGAACCTCCGCTTTAAAGTCTAAAGAAGTCCTGCTGCCAAGAAACAACAAAATTCACTGGATCTTTAAAGAGTAATTCCACATTTGCTAATAAAAAAAAAATACTGTCTGGATGATCAATGTGATTGATTTTAACATTCTATTTAGCAGATTCCTATCTGTTTATGATCTAAAAAAGTAGCCGTTTGTTCCACCATGTCCTTTTGATACTATTTCTAAATGAGAGTGACCAATAAATTGTAATCAACTGGTGCACTTTCTATGTCCTAAATGATTAAAGTTTCAGTGTCTTCTTCCCTTTAGAAATGATTAACCCTTAGGCGGCGTGTCCGACCGGGTGTACGGCCTAGCGGACAGGTTTCCAGCGGACAAAAGTTTCTTAGCATGCTAAGAAACTTGTCCGCTGGAAACATGTACGTCGGACATGTCCGATGGTTAGTACACCTAATCGGACATGTCCACTGGTTATGACGAGTTCAGAAATCCTGCGCATGCGTCAAATTGATTCGACGCATGCGTGGAAGCATTGCACTTCCGTGTTTGAGAACGTCTGTGTCTTCTACGTCACTGCATTCTCTGTCCGCAGGGATTTTGGTCTGATGGTGTGTACACACCTCAGACCAAAAGCTCCCAGGAGACATGTCCGATGAAAACGGTCCACGGACCGTTTTCATCGGACATATCTCCTCGTGTGTACGGGGCCTTAGGCCCCGTACAGACGACCGGATCTATCCGCTGGGATTGATCCGCGGATCAGTTCCAGCGGACAAATCCGGTCGTCTGTACGGCCTAGCGGATATTTATCCGTGGAGATTCGTCGGGCCGATCGATTTCAAGCGGATAGAAATTTCTTAGCATGCTAAGAAATCTATCCGCTTGAATCGTTTCCAGCGGATTGATGCGGTCGTCTGTACAGACTCACCGGATCAATCCGTCCGCTCCCCTCCCTCGCATGCGTCATAATGATTCGACGCATGCGTGGAAGTACTTACCTTCCAGCGTCGCGCACGTCGTCGCGTCATCGCCGCGGCGACGGCGCGACACATCACCGCGGATGTATTCCGCGCGGATTTTGATCCGATGGTGTGTACAAGCCATCGGATCAAAATCCCCCGGAGGAATCTCCGCTGGAAACGGTCCGGCGGACCGTTTCCAGCGGAGATCCCCTCGTCTGTACGAGGCCTAAGGGATTATATCACAAAAAAGGATTCCTATAACCAAACGTGTATCTTAGTGCAGAGTAAGCAGGAAATTACATGTCTGGGGCATTCGGTACACCTATTGCGTAAAGAGTACCTCAAGGTTGCCATATTTAATTTAATTTTGCAGTAAATTATAGTGATGTGGCAATTGTATATGCTATATATATATTTTTTTTGTTTCTGTTATTTTTTTCTAAAACAGTGGAGTTACCCTTTAAGGGTAAAAGCGTAGATCTAACTATCTATACTGCAGTGTGTTCTACAGTGAGATTCTGATACCTGATCATTTAAAAACTGAAAGTTCTGTTCAATGTAATCCACTGACATAGAATTAAAAACTATGAATTATATCACCTTCAAAGTGAAATTAAAACCCATTCCAAAGTCAAAGGGGGTCTATGAAAGTCATAAATATTCCTCTACAGAGTATCTTAAAAATATGAACTTAAATTGATGACTATAATAGTTTTGCAATTTGGCTCTAAAATTATATTTTGGGCTTTAGAAATGATTTTAGAAGTTGAGCTCATCACTTGGCAAGATGTCATACATGAAAAAATCAGATGCAATGGCATATGTCCAGGAGCACTATCCTCCATAGTCACATACTCTGAATGTATATGCACACTATAGAAACAAGCTGCATTTATAAAACTATCATGGAATTTAAGAACATGAGTTAGGAGTTGTTTATGGTGTGAGAGGAAATAAATGAACAATCAGCATTGATTAGGTAGAAATCAATGCTAAGCTAGCCTGTGAGCAAGGACAGGCCACATAAATATTTTTTCAGCAACCCAAGGTAAGTTTCCTTTTCTAAAATGCCTTTCACAAAACGTGTATGAGTTTGGGTTATATGGTTTATACTGTTCTGTAGTTTGTTTGTTTTTTACCTAAAAGCTAACAGCTCAATGAAATATGTGAGGTTTTTAGTTTCAGGGGTCATTGGACGAATACAACTTCTGGGTATTGTGTAGCTAAGCTATTTCCAGTCCTTTCTGCTAGCTACTAATCTGCATCCTGGCTGCACCTAGATACTCACTAAATAATAAGAGTATCAGAAATCATAATAATGTGTAATAGGGTAAATAATATTTTGCTTAGTAGGTATTAGGGATGAACAAATTCAAATTGTATTGGATTTCAAGGATGACTTGGGAAATACACCAATCCTTTCTATTACTGTACATGTTTGGGGGATGCGTTTAAGCTGCATGTACTCTTTTGAAGCAATGCTATTTGCACAGAGTCAGTGACACTATATTCTGGCATCCATTGTTGCATGTGCAATTGATTGTTTTTACTTTTACATTATTGCTTGGCTTAACTATGGCAGTGGCCCAATCTGATCTATTATGACCTGAAAAAATACTTTGTTTAGGTTGTTTTGGCTGCAACGCATGATTAGTTATTCAGAATAAATAGGCCTCAACTGAACAGTGGAGGAACTACAACAGATCTAAAAGCTATATTAAAATTTACCTGACAAAAAAAACAAAAAAAAAACAAACAAAGCTAAAGCATTCGACTTTGTACAGATTGGACATTGGCACAGCAGTTTATTAAATAGTTTGCCTTTTTTCAAATTTCACAGTACTACACTGTGCTGTCATATAAGTAAAATAAAATGTCAAAACACAAGCACAAAACACTTCAAAACTACAAACCTTCTAACCCTGTATCCCCAATTATTACCAAAATATAAAAAATATATACAGTACTTCAGTATTGTGTTTGATAAACACAATTCTAGTGTCAGGGCAATACACAAGTACCATATCTGCTGTCAACAGTAATGCTGCGTACACACTATCGGAAATTCCGACAAGAAAACCATGGATTTTTTCTGACAAAATGTTGGCTCAAACTTGTGTAGCATACACACGGTCACACAAATCTTGTCGGACGAGCCGAGATCAATGAAGTTCAATAGGCAGTTTGGCTCTTCTGCTTGATTCTGAGCATGCGTGTTTTTTTTGTGCATCGGAATTGCAAATAGACGAGTGGACTTTCCGATAGGAACTTTTTCCGTTGGAAAAATAGAGAACCTGCTCTCAATCTTTTGTTGGCGGAAATTCTAACAGCAAAAGTCCGATGGAGCATACACACGGCCGGAATTTCCGACCAGAAGCTCACATCGGACTTTTTTTTTCGGAATTTCTGATCATGTGTACGCGGCATAACATTGTTGTCTGTGGCCTCTTCCAGTAGTGCACGAGCCCTAGTAAAAGTACCAGCCATGTGGGTATCAAATGCATAAGGAAACATGTAACTATGCAGCCAAGAGGTCAGTGCACACACTCCTCCTACTGAAGTGAGGATAGCATACATTTTTTGAGCCTGCTAAGGCACAATGGGCCAGATCCTCAAAAGGGATACGCCGGCGTATCCCTGTTTCTATCTTTGGAACTGATCCACAGAATCAGTTTCCCAAAGATAGGCAGAAGATCAGGCAGATCTTAGGGACTTACACTGCCGGATCTTAGGATGCAGTACCGCATCCGCCGCTGGGGGCATTTCGAGTCGAAATGCCGCTTCGCGTATGCAAATGAGCACTTACGGAGATCCACAAAGCGGTTTAGCTTCGTGAAATCTCCGTAAATACTTACGTTGCAATTGTAAAATTAGGGCTGCTTTTACAAAGTGTAAACTGTTTACACCTTGTAAAAGTAGACCCTTCTTTGCAGCGACGCTGATTTTTTTTTTTTTTTTAATTTCCGCCGTATCTTTTTTTTCCCGACGCAACTTTTTTTACCCAGCGCGATTCACAAAACACGGCGTAACGTAATTTCGCGCTATGCCCGTCAGGAAAATGACGTCACGAGCATGCGCAGTACGTCCGGCGCGGGAGCGCGCCTAATTTAAATGGGACTCGCCCCATTTGAATTGGGAACGCCTTGCGCCGGCCGGATTTAAGTTACACAGCCGAAAATTTCTAGGTAAGTACTTTGTGGATTGGGCACTTAGGTAGAAATTTTGCGGCAGTGTAACTTAAATCAGAATAGTTAAGTTACGGCGCCTCTTTGTGGATCTGGCCCAATATTCTTTCTACCACTTAAGGATGCATAAGAGCCATTTTTTTATTTCGACAATTCCTTTGCACTGCAAACACTTCTATATAATCCAGCAGAAAGTTCTTGACCCTTTTTCTTTTCCTTCTCCTCGGGGACCCATATTGAACTTTTTTTATGGACTCCTAGAGAATTATTTTCCTCTTCCTCAAGGTCACACAGCAGCCACTCTTTACAAATGCCGCTATTATACTTTTTTCTCTCTCCTTTGAGGCACGCATTTCAGCTATTTATTTGGACTGCTAATGTGGCTATTTCCCCCTCTTCAGCCAACCCTGCCATATTCCTAATTTTTCACTGACAGCTTATGAGGGATTTTATCCACAGCGTCAGTCGACAGACCACTGGTTAGCAAGAGGAATGTTAGTATGCTGGTGGTGAGGAGGAGGAGAGTTGGGGTGATGACAGTGAGGAGGATTGGTGGTTTCTGGTAGTGATAAATGTGGCCTCATATGATTTAGGAGGGGGGTTCACACTAATTTCCATCCATTCCTGGTCAGCCAGGATGCATGCTCAGAATGATGGTTTGATATGGATTTCTTGACGGACCTCAGAAATGTTTTTTTGCTTTTGGATGTGTAACAATAAAAGTAACATTTATAAAATAAAAATTATACAGTTGAAATTGCTGGCAAATTATATTTCATTGTTGGCTTCTTTTTTGCTGGTGATTTTAAACCATTTTCCCTTGTAAATGTCAGTGCTTTGAAAAATTCACCGCTCCCAGACAAATGTAATTTTTTTTCACCCTGGTACATGTTCCCCAGGGCTATGCCCACCCCATGTGCTATTTTTTTTAACAAATCTTTGCAAATTTGCATTTTTGGTTTAACACATTCTGCTTCCATTGATCTCAATTGAGTTTGGGTTCGGCATCCAAACTTCTTTGAGGTTCACCGAACCCTGCTTGAACTGATGTTGGGCATGGTGAGTCATTGTGGCTGTGGGTCATAACTAATGTTGGGTTTACATCAGTGAACATTGTTTATTTTTTAAATACCGTACTGTTTTTTTATTTCTCTTACTTTACAGTTTTTGAGAATGAGTTAGAAGTCATACCCTTTACACTTTCACATAAAGGGAGGATTCTGGGACCCCCTTGTTCTAAGGGTGGCTTCCCAATTCCAATATGTCTGCCAACAGGCCCCACATTCCTTTAGGGACATCAAAATGAGAAGAAGTTGCCTTGCAATGTATCCTCCCATTGTTGAGGGCATGTGGTTTGGCATGGCTCATGGCCACCCAAGCTGCTTGCTTTAATGAGGGTCTTGTATGAATTTTAGTGGGTACCCATGCCATTTTTTCTTAAAGGGACAGTACACATTGTTAACAAAAATGTATACTGTCACTTTAAAAATATATATATAAAAATATATATCTGAAGTCCCCTAAATATCCAGACCCTTATCCAGGCATGCAGTCTTGGTGGCCAGGAAGGGGGTCAACAAATGTGTAGCCCCATTCTGAGCATTACCAAGCCACCTACGAGTAACATTGTGAGGGAACCCTGCAAGGGGTGGAGGCAAGGCCCCCCACCCCTTTGCAAAGCACCTTGTCCCCATGTTGATGGAGGGACTTAAGGGACATATCCCCGCATTATTTCCCCAAAAGGGATGTGAGGGTCTGCAGGGGGACATACAGTGTATCCGGAAAGTATTCACAGCGCTTCACTTTTTCCACATGTTGTTATGTTACAGCTTTATTCCAAAATGGATTCAATTCTTTCTTTTCCTCAAAATTCTACAAACAATACCCCATAATAACAACGTGAAAGAAGTTTATTAGAAATCTTTGCAAATTTATTTCATATAAAAAATGAAAAAATCACATGGACATAAGTATACACAGCCTTTGCCATGACACTCAAAATTAAGGTCAGGTGTAGCCTGTTTCCACTAATCATCCTTGAAGCTGGGTTCACACTGGTACGACAAATGCTCCGACATTGGGAGCTCATGTCGCATGACGTGTGAAAATCAATGTTTCCCTATGGGAGCCATCTTAACTGGTTAGACACAAGTTGATCCGACTTTGAAAATGCTCCCTGTACTACTTTGGTCTGACTTTGATCCTACTTCAGCCCATTGAATATCACTGAAGTCGGATCAAAGTCCGATGAGGACAAGGGCCTCTTCCAGACAACCCTGGCCATTGGTTGTCGGGGTCTGTGGGTGGGGGGATTATCGGAATCTGAAAGCCCCCTTTAATAAGGGGGCCCCCAGATCCAACCCCCTTACCCTCATTGTACCCCTACCCAATCACCTGGAAAAAAGTGTCAAAAATAAAACACACTACACATGTTTTTAAAGTAATTTATTAAGCAGGTCCGGGGGTCTCTTCCGACTTTTTCTCCCCTCTCCGGCTCTTCTGCCGCCTCCACTGATGTCTTATGCCTTGTTTCCACTGAACAGAACGGTTCGGGTCAGTATATTTGGAACGGTTTAGAATGGACCGGTCTATTCTCGTGAGTGTTTCCACTGCAAATCGGAACGTCGGGACCATACAGGATTTAGAAAAAATGCCTATTGCGTCCACCAATCAGTGAGATGTATTTGTAGGTCCGCCCTAATGGAACCGTTCCATTTCTATGGCCCCACATCTTAAGCAGGACCCAGAATGGTCCGGTACGGTTCGCTTTTATGGCACGCTTTCATAATGGAAAAACCCAAAATAGCGTACCGAACCATACCGAACCGATCCACTCAGTGGAAACAAGGCAATATAGCCCTCTACGGTTCTTCCCCCCTCACCGGCTCTTCTCTGCTCTCTCCGGTTCTTCTCCCTCTGTCCACTGTCTTCTGCCAGGTCTCCTCCGCTGTCTTCTGGTTATTTGCTCGCTCTTTTGCCCGGCCTTCTCCGCTGTCTTCTTTCTCTGTTCTTCTTCTGATGTTGACTCAGCGCTCTCTCACGCTCTAATGCTTGGTGCGCCACTACTTATATTGGCATGGGGCGGGGTCATCCATCATCAAACTGTGGCTAATACTTTTATCACAGGGTTTCTGAGCAACCGGTCAGGGGTACTCTGACAGGAGAAGTAAGAGCAATATCAATGCTCCTGCTAGCCAGTGGTAAGAATGGATAGCTAGCTCGAGATAGATGGAAAAGGGGAGGAAGGACATTGCTGTATAATACTTCTTGTATACCTGGGATAAAGATAAGGGGAGAAATAGAAAGGAAAACAGACTAAGCTCAGTTATTGTCACTATAGTCACTATATGTGTTATTGTAATAATAGCCTGTTTGTTGCCTGCATTTTGTACCAATTGCCCATTTGTTGGTGATGTACGGTCAGGATTGGCATTTTTGTGTCAGCACTGTTGACACAAGGAGAACAATGGAAGAATCATATTATTATAATACTATAAATTAATATCTGCAGGATTCTCAGTCTACTGTTATCCTTAGGCCTCGTACACACGACCGGACATGTCCGCTGAAACTGGTCCGCGGACCAGTGTCAGCGGACAGATCCGATTGTGTGTACAGGCTAGCAGACAGATTTCCAGCGGACAAATGTTTCTTAGCATGCTAAGAAACATGTCCGCTGGAAAGCTGTCCGGCGGACATGTCCGCTGGTTAGTACACCTAACCAGCGGACAGATATCTCCCGCATGCGTCGAATGAATTCGACGCATGCGTGGAAGTATTTTACTTCCTGGTTTGGTGACGTGGAGGCGTCAACGTCACCGCCACGTCACCACGCTGTCTGTCAGCAGGGATTTCGGTTTGATGGTGTGTACAGCCACCAGACCGAAATCTCCGAGCGGACATGTCCGATGAAAACGGTCCGGCGGACCATTTTCAACGGACTGTCGGCTCGTCTGTACGGGGCCTGAGTGTTTTGCCACAGCACACTACTGGCATCACTACTAAACCCTTCAGTTAACCATAAAATGTAACTCTATATTTGTCTGAAAAGATACCATGAATTTCCCTTATCTGTTAGAGAATGATGATCTGAAAAGTTGATGGAAAGACACTTTAACTGCTTGTTCTTTTGATTTTATGAGCATGATTATTAGCTGAATTGGAATCTGTACAATAAGAAATAACTAAGTTAAAGAAGGAAATGTATTTGATGAGAGATACAGCAGCTTTTCAGGAAATGGATGAGCAATTGAATTCTAAATAAGACTAGACTAGAAGATAAGTGATTAATACCAAAAAATAAAAATTATAGCGAGAAAGAATGGACTAGGGAACCAAAGTTTATGCTTGGAATAAAGAGGAGAGATCATTTTTTTTTTTAAGAAAAGCAAGAAACCACTAGTGTTGCATGTGTTGAAAATACATTTTGTCCAGATACCCCTTATGCCTCTCAAGTCTCAAAATTGCACTCTTGATACTTTAGAAACATTTCACCTAGTTTGTAAAATGTACTTGAGTCACTTTGAAAGGCAAAAATATGGTGGTTTTTAAGGTTTCAATGGTCCATTTAACTTTCCTAGACCAGTTCTTGTACCTCATATTGCCCCCAAGTAGCTTGAAACAAATTAGGTATTGTAATGAATATGACATATTGTAACAATTGCCTTTTTGCTGCCTACATAGTGTAGCAAATACTATTATTGCCCATGGGTTGTCAAGATTGCCTGATTCTTGTCTGTGTATTTTCACAACTGCCCCCCTTTTTTTTTTGCCCAAGTGTTGTTTATTTGTTTCTCACATGTTAACCCTTTTGCCCACAGTTGACAACAGTTTTTTGCCTGCGTATTGTCAGAATACATAATCACATAGTTAGTTTGGTTGAAAAAAGTCCAAGTTCAACCGTTCAACTGCAAAAATACACACATAAAAAAACTCTATATACTCAATCTTGTACCCAAAGTTGACACTGAAGAAAGAAAATAAAGATAAATCTGATTTAGTAAAGAATCCTGCTTTTTTGATAAATTATACCATTACTGGATATGTCTGAATTTATTCAAACAGGCTTGTAATGTTAGTGAAAGTCATACAAACATAGGAACCATGAAATAATAAGAAAAACAAAGCCCACAATTTGAAGTTTTTTTTTTTTAAATAATGTTTAATATTACGTTTTTAGTTGCAGTTTTAAATATCCAATGGACATGCATTCAACACAAGGACTCTCCCTAAACATAGTTTACAACAGGAATGTACATTTCACCCACCTAAAACTGTTCTAGATTTATTTTTGGACAAAATTCAGTGATAATCAATTTGAAAAGCAACACTTTGTAATACTTTCTGTAGAACATTGAAAAATACAATGAATCAATAATATGCTGTGCGAATTCTCCCTTAGTTTTCTCCCATACTATAGACACCCCCCTGGTACGAAATTTAAAGGAATATTTCACTTTTATTGTTTGACTTTAAAGCGGAACAATATTCCCTCACCAAGGATGGCGGCGGAAGCAACCGGGGACCGAGCAATTGTTCAGCCTCGGCTGCTGACATCGCGGGCGCGCTGGATAGGTAAGTGTCCATTTTTTAAAAGTCAGCAGCTGCCGTATTTGTGGCTGCTGACTTTAAAAAAAAAATCGGTGGAACCTCCGCTTTAAGCATTATTGAAATCACTGCTCCCGAAAATAAATTATGTTTTTAATTTTTTTTTGCAATGATACATGTCCCCTGGGGCAGGACCCGGGTCCCCAAACACATTTATGACAATAACTTGCTTATTAGCCTATAAAATTAGCACTTTTGATTTTTCATGTTCGTTAAATAGACTTTAACGGCGTTCACGTGTTCAAATTAATTTTGTGCCTGTTCGCATGTTCTGCTGCGAACCGAATCAGGGGGTGTTCAGCTCATTCCTAACCAGGAGCTGATTAGCGTCAGCCATTTGTAAACAGACAAAAGCTACAGCGGCGGAAGGATTTACATAATGGCGTCATCTCTGAGACAACATCCCAGTCCAGGAAATAGATACTAACCCCGGCTAATATCTAAACAAAGATGATTCTGTTTTTCTGAGCAGAAAATCAGTGGAAGACTTTAGGGTCAATTCACCAAGAGTTTAATAATTGCTAATAAAATTGTAACAACTGTGCAAGTGTTTAATCCACTAAGAATTTTGAGTTAAATACCGAATGCAGTATTTGTTTGATTTAGCAGGAAGCTGACCATCACGTTCTTAATAACAGATGACACATCAACTGTCAGCGATGACAGCTGAATGCAAAAATAAAATACCAACAATTAAAAATAGTAAAAACAATGAAAAAAAAACAGCGCAGTGTCCCCCCAAAATCCATACCAGACCCTTATCTGAGCATTCAGTCCGGCAGGTCAGGAAATGGGGGAGGGGCAAGCGAGCGCCCTCCTTCCTAATCCATATCAGGCCACATGTCCTCATCCATGGGATGGATGCTTTGGGGCAGCTCTCCCCTTTTGGATGGAGCTCTGCTTTAAAGTATACATATAAGAAAAAAAAATATGACCTAACACAGATGTCCTCCCCTTCTGAAAATGCTAGCTGCTGGACTCAGCTGTCATTCTAAAGCTTTTCTTGTGATGCAAAATAATAAAAGTAATACACTCATGTCTAACAATCCTTATTTTGCATACTTGTTCTATTATTTAAAAGGTTAAAGGTAAGCCAGGTAAATATAATTTTCAGAAGGAGGCTAGCAATGGCAGCTCATATATTTCTCTTATTACAGGTTTATTTTAAATGCCCTTATTCTATGACTATCAGATCCAGGCAGCTCGGTTGGTGAACGGGCAGCTTTGCGGGTGGGCCAGGCGGCTCGGTTGGTGAGCGGACAGGAGGTTCGGAGGACGGGTGAGAGAGGGGGCAAGCAGCTGGGTGGCTCGGTGGGTGAGAGAATGGCTGGCCAATCAGGGAGTCAACGGGCGGGGGAACAGAGAGATGACATCTTCTCTCATCACCCGGCACCCGCCCTGCATCCCTGCAGTGCAGTTTCACCCCCACTGTGCAGGCAGCCGTGGGAAGCAGAGATATGACATTATCTCTGCTGCCGGACTGGAAATCTGCTGCCTGACTTTGGGACACAGCAAGAGACCACCTTAGCAGGAAAGTGACACAGCAAGTGACAATCCACAACATGTGGCAGGCGACGTGGCAAGTGACAATCTGTAACGTGCGTCAGGCGATGTGGCAAGTGAAAATCTGTAATGTGTGGTAGGTGATGTGGCAAGTGACAATCCACAATGTGTGGCAGGTGACATGGCAAGTGACAATCTGCAACGTATAGCAGGTGACGTAGCAAGTGACAATCCGCAATATGTAGCAGGTGACGTGGCAAGTGACAATCCGCAATGTGTGGCAGGTGATGTGGCAAGTGACAATCCGCAATGTGTGGCAGGTGACATGGCAAGTGACGATCCACAACATGTGGCAGGTGACATGGCAAGTGACAATCTGCATCTGGTGACAGGTGACGTGGCAAGTGACAATCTGCATTTGGTGACAGGCGATGTGGCAAGTAACAAGCTGCATCTGGTGGCAAGTGACACCCTCAGGGCTCCCACTGATTCAGCATTATGGTGAGTTGAACTATTTCATTTTATATTACAATGTAATAATAGAAATAATGTGCTTCAATCATTCTGACACCATAACAACCATGGTGCTGTCATGATTGAAGCGCCAACACCAGTCATTTCCCCGATAAATTGCCCCCCAAAAAACATATTTTCTGGCAGTCCCCCCTCCCGAGACTAGACTCTTGATCCACCCCTGGATTGACTTTAAATGTAATATATTGCAGCTTTCCAATCATTAGCTGTGGTGGCAGCATTAGTTGTCTTTATTTTTTATTTTTTACCCTTTCACCTGCTGAACTGACTTGTAGCACACCAGGTATTTAGAGGCAGGAGAGTTTAGAGGCAGAAAAAAAAAACATCACTTGCATGTTCAGGAGAGGAGTGTTTGAGCAGAATAACATCAGACTTGCCTAAACGCATGTAAATGCGACTAAACGCTAGCGCTTGAGTGATCATTCATCTCTGTGGCCAGAACAAAGTAATACTCTGGCCAATTGAATGTATGAATGCCCAACAATGTACATGCTTGAATGCTTTTACAAAACACACCATTTTTAAGCTGCTTTTCCCCTGCCAGGAGCAAAGGGATTTTGAAGAGTTGGTCAAACACCCAGTGTGCATGAAGCTTAATATTGCTTTAATTTGTTTTATGCAAATAAATATTTTAAAAGCCCTGGATCTATACCTATTAGTTTGTGCTGGCTGTTCTATGGAGGTTAGTGTCCTTTTTTTTCTATTTGAATACTTTGAATTGTCTGTTTACCTTTATGTTTTTCCAAAAAAACATGAATATATAGAAGGTGTTATGCAAATTAACAAGCAGATGTTTAAACTGTTAATTTCCTATAGTGTGACATAATCTTCTGCATATGCTTGAATTTGGAGTTCCTTTAGAAAAGCCTGCCTACACATTTAAGATGATTGATGAATTGCAGTCCCACTTCAAGTGTTCCTCATCACTCATATGCTGATGTGACATTTCTTTATATATTTTGGCATAAACACATGCAACTACTAGGAAAACATTTGACCCTAGAGTCAAACTATTTGTCATGCTAATATTTATTTCTAAAGTTGTAGTCGTTGTATAAACTGTACATGAAGCATTTTTTTTCTAAGAAATATTAGACAATGGAATAAAACAAATTGAATTGAATAGTGAACAGCCTAAATCAAATGAGTATTATTTTTATTGGTTTGTTAATATGAAATTTAAAATATGTATTTGATATACTGTATCAGGACACAATTATAATTAAGGATTAAGACAGGAATCCAAAAGATCTTGGTGATTAACCCTTGCAATTACGAAATCTCAGACATGTTTTATGTACCGGTAAGTCAGACAGTTTAGTAAAACACATTTAGCTCTATCTAAGTAGTAAGCCCTGTCCATGTATGTAATGATAAAATAGAGCTATTTCCTTCAATACATACTGTACTACAAGTTGTATTACAAACTATACAAAAAAGCAAGGCTTTTAGAATAAAATGTACAAAATTAGTTAAACTAAATTGTATGTTGTATCAAAACCAACAAGAACTAAACAAAAAAATTACAGCTTTCTTGTCCTTAGATACAAACCTCAAATAAAGTGCAGCACAATCACAACCGTGCTACAATAACATAATAAATACTCAAATAAAAATACTACAGTGAATCTTGGTAACATATATACCTGTACAGAAAAAAATATAGGGGCAGATCCACAGAGCGAGTACGCCGGCGTATCTACTGATACGCCGGCGTACTTTCAAATTACCCACGTTGTATCTTTGGTTTGAATCCTCAAACCAAGATACGACGGCATCTGGGTTAGATCCAACAGGTGTACGTCCTCGTACGCCTTCGGATCTAAGATGCAATACTTCGGCGTCTGCTGGGTGGCGTTCACGTCGTTTTCCGCGTCGGGTATGCAAATTAGCTATTTCCGACGATCCATGAACGTACGAGCGGCCGGCGCATTTTTTTACGGCGTCTCTAGTCAGCTTTTTCCGGCGTATAGTTAAAGCTGGTATTTCGTTGCGTATAGTTAGACCTGCCATGTTAAGTATGGCCGTCGTCCCCGCGTTTATTTAGAATTTTTTTTTTGCGTAAGTCGTCCCTGAATCGGGATGGACGTAATTCACGTCTAAGTTAAAAAAAATGGGGGATTCGAACCGGCCAAAAGTAAGTTACAGCGGCATAGCGTATCTCACATACGCTGCGCCCATCTATTTCTATGTGGATCCGCCGCATCTATTGCCTAGCTCCAGACTGGTTCGAAGCCGTAAACGACTTTGATCCAGTCTCCTCAATGTAAACACGGAAGCATTGTCATGACGTCACTTCCGGGTTAGTCGGCTGGCAATGCTGCCGGATTTAAAAAAATACACAGTATTCAGAATTGCGGTTTTCGGCTATCTAAATACTTTGAAGTGCAAAGTAGAGATCGGGGGTCTTTTAGACCCCCGATCCCTCCATAAAGAGTACCTGTCACCACCTATTACTGTCAAAAGGGATGTTTACATTCCTTGTGACAGCAATAAAAGCGATCAATTATTTTTTCTTAAAAACACAATTTAATATTATAAAAATAAATAAAATAAATAAGAAAAAAAATAATGTTTTAAAGTGCCCACGTCCCCGCGAGCTCACGCAACAAAGAAAACGCATTGGGTGGTGGTATATACAGTATATACCGTGGTAAAATAAGAAACGCAAAACGTAAAACACATAAAAAATGCACCACTTGCATTTCTGGTGCAGCTCCATTGAAGTCTATTAGGCCTCGTACACACCAGCGGACAATCCGATGAAAACGGTTCGCCGGACCGTTTTCATCGGACACGGTTGTACACACCATCAAACCGAAATCCGCGCGGACAGACAACGCGGTGACGTGTCCGCGCTGTCGCCGCGGCGATGTGCGCGACGCTGGAAGGTCAATGCTTCCACGCATGCGTCGAAGTGATTCGACGCATGCGAGGGATGGCGGCCGATCGGACATGTCCGGTGAGTCTGTACAGACGACCGGATATGTCCGACGGACAGGTTTCCAGCGGACAGGTTTCTTGGCATGCTAAGAAATTTTTGTCGGCTGGCAAATGTCCGCCGTAAAACGGTCCGATAGGCCGTACACACGACCGAACTTGTCTGCTGAAACTGGTCCGCGGACAAGTATCAGCGGACAGATCCGGTCGTGTGTATGGGGCCTAAGTGGCAAATCGAGGAAGAAAAGTCCCCGAGACTTTCCAAAAACGCACCAGCCGAAAAACATAGATGTGAACTAGTACCATAGGAAACCATGTTAAATAGAATTTAGTGTTTTTCTGCAAAATGCACTAAAAATGCATTGGTTTGAATGAGGGTAAAACCTCCAAAAACATTACTGTATACATTTTCTGACAGCAGAGGCCATGCAAAATAAAAACATTGCAGTTTCCAAATATTTTTGTTGCATGATAATTGCACAACAGTATCAATCAATCAAACCCAAATCAAATCAATCAAATCTATATATATTGAGTAAGAAAATACAAATAAATGCATGTTATTGCACACAAACACAACTATGATCCCCAACTGTTTTGTACAAAATAAGAGATGAACATACCAAATATGTCAGACCTTGTAACTGTATGTGCTGTGAAACAGTAAAAAAATTACGGTACCCAAAATTAGCAATAGGCAACACTTTAAATGCCATTACAGCCCACCATCAGGTCAACATTAGCAGTAAATAAGGGACCTAGAATTATTTCCCTCACTTTGGTTTGCAAAGTGATAACCAAAATGTAATGTGTGTTCTACAGTTTGTGTGCATTAGCGTTTTTATGTGCGTCCATTGGTATATGGGCTTGTCTTAATTTTCATTATTTTTACTATTATTTACTTATAAATTTTTTAACACTTTACATTTTTTTTTATTACGTTTATGGCTATCATAAGGGGCTAAAAAACGCTCCCTATGTGATAGCATTTTGAAGGTAACAGGTCCAGCTCTAGCCAATTAAACACTGACTGCTCGGTATGGGATTTTACCAGCTCCGAACCCAGAAGTACTCATAGTACTTCCAGGTTCACACTCTGCAAAGGACATTATGGAATTGATATTCCTTAACGTCCTTGTGCTTCTCATCTTGACAGAAAAGGAGTAGCAGGAGAGCCCAAAAATCATATGTGGGGGAAGGGATGGGGTGGCAGGGGGGAGAGTGGCACCCTACAAGTCCTGTATAAGTGATCAGCAGCTCTATAGCCACCCAGATAATTTTTATTAAATAGCTAAGAACCTGCTAAACAAATTAGAAACAAGCACAAGGCTACTGCTGCAGCTGTAAACTTGTTTTGATGCTTTCAAAGCCAGGACGTATGGAGTACATCTTTGGTAACCCATTTATTCAAAAGGCAGTAGAAACATTTAGTTGGAGGTTTATTCTAAATAATGTACTCAAATTTAAAATTAGCAAATAAATGCAGTTGCACTATATATATGTTTTTTTTATAATTATTTCTATGCAAGCAATATATTAAAGTATATTGCAATATATTTCATTTATTCTAGTAATGAATTTAAGCACTGGATTAGATGCACCAATATTAAGAATTTTGATTATGGCTAAATGAAATTTTAAATGGTGCTGTTTACAATTTCCATATAGTAAATAATGATACATATTTACAATTGCAGAATTCACTACCCCCTTTAGCAGGATAGCTTATTCATCCCATACTTTCATATAGATAATTTTCTGCTTAATCTTTAAGGTACAATAAATAATAAGAATGCTTTAAGCAAACATTTTTATTCATGTAACTATTATTATTTAATTGCTGCAAAAATATTTGTGCAAATAAAAATTATTACAAAATATGGGAAAAATCTGTTGTGTGTGTGTCGTTAGTTTGTCTGTATATACAGGGTGAGCCAAAAGTATGTGCACAAAAATGATCAGATAATGGCATGTTATAGTACTTTACATTACTGATTGCATACTTTAATTTAACTTTTGTTCATTTATTTGTTAACCTTATTTATTCATTTATCATTTTACTTACAGGCACTGAGAACGATATGGCCAAAAGTATACAGTACAAAACTGATTGAGTCATACTGTATTAAGTCTCTTAAGTGCAACATTATTAGATCCTGTCCCTGACACTGTAACACTATTTGGTCTCTTACTGTAGGTGCTTGAAATGTCCTCCATAAACTTTGCAAAATCCCTGGATTCTGTCCCCAACACTGTGACACACAGTAACACAGAAATTCCAGATAGAATCAATGTCCATAGATGCTTTTGAAATCAACTAAATTAACTAAATCACTGCTTTGAGATTCTTCTAAAAAAAAACGTATGCTTTACTATGACCCCCCCCCCCCCCCCCAAAGAGTACATGGGTGTCAGGTTGAGTGAGCAAGGCAGCCAGTCAATTCATTCACATAACTTGATACAGGTGCTGTGGGAAGGTGTTGTCAAGGTGACTCTGTACCGACAATTCAAAATGAGGAGAGGCCTCATTATAATGTAAAATATACAATAATGTAATGTATAATGTACAGGTAACGTATACCTACATTTGGTCCATCCTTTACATACAGTATATACTAAAAGTTTAGCTTTATGTGCAGAACCTTCAAGGCCTCTTGCAAACGTGTGCTTTTAGGACCTTTTGAAACTACATTTCTGAAAAGAAAAGTATTTCCCTCACAGGGATACTCACCCCCACAAAGAAGCTTTGACATTACCCAGAAGGTGCTGGCGGAGGCCAGTGTTAGAGGATGGTGAAGATATGGAGGCACAGGAGCGGGAAGTAGATAGCTGGGTGACATTTAGAAGAGAGAAGAGTGCTAGGGACTTGGGGAATGGATTGAAGAGAAGGTCTTACAAGGTGGTTTTCTCAGAAAAACTACCTGTGTCTCGAGCCAAACTAGCGAGGCAGAAGGATCTTAGGGAACTGAACAAGTGGCGGAGGAACTGGTATAGGTAGGAGGGTTTCAGGTTCCTGGAGAACTGTGCTGACTTTTCAGTCAATTACTAGCTCTTTAGTAAGGATGGGCTCCTTCTGCTTCGCTGGTGTGGCTCGAGGCCCAGGTAGTATTTCTGAAAAAAACACCTTGGAAGGCCTTCTCTTCAATCTATTACCCAAGTCCCTGAAATAATTTTTTAGGACTCTCCAACTTTGTCATTGGTGCCAAAGTGTACCATGACAGCTGGGTCCTCCCCAGCCCCACCCAATAATCTGTCTATCTGATCCACAATGTGCCAAACCCGAGCACCCGGTAAACAACATACTGTTCGGCGACCATGGCCTTTGTGATAGATTGCCCTCTCTGTCCTCCTTATAAGTCCCCTACTGCCAGTACCCATCTAACCTTTCCTGTATCCCTGGCCTTCTCCATACCAGAGCATTCACTCCCCTGGCAGCCAGGGGAGGATGCCTGCTCCAGCACTGCCACCCCTGAGCTGATATCCCCAACGTCATGCAACTTGGTATATTTGTTGGAGTGTACCAACTCAGGACTGACCGCCCTAGCGCCCTTCCCTCTACCCCCTTTCTGAATGTCACCCAGCTACCTATAACTTCAGGTGAAATACAGGACTCTCTGAAAACATGTGGTGTGGCTGTTTCAAGAAGCAAAATAAGGAGGCACTTGAAAAAAGATGGGCTGCATGACGTGTCGCCAGAAGAAATCCATTACTATGCCAATGCCACAAAGGGTCCCACTTACAACTTGCCAAACAGCACAGAGACAAGCCTCAGGGGCGTGGCTTGGCGCGCAGCGGAGATGGCTGCGGTGTAGAGGAGCTCCGTCTACTCGTGGGACCTGAGAGCTGAAAACGGGCCGAAAACCCGCAGATTATGTCCTCCCAGACAAGGAAGGGTCCCCACAGTCGCTCCCTAAGATCGCTGGGCACCCCTAAACGGAAGACAACCCCCACTAGTCTCAGCAAGTTCTGCTACAAAGGCAGCAGCAAGGCCTCCAAGATGGCGCCGCCGCTCAGGCTAAACATGGAGGAGGACATAGAGGATGATGAGGTCTCTCTCCCAGCTTCAGAGGACTCCACTAAAGGTACGGACAGAGCGGACATACCACTGACATACGCTGCAATGACAGACATAGCAGCAGACATCAAAAATTCATTTTCCCTAGCCATCACAGACATTAAGACGGAGCTGTTGAGATTATCTGAGCAGATGGCAGTAACTGAGCGCGCAGGGAAACGGAGAGACAGGGCCCTGATCAGACTAGATGATATCACTGCCAACCATGCCCAACACCTGATCGACATGAACAGGCAGATCGAGGACCTGGACAACAGGGGACGCAGGCATAACATCAGGGTGAGGGGGGTCCCTGAGTCAGTGCCCCCCGAGAGTGTGAGGCCCACTTTATCCGCCATCTTCAACACCCTGCTGGACAGGCCAGAGCAATCCCCGATCGAATTTGACAGAGCACACAGGGCACTTAGGCCTAAGGCCCCAGATGACAACCCACCCAGGGACATTATCTGCTGTCTGCCAAATTTTGGATTGAAGGAGGAAATCCTGCAAAAGGCGAGAACGGCAGATCAGATACAGCATGGGGGCGCCACGATCCAACTGTTCCAAGATCTCTCCCCTATCACGCTTAAAAATAGGAGAGCGTTAAGACCCCTTCTTGCTGTCCTCAGAGAAAAAGGAATCAACTATAGGTGGAAGTTCCCATTCGCACTCCAAGCTAACTACATGGGCAAACAACACATGCTCAGAGTACCTGAGGATCTCATGAAGTTTTTTGATGCCATACAGATAGCGCCGGTGGATCTGCCTGACTGGTACACAGAATTTCTACTACCTCCACTCATCAACAACCCCCAACATTCCCCGGGCCCACCATCTCTTTTCTCACCGCTCCAACAGAGGAACCAGCGAGGTACCCCAGGCAGACGATACAATGACGCTCCAGCAACCTCAAAAAGCTCAAAAAGCCCCAGAATGAAGGATATCCACCGCATGTAACACCCTTTGCTACTACCCTAATATAGGTGTTCAACAAGTGTTAAACCAGTCGTTCAGTGTGCCTGATAAGATGACAGAAGCAACAAGTTTTATGGACTTTTGATCTCAAATATAGGTCCTGACTAAGTACATTAGGTCTATCGTCAGTTACTGTTATGCTTTTCAGACGCCTAGACCCTTGCACCCGTCACATATGACGCAACACCTTTGTATTTCTTTTTTCTTGTTTTTTTTTTTTCTACTTTATTTTTATTTTTATTTTTTATTTTTTTCCTTTTCCCCCACACCAGGGGGCGATACTGCAACAAAAGATGAGGCCACCAGGTGGCGATAGGTATCTGGAACACGCTCACTGTTCCTGATTTTTTTTCTTTTCTTTTTTTGTTCCCTAACCACCTCCTAGGCTTTTTATGTGGAAAGGCTCAGCCAGGGACACCTGCGGAATGAATAAGTCGTACTGTTACATGTCACGCGCAGGTTGAATAATCTTTTTTCCTCCCACAGGGTCTTGCAAGCCAAGTATTTGTTTCTTATTCAGATACATGTGATCCCAGACTCATACACCAGCAATGGGAAACACAGAGTGACTGCCCCGCAGAAATGAATGTCTGGCACATCTCGGCAGCTACGTGCTAATGCCTTCGGAACTTCACCTCATCCTGGTACGAGGAGACAGTGAGTACTACACTGCACCCCTCCGAGGAACATGTCACGGTCTGCACACCCTTGATAGATAAACCAGAACTACATTGTCCTGTTGCACAACCAACAGTATAATAGCAGACGCTAGACTTTGTGAATTAGATGAAACAGCGACTTGCATTTCATCACACCCCCCCTTTTTAAGGCGGATGTCCCCCAGAAAAGTATTTTACTTTACCCATGTCCTACCACACCCTAAGTGACGTACCCGCCACTAGCCTGATGTCGCGATTTTAACTGCGCAACTCTTACACCCTGAACATTTAAATGGCTTAAGTATACTTACATGTGCCAAATAGGAGTGCCATAACCCTAACCGTTTTTTTCTTCTATAGTTCATATGTTTCTGTTTATTACCGTTTCTGTTATTGTTGTGTTATTAAGGTTATTCCAAAGTCAGGCCACCTTCGTAGACAATCATAGGCCCTTCCAGACCCCACGATGGCTACACAAGACTATACACCGTATGTAACCCGCACACCCTATCTTACAGATATACCCCCAACATTGAACATCCAAACACTGCCGCCAGATACCAACCTTCCGCTCGGCCTCAGACCAGACCAAATAATCCACTTAGCCTACTATACCTCTCAGGTCCCACGACCCTGTACCACCCACGAGCAAACGAAGACAATACATACTCATTAATTTTCTCTACCTACATACAAATAATAGAATAACCCCAGAAGGGGTTCTGTAGCGATTCACGCTCGCACCTCCCACTCACCCCCAAGAGTACAATTTAGTTCTTAATATTTAAGAAACTATTTAACTCACCACCCTCTGGGTGTGTATTTGAGTGCAACTCACACTTATCCCCTACTTTTCATACCTTTCCCAACCTCCTGCCCTCCCATCCCCATCTCTTCCCTCCCCCCCCACTTACCCTCCTGCCTACCCCGTATCCCCCCCGCCTACTATACCTACCCCCACTTAAAAGGACAAAATGGCATACGCTTTCTTAGGAAAGTCGCCCTCCCTAATTTCACACAACGTTAATGGACTGAACGTCCCTGAAAAGAGGACGAAAATGCTCAAGGAACTGAAAAAGACCCGACCCTCCATTGTTTTCCTACAGGAAACACACTTTAAGGGCCAGAATATACCCAAAATTACAGACAATATCTTCACAACTGCCTATCATGCTACCAACCCCCTATCCAAAACCAAAGGAGTGTCAATCTTACTTAACAAAGACGCACCCTTTACACTGCAACACCAAATCTCAGACTCAGAAGGCCGCTATATTTTTCTGAAGGGCACCTGGAGAGGATCCCCCATTACATTAGCCAATGTCTATTTCCCCAATTCAGCACACATCACATTCTGCCGTAAAATTATAGATGAACTTAAATGGTTCGCAGAGGGATGCATTTTACTAGGAGGCGACTTCAACATTCCCCTCTCCCCACTGAAGGATACCTCCAATGGCCATACACATGTTTCTTATAAAATACTGAAACGTATCAAAATACTTCTCCAATCCCTCACCCTAGTTGACACATGGAGAACACTGCACCCCTCAGGGAAGGATTTTACCTTCTACTCAGCCCCTCACAAAAGATATTCTCGACTCGACATGATCTTTATCACTCAGAGGGACCTAGGTAGTGTGCTCAGAGCTGAAATAGGTATCATGGCCTTGTCGGACCATGCCCCTGTTGCCATCTCCCTCTCTCTGAATCCCACCAAACGCACCGCGTTTAACTGGAGACTTAACGCCTCCTTATTAACTGACCAAGAGATCAGAGATGACATTCACCAGACAATAACGACATACTTCCAAAACAACTTGGACAGTGATACAAATCCCCTAAACAACTGGGAAGCACACAAAACAGTGGTTAGAGGAGAACTAATAAAATGGGGAGCGAGAAGGAAGAGGGAGAGAGAAAGGGAAATAACTCAACTATCCCAACAAATTGCTAACTTAGAAACTAGACACAAGCAGTCCTTATCAATTGTAGTGGAAGAAGAATTGACAAAATGTAGACTCTCCTTGAAACAGATCCTAGACTTAAAAATTAGGAAGGCACTCTTCTTCAAGAAGAATATCTTCTACGAACAAGGGGATAAAAGTGGGAAACTACTTGCTAAAGCCCTCAAAGACGCACAAACAGCCAACCATGTTCATGCCGTCAAAGACAGTTTGGGGACACTGAACCACGACCCGGAGAAAATAGCCAAACTTTTCTCAAAATTTTATGATAAACTTTATAACCTCCCCGAACAACATAAACCCCACTACGTCACAAGCACTAAAAGAGAAGCTATATTAGAATTTTTAAGAGACAGTGAACTCCCCACACTAAATCAGGAAGACACATCCAAATTGGAAGACCCTATTAACCTAACAGAAATACAAGCAGCTATCTCGGACCTGAAAGCAGGGAAGAGCCCAGGCCCTGACGGCTTTACCTCCCAATACTACAGGACCTACATGAATAGTTTGTGTAAGCCACTAATGTCTGCCTACAATCACCTAGCCAAGAACAAACATGACTCCAACTCCTTTTTACTAGCTCATATCGCAGTAATCCCCAAACCAGACAGGGACCATTCAGATTGCGCCAACTTTAGGCCTATATCGCTACTAAATAATGACTTGAAGCTCCTGGCAAAGATCTTGGCCAATAGACTAAAACCACTACTTAACAAAATCATAGGTCCTGAACAGGTGGGCTTCATGCCCAGGAGAGAAGCCCGTGATAACATCACGAAAGCCCTCAACCTGATTCACTTAGCCCAAACCTCAAAAACAAAAGGGATGCTACTCTCCACCGATGCCGAAAAGGCTTTTGACAGAATCTCCTGGGACTACATGTTCTCCACATGCTCCCACATAGGGCTTGGGGAGGGCATGTTGTCGTGGCTGTCAGCCTTGTACCAACGTCCACAGGCAAGAATCAAAGTCAATAACACTTTATCTAACCCAATAAACATAACAAATGGGACCCGTCAGGGCTGCCCTCTTTCCCCCATCCTTTTTATTCTCTCCCTAGAGCCACTGATCAGAGCAGTCAACCTGTCTAAAGACGTGAGTGGCTTTAAGTTAGGCAAGACTGAGTACAAAATTGCCGCATACGCGGACGACCTCCTGTTCTTCCTTACTAAACCTTTCTTCTCCATCCCCAACCTACAAAAATTATTTGAAACATTCGGGTACATCTCAAACTTTAAAATAAACAAATCCAAATCGGAAGCTCTAAACCTGACCCTATCCCAAGTCACCCAGTTGAAATCTAACCACTCCTTTCATTGGGTCCCTTCCTCCCTCAAATACCTAGGAGTACACCTGACACGCACAATCGATTCCCTCTTCCACGCTAACTACTCACCACTACTCAGATCAATATCCATAGACCTTCAGAAATGGACCCCCAAACTATTTTCTTGGTTCGGTAGAGCCTCGATTCTGAAAATGACAATCCTCCCCAGACTCCTGTATATTTTTAACGCCCTCCCAATACATATCCCGGAAACATTTTTCACCAAACTTCTTAAATTACAGAGGAGATTCTTATGGGCTGATAAGAACCCCAGAATTAACATCAAACTCCTCACCCTACCCAAACACAAAGGCGGAATAGGTCTTCCTGATTACAAAAAATACAACCAAGCATCTCATATTACCAGAATAATAGATTGGCATTGCCACAGTAAAGACAAAGACTGGGTCACACTGGAAAGGCAAATGGCACCTCACCACACTCAATTCGCACCATGGACCACTCACTCCAAAATACCCAACTCTGCGAAACATCCACTGATTACGAACACACTTAAAGTATGGCACAAAATTGCACCAAAACACGGACTGGCATCAATCCCAGGCCCTCTCACTCCTATCTTTGGCAACCCAGACTTTCCACCAGGCACTGAGGGTAAAAGGATTCCAGATCTGCTGGCCTTTGACTGCATCTCAGGGGACAAAGTGAAGACATATGACGAGATGAGGACAGAACATGGTGAGGCTTTTCCAGGTTTCTGGTTCCAC
Source organism: Rana temporaria (assembly GCF_905171775.1). Lineage (NCBI taxonomy): Eukaryota > Metazoa > Chordata > Amphibia > Anura > Ranidae > Rana > Rana temporaria. Next base: position 251,009,527 of record NC_053492.1, read on the forward strand.
CTCCAGTTGAGAAGCTTCTTGACCAACGCCAGATCTCTCCCCGCATATATCCGCCCAATGACCGCTTTGGAGGATCTATGCTACAAAAGAGACTATGTCCCACATACTACCTCACTAGCTTACTCATGGCTCATCCAGCCACCACAAACAGATGTGAACGGACACAAACTTAGGTGGGAGAGAGATTTGGGAGTAGACATAAGTGACTCACAATGGGAGAAGGCATGCACCCTTTTGCATAAATGCTCCTTAAGTACCAGATATCAGGAGATCTCCTACAAGATACTGACACAATGGTACATTACACCACAAAGAAACAAAAAATGGTTCAATAATGCATCAGACACGTGTTGGCGCTGCAAAAATGAAGTAGGCTCCTTCCTACACATATGGTGGGAATGCCCTGGCATATATGCTTACTGGCAAACTGTAACTAAATGGATAAGACACATTACTGAAACAACAATCACACTTGATGCAGCTGCATGCCTTCTCCATATAAACCACCTCCCTATTAGCAAATACAAAAAAAACCCTCACCAGACACCTGCTAAACGCTGCCAAAACACTCATCCCCCTTCACTGGAAATCAACCCAGGCCCCAGGGATTGGGGAATGGCTAGACAGAGTTGCCTATATATACAAAATGGAAGAAATAACCGCAATGAAACACGAGAAGAGCTCCAACTTCAATGACCTCTGGCAACCATGGTTCCTATTCACGTATTCTACTGAATATCAAACATTGCACCAGTGATACTGACATACACATTTCTCACAGCTATGCCAAATACAAAGATGGTCTTTACTAAATGTATGTATACCTGAATATATGAATGCCGAACCACACTATATCTAACTGGTATAGCGAACTTTCCCAACAATGGTCCAACCCTCCTATCCCCTACCCGCCTATATACCCATCCTACTTACCCTAACCCTTGTACCCTCCCCCTCCCCTTTCCTAACACATCCTCTTTCCTGATTCAGCAATTATCCATCCTATGTCTTGATTTACATATTTAAAACCCTGTCAGTACCTCTATTACTTAAATGTACGCCGACATATGTAGCTACTTGTTCACTTGTTATGTCAGATTCAATACTCTGTTACAAAATGTCTTATGTATAATCTACATTTTCATCAATAAAATCCTTTGATTGTGAAAAAAAAAAAAGACAAGCCTCAAACCTTCTCTGGCACAAAGTCATTTGGAGTGATGAGACCAAAATGTAGCTTTTTGGCTACAACCATAAACGCTAAATTTGAAGAGGAGTCAACAAGGCCTATAATGAAAGGTACACCATTCCTACTGTGAAACACAGAGGTGGATCACTGATGTTTTGGGGATGTGTGAGCTACAAAGGCACAGGAAATGTTGTCAAAATTGATGGCAAGGTGAATGCAGTACCGTATGTTATCAAAATATACTGGAGGAACATTTGCATTCATCAGCCAGGAAGCTGCACATGTCCATATATTAAAGGTAAGCAGGTACAGTATGTGTAGCAGCCTGCTTTTAATTTATGTAGGGGAAGACGGAACTCTGCATTAACCCCAGAAGACCCAAATATAAACAAAACTGCAAAAACATGTTTTCACATTTTAGTTATTGTTGTAGGAGACCTCTAATGCAGAAATCAAAGGGCTGTAAATTTTTGAAAATGTAGAACGTTTTTATGCGAACGTTGTAATTTTGCAACTTTGGGCCTGTTTGGTAGCAGAATTTCCTCAATATTACTCAAATTTTCCCATACGACTCATGTCAGAACAAATGTAGAGACCAACAAAGGGTTTATTTAAAGGTCTTTCTGCTTATTAAGTCCTTCAACAATAGTCTATGGTATTTATACACTAATTATCACAAAATAATAATGATACAAGATATATTTTTATTAATAATCATTTATTATAAAACTATGTTCAAACAGTTTTTACAAAAACTACTGCATTGAATGAAAACTTTGACATTTATTATGTTTATCTATGTTTATAGACATGCTCAGTTATGATAGCCCTAAAGTCAGTTCTTGTCGTCTGAGAAGTGTGCTGCAAAGTGTGTAGTTATATCATTTACCACAGTGTCTGCAGCGTCCTCTATGTGTTTTTATGGCTGCAGCACTGAAAGTGTATCAAACCAAAAATAGTCACAGAAGGGGTGTAATGCTGCACTGTATAGGGTGAGTGGGAAAGGGCCTAAGAAGGGCCTAAGTGAATATGACTAGTATTAAGAAATAGTGATCAGTCAATCAAATGTAAAACATGTAGGACATATGTCCTATGTGGTGCCCCGTCTGATATTAGGAGTGATCCTCACAAAGGGAGATACATACGCCAATAGTGTAGTAGTTTAAAATATTTATTGATAAAAAAGCACAAATCAGGGTACTCACAATAAAGTGCATAGAAATCAGCATAAAATGAGCAGCATGCTCACACGTCACCTCCGGTACCTCTGGTGTCTCGACGAGTATTTGTCACGGTCATGTGACTTCATCAGGAGTCCCGATAAAGTCACGTGACCATGACGAATAAGCGTCGAGACACCAGAGGCACCGGAGGTGACGTGTGTGAGCATGCTGCTCATTTTATGCTGATTTTTATGCACTTTATTGTGAGTACCCTGATTTGTGTTTTTTTATCAATACATTTTTTAAACTACTACACTATTGGCGTATGCATCTCCCTTTGTGAGGATCACTGCTGATATATCAGATGGGGCGCCACAGGGAGACTATGTTTAGAGACCTAGGTTAAACAGTATCAAGAGACGCCTCACCAGGAAACAACTGGAGTCTATGCCGCTTGTAGTGATGGACAAACATCCGACGAACTTCCGCAAATGTCCGTGAACCGCAAGTTTGCGGGGGGCCCCATTGACTTTAATGGCAGGTGAATATTAAAAACCTTCAGGTCATATTTACAGACACAAAATACTTACTAGCTGTGCACAAATAGTCCCACAACATGGACACTGACCTACCAAAAGTATTACGTGAAAAACCGGATACAGTAAGTGCCATTACAAGCCCCAAAAATTAGCCGACAGGCGTTCACCTGACAGCAAACAACTTTGTATTCTGTGGCTGGAGGTACATTAAGCTATTCACTGGATACAGAAGTAAGTGTCGGCCATTACAGGCCCCAAAAATTAGCCCACTGGCGTTCACCTGACAGCAAACAACCTTGTATTCTGTAGCTGGTGGTACATTAGGCATTGTAACAGCACTGGTGAATGGAGTGAACCACAACTGCGGGTTAGCAAGGAATTCAATGCGATTCTCTATGCAACAACTCAGTATTAGGCCCCAGGCGTGACTCCTCGCAACAGGAGTTTGGGAGATCTATACATCATCTCTGTGTCACATAAAGAAAGGTGTTGAGCTACTAAGCATGGACGCATTACAACATGCGACCAAGGCTTAGAGTTTAAAATTAGTTCAAGGTCAATATCCCAATACACCACTACATGCAGGAGAATATCAGTAAGGGACCCCAGGCGTCACTCCTAGCAACAGGAGTTTGGGGGTTCTCTACATCATATCAACCTTAGCATGTAGAGATGTATTTAGGCCACTAGGGGACATGCTATGAAATAGCAGGCCATCTCTAGCCGCTTGTACCTAGAAATATCTTTATATGCTGTTATCTTACACAGTAACATCCTCACTAATCACAAGGGCTTCTTGTGGGCGGATAAGAATCCCAGAGTTAATTTTAGACTACTTACACTGCCCAAATGCAAAGGCGGTATAGGGCTTCCTGACTACAAAAAATACCATTATGCTTCCCATGTCACCAGAGTAATTGACTGGCACTGTCAAAGCAAAGAGAAAGATTGGGTATGTTTAGAACAGCAACTAGCCCCTGACCAAACTCTTTTCTACCCGTGGACATTACATTTGAAAACGACTAAGACGATAAAACATCCCTTGATAGCCAACACACTTAAGATTTGGCATAAAATTGCAGGTAAACATAACCTTGATTCGATTCCTGGTCCTCTTACTCCAATCTTTAATAACCCGGATTTCTACCCAGGCCTTCAGGGCAAAGGGGTCCCCAACCTCCTGGCCACCCACTGTTTAATTGGGCCCAGAGTCAAAACATATGACAATCTACATAAAGAGCATGGTAAATAATAAATTCCAATCCTCATTTTACCGCCCACTAACATCTTTTGAAAAACTCTGCTTTAAGAGATCCCAGGTCCCACACACTACCTCCTTGGCCTATTCGTGGCTGATTCAGCCACCAGTTTTAGAACACAGTAAGCATAAACTAAGGTGGGAAAGGGATCTGGGTATCCAAATAGAAGATGCGCAGTGGAAAAAAGCTTGCACTATGGCACATAAATGCTCCCTGAGCACTAAATACCAGGAGATCTCATATAAGATACTCACCCAGTGGTACATTACACCACAGAGGGCCAGGGAATGGTTCCACGCAGCCTCTGACACCTGCTGGCATTGTGAAAAAGATGTGGGAACATTCTTGCATATTTGGTGGGAATGTCCGCCAATTCTCGAATACTGGAGGGGGGTGATTGGGTGGATCAGACACATCACAGAAACGTTGATAAACCTTGATGCAGCTGCATGTCTGCTCCACATCAATCGCCTCTCGATTAGCAAGTACAAGAAAACTCTCACTCGACACCTATTGAATGCTGCCAAGACCCTCATACCCTTACACTGTAAATCTAAACAGACCGAGGATCAAAGACTGGTTAGACAGAGTTACATACATATATAAAATGGAAGAAATACTGGCAAAAAAGAAAACAGTGATAGTTTTAATGCCCTATGGCAACCGTGGTTTTTGTTTACATTCTCTGCCGAATACCAAGCACTCTGTCTGTAAAGATATCCTCTACCTGATTCCACCATTGAATTATGTAATATTTTTTTTTTTTTGTTTACAAGCGATTTTATTGTAGAAAAAGTCAAGGTACAAAAAAGAATAACAGTGATGGTACAGGAATGTATACAAATATCATTGATAATATACATTGAATAGGGAGAAAGGGTTATGGTTAGTAACAATTAAATCTGAACCAGAAGCGTGACGTCCCAGAGAGACCATTTTTTTTTATATTGGGGCATAGAATCATATAGTGTATGGTGAATCCTCTCTGAGAGTTTGATGTTTGTCATACAGGTGAGAATCTGTGGCCAGGGTACAGAAGCGGAGCGCCAATTAAAGGCTATGGCACAATGAATGGAGGTGAGAAATGTGTGGATAAGCCTTGCGCTTGATATTGGAATATCCTGAATAGGGCAGAATAAGAGGCAGATTAGGGGTGTAAGAGGGATACTACGGCCGGCAATTTTGTCAATCACGATGCTGGCCTTGTGCCAAGTGTCCTTTAAATGGGGACAGTCCCAAAATATATGCAATAGCGTACCCTGGGCGGGACAACCCCTGAAGCAGAGTGGAGACAGTGAAGAGTAAAATGAGTTAAGTTTAGCTGGAGTAAGATACCATCTATAGAGCAATTTGATGGCTGATTCTCTGATAGATGTTGTTTTGGTACATCTATGGAGGTTAGTGAAAATGGTATCCCATTGCTCCTGAGTAAGTGAAGTGTTTAAATCCGACTTAGAATCAGTTACGCATAGATATCCATTAGATCCGACAGGCGTAAGTCTCTTACGCCGTCGGATCTAAACTGCAATTTTTTTTTTGCCCGCTAGGTGGCGCTTCCGTCGATTTCCGCGTTGAGTATGCAAATTAGCTAGATACGCGAATTCCCGAACGTATGCGGGGCCGACACAGTAAAAAGTTACATCATTTGCGTAAGTCGTCTGTGAATGGGGCTGGACGTCATTTACGTTCACGTCGAAACCAATGACGTCCTTGCGACGTCATTTGGAGCAATGCACACTGGGAAATTTTAAGGACGGCGCATGCGCAGTTCGTTCGGCGCGGGGACGCGCTTTATTTAAATGATACACGTCCCCTACCCGCCAAATTTGAATTCCGCCGCGTGATTTACGCTACGCCGCCGCAACTTTACAGGCAAGTGCTTTGTGAATAAAGCACTTGCCTGAAAAACTTGCGGCGGCGTAACGTAAATCGGATACGTTACGCCGCCGCAGAGATAGGCCAAAGGTACCTGAATCTGGCCCTGTGTGTTCCTGTGCAATTCATATGTGGGTCTGTGCAGTGCAATTTCAAGCTCATTTATTTTGAATGGGCTAAAATTGCAATGCACCAAAGGAGTGTATGCACTACTTTTTAAAATGCACTGTAACCAGATCGCATGGTGATCTAGGGCTGGCAGGTGCAGAGCAAACACACTATGTTTTTGACCTGCGTTTGAGGTGTCATTAACTTTTTAATGACACCTGCTGCAGATCGCAAAAGCAGTGCGTTTTGCATGCAGATTGAATTGTACAGGGATCCACAGCACATTCCTTCACAATTCAGATGCAGGCATGTTGTGAACCAGCCCTTAGACATAATATTACTTCTCATTAAATGTTTAGAAAACAAGTATTTTTTTAAAAAGCGAGCTTAGCTGACATAAATAGCTTCTTCTTTTTTATGTAGAACTAACTGTTTGACTGGGAGAAATTGGACAGCGCCATTTTGAACGCAGCACAGTGTCATATGCATTCTACACACAGTCATCTTAGACTCTAAATAACCACACCCCTTTAAGCCATGCCAAATAATTAAGCGTAATTTAAACCATGTCCATTTTTCAGCTACACGTGGCGCATATTTTCGAATTAGCCACACCCACAATTTAGCCTTTATGTATACCTTAGCCTCTTTGTATACCCTAGCCTCTGTATAGGGGAGGGACCAGGGGTGGGGCTGAAGGAGGGACCAGGGGTGGGGCTGAAGGGGGCCCTGTCAGGTAGGGGGCCCCATGATTTCTATCAGTGGCCCTGGGCATTGCCCTTGGCTGGTGGCATTCTGAGACACTAACTATTTTCCAGGCTAAACTATCTCAATTTAAATTAATCCTAGTCATACATAAACATTCAAAAGACTTAACACATTCCAATCAATTAACATAATTCACAGAGGGCACACAGTACTATCTGGTTAGGCTATTGTGCCTTCTGCTTATTATGCGATTAACACCTATACCCCTTCCATATACCCTAACATTATTACCTGTCCCCCATGTAGCAAGCAAGACAATATTTAAGCAATGGCCAGAAAACACAACAGGACCAGTTAAGTATATACAGTAAATACATTAAAAGATAAATAATAAATAATGAATTCCTAATTTAAACTTGAATTTTTAAAGTCAAAAACCCTTAGGCCTAGTACACACGAGAGGATTTATCCGCGGATACGGTCCAACGGATTTCCACGGATTTGGATCCGATGGAGTGTACTCACCATAGGATCGAAATCCGCGCCGAAATCCCATCGCGATGACGTGTCGCGCCGTCGCCGCGATGATGACGCGGCCACGTGCGCGACGCTGTCATATAATGAATTCCACGCATGCGTCAAATCATTACGACGCATGCGGGGGATCCATTCGGACGGATTGATCCGGTGAGTCTGTACAGACCAGCGGATCAATCCGTTGGGATGGATTCAAGCGGATAGATTTGAAAGCATGTCTTCAAATTTTTATCCGCTTGAAATCCATCCCAGGGGATAAAAATCCACGGAAACAGATCCGCTGGATTGTGCACACCAGGGGATCTATCCGCTGGAGCCGGTCCGCGGATCAATTCCAGCGGATGGATCCTCTCGTGTGTACGGGGCCTTACATCTAATCTCAAACTGGCATTGTGACCGATCAAAAACAGTGGGGTAGATTCAGGTACCGCTGCGCACTCCTTACGGAGGCGCAGCATACCGTTTTTGCCCTGCGCCCCCGCAAATTATCTGCGCTACGCTTCATTCACGAAGCAGTAGCCACGTAATTTGCGTGGGCGCTCCTCAAAAATGCCCGGCGTAAGGGCGCCTAATGTAAATGATCCCGTAGGGGGCATGGATCATTTAAATTAGGCGCGTTCCCGCGCCGAGCGTAGGGCGCATGCTCCGTCTGGAAACTTTCCTGACGTGCATTGCGGCAAATGACGTCGCAAGGACGTCATTTGCTTCAAAGTGAACGTAAATGGCATCCAGCGCCATTCACGATTCACATTTACGCAAATGACTTAAAATTTAAACTTCGCGACGCGGGAATGACGGGTATACGTAGCATTGGCTGCCCCTGCTATTAGCAGGAGCAGCCTTACGCAAAAACCGACGTACGCAAACGACGTAAACTGCGTACGCAGGGCGCGCGTACGGTTGTGAATCGGCGTTAGTATGCAATTTGCATACTCTACGCTGACCACAACGGGAACGCCACCTAGCGGCCTGCGTAAGAATGCAGCCTAAGATATGACGGCATAAGAGCCTTATGCCAGGCATATCTTAGGCTGCAGTCGGCGTATCAAGGTTCCTGAATCAGGAGCATTCGATACGCCGGCGCAAGTAAGCAATTGTGCTGCGTAACTATGGTTACGCAGACGCAATTGCTCTCTGAATCTGGGCCAGTATTTCTATGGCTTTTACCACATGGAACAGGTGAAAACTGCAAGGTGCATAGGCAAATTCTGCTACTCCTTTAACCCAACGTTGTAAGATTACAACACAGATATTACAAGCTCAAAATCTAATATGACCAATGCATTCAACAGTACCTTGATATATGCATGATCTAGACATGTTATTAATCACAGAAAAAAATATTTCAGGCAGTTTACTTATTTTAATCTTCTCTATATCAAGTCCAGTTGTGTGTTTCAAGGCCAGTTCACAGGTTGTCTGACTTCATGTCCAGATAAAATGGCCTATTTACACATTTTACCATACAATATCAATGCTAGGCTGAACAATAGGATCTACTAATTATGTAAATTTTGTCTTTATGTGAAAAACAAATGCTGGTTAATTTTAGTAGAGTTATAATTGATGTAACATTACAGGGTTAAAGATGAAAATGTCTTTATTTTGCTGCATGCATGTGTTGCAGATATACTGCTGGTAAACTATAGTTTTTATTTTCATCTGAAATCCCAAAAGCATAAAATTATCATTGTCAATAAAGTTTGAGTTTAAAGTAGAGAAGTTAAAATGAAAACATTTAAAAAATAATTAACAACTGACTTGTCTGAATTACCATTCACATGTATTAAAATGTTTACTATCGATACATTTATGTTCCATGATATGCAAAATGAACTGAACATATCATTTGTTACGAGTTAAAGACCCTACATTTTAGAAGCCCACATGATAAAAAAGATTGGATAGGGTAGAAAACTACTCACTTAGCAATTAATATTCCACTTCCTTCTCTCGATTTTTTTGGTTAGGAAAGATAGTTACATTCTTTCTGAAATGACCCTGGAGTTTTTGTCTCAACATCTTTCCTTGAAGGGACATGTTCCGCACATTTATTATTCTCTGCATGAAAGGACACTTATGCCTGCTCGGAATTTGCTCTACTATAATTTCCATTTATGTTCCCCTTGTCCTATCATCTTCAGCTCTGAAAATGGTACTGTGTGTTGACATTATCTACTCCATTTAGGATTTTAAATGCTTCAATTAAATCTCTTCTAAAGTGATTTTCTTCTTTCCAAACCTCATAGATGTAGATTTTCAAGCTTGTCCTTATGCCTCATTCTTTCAACCTTGTCACCTTTTCACGCACACAGCATCTTATCTTTAATATGAAGGGTAAAATTGTACAGTATCATACAGAGTATGGTCCCAGAAGAGTACTGTAGGAAAAAGACTTTTTTTTCTTCATAATGACATGCTCAATATGGATTTCAAATTCTCAAATCTAGAGCAAATTCTCTTAGACTCAGAGGTCATAAAAATTATTCCTCCTCACTTCTTGAGCTTTTTGAGCTTATATAATGTCATTTGTATATATATTAAACTAGATTAAATAGCCCTGACTTGTATAACATACAGTATCTCACAAAAGTGAGTACACCCCTCACATTTTTGTAAATATTTTATTATATCTTTTCATGTGACAACACTGAATAAATGACACATTGTTACAATGTAAAGTAGGGAGTGTACAGCTTGTATAACAGTGTAAATCTGCTGCCCCCTCAAAATAACTCAACACACACCAATTAATGTCTAAACCGCTGGCAACAAAAGTGAAAATTTCGAAATTAGGCCCAAAGTGTCAATATTTTGTGTGTCCACCATTCTTTTCCAGCACTGCCTTAAAGCGTTTGTTAACCCCCCCAAAAAAGAATCCTGTTGCTTTAAAGCATGTTATATGACACAGTTCTTGTGCTGCGTCATTTGGCCCCCTGTAACACCTAAAAAACCTGGCTGATCCTGCCAGTTTCTCCCCTCCCCTCTGTAAACTGACCACGGTGTATCATGGCTGCTGAGCCCTGAAACCATGGTCAGTTTACGTGCCTCTGTCATCCATAGCCTACTTTCTGCTCTCCTCTCTGCTCCTGTGTCCTTCTCCCCTCCCCTCTTTATCTGTCTACTCGTAACAGTGTCATCCCTCCCCCCTCCTGCTGCTCTCATAACACTTTCTGCATACATCATCAGCACTGCCTCCCATTGCAGTGATTTATAAATATAAATGCTGTAAATAGCTAATTTCACAGCCGAGATTGCGATCACATGACTAGCCAACCCTCTCCTCCTCCCCTCCTCCTCCCCTCCTGACAAATTTCAGCAGGGGAATCTCAGCCCCTCCCACTGCATCTATCAGAGGAGGAAAGGAGAAAGCTGGCCAGTCATGTGATCACAATATCAACTGCGAAATGAGGTATTTGCAGCATTTATTTTTATAAATCATACACAGAGGTGGACACTGAAATAGGAGGCAGTGCTGATGGTGCATACAGGTTAGAGTGGCTTAACAGCCACTTTAACCCTCTTGGGCATGGAGCTTCATAGGTTGCCACTGGAGTCTTCTTCACTCCTCCATGATGACATCACAGAGCTGGTGGATGTTAGAGACCTTGCACTCCTCCACCTTCTGTTTGAGGATGCCCCACAGATGCTCAATAGGCTTTAGATCTGGAGACATGCTTGGCCAGTCCTTTACCCTCAGCTTCTTTATCAAGGCAGTGGTCGTCTTGAAAGCGTGTTTGGGGTCGTTATCATGTTGGAATACTGCCTTGCGGGCCAGCCTCCAAAGGGAGGGGATCATGCTCTGCTTTAGTATGTCACAGTACATGTTGGCATTCATGGTTCCCTCAATAAACTGTAGCTCCCCAGTCAGCAGCACTGATGCAGCCCCATACCATGACACTCCCACCACAATGCTTGACTGTAGGCAAGACACACTTGTCTTTGTACTTTTCTCCTGGTTGCCGCCACACACACTTGACACCATATGAACCAAATACGTTTATCTTGGTCTCATCAGACCACAGGACATGGTTTCAGTAATTCATGTCCTTAGTCTGATTGTCTTCAGTGAACTGTTTGTGGGTTTTCTTGTGCATTATATTTAGAAAAGACTTCCTTCTGGGATTACAACCATGCAGTCCAACTTGATGTTTTTTCCTCTGTTTCTAAAGCCTCGTACACATGATCAGTCCATCCGATTAAACGGACCGACGGAATCGTTGTCATAGGTTAACTGATGAAGCTGACTGATGGTCCGTCGTGCCTACACACCATCGGTTAAAAAAACGATCGTGTCAGAATGCGGTGAGGTAAAACACAAGGACGTGCTGAAAAAAACAAAGTTCAATGCTTCCAAGCATGCGTCGACTTGATTCTGAGTATGCATGGATTTTTAACCGATGGTTGTGCGTACTAACGATCGGTTTTGACCTATTGGTTAGCAATCCATTGGTTACATTTTAAAGCAAGTTGGCTTTTTTTTAAACGAAGGTTAAATAACCTATGGGGCCTACACACTATCGGTTTGGACCGATGAAAACGGTCCATCAGACCGCTATCCTTTGGTTAACCGATCGTGTGTATGAGGCCTTATGCAATTTATGGAGTCAACTTTTCATCTGCTAAGGATCCATCTATATTGGAGGAGTTGGTACTGGTGTATTAACAAAAGACCTGGGCTGGGTTTAAGCCAACTGCTCGATTGGCTTGCTTTTTGGTAAGCAATCAATTTATCTGGGATTTAGGACCCAGGAAGCCATTTCCAATTATCCTTCCTTGGACTTTATCATTTAGCACTTCTTTGGACTTTTAGCGCAATTTTTTCTTTTTATGTTAGTGTTAATAGTGTTTATCCCACTATTATTGCGGCTGTAAGGGGTTCTTAGATTATATATTGATTATATATTTTTTAATTTGTATACAGTAAGCACAGTTTTTTCTTCCTATCTTTAGAAGAGGCTTCCTTCTGGGATGACAACCATGCAGTCCAACTTGATGTAGTGTGTGGTGTATGGTCTGAGCACTGATAGGCTGACCACCGACCCTTAAACCTCTGCAGCAATGCTGGCAGCACTCATACGTCAATTTCCAAAAAACAACCCCTGGATATGATGCTAAGCACGTGCACTCAACTTCTTTGGTCTACCATGGCGAGGCCTGTTCTGAGTGGAACCTGTCCTGGTAAACAAATGTATGGTCTTGGCCAACATGCTGGAGCTCAGTTTCAGGGTCTTGGCAATCTTCTTATATGCTAGGCCATCTTTATGTAGAGCAACAATTTTTTTTTCAGATCCTCAGAGAGTTTTTTGCCAAGAGGTGCCATGTTGAAATTCCAGTGACCAGTAAGGGACCAGAGTGAGAGTTATAACACCTAGTTTAACACACCTGCTCCCCATTCACACCTGATGCCACGTACACACGGTCGTTTTTCGGCATGAAAAAAAATGAAATTTTTTAAAATGTAATTTAAAATGTTCGTGTGTGGGCTTCACATCGTTTTTCGGCTTCAAACATGCTGCATTTTTTAATGTCGTTTTTAAAATGTCGTTTTTCGTGATGTAAAAAATGATCGTGTGTGGGCAAAAACGATGTTTTAAACCCGTGCATGCCCAGAAGCAAGTTATGAGATGGGAGCGCTCGATCAGGTAAAACTACCATTCATAATGGAGTAAGCACATTCATCACGCTGTAACAGATAAAAAAGCGCAAATCGTCTTTTGCTAATAAGGAATCAGCTAAAAGCAGGCCAAAGGCGAATAGAACTTCCCCTTTAGAGTTCCGTTGTACGTGTTGTACGTCACCGCGCTTTGTTCATCATTTTTCCAAAACTATGGTGTGTGGGCAATGTCGTTTTTAATGATGAAGTTGGAAAAACATCGTTTTTTTTCATGATGAAAAAAATTCAATTTTTTTCATGTTGAAAAACAACCGTGTGTATGCGGCATTAGACCTTGTAACACTAACAAGTCACATGACACCGGGGAGGGAAAATGGCTAATTGGGCCCAATTTGGAAATTTTCACTTAGGGGTCTACTCACTTTTGTTGCCAGCAGTTTAGACATTAATTGCTGCATGTTATTTATTTTGTATTTATTTGAGGGGACAGGAAATGTACACTGTTATACAAGCTGTACACTCACTACTTTAGATTATACATTTAAAAAGTGTAGGTTCTTCAATGTTGTCACATGAAAAGATATACAGTAATTAAATATTTACAAAAATGTGAGGGATGTACTTACTTTTGTGAGATACTTGCCACGTTATGTCACTTGCCACCTTATGTGGATTGTCACTTGCCATGTCACCTGCCACCATTTGCAGATTGTCACTTGCCACATCACCTGCCACCATTTGCATATTGTCTCTTGCCACGACACCTGCCATCTGATGCAGCTTGTCACTTGCCACGTCACCTTCCACCAGATGTGGGTTGTCACTTGCCATGTCGCGTGGCACCGAATGTGGATTGTCACTTGCCAACTGATGTGGGTTGTCACTTGCCATGCCAGCCAGTGCATGCCACCAAATGTGCATTGTCGCTGCACTTGTGGCAGGATGGCAGCACTGGTCCATTTAGTGAGGGCAGGAGAGTGGTGATGTGGGGCAGGCAGTGAGAGATGATGTCATCTAGCTGCTCCCTGCCACACCTCTGACATTAAAGAGGCTCACGTTGTGAGGGCGGAAGAGTGCTGATGTGTGGCGCGTAGTGAGAGATGATGTCATCTCTCTGCTTCTGGCTGCACCTCGCTCCCACATTGAAGAGGCCCAGCTGTGAGGGCGGAAGAGCGGTGATGTGGAGCGGGTGGAGAAAGATGATATCATCTCTGCTCGTCTGCCCACTCCCTTCTCTCCTCTTATGAAGCCTGCCCCCTGGCGCAGCAGCGACCCACTGATTAGGCAGGGACCCTACAGCAAGAGACTTGGGGCTATGGGCCCAAGATTCGGGGAAATAGCCCCAATAGCCCCCCACCTAGCGACACCCCTGCCTAGGGTCATTAATAAAATCAAACATCATTGTACATATTGAAGTATATTAGACTAAAAGAATATCAAACAATGCAGGATGTCAGAACAAAAGTGAGCACAGTAAAATCTATAAAAAGCAGTATGACATGTCTGGAGCTTAAATTAAACTAGTTGTATTAGTTCATTCCAATTAGGACATTCCAATGTCCTTGTAGTAAAAGCCGTGGTTAAATGAGTGTCAACCCAACATGTTTCGCCTGAATAGACATCATCTGGATCCCAGATGACGTCTATTTAGATAAAACATACCGGGTTGACGAGTATAGGGATACCACATGGGTGAGACGTTTTTCACAGCCTCCATGCATAAAGGGGCCCAAAATCTAAGGAGCGCCTTTTGGGCTTTTTGGAGGCCCTGGAGCAGCAGGAGAGTGACCCCAAATGACCCTATTTTGAAAAACAAGCACAAAGGTATTTTCTAAGAGGAAATGGGAGACTTTTGAAAATTAAATTTTTTGTCATAAGTTTTTGAAAAATGGAGGAAAGGAACTGAAAATTTATTTTTTTACACAAAGTTGTCAAATAATAAGATAGTTCTAATACACATCATAGGCATACTTAGAATTACACCCAACACACATTCTGCTACTCCATTGAAATATAGCGATACCTCATATGTGAGACTTTTTAACAGCCTAGGCACATAGAAGCTTCCTAGTTCCTATAACATCTTTCCGAAACGCACTTTGTGCGTGCCCCATGGGCTACGCTGTGGCACGATCTGTCACCCGCTGCATCCACCACACAGAATTACACACAGGATGCAATAAACTTTAAAAAAATGAAATAAATCTCTGTTGTTGAGTTTATTTATTTTAAAATTCTTATTTATGCAGCACTTGTAGTACCTTGATCAACCAGACTTTTTTTAAAGTTGGAAGTATAAATAAGCCTTTAGCATTTATTTTATAGCACTCAAAGTTGGGAGTAATAAATGGGCTCTTAACATGTATAGATAAATCTAAATCAGTAATAAAAATATATTTTATTCATATGGCAAAATGTGTATAATTTGTTTATTCATTGTGGTTCTCTAATAGCATACCTGTATGTTAATGTGTGCATGTGTATGCTAAAAAGAAAACGTTTTAATTGTATATTGCTAAAACTCATTATTTTCAAATCAAAGAATGGGAATAATTCATAAAAAGCTTATGATTATCTTGTCTAAATTTCTGCTGACTGCTGCAAAGAAGTGGGAAGGCTAGCTTGGCCTGACCTGTCTATCATAAATTGTGCTAAGCGCCACTAATAATTCTTGTCTCTTTACCATGTACCTGGATTTTATTTCTTAATAATTATTCAAAAATCATTTTATCATATAAAGTTAATCTTACTAATCTGTACTTTCTTTTTGCCCTCTAGCCCTAATTTTGCATTAGGACATTGGATCTTTTTCCATCTCCTATTTGCTATATATTAATGTGTAATTTTATAATGTATGCATAACTTAAAGATGATATGTTACCTCCATAGCATGCCTAGTTTTGTAAAGCAGGGGAATGGGATTATTAGTGCTTACATTCTGTTTGGTGATACCTTTTTAAAAAAAATGAAACGTGATTACAGGTAAATGTAAAAATAGCTATACAGGACATATATTCTAAAACATAAAAACATAATTTTAGGCTCTGTCATTTGACTTTGTGTAGTATCTCTTTGGATATATTGGCCCAGATTCTTGTACACTGGGTCTATCTCTGCGGCGGCGTAACGTATCCGATTTGCGTTACGCCGCCGCAAGTTTTTCAGGCAAGTGCTTTATTCACAAAGCACTTGCCTGTAAAGTTGCGGCGGCGTAGCGTAAATCACGCGGCGGAATTCAAATTCGGCGGGTAGGGGGCGTTTTTCATTTAAATGAAGCGCGTCCCCACGCCGAACGAACTGAGTCGGCCTTGTGTACGTTCGGGAATTCGCATATCTAACTAATTTGCATACTCAACACGGAATTCGACGGAAGCGCCACCTAACAGGCAAAAAAAATTATGCAGTTTAGATCCCACGGCGTAAGAGACTTACGCCTGTCGGATCTAGTGGATATCTATGCGTAACTGATTCTAAGAATCAGTCGCATAGATACGACGGGTCGGATTAGGACTTACGACGGCGTACATGGCGCTGCGCCATCGTAAGTCCTTTAAGAATCTGGGCCATTGACTTTAGCTATATTGACAAGAGTTTAAGCTGTTATAGCTGCAAAGGGTGGGCCAACTAAATATTGAACCCTACCGACTAAAACTGGGATGCCATTTAAGTTTATGTGCGTGTAAAGGCAGGTGTCCCAAAACCTTTGACAATATAGTGTATATACACTATATTACCAAAATATTGGGACACCTGCTTTTACACGCACATGAATTTTAATGGCATCCCAGTTTTAGTCCGTAGGGTTCAATATTGAGGTGACCCATTTATGCACTTATAATAGCTTCAACTCTTCTGGGAAGGCTGTTCATAAGGTTTAGGAGCGTGTCTATGGGAATGTTTGACCCTCGCTAGGGACTCCTAGCTGACAGGCAAGAGTAAACAAAGGGGCATGAATAGTGTAAGAAAAAATATTGGTCAATGATGTCACTCAAGAGTCCCTGCCCTTTAGTTTCCAAGCTTTGGGGGTAACTGGGAGCTATCATTCTCCATAGGCTGATGACAGGTGAAGAGTGTGTTAGTGTCTATGAGTTTTTTATTTTCTTTTGGTAAGTCAATGAGCATTGTTCCTCATAATTAATGTGGATCTGAGTCCTTGACAACATGCTCCAATAGTTGCATTGGACCTCCAAGGTGATATTCTCTGAAATATTACCTGTGCCATGCGCAACACAGGAAAGACAGGGGGAAATTAGAAAACTGAGTGCATGGCTAAGGACTAGGTGTAAGAGGGAAGCATTTGGGTTTCTAGAGCATTTGGCTACATTTTTATTGGGGTAAAACCCAGGGCGTAACTAGAAATCACAGGGCCCCATAGCAAAATGTTGTATGGTGCCCCCCTGCAAACAGCCCCCCTCCCAACAAATGAACTAATGCCATTGAACAATTGATTACCACACCCATGTGGCACAGTACCCAGGCAACAGCTTACATTCATTTTGAACAACAAAGTATGCAGTATACTGTATGCAGCCCCTGAAGGACACACATTGCTGACCTCCATGCTTCTAACCAATTTCTGTTCTGATTAAATGTATGTGTAAATACAAGACAAATAAAGGAGAACTAAGACAGCAATGACAAACAGTGGCCCTAATGGTAGTTTGATCAAGTTTATTCTTAAGGTCTTAGTAACATCTGCACCCTTGAACCTGGCATTGCTCCCCCTCTCTTTGTGCCAACATTATCCTAATGAAGAATTATCTTACAGTGAACAGTGGCTGTGGCCAAATTGCATTAACAGTGGGGGGGACTTAAAGGGGCATGGTTAAATAAAACAAATGCATTTGTGTATCCATAAAATATGATTTAATTAATACAATAAATGGCAGTTAAAATATGGAACTAGCCTGCCTTAAAAGTGGACAAAGTCAGTCAGTAGAGCAGTGGACGGTGTCCGTAGAGCAGTGGATGTTATCAGTAGAGCAGTGGACAGCGTCAGTAGAGCAGCTGACGCTGTCAGTAGAGCAGTGGAAGGAGTCAGTAGAGCCGTAGATGGTGTCAGTAGAGCAGTGGATGGTGTCAGTAGAGCAGAGGACAGCATCTGTAGAGCAGAAGATGGCATCAGTAGAGCAGAGGATGGCGTCAGTAGAGCAGAGGATGATGTCAGTAGAGCGGAGTCTGTAATACCATGCTTTCTCCTGCAAAAGCGTCCCTGGTTGCTAGGACACCAGTCCAGAGGCCCTCAATTCACTGTCTCTGGTGGCATCAGTGCCGGCAGCTAGATGGGAGAGAAAGAGCGCACAGACAGACAGTGCAGTGTGATCCGGCTGCAGGACATTAGCTCCGCTGGAGCAGGGGAAGAAAAGGGGAAATGCGTGCTGTTTGGGGGTAGCTGACATAGGGGAGGGGGTAGCTGACAGGGGAGGGGGTAGCTGACAGAGGGGAGGGGGTTGATGACAGGGGAGGGGGTAGCTGACAGAGGGGAGGGGGTAGATGACAGGGGAGGGAGTAGCTTACAGAGAAGGGGGAGTAGCTGACAGAGGGGAGGGAGTATCTGACAGGGGAGGGGCGTAGCTGACAAAGGAGGGTTTAGCTGACAAGGGAAGCTGACAGAGGAATGGGTAGCTGACAGGGGAGGGGGGTATCGGACAGGGGAGGGGGGTAGTTGACAGAGGGGAGGGGGTAGCTTACAGAGGAAGGGGGTAGCTGACAGAGGAGGGGGTAGCTGACAGAGTTGAGGGGGTAGCTGACAGGGGAGGGGGGTAGCTGACAGAAGAGGAGGGTAGCTGACAGAGGGGAGGGGGTAACTGACAGGGGAGGGGGTACCTGCAGAGGAGGGGGTAGCTGACAGAGGGGGGTGGCTTACAGAGAGGGGTGGCTTACAGAGAGGGGTGGACTGACAGACAGGCAGGTGGAAGATGGATGGAAGAGCAAATGACAGAGAAATCTCACCTCAGTCAGGAGACAAACAGACAGTGTGTGCCAGGCAGGGAGGCAGGACTTCGGGTGGCCACAATTTCCCACAGCCTCCACATGTGACCAGTCACCAGCTCCACCAGGCCAATCACAAACCCTCATGAACGCCACCCGCACATGACTAATTCAGCCAATCACAGGGTGCCCGCTCCCACTGCCCACTGCCCAGCTCTCGCACACTCACACAGTGTGACAGTGTATGGATTTTGGGGGGTTTAAACCCGGGCACATGTGTCAAAACCCGGGCTGTCTGGGTCAAAACCGGACAGGTGGCAACCCTATTCCTTATCCTCACCGGGCCCCACTCGGCTGTGGACCCCATAGCGCCCACGTGAGTCGCTATGGTGGTAGTTCTGCCCCTGGGTGCAACCTATATGCTAAAGATGGTTTGCACCCAAACAGAAGGTGATATGCTGTGATGGGTGAGAGGTTTATGAGAAGGCTGGAGGAGTGTTTAAACTAGGATTGAGGGGGAGAGGGAATTAGATTTTAATGAGGCAGACAGGTCAGACAGGGGTCAGTACCTATAGGTAGATGGAATGGGGAAAAATGGGGGGGGGCTATGGCAGGTGATAAGAAGGTCCCCATGTTACAAACCAATATCGGAAATGGTGCTAAGTACTACAATGAAAAATATGCAGAATATGTGTGCAAAATGTGACAATGACTTAAAGTGTTTGTGTCAGGGCTGGGCTCAGCCCTTCCTTCTCTGAGCTGGCCGCTCAGCTGTCGGCTAATTGCCAGCTCCTATATCTCCACAGTGACTTACCTGTTGATAATCCAGCTCATCAGTCCAGCCTACCTAAGGCCTCGTACACACGACAGAGTTTCTCGGCAGAATTCACCGAGAAACTCGGTCAAAACCCGGATTCGAGAATGCCGAGAATCTCTGTCGTCTGTACAGTTTTGGCTCGATGGAGCCGCCGAGGAACTCGACGAGAAAATAGAGAACATGTTCTCTATTTTCTCGTTGTCCTCGTTGTTCTATAGGAGAAGGCGGCCCGCCGAGCTCCTCGGCGGCTTCATCCCAAAACTCGACGAGGAACTCGACGTGCCAAGCACGTCGAGTTCCTCTGTCGTGTGTACGAGGCCTCAGCCTTCCAGTTCACTTGCTCTCTGCCTTCACCTTGGTCAACATCACAGAGACTATCGCCTGCGTTCCTGTTGAAGACTTGCTTGGTTGACATCCCTTCTGGCTCCTGATCCTGTTTGCTGTTCTACTACGTTCTTCTCTTGCTCTATGACATTAAGCTTGGCTGACTATCCGATCTGGTTCCTGAAATCCTGTCTATGTTTTGACTACGCTTACTCGGTTTATCGTTTTATTATTATTATTAACCACTTTACTACCGGCCACCGTCAATTGACAATGGCACAATAGCTCTGTTGTTCTGAGAAGACGTCACATGACGACCTTGTTGATGGAGAGTGTGATAAGGCTGAAGCATTATGGGTGGAACTACACATGGGTGTGCGTTCTACAAAGTTAATCATTGGAGTTTGTTATAGGCCACCCAATGTTAATGAGGAGGTGGAGACTGAGCTCCAGATTTAAAGGGATGCACGGACTGGGACAGTGATAATAATGGGGGAATTAACTACCCAGCAAATTAACTGGAGTAATGGCACTGCAGGAACATTTAAAGCGCAAACATTTATAAACCTATTATAAGAAAATTTTATGGTGCAGTTCATAGAGGCTAAAACTAGGAATGATGCTCTGCTGGACCTGGTAATTTCAAGCCATGCAGAGCTTGATACTAATGTATATATAAAATAACATATGGATAGCAAGAACCATAACATGATATAAGCGCCACCTAGTGGCCAGCCTCAATATTGCAACCTAAGATAGGATGGCGCAAGCCGTCCTATCTTAGATATGTTTAAGCGTATCTCTGTTTGAGAATACACTTAAACATAAGTCGGCATAGATTCTGAGTAAGGTCGGCTTATCTACTGATAAGCCGGCCTAACTCTTTCTGAATCTACCTATATCTATCTATCTATCTATCTATCTATCTATCTATCTATCTATCTATCTATCTATCTATCTATATATATACAGTACAGACCAAAAGTTTGGACACACCTTCTCATTCAAAGAGTTTTCTTTATTTTCAAGACTATGAAAATTGTAGATTCACACTGAAGGCATCAAAACTATGAATTAACACATGTGGAATTATACATAACAAAAAAGTGTGAAACAACTGAATATATATTTCATATTCTAAGTTCTTCAAAGTAGCCACCTTTTGCAGCAGACACATCTCTAGAACTGTTAAGAGGAGACTGTGTGAATCAGGCCTTCATGGTAGAATATCTGCTAGGAAACCACTGCTAAAGAAAGGCAACAAGCAGAAGAGAATTGTTTGGGCTAAAGAACACAAGGAATGGACATTAGACCAGTGGAAATCTGTGCTTTGGTCTGATGAGTCCAAACTTGAGATCTTTGGTTCCAACCCCGTGTCTTTGTGCGACGCAGAAAAGGTGAACGGATGGACTCTACTAGGTAGATTCACAAAGAGTTAGGCCGGCTTATCAGTAGATAAGCCGACCTAACTCTGAATCTACGCCGGCGTTTGTTTAAGTGTATTCTCTAACAGAGATACACTTAAACCTATCTAAGATAGGACGGCTTGCGCCGTCCTATCTTAGATTGCAATGTTTTGGCTGACCGCTAGGTGCCGCTTCCATTGCGGCCGGCGTAGATTATGTAAATGAGCATTTACGACGATTCCCGAACGAACGCGAGCCCGCCGCAGTCGATTAATGTCGTTTCCGTAAGGCCTTAGGCGGCCTAAAGTTATTCCACCTATGAGGTGGAATAACAATGTTAAAGTATGGCCATCGTTCCCGCCACAAGGTTTGAATTTTTTACGTCGTTTGCGTAAGTCGTCCGCGAATCGGGAGTTACGTCGTTTATGTCCGCGTCAAAATCAATAGGCCCGTACGGCCTACTTAGCCGCAATGCGCACTGGGAAATGTAGTCACCCGGCACATGCGCAGTGTCAAAAAACTTAAAAAAACGTGAGGTCAAGCCTTATTTCCATACAACGCTCCCCCCTCTAAGTCATTTGAATTAGGCACCCTTACGCCCGCTCGTTTTAGGCTACACCGTCGTAGATTAGCAGGCAAGTAGATTGTGAATCACTACTAGCCTAACTAATTTACGGCGGTGTAGCCTAAAAAAGCTAGGCTAGGCCGCCCTAAATTTAGGCCAATGTATGTGAATCTACCTATTCATGCCTGGTTCCCACCGTGCTTTGCTGGTGACACTGTTGGGGATTTAATCAAAATTGAAGGCATACTGAACCAGCATGGCTACCACAGCATCTTGCAGCGGCATGCTATTCCATCCGATTTGTGTTTAGTTGGACCATCATTTATTTTTCAACAGGACAATGACCCCAAACACACCTCCAGGCTGTGTAAGGGCTATTTGACCAAGAAGGAGAGTAATGGGGTGCTGCACCAGGTGACTACCTCTTTAAGCTCATCATGAGAATGCCAAGAGTGTGCCAAGCAGTAATAAAAGCAAAAGGTGGCTACTTTGAAGAACCTAGAATATGAAATATATTTTCAGTTATTTCACACTTTTTTGTTATGTATAATTCCACATGTGTTAATTCATAGTTTTGATGCCTTCAGTGTGAATCTACAATTTTCATAGTCATGAAAATAAAGAAAACTCTTTGAATGAGAAGGTGTGTCCAAACTTTTGGTCTGTACTGTATATATATATATATATATATATATATATATATATATATTTATAGATCTATATAGATATATATATATAGATAGATAGATAGATAGATAGATAGATAGATAGATAGATAGATAGATAGATAGATAGATAGATCTATATATATATATTTGTGGGGGGTTTAGTTTTAAACCAATTGCACCCTTAACCGCTTCCAGACTGCCCCGCATACATTAACTGCAGCAGGGCGACCTGGGTGAGCAAAATCACATACCTGTACGTGATTTTGTGAACGCGGTTTAGTGGTCACGTGCACACCACTGGCATGCCGCACCCGCTGTGATTGGACACAGCAGGAGCCAATCAGTGGGCCTGGCAGCCCTGATGGCTGCTGTGACCCGCCGATTGTTCACAGACGAGACATATAAGTGATGTGCCAATGTAAACAAGCCACACCGCTGATCTGTCAGGGAGGAAAAGTGAGAGATTGTGTTTCAGCTAAGCTAAATCACGATCTCTCTTTTTCTCCAGTGTAACACTCAACAGACAGTTAGAAACACCTCCCAGGGAACACAGTTAACCCCTTGATTGCCCCCTAGTGTTAATCCCTTCCCTGCCAATGTCATTTATACAGTGTCAGTGCATTTTTATAGCACTGATGGCTGTGTAAATGTCACTGGTCCCAAAAAAGTGTTAAAAGTGTCCAATCTGTCTACTGCAATGTCGCAGTCCAGCTAAATATCGCTGATCACCGCCATTACTAGTAAAAAAATAATAATAATAAAACTGACATAAATCGATCCCTTATTTTGTAGACGCTATAAATGTTGCGCAAACCAATCAATGTACGGTTATTGAGATTTTTTTACCAAAAATATGTGGAAGAATACATATTGGCCTAAATTGATGAAGAAATTTGTGTTTTTACATTTTTCTGGGGATATGTATTATAGCAGAAAGTAAAAAATATTGGGCCAGATTCTCAAAGGAGATACAACGGCGTATCTCCAGATACGCCGTCGTATCTCTGAGTCTGAGCGGTCGTATCTATGCGCCTGATTCATAGAATCAGCTATGCATAGATTTCTATTAGATCCGACCAGCGTAAGTCTCTTAGGATACGTTACGCCTGCTCAAAGATGCGCCGATCTACGTGAATCTGGGCCATTGTTTTTCAAAATTGTTGGTCTTTTTTTGTTTAAAGCACAAAAAATAAAAACCCCAGAGGTGATAAAATATCACCAAAAGAAAGCTCTATTTGTGGCAAAAAAAGGACATCAATTTTATTTGGGTACATTGCCGCACAACCACGCAATTGTCAGTTAAAGTGATGCAGTGCTGTGTCCCAAAAAATGGCCTCGTCAGGAATTGTATAAAAGCTTCTGGGGCTGAAGTGGTTAAAAACCACCAAATCCACCCTGATTTTGCCTACCCCAATAGGTTTAATACATTTTGTTAAAGTGACAAAATTTCACCAAAATCTTCCAGTTTAGACAAATTTCAGGAATATGGGGCCAGATTCACATACAAATGCGCTACGCTGCGGCGGCGTAACGTATCCCATTTACGTTACACCGCCGCAAGTTTACAGCGTAAGTGCCTGATTCACAAAGCACTTACCTGTAAACTTGCGGCGGCGTAGCGTAAATCCGCCCGGCGCAAGCCCGCCTAATTCAAATGGGGCGGGGACCATTTAAATTAGGTGCGTTCCCGCGCCAAACGTACTGCGCATGCTCCGTCCCTAAAATTTCCCGACGTGCATTGCGCTAAATCACGTCACAAGGACGTCATTGGTTTTGACGTTAACGTAAATGGGGTCCAGCGACATTCACGAACGACTTACGCAAACGACGTGAAATTTAAAAATTTGACGCGGGAACGATGGCCATACTTAATATTGGTTAGACCACCTAGAGGGCATGCTTAGTTTTACGCGACGTACCGTATTCTTCGCCGTATAAGACGCAGTTTTTCTACTCCAAAAAACGGAGTGAAATGTCCCTGCGTCTTATATTGTGAATGCTGACAGTCACTGCACCCCCCTCCGTCGCCGCCGTGTCAGAATCCCTCTCTCATAGGAGAGAAGACAGGACATGTGATGCATTCCTAGCAGGGGCATACCAAGAGGGAGTGGGGGGAGACGTTTTGCACCCGGGTGTCAAAACATGGGGGATGTCAGTAGCAGTGCAATGGGGGTGCGCTCCGCACCTAGATCGGGTGTCACCCGCCAGAGGTGACACCATTCTGAAGGCAGTGAGAGCCTTTGCTGGGTTTTTTTTTCAGCCGAACCCCTTTCAGGGCCGTGGTCTAGTCCTGTCTGACTTCCTGCTCCTTCCCCCGCAGCTGCTGTGCTCTGAATATGTCACCACAACTAATTCCTAGCTGCTTCCTGGGTACATCTGAGAGCCAGCCAGCCAGCCAGCCAGCCAGCCAGCCAGAGGGGATTATAATGGCAGTGTCTTCCACTGCCTGAGGTGAGCTGTTGATAAGGGGGCAGGAGGTGTGAGCTGGCATGGTATCCATTGCTCATCACCTGAGCTAATGTGATAGAGGCTTAAGGTGTGTTTGTGTCTGCCCTGTCACCCTGAGCTGATCTGGGAAGGGGGGGGGGGAGGTTGCTGTGTCCACCACCACCAGATATAGTGTAGCTGAGCTGATTTGATAGGTGGGGTGGTATTGCTGTGTGTCCACCACCCACCTATAGTAGTAGTATAATATAAAATATTTTAGTACACCATTTGGTTCAGAATATTTTTTTTTCTTGTTTTTCTCCTCTAAAACCTAGGTGCGTCTTATGGTCAGGTGCGTCTTATACGGCGAAAAATATGGTATCTCTACGGAAACATACTTAATATTGGTTAGACCACCTAGAGGGCATGCTTAGTTTTACGCGACGTACCGTATTCTTCGCCATATAAGACGCAGTTTTTCTACTCCAAAAAACGGAGTGAAATGTCCCTGCGTCTTATATTGTGAATGCTGACAGTCACTGCACCCCCCTCCGTCGCCGCTGTGTCAGAATCCCTCTCTTATAGGAGAGAAGACAGGACATGTGATGCATTCCTAGCAGGGGCATACCAAGAGGGAGTGGGGGGAGACGTTTTGCACCCGGGTGTCAAAACATGGGGGATGTCAGTAGCAGTGCAATGGGGGTGCGCTCCGCACCTAGATCGGGTGTCACCCGCCAGAGGTGACACCATCCTGAAGGCAGTGAGAGCCTTTGCTGGGTTTTTTTTTCAGCCGAACCCCCCCTCCCTTTCAGGGCCGTGGTCTAGTCCTGTCTGACTTCCTGCTCCTTCCCCCCGCAGCTGCTGTGCTCTGAATATGTCACCACAACTAATTCCTAGCTGCTTCCTGGGTACATCTGAGAGCCAGCCAGCCAGCCAGCCAGCCAGAGGGGATTATAATGGCAGTGTCTTCCACTGCCTGAGGTGAGCTGTTGATAAGGGGGCAGGAGGTGTGAGCTGGCATGGTATCCATTGCTCATCACCTGAGCTAATGTGATAGAGGCTTAAGGTGTGTTTGTGTCTGCCCTGTCACCCTGAGCTGATCTGGGAAGGGGGGGGGGAGGTTGCTGTGTCCACCACCACCAGATATAGTGTAGCTGAGCTAATTTGATAGGTGGGGTGGTATTGCTGTGTGTCCACCACCCACCTATAGTAGTAGTATAATATAAAATATTTTAGTACACCATTTGGTTCAGAATATTTTTTTTTCTTGTTTTTCTCCTCTAAAACCTAGGTGCGTCTTATGGTCAGGTGCGTCTTATACGGCGAAAAATATGGTATCTCTACGGAAACAACGTAAATTTAGAGCGACGGGCAAATCGGACGTTCGTGAAACGGCGTAACTAGTCATTTGCATATTCTACGCCGACCGCAATGGAATCGCCACCTAGCGGCCGGCCTAGAATTGCAGCCTAAGATCCGACGGTGTAAGTCACTTACACCTGTCAGGTCTTAGGGCTATCTATGCGTAACTGATTCTATGAATCAGCCGCATAGATACGACAATCGTATCTCTAAAATACGACGGCGTATCAGGAGATACGCCGTTGTATCTCTTTTATGAATCTGGCCCATGGGACCTTAATTTTACTTATCCCTAGTGACTAGTGCTAATACTAAAAGGCAAACATGTTATGTTACATAGGGTGTCCATTGTTTTTAACTAATCTGACCATACAAACACACACACACACACACACACACACACATTTATTATACAATATATAACATACACAAAATATTGACTTTAACCACCCAGAAGGATTTATCCCCTTAATGACCAGGCAATTTTTAGTGCTACGGCACTGTGTTGCTTTAACTGATAATTGCGCGGTCATGCGACTTTGTAAATAAACACAATTGATGTTCTTTTTTTCCCCCACAAATAGATCTTTCTTTTGGTGGTATTTGATCACCTCTGCGTTTTTTTTTTTAAACAAAAAAAGACTGACAATTTTGAAAAAAATATATTTTTTTTACTTTTTGCTTTAATAAATATTCCCAATTTTTTTTAATAAAAACAAATTTCTTCATCAGTTTAGGCCAATATGTTATTTTGGTAAAAAAAAAAATGCAATAAGTGTTTATTGATTGGTTTACGCAAAAGTTATAGCGTCTACAAAATAGGGGATATATTTATGGCATTTTTATTATTATTATTTTTGTACTAGTAATGGCGGTGATCAGCGATTTTTAGCAGGACTGCGACATTTCAGCAAAGACAGACTGGACACTTTTAACACTTTTTTGGGACATGTGATGTTTATACATCGATCAGAGCTAAACAATAGCAACTAATTACTGTACTGTATAATGGCACTGTCATGGAAGGGGTTAACACTAGGGGTGATCAGGGGGTTAAGTTTCCCCTATGAGGTGTTTCTAACAGTGGGGGGGGTGTACTGACAGGGGGTAGAGAGAGATCACTGTTCCTGATCACTAGAAACAGACAATCTACTCCCCTGTCAGAATGGGGATCTGTTTGTTTACATTGACAGATCCCCATTATGGCTCTCTATAGAGTGATCGTGGGTGTCCAACAGACATTGCATCCGCCGGCTACACACATAGGCTCCAGTGACACATGCCTGCTATTGCTCTTAAAGCGGCCGACGTACAGCTATGGTGATTTGCACAGCCGTGCCAACCTGCCGCAGTATAATGAGAGTGGCTGGTCGGCAAGTGGTTAAAATAATAACACATAGTGCCAAGTTGAATTAAACTAATCAAATTCCACTATATACCAATAACCAACTGCAAATAATAACAGATTCACTTTAACAAATCCATGTTTTACATGTACACATTAATACAATTTCCATAATGCTTTGGCATTATTTTAGTTCTCATGTGAATATTTAATTTTTCTATTCATCTTGTATGCTTCAGTTTGATTGAAAGATAAATCAGGATTCCTTTCTCTAACAATTTATAGCATTTATCCATTAGGAATAATTATGGTTGCATGATTTTACTAGCTTTTATCTCTACAAGTGTTACTAATGGTTTTATCAATTACTCCCTGTCCAATAACTGCATGGTTGTAACCTAATTTAAAGACACTCTATCACTGGGCTGATTTGTGTAGCAAATGACAGCATTTGAGACACCAGCCAAATGACTTGCTTCAGTGACTAAGTTAGTCTCTAATAATTAACAATTAGTTGAAAAAGACTCCAGAGACAGAGATTTCACTGTTCAACTTTAGGATCTATGTTTATCTGCACATTTCAGTCAAAACAAAGATGCTGAAAGACACAGTGTGGCTGTTACTAATGAATTATGTATACTGATTACCAATGGTTTCTTGTAAGCAAAGAAAAAAAATACTGTCAGGTCAACCTAATAAAAGAGACTTTTGCAGCAGTCCTAAACAAGTGAACCCACAAAAAAAAAAAAAAAAAAACTGTAACTGGGGGGAGTGGGGCATACATTAATTGGGTATTTATATACAATATTGGCTTAACTAACCACAAGAAGGGCTGTTGATCCAGAGTTCAGTAACCAAGGGTGAGCTCTGCTGACTTCCATCATCTAATCATGTGCAAGCAAAAATGCTGTTTTTTAAATTTTCCTTACGTGTGATCGGCTATTCATTGAGTATTCATTGTAAAGTGAAGCTTTACCTCAATTAAAAAGTTCTCGAGAAGCTGTTCTTGCAGAGTGCAATTATACTTGAAAAAGTGCACAGTCTATTTGCCTTTAGTAAATCAACCCTGATATTACCAGGTATTATGCACATTAAAATGTCCTTTTTACATGTCTTAGCTATAGATGGCTTAGCTATAGAGACAGTTATTAACTTATATAGCGTTTGTGATACCAGGCATTACACACTTATAACATCTTGTTAAATGCCTTAGCACAGAGAAACCTAAAGGGTAAAAGGTCGCAGACAATTAATAACGTTATAAGGAAGAGCTAACCAATCAAAGCACCTGTTATTAAAAAATAATTAAATAGTGCTGTTAGACATTTAGCTTTTGGTGAAATCTAGGGCTTTTATTAGATCACTTCTGTATGTTTTATAAGAATTCGATATGTTTAACCAGTGGTACTCTAGGTACCAGTGTTTTTTTTAGCTTCAATGCTATAACTGGGAGAATAAAAACTTTATCCACCCCTTTAACTAATACAAGAGTTTTTTTCAAGACTGCCGAGTGGGACCGTCATTCTTCTAGTGCCTATGTTGCTCCTCAGTGATAAGATGACACTTCCCAGGACCTAAAAATGATATCCACCAAAGAGTACTCACACGTTATTAAAGACCTTCAGCCATGGTGGCACAATGATATATAGAATGGGTATATACTGTGAGAGGGACTGGGAAGGGTGGAGTTTTTGCCTAGAGATGGACTTTAATACTATAGTTAATAAAAGCAGGAATCTGATCAGTCTGTTGAAGCGTAATCCTGAAAAGTGTGCATACTTTTACTGCAGAGTGTCCTTTGTTAGTCTCCTATGCTGTCAGAATGTGGTTAGTGAACACTGGTGTTTTGAGAATGGATAATGGGCAATATGGGAGTTGGTATTTTGGTATTTTATGTGTTTTCAGAGTAACATTGAACCATGACTGCAATGTTCTACTTCTAGTTTCTTCGCAGGTATAGTTTATAGTTTGTAAAACTTTTATTCAATGTTTGTCTCATATTAAAAACCGATTGGATGTACTTTACCTTGATCAAATCCAAATGATCAATACCAAACCTTACTGTCCCACCACCAAAGGTGGAGATTACCAAAACTATGACACATAAAGTGGAATATTATGAATACCAATCAAAATATATAAGAGTAATTCAGTTTCTGCTTGTATAAATGTCCTACATTAGTAACAGTGGCAAATCTAACATTTAAATTATATGGGCCAGATCCACGTAGCGCGTTGTAATTTTGGCAGGCGTAGCGTATCGTAGTTATGCTACGCCACCGCTACTTTGAGAGGCAAGTGCTGTATTCACAAAGCACTTGCCTCTAAAGTTACGGCGGCGTATCGTTAATCTCCCGGCGTAAGGGCGCGGAATTCAAATGATGAACAGGGGAGCGTGTTTTATGTAAAATAAGCTTGACCCCACGTAAATGACGCTTTTTTCGTACGGCGCATGCGCGCGCATGCTCAGTATCACGTAAAATTTTCAAATTAAATTACGCCTGCTCAATGCCTAGACGATGTGAAAGTAATTTACGCAAAGCCCTATTCACAAACGTTTTACGCAAACGACGTAAACAACGGAAAATTCTACGCTGGCCCGACGTCCATACTTAACATTGCGTACGCCTCATAGAGCAGGGGTAATGTTACGCCAAAAAAAGCCTTACGTAAACAACGTAAAAAAATGCTCCGGGTGGACGTACGTTTGTGGATTGGCGCATCTAGCTAATTTGCATACTCCACGCGGAAATCAACGGAAGCGCCACCTAGCGGCCAGCGTAAATATGCACCTTAGATACGACGGCTTACTAAGACGTACGTCAGTCGGATCTAGCCCAGCTTCAGGCGTATCTTGTTTTGTGGATACAAAACAAAGATACGCCGGAGCATCCTAGAAGTTACGCTGCATATCAATAGATACGCCGACGTAACTTCTTCGTGGATCTGGGCCTACTTGTATAGTATGAACATAATTTAACATTTTAGGGGGTTCCACTAGGTCAAGCTACGTGAGGGTATCTTGCAATAGGTACACTTGTTTGAGTGCCAATTTAAAGGAAAATACTAACTTTGTAGAGATTTCCCCCTCACTTCATATTGTGTCTCCAAGACAGGAAGGAAGGAAAGGTCCCTCCATTGGACACAGACATGATAAATAAAAAGTTAATAAATTATAACAAAAAGCTAAACTTTTTGAACTTTTGGATAGAATGCAGAGGGATTATTACAAGGTTTGTCAGTTTTTATTGCTGTCCGTGCCCCCATAATGGAGATTCAAAGTTGTTCTCTACCATTATTATTCAAAGTGAAAGGCTTGTCGGTTTTTAATGCTGTCTGTGCCCCCATTATGGAGATTCAAACTTTCTCTCTACTATTATTATTGAAAGTGAAAGAAAAAACCCAAATTTTGTGTTGTACCCAAAAAAGTAATAGAGGGGAAATCTTCCAATGGAGACACAATACTGTATCGCAAAATAATGGCCAGGTCATTAACCACTTGCCGACCTCCTCATGTAGATATGCGTCAGCAGAATGGCACGGACAGGCACATCAACGTACCTGTACGTGCTCTGCTTGACGTGGGTGGGGGGTCCGATCGGGACCCCCCCCGCTACATGCGGCGGTCGGTAAGCCTCGGGGAGCGATCCGGGACGACAGTGCGGCTATTTGTTTTTAGCCGCTCCGTCGCGATCGCTCCCCGTAGCTTCACTATGGCGGCACATCGATCGAGTGATCCCTTTTATAGGGGAGACTCGATCGATGATGTCAGTCCTACAGCCACACCCCCTACAGTAGTAAACACACACTAAGTGAACACTAAATGTTACAGCGCCCCCTGTGTTTAACTCCCAAACTGCAACTGTCATTTTCACAGTAATCAGTGCAATTTAAATGCATTTTTTGCTGTGAAAATGACAATGGTCCCAAAAATTTGTCAAAATTGTCCGAAGTGTCAGCCATAATGTCGCAGTCACGAAAAAAATCGCTGATCGCCGCCATTAGTAATAAAAAAAATAAAAATGCAATAAAACTATCCCCAATTTTGTAAACGCTATAAATTTTGCGCAAACCAACCGATAAACGATTATTGCGATTTTTTTTTTACCAAAAATAGGTAGAAGAATACGTATCGGCCTAAACTGAGGGAAAAAAAAATTATATATGTTTTTGGGGGATATTTATTATAGCAAAAAGTAAAAAATATTGCATTTTTTTCAAAATTGTCGCTCTATTTTTGTTTATAGCGCAAAAAATAAAAACCACAGAGGTCATCAAATACCACCAAAAGAAAGCTCTATTTGTGGGGAAAAAAGGACGCCAATTTTGTTTGGGAGCCACGTCGCACGACCGCGCAATTGTCTGTTAAAGCGACGCAGTCCCGAACTGTAAAAAACCCTTGGGTCTTTAGGCAGCATATTGGTCCTGGGCTTAAGTGGTTAAGGGGTAAATCCTTCTGGGGCTGAAGTGGTTAAAAAATGTATTTCTGAATTAAAAAACGGAATAAAAAAAATGTAGACTGTAAAAAACTTGAATTCATTTCCTCAATTTGTCAATTTATAATAAAAACATGAGCATAGAATTTATTAAAATTGTGTACCAAAATAAAAAAATAACACAGAAATTAGTCATAAAGTTGTCAAGTTAACTTATGCTTACTGGTGCTGTTAAATCTGGTCTGGACATTTAGGTTTTATTGGCTTTTGGTTATGGAAGGGTTAAATATTGCTAAGGCATCCCAGCCATATTTAGTACCACAGGTACCCTCCAGGTCTTGTTTAATTGGTCTATTTTCTTTAGAGCAATTGTAGTTCATTCTAAAGCTGCATAGTTTTTCCAGGTGGGGTGCTAAAATGGTATTTACATTTTTTTTTGTGTTCATGCTAATTATGTAAAAGATAGTTTAATAATTCACTCACTGTGCCCTTCAGAAAAAAATAATAATAATATTATAAAGGCCAGTCAGCTTTAGCTATTTGTAGAATGTATTCTGTGTTAAAAAGAAATGCATATTTTTCTTACATACATTTTATTTATTTTTATTTGCAGAGTCTACTTTTTAACTTCAAGCACAATAAGAACTGTAAAAACGTACCTAGCAGGGAAAATGATAAGTATTTTTTCTTCCTTTTAAGTACTAGCTAGGATACAGTGTGCCTATCACTCTTATTAAAGAGCTTTAAGATGGGTATAATTGTAATTCACTAATTCTAAAAATCCACTCAAATGTCACTTATAATAAGGATTTCCTACTGTGCTAGGACCCCTGGGAAACCTTTGAAGTTGTGAATGGTGTACATGAAGACAGGCAAGAGCATACGCTCTTAGAAGGCACCAGAGCAGTATTGCTCCTCAGCTTAGATGATAAAAACAATCACATCTGCATAATCTTGGGAATACTGCCAGACTGAAGATCAGAAAAGTAAACTTAGGACAGAGGAAAGCAAAGATCAAAAGGCAAAACCCAAAAGACCTTAATTGTTATACATTAGGAAGGGGCAAGGGTGAAAAAAGTCCAATTTACAAGAGAAACATTCAAATCAGAATGACAATTCATAATTAGCTCATGATGCAAACAATATTCATGACAGGAAACTATTTAAAACAATTAACAAAAATAGGCATAATTACATTGTTACAAAAATAAATGAATCTTCTTAAAGTAGATAAGCAAAACAGGCAGTGATTATAAAACCCTTTAAAAGAAAAATGAGCCTAACTAAAGGGTAACAGTGTTTTTTTTTATATAAACATTTTAAGTGTGAAATTATCAGTTAGGTTTTAATTAGGTATTAGTTTTTATAAAAGATTACACTTTTTGTTTTAGCAGTTCTAACAATAATTTTATTTCATTTTTCCTACTGT
Organism: Rana temporaria; assembly: GCF_905171775.1. Classification (NCBI taxonomy): domain Eukaryota; kingdom Metazoa; phylum Chordata; class Amphibia; order Anura; family Ranidae; genus Rana; species Rana temporaria. Next base: position 251,043,232 of record NC_053492.1, read on the forward strand.
ATACACTAATGCCTGTGCATGTTACATCTCCTTGCTGATTAAGTAATTAGGTCAGTGTGAAATGAATAGACATAGATCAATCAGACACAGCAGGGCGACTGGGTTAATGCCTTGGTTCATGATTTCTTGACATTTGTATGATTACATAAGTTACCTCAGCTATCCTGTCTCAAACTGAATGGCTTAGACTGGCCTCATGAGCACAACAGGATCAGACATTAAATAAATTATTTTTACAAAGCTACTACAACTGTCACCATTCATGTCCTTTGATTCGAACAATAATGTTTTGAACGGTGAACTAAGATAAACTAAGATTTTATTTTCATGACTTTTAGCTTTTTTTTTGCAGCTAGCAGCTGTTTATTGTATACTGGCTTTAAATGTGTAATACGTAATAGTATTAGGCGAGGGATTTCCTAAAAAAGGGTTTCTTTAATTCAACTACCCCAGTACCTTAAACAAGTTGTTCCTCTTTGGAGTTAATTCAGGCTGGGTTCACACTGCCATGCGGAGCGGCTCCCATCAGGGGTCTGGTGTGTCCCTGTGCACCATCTCAGGTACGATTTTGGTCCGAATTTTTGGCTAAATTCAGGCCTAAAACAGACCAGAAGACGCTGAGGGCTCCTGTGCAAGTCGCTTTGCAGTCATCCCGGAGCTGGGTGAACTGGCTCCATTGAGAGTTGGTAAAAATCTCCTGACAAAATGGATGCGTAGAAGCCTGCATCCTATTTGCAATAGTGTGAACCCAGCCTCACAGAAAACATGCCTGGTAATGAATGGTTGACATGCTTTACATTGTTATTTAAGGATTTGGCTCAGTTGACAAATCAACACACAAGTAAGGAATTATAAGGAACCTTTGTAGCCCATTTACACCTGTGTATTCTGGTGTGTTAAAGTGGTTGCAAACCCTTTACAACCACTTTGTGCTACAGGTAAGCCTATAATAAAGCTTACCTGTAGCTACCCAGGATATCTCCTAAATGGTTTAGGAGATATCCCCTGTCCCCTGCATGTGCCAATGTCATCGGCACATGGGCACTGGGGAAAACTGAAGCAATGGCACCTATGTGCCATTGCTTCAGTCCGTTCGCCATTACCGGCAGCTCCCGTGCGCATGAACATGAGTGACGTCATCGCGGCTCCAGCCAATCACAGCGCCGGAGCCGGGATACCCAGAAGTAAGCGCCGGGAGAGATGTCAGTGGCCGGAGGGGGAGACATGGACCGCTGCAGGGGCTTCGATCTGAGGTAAGTAATACATAATGAGCTAGTATGCTATGCATACTAGCTCATTATGCCTTTGTTATGCAGGGTTTTTTGTTTTTGTTTTTGTTTTGTTAGGGTTTACAACCACTTTAAGGAAATGCATTAATGTGATTTGTGTTGCATGTTTCCCTGTGTTATGTTATAGCAATGCATTCATTTTGCATAGGCTGCCAATTGCATCCTTTGATCTATAATGCAGTTACTTTGTTGGGGATGAGTTGGAGTGTTGTTCAAAATGAAAGACATCACAATGCACCCACATGCATAAGGTGTGGTACCAGAATGCAATGTGTGACTGCAGCCTAAAATAGGATCAGCTGAAAACAATAAGACATTGCATTAGTGATGAGCAACACTGATAAAGTTCAGTTCACTACTACATTCAGGGGCTGATTTACTATGCTCTGTGCGCTGCGCTGGTTCATGCCTTAATTAGTGCGCCGGGTGGAGGCTTAATTGGGCGCATGAACCAGCGTAGCAGCCGGCGCATTGAAAGTAATATGTAAAGCCGCGCCAAACTCCCTATAGAAGTCTATGGGAGAAATCAAAAGTGTTCATTTTAAAGGCTATTCTGCAAGTTTTGTCCTAAAAAGTGTTTGGGGACCTCAGTCCTGTCCCAGGGAACATGTATCAATGCTTTTTTTATTTTATTTTTTTCGGGAGCAGTGAAATTAATAATTCTTAAAGTGAAACAATAAAAGTGAAATATTCCTTTAAATTTCGTACCTAGGGGGGGTGTAATGTCAGCATGTGAAATAGCGCATTTTTCCCGCACTTAGAACTGCCCCTGCACAAAATGACATTCAGAAGGAAAAAAGTCATTTAAAAACTCACACGCGGCTATAATGAATTGTCGGCTCTGACAATTCTAAAGGGATTCATTCATAAAACAAAAACAAAAAATGTGTAGGGGTTCCCCCAAATTAAATTACCAGGCCCTTCAGGTCTGGAATGGATATTAAGGGGAACCCCGCCGTAAAAACAAAAAAAAAAAAAGACGTGCGGTTCCCGGCAAATATCCATTCCAGGCCCTTCAGGTCTGGTGTGGATTTTAAGGGGAACTCCACCCCAAATTTAAAAAAAAAATGGCGTGGAGTCCCCCTAAAAATCCACACCAGACCCTTATCCGAGCACGTTGACCTGGCCGGCCGCAGAAAAGAGGGGGGACAGAGTGCGGCCCCCCCCCCCCTCCTGAACCGCACCAGGCCACATGCCCTCAACATGGGGAGGATGTCCCCATGTTGATGGGGACAAGGGCCTCATCCCCACAACCCTTGCCCGGTGGTTGTGGGGGTCTGCGGGCGGGGGGCTTATCAGAATCTGGAAGACCCCTTTAACAAAGGGGACCCCCAGATCCTGCCCCCCCCTATGTGAAATGGTAATGGGGTACATTGTACCTCTACCATTTCACCCCAAAAAAAATGTCAAAAGTGTTAAAAATGACAGTAGCCGGTTTTTGACAAATCTTTTAATAAAATCTTCTTTTCTTCTTTCCTTCGGGTTTCTTCCGCTGCTTCTTTCTTGGGTCTTCTCGTCCACATCTTGCCCGACGTGTTCTTCTATCTTCTCCGTCCGTCCTTCAGCCTTCTGGTCCCGCATCTTGCCCGTTGTCTTCTCCTGTCTTCTTCTCCGTCCGTCCGCCAGCCTTCTCGTCCACATCTTTTTCTTCCCCGGACCCAGCGTTTGAATTTGATTTGGCCGCCGTGTTGCGCTCCTGGGACCCGCCCCCCTCTTTTTTTTTTTACAGGTGACCAGTTCAGAGGAGGTCTAGGGCTAGAATTATTGCTCTCGCTCTAACGCACGCGTCAATACCTCACATGTGTGGTTTGAATGGTGTTTACATATGTGGGCGGGACTTACATGCATATTCGCTTCTGAGTGCGAGCTTCTAGGGACAGGGGCGTTATTTATTTTTATTTTTTTATTTTTTTTACCTCATATTTTTCTTCTTGCACTTTTTTGACACTTTTTATGATTTTGGATCACTTTTCTTCCTATTACAAGGAATGTAAACATCCCTTGTAATAGGACTGGTGTGTGACAGGTCCTCTTTATGGAGAGAGGCGGGGTCAATAAGGCTGGAAAGCATGGTATTGAAAAAAAAAAAAAAAAAGATCTCATGCTTTCAGCTGCAATCATGTTCGTTCAGCACAGTGGTGTAGTGTATAGCACTTTGACCTAGCAGCAAAAGGGTCGCTGTTCTGCCCTAGGCCTGACTACATATCTGCACCTCCTAATAGAAAAATGACCCACCCCTTCCTGTCAAGGTCACACCCTGTTTTTGTATGACCCGCCCAGGAATTTTCAGGGGACCCACACACTAGTTCTGGGGGGGAGGGGGGCACTGGATTCCCTTAACCACTTCCATACCAGGCACTTACGCACCTTCCCGCCCAAGCCAATTGTCAGCTTTCAGCACTGTCGCACTTTGAATGGCAATTGCGCGGTCATACAACACTGTACCCAAACAAAATTGGCGTCCTTTTTCCCCCACAAATAGAGCTTTCTTTTGTTGGTATTTGATCACCTCTGCGATTTTTTTTTGCGCAACAACTAAAAAAAGACTGCAAATTTAGAAAAAAAAAACGTTTTTTTTTTCTTATGTTAATTTTTTTGTAAATACGTTTTTCTCTTTCAATTACGGGCACTGATATGGCGGCACTGATGGGCACCGATGAGATGGCACTGATGGACATCGATGAGGTAGTACTGATGGGCACAGATGAGGTGGCATTGATTGGCGGCGCTGGTATGCGGCACTGATGGGCACTCATAGGCGGCACTGATGGGCACTCATGGGCGGCACAGATGGGCACTCATGGGCGGCACTTATGGGTGGCACTGATGGATACTTATGGGTGGCACAGGTGGGCACTGATAGGTGGGCACTGTGGAGTGGCACTGATGGACACTGTGGGGTGGCACTGATGGACACTGTGGGGTGGCACTGATTTTCCCAGGTTGCCAGTCAGTGCCCATTTGTGGGCACTGATTGGCATCTTTTTTCTTTTTTTTTTTATGCTTTTTTTTTTTTTTTTTTCCATATTTTTTTTTTGCCCACCCTGGTGGTCCAGGGTGGGCATCCCTGGTGGTCCAGTGTGGTGATCCGAGGGGGGGCTGCGCTGATAAACAATCAGCGCGAACGCCCCCTGTCAGGAGAGCCGCCGATCGGCTCTCCTATACTCGCGTCTGTCAGACGTGAGTGAGGAAGAGCCATCGATGGCTCTTCCTGTTTACATCGTGATCAGCCGTGATTGGACACGGCTGATCACGTGGTAAAGAGTCTCCGTCTCCGTGAGAGACTCTTTACCGAGATCGGAGATGCAGGGTGTCAGACTGACACCCCTCATCACCGATCGCCGCGCTGCGTGCCCCCACAGGCGCGCGCGGCATGAAATCCTGCAGGACGTCCTGTCAGGATTGTGTAACCACTTCCCGGACGTAAATCGGCCATAGGCTGGGCGGGAAGTGGTTAATTTGCATAGTTTTTCTCTCACTTCCTGTTTGGCTATGGGGCAGGAAGTGAAGGCAAATCTCCCCAATTGGACACAGATAATACAAAATAAACTGACAGGGCCTATAACCCTCCCTCACTCTATCCAAAATTAAAGAAAATAAAACGTGTTGATTATAGTTCTAGTTTAAGCACAAATTTCATAGAGTTTTATTGAGAGGCCTAAGAAAATATAACCATGGCAATAGGCCAGGATACAGCGTGGCTAATATGTATGAATGTGTGTGTTAGAGCACCCCACCCAATGTTAACTAAAAAATTAATTTGCAAATAAGTATTATCTGCTCATTTTTTTGGGGATGTCTGCACCCCTGATAGTGAGAACATTTGTGACGTGTCTTCACCCTTTCTAATTCATTCACTTCCTGTCACATAGCCAAACAGGAAGTGAGGGTAAAACCTTACTAATATCTTTTCTTGGGGACACAGAGATCAATCTAAATAGTTTCCCATTATGTAAATTGCACTCTAGCATTTTGCGGTGTACACCCCAAATTATTAGGGATCTTGGAATTTGGGGTCCATTTACTAAAGGCAAATCCACTTTGCACTACAAGTGTCCCCATGTCGATAGGGACAAGAGCCTCTTCCCGACAACCCTGGCCGTTGGTTGTCGGGGTATGCGGGCGGAGGGCTTATCAGAATCTGAGAGGCCCCTTTAATAAAGGGGCCCCCAGATTCCAGCCCCCCACCCTATGTGAATGAGTATGAGGTACATCGTACCTCTACCCATTCACATGGGGGAAAGTGTAAAGTAAAATAAAACACCACACAATAAAATATTTTATTAATCTGCTCCGGAGCCCCCCCTTTCTTCTTTAGCTCTCTTACAAGGGGGGGTTTCTTCTCTCCCGATCTTCCGCCGGGACCCTGGGCTTCGGTGATTTCTGCCGGGGGAGGGCGCCATCCCTCGGTCCTCTCCGGAGCCTTCCGCCGGATGCCGCCACCCCATTTAAGCTCTTTTACATTAGGGGGGGGCATCCGGACTTCGGGGTCTTCTGCCGGGGGATGGCGCCTATCCCCCGGTCTTTCCGGTGCCTTTCGCCAGGGTTCCGGTCTTCCTGGTCTTCTGCCGGGGGTGCGCCAACTCCGCGGTCTTTTCTCTTCTGTCTTCTCTGCTCCCTCTTCTGCCTGGCTCCCCCGCGGAGCAAGGGCTTTCTTCCGTCTTCTTTCTTCTCTCTTCCTTCTTCTGCCTGTCTCCTCCAGGAGCACAGGGCTTGTCTCCGCTGTCTTCTTCCTTCTCTTCCATTGGATGTTGACACGACGAGGTTCCGCGCTGGAATGCCGTCTGAGCAGCGGGCATGGACTTATATAGGGCAATGCCACCATGTGACCTCAACCCATGTGACATCACATTCCCATCATGCCCAGGGAATGTGATGTCACATGGGTTGAGGTCACATGGTGGCATTACCCTATATAAGTCCATGCCCGCCGCTGACACGGCATGTCAGCGTGGAACCTCGTTGTGTCAACATCCAATGGAAGAGAAGAGAGAGGACAGCGGAGACAAGCCCTGTGCTCCCGGAGGAGACAGGCAGAGGAAGGAAGAGAGAAGAAAGAAGCGGAAAGAAAGCCCTGGCTCCGCGGGGGAGCCAGGCAGAAGAGGGAGCAGAGAAGACAGAAGAGAAAAGACCTGGGAGTTGGCGCACCCCCGGCAGAAGACCAGGAAGACCGGAACCCTGGCGGAAGGCACCGGAAAGACCGGGGGATAGGCGCCATCCCCCGGCAGAAGACCCCGAAGTCCGGATGCCCCCCCTAATGTAAAAGAGCTTAAATGGGGTGGGGGCATCCGGCGGAAGGCTCCGGAGAGGACCGAGGGATGGCCCCCTCCCCCGGCAGAAATCACCGAAGCCCAGGGTCCCGGCGGAAGATCGGGAGAGAAGAAACCCCCCCTTGTAAGAGAGCTAAAGAAGAAAGGGGGGGCTCCGGAGCAGATTAATAAAATATTTTATTGTGTGGTGTTTTATTTTACTTTACACTTTCCCCCATGTGAATGGGTAGAGGTACGATGTACCCCATACTCATTCACATAGGGTGGGGGGGCCGGTATCTGGGGGCCCCCTTATTAAAGGGAGCTTGCAGATTCCGATTAGCCCCGCCCGCATACCCCGACAACCAATGGCAAGGGTTGTCGGGAAGAGGCTCTTGTCCCTATCGACATGGGGGCAAGAGTGCTGTGGGGTGGGGGGGCAGTGCCCCCCTCCCCCACAGCACACACTCCCCCATGTTGAGGGCATGCGGTCTGGTACGGCTCAGGAGGGGCTCGCTCGTCCCCACCCCCATTCCTGTCCGGGCCAGACTGCGTGCTTGGGATGAGGGCTTGGTTTGGATCTGGGGGGGACCCCCGTGCCGAATTGGCGCGGGTTTAACCCCTCACGTTCCGGACCGAGCCTAATGTAGCCCTGAAGGGGGACCCGCGCCGATTTCAAGTTTGAAATTTGGTGCGGAGTTCCCCTTCAGGGCTGAAAACAGCTCGGAGATTCCCGTGCTCCGCGTCACGCAGCGCATTCACGGGTACGCCGCTTGGTATTTACCAAGATTTTCACGGCGTACTGACAAGGCGCACGGGAAGCGCCGAAATTTCTCTCTGCGCATGCCCAGTATGCAAATGAACCTCCCGAGGTTCAGGCGCACTGTGCAAGCGTACGGGGATCTGTTTTCAAAAAACACTTTCCCTTTCAATTCGGCCCGCCAAACACATTCAAACACATGTCACTTCACTTCCCCTGCATCCCCCCACCTCCCCCCCTAATAAACTCCCGCCCAAACCCCCGCAATTTACATTTCAATGTGCCGTGCGCCAGGTCTGTACTGGTGCACAATGCACCCTCTCCCGGGCGCACGGAGCACATTAGTAACTAGGGAAATACACTGCACTAGCAGCGTATTTCTTTAGTAAATGTCAAAACGGCTGCTACTCCTGCTTTTACTCCATGAGTCATGGAGTAAAGGCTTGGTAAATCAGCCCCTCGGTGTACTTAGTCAAAAATCCCAAAAATGCAAACATTAATGCAAATCCCCATTAAGATCAAAAGAAGGTGAATCTTGAAAATGAAGTCTCTCATTTTCCAAAGCTAAAATGCAATGGAAAACAAAGCGTGTGGGGAGGGGGTATGCTGCCACGGAGGACATGTATCAATGCAAAAAAAATGATCTGGAGATGAGCAACTTATTTTATTAAAGTTTAAATGACCACATAATAAAACGTCTTTAACTATTTGAAGACTCGTATGTTAAACCCTCTTGCTGTCCAGGCCATTGTTCAGCACTGTGATACTTTGCCTGACTATTACTTGCAACACTGTACCCAAATGGATTTATTAGCATTTTTGAGACAGAGCTTTCTTTTGGTGGTATTTAATCATTACTTTTTTTTTTTTCTATATAATAGAAAAAAGACCCAAACCTGTTCCCCTTCATTTCTGCTATACTGTACAACTTTGCTTTTCAAATAACCCTTCTTCATTAATCGTACTCTGCTACAGTTCTTTGGTGAAAGTGTATATATAGTGTTTACAAACTGTAGTATATAAATTTGAAATACATCAATCCCTGATGTTCAGACTGCCTATCTAATGTATTGAGGCCCTAAAATGCCATGGCCCATTTTTGGAAATTAGACATTCCTAACTATTTAGTAAGAGGCATGGTTCATTTTTTGAAGTTGTAATCTTTTGCCACAGATTTGGGGAAAAAGAAGAAACTAAATAAAAATAGATCATTGAGTTCTCACATATGGCATAGAAAAGAAAGTAAAACATATTTATTAGATAAAGTTGTAAATTAATAAGATACATACACACAGCATGGGCATAATAATAATTACATCCCAAAACACATTCTTATACTCCTTCCAAGTATGGTGATACCATATGAGAATGAATGTTTTGCTGCCTAGATGCATAGAGGTGCCAAAAACCCACTGGGCACCTTCAGACTTTCAAGAAGAATAAAATATGCATCTGATTTACTGACTATCTATCACATTTTCTGAGGCCTTAAAATGCCAGGACAGGAGAAAAGCCCACAAAGTGACAACATTTTGCAAAGTAAGCCGTCCAATGAATTTAATTAAAGATATGATGATTCTTTGTTTTTGAAAAATGAAGAAATAAACACACCTAGAATTATACCACAACACACTAATTGATAATCTTCCTGAGTATGGGGATAGAACATATGTGAGACTTTTTTTGCAGCCTAGCCACATAAAGGGTCCAAAATCCATGGGGCACCTTCAAGCTTTCAAATAGCATAAATTAGGCATCTAATTCCTGACTACCTATCATCATAAATTTACAAAATTTTGAATAGCAGACCCCCCCCCCCAAGGTATTTCTTTAAGAGGCATAGTGTATCTTTTAAAGATTTAAAGCACCAGGATTCCCTTCAACATCCATACCAGATCCTTATCCTAGGTGAGGGTCTGTTATGCAATGTAAGGGGACCCCACATAAGAAAACAAAATGGTGTATGGGTTCTACCTAAAAATATGTTGCAGATTCTTAACTTAGAAATGACGACGGCTGGTCAGCAAGTGGTTAAACAAAGCTTACTAAATAAGCTGGGTTCCCCCCGACACATGCACATGTGCAGGGTTTCCCAAGCACGTACAAAGACTGTTGTTAGGGGAGTCTGAAACTTTTCCTGTCTTTACACATGCACAGAAAATCACTTATGCATGCCTAGATGTGCTGAAAGGTTCTGCCAGGACCAAAAATGGGTACATCCACACATGCGCCATAATGGTGACACTCGAGGGAAAGTGCAGCCACCTGGAAGGCGGACTGTACTTCCAGTAAAGTTCTGCTTAAAAATCAGAGCAACTGTGTTTAATTGAGCTTAATGCAGTGTGGTGTGAATGGACCCTAAAATTAGGTACAGTATAATTTTAATGATGAAATAACTATTAACTAACGTAAACATATAATTAACCTAACTAGAAAGTTTTTTTATTTATTGTTCTACTTTTCTCTACTTTTGTCTTAATAGAGGACACTTTTGATGAATATATTATTAGCTTATTATGTTGACATTGTGCTAAAATTGCTAAATCGTATTATATATTAATTTATATAAATATTATTTATAAAACAGTTCTTCAGTATTTTGTTTTTAGGCTCTCGGGCATGCAAGTCATTAAAACTTGTAAGCTAAACCATTCTGCAAATTCTGAATATTAAAAACAATGATAAAAACAGTTTGGCTTGATGCAAAATGTTTATCTTGGTTTATGTTTGTTTTTGCCTTAAACTCTTATTGATCATCAGATGGGTACTCATTTGGGACAGTAAATTGTCTGTTACTAATTGAGCAATACAGTTATCTGCTGTACTAGTTGTAAGTTATATGAATTATGCCATGCAACTACATTTTAAAGCACTTTTGTAATTTCTTGTAAGTTATACTAATAATTGTATTTGCATTAGAGCACATGCCAAATATCAAAAGAAACATGCTTTGATAATAGTAATTTTAATTTCACCCCTCCAGCTTTTGCTCTTGCATCATAAAAATCCATTAGACATTAGAATTCTAGTGTGACAATAGTTTGCATGCTGTATGTTTAATTTCTTTAGGGTAATATGATTACTGGCTATTATTAACATTTAGGGGGTGGATGAGCACTTTGTAACAGTAGGAGGTAAATGGCAATAAAGTAAGAACATCTGAATTTCAGCGTTCATAAATGTAAGGTGTCAGACTAGCACAACATACCTGCTGAGACCCTCAGGGCTGCCTACAATGTATTATCCTTGCATTATAATTCATATATATGTATATGTATATGTATATATATATATATATATATATATATATATATATATATATATATATTTATTTATTTATTTATTTATTTATTGTGGTCTGTTTTGTCTGTGTCTTTGTCCTATTTTGTGCACACACAGAGGTCAACATGCCTGGCTAAATATAGCAGCAATTTGTGGGATTTTCAAAGGTACATAAAACAAACCTTCCAGACAAGGTTTAGAAGTGTGTCTATGGAGAGGGGGCTGTGGTTAGATATGGTCGAGTGAAGACACCTGATGCAGGAGCTCCCGTTCCTCCGCTGCCTTGACCTGCTTCATACAGAGACCATGCACACCTGGGTGGCTTGAGTGACCTAAAAAAGCTGAATGGAGAAGGGAGCAGTTTCCTAAGAGAGCGCTATCACCTGATTACCTTGCCTTGAGCCGAGGGCTGTCTCTAGCAAACAATGTTCGAGATAAACTACTGGACTCAACACTGGGAAGTGAGATCTGAACCCTGTCTTCCTGGGGGTGCTTGCCGCTTGCTGAGCTGCCCTCACTGATCGGACCTGTCATATACGACCGTATATATGATCTAACTGCTACAGCCACGTTTGCTCCCCTGTGAGATCAGCTTAGACGGGACGTGCTGCATCCGGACCTGCATTAGAGCAGCTGATACGTCCCCTTAACGCTCTAGGCTGGTGGAGCTGTTTGCCACTGTCGGTTGACAGGGAAATTTGTGGAGTAGACTGAGACTTCACTGGACTGGTAACACCTTATTTGCTTTACATATATTAATATCTAGAGAGACCATATAAGCTGGAGCCCCTTTAGCTTTTCTCTTCCTGAGCTATTTTTACGGTATGCAATCGCAAAAACAGAGAGAGACAGCCAAAGCAGCCAAATCGGATAAAACAGGAGAAGCTCAGGTTGAGATAGACCAATATTTTACAGCTACAAACAGACGTGGTTCTGGGGCTAAGATGGCGGATACCCAAAGCCAGGTGACCGGGGTTAAGATCACACAGCCAGCACAGACCCCTGTAGTTAACAAAATAGAAGTGGGCACCATCACTTTACAGGCTCAGCAGACATTGACACCATATTTCACAAGAAGGAAGATGACATAAAAATATTAATACAAGCACTTCCTACGCAAACAAATATAGAGGCCCTTATCTGTAGAGTGGAAGAAGCCCACCGCAAGGAATTACAGGGTATACATGGAGAAATACAAACAATGTCAGAGCGTCTCACAGGAGATGAAGATATGACCCATTCCTCAAAGCAACACGTAATTGCGTTAGAGAAAGACAAGATCTCCCATGCAGAAACAGCAAAAGCATTTAAATTACAATTAGAAGAATTACTCCGTGGCCTCTCAGAAAATGTAGACCAAGAGAACCTTGGCGATAAGTTAAGGGGCATTTTCCACCTCATATTAGGAGATGCTGCTACTGCTAACATGGAACTCAATAGAGTCCATAGAGCACTAGGCCCCAAACCTACAGACCCTAACCACCCACGAGATGTGATCTGTCGCCTCCACTACTACTCACAGAAGGAGTCCATACTTAGAAAAGCGTGGGAGACTGGCATTATAGAGCTAGATGGCGCATGGGTTAAAATACTTCCTGATGTTTCGAAGCCGACTTTACAACATAGAGCCCTACTTCGCCCAGTTCTAGACCAGATAACACAGACTGGCTGTACATATCCTTGGAGGTTCCCATTTATGGTTACAATACGAAAAAATGATTTTCCTCTTTCACACTGAGATCACTGACAGATCTAGCGGGACTCTTTAATTTTGTGGAGATAAAACCTTTCCCTGTGCCGGATTGGCGACAGATACTCCCGCATATAGGTGATCGTAAAGAAGCAGTGCTTGAATAGAACTGAAATTCTGCAGAGAATGCTCCCCAGATAAGATAAACTGATATACAGTGGGTACGGAAAGTATTCAAACCCCCTTAAATTTTTCACTCTTTGTTATATTGCAGCCATTTGATAACATCATTTAAATTCCTTTTTTCCCCTCGTTAATGTACACACAGCACACCATATTGACAGAAAAACACAGAATTGTTGACAATTTTGCAGATTTATTAAAAAAGAAAAACTGAGATTTCTTGATCATACATTACGGGACACAGAGCCTTAATTACTTAATGGGTTATGTAGTCACCACAGGTGATTGGACACTGGTTAACCCAATTAGAATTGAGTTCCTCCCCTATATAACCCCTCCCAAATGGAGCGTGCCTACATTTTTTCGCCAGTGTTAAGGTGGTTGGCCAAGTTCAACATATGCTAAGAAGCAAAATTCTCTTTTGATGGTCTGGCTGCGGAGATCTAGGAGCTATAACCGGATCCATTCCTCGGGCTGATATCAAAGGCCTAAGATGGTTGGTACCCGGGCCTCGTGTAAGAAGAAACAAGGTTTGCCTGTAATGTCTCTCTGCGGAGGTCTGGGCTCTGGGATCCAGACTTTGGTGTACTAATACATCCGTGGCACGACAGGTTTCTGGCAGAGTCTTCTACAGATCCAGGTATGAGGTTTTCTCTAATAAAACCCATTGTAAACCTGAAGTTTGGCACAACTTGTCCGCCGTGATGGGTGAAAGCTGGAACTCATTTTGGTAGCTTTCCTGTGGCGTAGATCAGGTAAGAAGAAGATCATTTTTTATTAATGTATTATCTTCTTGGAGTAGGATGTCTTTCCTGGTTTTCACCACTGGAGGGAGTAAGTGCAACCTGGTGTTTTCTCACATAGCCTTCCAGGATAAACATGCTCAGTGAAGTCGGTCATAATAGCACCACTCACCTCCTTCCGCTGCAGGCTTTGCCACGATATGCATACAAGGGTCCACAAGATGCCCCCCAGTAATCCCCCACTTCCTTGTCTCCTGGGCGCCGCCATGACAGCGCACATGTGCGAACCTTCGCACGCCGGAAACAATCGTTTCTGTCAGTATGGAAACATGGATTGGGGGAGGGCCCAAAGTTGTTGCTAGTGCCCGTGCGCAATGCAGGACACCTGTGTGCAGTCGCCAAGAGGCTGGTTCAAAGCCCAGCACGCCAGAGCATTCTGTAAGCGGCATGGACACAGAGCTGTGGGCTGTAAGCATCCCTGTGGATTAAACCAGGCAAACCTAAGACTCCAACTCGGCATCAGGTTGTGCAGTAAGCTAATATATGTGTATTGTAAGACTAAAACACAGCAGTGATTGCATTTATATTTGTGGATAGTACCTTTCTTTGCAGTAAGGACTATGTCCCAGAGAAAAGGAGCAAGGGCTGGTAAAGAGGCATCAGAAGATCCCCGCTTTTGGCTAAGGGGTCTGAGCTTGCCTCCAGTTTACCTCCCCCTCTGTCAGCCTGATAGCAGCCTCACAGGGTAAGCCCCTGTCTGTTTTTTTGCAGCTTCTCCTATGGCAGCTCCTGTATACGTCACTGGGGACATTTTTTAAAAGTTGCTTTGGATGGCCTAAAGAAAGGATATTATCGCAACTTCCTTAAATCATAGCAGAAAACAGGGTAGATCCCCCTCATCTGCTCTGGCTTTCTCATCAGAAGAGCCTTCTGAGGGTGAAAAATCCCTCTCTGGAGATCAGGATAATGTGCAGTCTGAGGACTCAGAGGATAAGAGGAATCCTGCTACCTCTCAGTCGCTAAAGACGCAGGTGCAGTATTATGTGGTGCATGCCACTTACAGATTGCCTCCTGTGGAAGCGTCTATGTCCTCTGTTTCCTCTTTGGGATTTCGGGAAGTCCCTGTAGGCTGCATGCTTCTTTTCCAGTTCATCTCTTGCTGGATAAACTGATGTATGATGGTTGGATTCACCCAGATAAACTGTTTCTCCTCCTAAGCAGTTCCCCCTCCTTTATCCTATGGAGGAAGGTTTCACTAAGAAATGGGGGGTACCTGCTATAGATGCAGCTATTTCTTGTGTAAACAAAAGCCTGACCTGTCCTATAGACAATGCTCAGGGCTTTAAGGATCCACCTGATAAAAAGTTGGAGTTCCTATTAAAAACTTCGGCCCAGATTCTCAAAGGAGTTACGCCGGCGTATCTCTAGATGCGCCGTCGTAACTCTGAGTGTGAGGTGTCGTATCTATGCGCCTGATTCTTAGAATCAGTTACGCATAGATTTGTCTTAGATCTGACCGGCGTAAGTCTCTTACACCGTCGTATCTAAGTTGCATTTTTACGCTGGCCGCTAGGTGGCGCTTCCGTCGATTTACGCGTTGAATATGGTAATGAGTTGAATGCGCCGATTCTCAAGTGTACGTGCGCCTGGCGCATTTTTTTTACGTCGTTTACGTAAGGCTTGTTTGGGCATAAAGTTACCCCTGCTCTATGAGGCGTACCAATGTTAGGTATGGACATCGGAACAGCGTTGAATTTTTCACGTTTTACGTCATTTGCGTAAGTCGTCCATAAATGGGGCTGTGCGTAAGTTACGCTCTCGTTGAAAGCATTGAGTGTTTGTGGCGTAATTTGGAGCATGCGCACTGGGATACGTCCATGGACGGTGCATGCGCCGTTCGTTAAAAGCGTCAATTACGTGGGGTCACGATTAATTTCCATAAAACACGCCCACCACTTTCACATTTGAATTAGGCGGGCTTATGCCAGCCCAGTTACACTACGCCGGCGTAACTTAAAGCGCAAGTTCTTTGAGAATACGGGACCTGCCGCTCTGAGATGCGCTACGCCCGCCTAAAGATAGACGAATCTACGTGAATCTGTCCCCTCCTCTTCCATGGCTAAGGCTGTAGTACAACCTGCAGTGGCAGTCATTGGTGTATGTCAGTTCCTCAAGGAACAAATGAAGCAGATGATTAACCTCCTCCCTACAGAGGAGATTGAGGTTCATGAAGACCTTCTTAGGCCTTTTGTTTTGCAGTTGATGTTCAACAAGCATCCCACTTGAATCTCCTGCAGGTACACATGTGCAGGTCCCTTTGGTTAAAACATTGGGAGGCCGAGGTTCTTTCAAGAAATACTTGGCAGCGTTCCCCTTTGGGGGAGGACGCCTGTTTGGGGATGACTTGGATAAATACATCCAAAAGATTACCAGAGGCAAGTCTACTCTGTTGCCGCTTAAGAAGAAGAGTAAACGTCCCTGATTTAAACATACTCTTTCTCCAAACCCTGGAACCTCATTCTCCGGGCAGTGGCAATGGCCTCCCCAGTAAATCACTAGGGGACAGGCCCAGAGCCAAGCCCAAGGGCAGAAAAGGCTTGGGGTTCAAAGTCTAAGCAGACCCCCAAAACTTCCTTATGAAGGGATGCCCTCGCTCGGCCGAGTTGGGGGGAATGCTGCTGCAATTTGCAAACGCCTGGTGGAAACAAAGTTTGGGACAAGTGGGTCTTCTCCACAGTGTCCTCAGGCTACAAGCTAGAGTTCAGAGAACTTCCGCGACCCCGTTTTCTGAGATCAAGAATTGTCAAAGATCCAGAAAAAATGCTTTTTACTTGGCCTTGGAACACATGTTGTCCAAAGGGGTAATCATGGAGTTAGCCCCAGAGGAGCGGGGATCGCGGTTTTACTCAAACCTTTCACGATTTCAAAACCAAACGGGGATGGCAGATCTATCGTGGATCTGAAAGGCCTGAATCAGTTCCTGAACATTCACTCATTTCGAATGGAGTTTGTCCGTTCAGTTGTTTCCACCCTTCAGGGAGGAGAATTATTGGCATCAATAGACATCAGAGATGCATATCTCATCACCAAAGGTTTCTAAGGATTGCGATGGTTCAATACCACTTTCAGTTTGTGGTCCTTCCTTTTGGGCTGGCTACAGCACCTCGAGTGTTCACAAAAAAACTGGCCCTGACCCTGGCAAGGCTAAGGGCATGAAGCATAGCAGTAACAGCCTATCTGGACGATCTGTTGATCATAGATCAGTTTGCTGTACGCTTGCGCCACTATGTGCACAGCACAGTGGAATATTTAGAGTGCTTAGACTAGGTACTCAATATGGAGAAATCCTCCTTGCAGCCACAAAGTAGGCTGGAGTACTTGGGCATGATTATAGACACGTCCCGAAGCCAGGTATTACTTTCCTACCAAAGGCAAAGCCATAGGAGACTTGGTCCGAGTGATAAAGGCAAAGAGAAGGCCTTCCATCTCTATGCAGGAGGTTATTGGGGAAGATGGTAGCCTCACTCGAGGCTTTTCCTTACGCCCAGTTTCACTCAAGTCCATTACAGGGCAAAATTATGTCAGCTTGGAACAAAGATGTCCAGGCCCTGGACCTTCCTATGATCTTATCTCCAAAGGTTCACCAGAGCCTCAGTTGGTGGTTTCTCCCCCAAAATCTGTCAAAAGGAAAATCCTTCACTCTGGTTACCTGGAAAGTGGTGACCACATATGCCAGCCTTCTTGGCTGCAGCTGAAAAACACCCCCACAGCATGATGCTGCCACCACCATGCTTCACTGTTGGGACTGTATTGGAAAGGTGATGAGCAGTGCCTGGTTTTCTCCACACATACCGCTTAGAATTAAGGCCAAAAAGTTTTATCTTGTTCTCATCAGACCAGAGAATCTTATTTCGCACCATCTTGGAGTCCTTCAGGTGTTTTTTTTTCAAACTCCATGCAGTTTTTTTTATATGTCTTGCACTGAGGAGAGGCGTCCGTCGGGCCACTCTGCCATAAAGCCCCGCCTGGTGATGGGCTGTAGTGAGAGTTGACGCGTACTCCATGCGTTATGATAAGTACAGATGTGGAAAAGGCATTTAATCGAGTTAACTGGAAATTTATGATGGTGGTTCTGCGCTATATAGGCCTGGGGGAACATATGTTGCAGTGGATCTCTAAGATCTACTTACACCCGACGGCCCAGGTCAAAGTTAATGGAATGTTATCAGACCCCTTCCCTTTCTTAAATGGGACGAGGCAGGGGTGTCCATTGTCCCCTCTACTTTATGTCCCTTCCCTGGAGCCAAGGTTTGCCTAAACTAAGATATTACCGGAGTCAGAGTGGGAAAGGAGCAACATAAGATTTGCTCTTCTCCCTCACCAACCCTTTAGTTTCTCTCCTGAATCTTATTTGCGAATTTGAGATATATGGTCGATTGTCTAATCTACAGATCAATTTTAACAAATTGGAGGCTATGGGGGTAGACGCTTCCATTGCGATGCTTCAGACCTTACAGGCAAATTTTAAGTTTAAGTGGAAAGATACGGCTCTGAAATATGTGGGAACGTATATCCCCTCTAATCTAACTCTGTTTTTTTAACTTAATTTTCCCCCTCTCCTGATCAAAACGTATCTTTTTGGAGACATGGAATCGGGGACTGCACTCATGGTTTGGTAGATGTAACCTTTTAAAGATGAGTATCCTACCCAAGTATCTATATTTATTTCAAACTCTACCGATCACTTAAATACTATCAGCCTGTACACATGGGGCAACTCATAGACTGGAATTGCCACTCAATAAGGCTGAGCCGAACACCCCCCTGTTCGGTTCGCATCAGAACTTGCGAACACACCAAATGTTCGTGTGAACTTTAGAACCCCATTAAAGTCTATGGAACTCGAACATTTGAAATCTAAAGTGTACATTTTAAAGGCTAATATGCAAGTTATTGTCCTAAAAAGTGTTTGGGGACCTGGGTGTATCCTCCATGTATCAATGCAAAAAAAAGTTTTAAAAACGGCTGTTTTTTCGGGAGCAGTGAATTTAATAATGCTAAAAGTGTAATATTACTTTACATTTCGTATGTTTCCCGTACATAGAACTGTCCCTGCACAAAGTGTAATTTCTGAAAGAAAAAAAGGCATTTAAAACCGGCTTTGCGGCTATAATGAATTGTCGGCTCTGGCAATTCAGAGATGATCATTCATTAATTTTTTTTAAAAAAAGCGTGGGGGTCCCCCCAAATTCCATTAACAGACCCTTCAGGTCTGATATGGATATTAAGGGGAACCCCGCCGTCAATTAAAAAAAAAAGATGTGGAGTTCCCCCCAAATATCCATACCAGACCCTTGAGGTCTGGTGTGGATTTTAAGGGAAACTCCACCCCAAATTTAAAAAAAAAATGGCGTGGAGTTTCCCCAAAAATCCACACCAGACCCTTATCCGAGCACGTTAACCTGGCCGACCGCAGAAAAGAGGGGGGGACAGAGTGCGGCCCCCCCTCTCCTGAACCGCACCAGGCCACATGCCCTCAACATAGAGAGGATGTCCCCATGTTGATGGGGACAAGGGCCTCATCCCCACAACCCTTGCCGGGTGGTTGTGGGGGTCTGCGGGCGGGGGGCTTATCAGAATCTGGAAGACCCCCAGATCCTGGCCCCCCCTATGTGAATTGGTAATGGGGTACACTGTACCTCTACCATTTCACGAAGGAAGTGTAAATAGTTCCTTTATTAATAAATAAAAAAAAATCCAGCGGTGGTAATCCACTCTTGATGCGGCTCCCTGCTCCAATGTTGTCTTCTATCCAGCGACGGATGATCTCTCCAGCGACGGGTGATCAGCGGTCCAGTTCAGCGATGAGAAGATACATCCGTCCAGAGCGCAGCAGGCGAGCTCCACTCTCTGCTGGACACAGCCCAGCGGAATGACGTGCTGGAGCTTTGACATTTCTTATATAGGGGAAGCTGCCACCCGTCACGTGACCCCGCCCCCTCTGATGCACCCTCGTACGTCACTGGGAAGATAATCCAAAAAATTATGGATTATAGGATACCTGAGGAGCCAGCTTTTTTTTTCTGTTACATGTTACGAATATTCCGGCTAAAAAATATAAGAAATCTATTCTACGACATTTAGTAAATGCAGCCAAAGCATGTATTCCTACTGTCGGATGCTGGCTCCATAAAGTGGAAGAGATCAATAAGATGGAAGATCTCACACTTTCAGCACAAAATAAGCAAGAAAAGTACTCTGAGGTATGGAGACGGTGGAATGCGTTTATCCTTTCTGAAGAAGGTCTGATTTTGCTTGATGGCCGGACATAGCTACTATAACTAGATAGCTTCCACTGTCTATCCAGGCTTCCCTTCTCCCTATTTCTTCCCCTCCCCTTCATATCCCCCCCTTTTTTTTGTGTTTGCTTGTTTTTTTGTTTGTAATTTAGAAAATAGAAAATGGATAGCACGACTTCAGATACAGCGAATAGGGGTGATCCCCTTGTTCACTGTAACATCAGCGTTATACTCCTATTGGAGGTACATTTGGGGTGTTATGAATGATCTGATTATTATTTTGGGATTATGGTTTTATCACTTCGATGTATTTGTTATGTTACTGTGTACATATGAACCTTGGTGGTTGAAATAAAGTATTTGAAAAAAAAACTTCCAACTTTTTAAGATGGGAACCAGGGACACCTATAAGCAAAAGTAGGTTTGCATAGGACACCCCTGTCACGCCCCCTTAGAGGGGAATTATACAAAAAAATTGTTAGTTAAACCCACAAGTGAGTTTTTTTCTTAACCACTACTATTTCTTTATACTGGCTTCTGAAATTTACAAATGCAGCAATTTAGTAATTGGATAAAAAGGTTTAGCACTGTGAAACACTTTTTGAAAGATAAATAGTGCATTTTATATACAACTACTGTATATGGATCAGATTAAAATGAGGGACAATGAGGAGGAAAGAGGGACAGGGGGACTTTGTTCCAAATCAGGGTCATTCCCTTAAAATGAGGGACAGTTGGGAGCTATGCATAAAATAGTTTCCACCACCAATTGATATAACAGCGTTTTACATTAAAACAGTGTGCATAAGGCCTGAAAGATCATAAAATCAACAATGAAGTGTATACTGTAGACACTATGCCATTGTAAATATTATGACTATCTTTTCTATTGATCTTCCCCAAACTACAACATAAACTCTAGGGAAGGTTGGAGTCTTGAACCATAGTCAGCATCCTTACTAAAATATAGGTGCAGGTCAGGAAAGGGGGAGCGAGAGCCCCCCTCCTGAACCATACCAGGCCACATGCCCTCAGCAAGTGGGGGCTGGGTGCTTTGAGGCAGGGAGGCTCTGCCCCCCACCTCAAAGAACCCTGTCCCCATGTTGATGGGGACAAGGGCCTCATCCCCACAAGCATAGCAGGTGGTTGTGGGGGTCTTAATAGGGCAGGGGGCTTATCAGAATCTGGAAGTGCCCTTTAATTAGGGCCCCCCCAGATCCCACCCTCCCATGTGAATGAGTATGGGGTACACTGTACCCAAATATGTTCACCAAATATTTTTTTTAAAGTAATAAAAAAAAACAGAGTTTTTGACAATTCCTTTATTAAAAAATAAAAAAAACAGTGTCCCCCAATTAAATCCATCATCAATCACGCTGCCCATCGCACCTGAAAAAGAACAAAAAAATTGCTCCCGCCAACACAGATGCCATCTGTCTACTGCAGGCTCCTCTATTTGACAATTATTTTTTAGGAAAGGACTGGGCCACCTGATGATGTCACTGGTTTTACCGCCCCCCTGTGACATCACCGACCAAGCATGCACCTGTCCGTGATATCGCAAGGAGCCTCTTCCCCACAACCCTGGGTTCTAGTTGTGGGGGTGTGGAGGCAGGGGGCTTATTGAAATCTGGAAGCTCTCTTTAAGAAAGGGGGTCCCAAGATTTTGACCCCTATCTAAATGAGTATAGTGTACATAGTGTAGTGTAAGAAAAACAGGAGGCAGTTTTTGACAAGTCCTTAAAATGAATAATATCCCCCTGTGGTAACTCCAACGTCAATCACAATGGCCGGAAAAATATAATATGCGGTATTCGGGTAATGTGACACAGTTTTCCCAAATATTGCACACAATACTGAAAATGTCAATTCACTATCCCTAGCTGACATTCTGTATTAACCTCAAAAAGTAAAAACGCTTGGTGAATACGACATAAAACTACATGTGATGTCACATACAAGCATCTGGAATAAATGTGCAATAATGGGCTCAGGTCAAGGGTATTTTTTAAAGGAATAGGCCTGTGTGCAGGATCATAAGTTGGGCCCCTGCAGCTGAGAAAAAGTGTGGCGCCACAGCAAAATTTGGGTGTGATTTTCATTGCGCTAAATACTGGCTGTGGCTTAAAGGGACACAGAGTGCAGGGGTTCAGTAGTGACGCAAAGGTTCAGTAATCATTTCAACTAAATTCCCAGAAGCTCAACAGTAATTCCACAAACTGTCACCTAATTGTGTTTTTCTCGATTACAGTGAAATCCCTTCTTTTTGACTTCCAATATTTTTTTATTTGAAAATGAAAATGAACAATGTTGCATCACACACATCACGAGCTCTGTCAGATTATATTACTCATACAAAGAGTCATAAACATAAAACCTATAGACAAAAAAGAGACTCAACATAAAATGCAGTTAGCGGGAAAGCCCGTTAATATATCCATATGACATAAGGATAACCAAGGAAAAAAGCACAATGTTCCCTTTGAACCGTATCCTTCCCCTCTTCCGCTGTTAAATCATTCATTGAATGGTAATAAAAATAGAAAAAACAAAAAAGAAAATAAGAATAAAGCTAATGAGCTATATTCTCGACTCCCTAGGGTCCAACTAGTGGTTGTCCCAGGAAGCCACACTACCCCATAATCGCAAAAATGATTCACACCAGGAGCAAGATGTATATAAAGAACAGAGGAGGAAGAGAAGAGGGAAGAAAAAGGAGGGGAGGGATTGGGAAGGGTAGGGAAAGATAGGGAAGGACAAGGAAAGGTAGGGAAGGGGAAAGAGAAGGGAACCCCTCCATATACTTCCACCAACATCATGTTAACGTAGAGATAGAAGTTCCGTTAAAGCATCCCACAGTTGGCAACAATAACAACAATAGCCAATTCAACATTAAATGTTTTTAAAAGAAAAGAGAAAAAGAAAAGAAAAGAGAAAAAAAAGAGAGGAAGAGAAGAAGAGGAGAAGAGGGCCAGCCGGAAACATTTTATGACGGAGATAGGTAACGTATCCACGGATCCCACGTTGTATCGAATTTCTTAGTAGAATCGCAAAGGATACAGGTGAGTCTGTCGTTAACCATGATCCAATTAAGTTTATTCTTCACGTAATCAAGAGGAACCACCGACTGCTTCCAATATCTAGCAATAGTTATTCTTGCCGCCAAAAACATATATGTGATTAACGTCATTGATTTTTTGGGAACCTCACCGGGTAACTTATGAAAAAGCGCTGATTGCGGGGATCGACGTATATTAACACCCGTTACCGAGTAAATTAAATTAAATATACGAATCCAAAATCTAGTGACCACGGGGCACTGCCACCAAACATGAAGCATTGTACCCATCTGTCCACAACACCTGAAGCAATTGGGCGATGCGGACGGGTGCATCTTAGCGACTCTGGTCGGGACCAAATACCAACGTAGAAGTGTCTTATAATTTGCTTCAATTAATGTAGTATTAATAGAAATTTTGGATAAGGCGAAGGCAACATCTTGCCAATCTGATAATTCCAACGTGGTATTCAAATCCCGTTCCCATTGTTTCATGTAAGGGAGCTTGGCATTCGGGTCAGTGAGGATAGTGTATACTGTAGATATCCTTCCCCGTAGAAGGCCCTTTGTTTGGCAAGATAATTCAAAATTTGTAAGAACCATGGGTCCAGCCAACTGATTAAGTTTAGATCGTATAAAAGAAATAATCTGATTATATCTAAATAGTTTGCTAGAAGGCATCTGAAATGTATCTGTAAGATATTGCAATGAGTGAGGTTGATCTCCAGCAAGATAATCTCCTATCCTAAGGAGCCCCTTGTTTAGCCACCACAGAAACAGCATTGGAGTCATTCCAGGAGAAAATTCAGGGTTAAAGAAAATGGGGGCTAATGGAGTATGTGGGGAGGACAAAGGTTTGCGATGTCGTACTCCGTCCCAGACCGCCAGTGAATGGGACAGGGTAGGGCACAAGATCGGAGGGCGAAGACGACCAGGAAGCCACATTAAAGAGCCTATAGCAAAGGGGTGACATGAAAGAGCCTCAATAGAGACCCAAAGGGGTGTAGATCCTTTAGCCGTTGTGTAGGAAAGCTGGGTTATTTGAGCCGCCTGATAGTAAGCCTGTAAATTAGGGAGGCCAAGCCCACCAGATTGTTTCGAGACACATAGAGTCAATTTATTCATTCGCGGTTTCTTATTGATCCAAACAAAACGGGAAACCTCTGATTGCAATCGCTGTAAATCTCCCCTCGGAACCGCAATTGGCAAAGTCCTAAAATAATAAAGTAACTTGGGTAAAAACGTCATCCTAATAGAGTTGATTCTACCGAACCAGGACAAGGGATAATCTGCCCATCGCCGAAGATCCTCCCGAAGTCGACTGAAAAGTGGGGGATAATTAGCTCGATAAAGAGTATCGATCGAGGGTGTCAGTTGAACACCTAAGTATGGCAGCGATTTTTGTGTCCATTGGAATTTATATAGAGTCCGTAAGGTTGAGACCGTCGAGGTGGGTAAAGAAATGTTGAGGGCCGTAGTCTTTTGGGTATTTAAAGAGAGTCCTGAGATCCGAGAGAACCGATGGAACAGGGTCAAAAGATTAGGTAAGGTCAATTGAGGATTTGTGACATACATAAGAATGTCATCGGCAAACAGGGAACATTTATGCTCCCGCTGCCCACAACAAATGCCACGTATATCAGGATGAGATCAGATTGATACAGCTAGGGGTTCAATCGCTAAGGCAAATAACAAAGGGGAGAGCGGGCAGCCCTGTCTCGTCCCACGTCGGATAGGAAATGATGCCGATTTATATATATCCCCGAACAGAAACCTGGGCCGATGGATTACTATAGAGTTGTTTAAGCAATAAAATAAAGGTGGAGCCAAATCCAAATGCCTCCAGAGTAGTAAATAAGTAATCCCAATGTAAGCTATCAAAGGCCTTGTGAAGATCCAAAGATAGAAGTAATAATTCCCTCGACACAGGGGCATCCCATTTAGAGCGCACTGCAGAGATCAATGCTATGGAACGACGAATCTGATCCAGCGTCTGACGTCCGGTTATAAATACAGATTGATCCTTGTGAATATATTGCTCTAAAAAAGAACCAAGCCGTATGGCTAAAAGTTTCGTCAGGATTTTAAGATCGCAATTAATTAAAGAAATAGACCGATAATTAAGAATGTCTGTGGAATCTTGATGTGGTTTGGGGATAACACGAATGTACGCCCTATTGTCATCTAAAGGAACTTTTCCGCCATCCCGCAAAAAATTTAAGTAGAGCGAACCAACTGCTCAGAGAATTTCTTATAATAAATATTAGAGAGGCCGTCAGGGCCCGGAGATTTATGTAATGACAATACTAATAGTATTCTGTATTTCCTCGCAGGTAATGGGTTGGTCCATAAGCTCTCTATGGGATTCAGTGAGGGATGGCAGTGATAAGGTGTGCAAAAAATGGCAGGAGACAGGAGTGTGGTCCTGGTATGGGTTGTATAATTTAATATAAAACTCTTGAAATTCCTGAAGAACTTTATGGGGATGTTAGGAGAGATCGCCATTTGAGAGTCTAATTTTTGGAAGAGCTACGTGGGAATGTTTAGGGGAAAGTATACGCGCCAACAATGAACCCTGTCGATCCCGCCAAGTAAAAAACTTATGATTAGTCCATCGCAACTGTTTTTCTGCCTTAGTGGTGCGACAAACATTAAGTTCCGTACGTGCCTGTTCAAGTCTAACCAATAGGTCAGGGTGTGGGGAGCGTTTGTGTTGAGTCGCTAATTTTTCGTATTCCGCAGTCTTAACACGGATTACCTCATCACAAGCTTTTTTAAGTCTAGATGATAGCTGAATCAAAAAACCCCGTATGGAGGCCTTATGGGCCACCCAATTAATGGCAGGAGTGGTATCCCCCGCCCGATTGATATCAAAGTACATTTTCAAATGAGAGAGGATATCTAAACAATAAGACTCATCACTAAGTATTGATTCATTCAATCTCCAATGGGATTTAGCTAATCTGACAGATAAATTAGTGAACACCAATACAATCGGGTCGTGATCAGACAAAGGCGTCGCAATTATTTTAGCCGAGACCAGTTTAGGCAGTAAACCCGAGGGGAGAAAAACATGATCGATACGTGAATAACGGTTATGGGCCCTGGAGAAGTGGGAGTAGTCTCGAGTGGTAGGATTGGCCTCCCTCCAGGCATCAATAAAATCATAATGGTGTAGCAACTGAGCAAATTTACGGCTTTGTTTAGAAGGGGATTGAAGTTGAGGGTGATGTGACTTATCCAATATGTGATCCAGCGCCAAGTTAGAATCACCAGCTATAATGACATCACCCTCAAATTCAGAAGCCAAAGAATGAAATAAAGAATTGAAAAAGGCGACCTGGTTCGTGTTAGGAGCGTAATATACTAAGATCGTCACTAAATTCTCCCCCAAGTGCCCTTTCACCAACAAATACCTCCCCTCTTTGTCCCGTAGTATTTTAGATTTGGTAAATGAAAGCCTACTGGACAAACAGAGCGCTACCCCTCGTTTTTTCTCTGTAGCATTAGCAAAATAACAAACAGGATAATTTTTATGTATATACCGGGGACTAAAGGAAGAAAGAAAATGTGTTTCCTGAAGGGCTACAATATCTGTTCCTATGGACCTATAATAATTAAACAATTTGATACGTTTAGACGGTGAACCCAGTCCTTGAACGTTATGTGAAAGCAGTCGTATCGTTCCAATGGAGTCAGCGAACTTGGACATGGTCAAGGAAAAGAACAACTGTAAACATCAGACTCACCCACCAATGCACAGACAACACGAAAGTCCAGGCGAGATTCCGGCTGACCCTCAGAGGATAAAAGGAAAAAAAGGTTAAAAGTAGAAAAAGTAAATAAAGAAAGAAAGAAAAATGACACAAGGGCTTAGGAACGCCCAGTATCAAGAGGTGTAGCATAAAGTGATTCTTAGACAATATAAAACACCAAAAATGTAACCAAATAGTCCAGAACTCAAGTTCTGGAAATGTAGGAGTCTCCACCAAAGGTAACCAATGGGAAGAGTCCGACAAGTCAGGAGAGAGCATAGCCACCCCCCGGCACATGTATAAAACAGCAAGTAAAATTACCCCTCAACCCTACCCAAAAAAAACAAAAAAAAAACACGTTTTTATGTGTTTATGAAAATGCAGGCAGTAACACACTATTCTGCCCACATTTTCAGAGTGGCCAAGTGTGAATGGAGCCTAAGATGCATTTTAGATACAAAAGTGTACACACATTTAACCACTTCAATACCGGGCTTTTATACACACCTCATTACCGGGCCTATTCTGGCACTTCTCTCCTACATGTAAAAATCATCATTCTTTTGCTAGAAAATTACGCAGAACCCCCAAATATTATATATGTTTTTTTAGCAGACACCCTAGGGAATAAAACGACGGTCATTGCAACGTTTTATCTTGCACGGTATTCGCGCAATAATTTTTCAAACACCCTTTTTTTGGAAAAAAATTGTTTCATGAAAAAAAAAATAACAAAACAGTAAAGTTAGCCCATTTTTTTTGTATAATGTGAAAGATTATGTTACACCGAGTAAATAGATACCTAACATGTCACGCTTTAAAATTGCGCATACTCATGGAATGGCGCCAAACTTCGGTACTTAAAAATCTCCATAGGCAACGCTTTAATTTTTTTACAGGTTACCAGTTTAGATTTACAGAGGAGATCTAGTTCTAGATTTGTTGCTGGCACTCGGCGATACCTCACATATGTGGTTTAAACGACGTTCACATATGTCGGCGGGACTTGCGTGTGCGTTCGCTTCTGCACGTGAGCAACCAGGGACAGGGGCGTTTTAATTTAATTTTTTATTCTTTTATTTATTTTTTTACTTATTTTTTTCTTTTTTTACACTTCTTTTCTAATTTTTTTTTTCACTTGTATTCCTATTACAAGGAATGTAAGCATCCCTTGTAATAGGAATGGTGTGTGACAGGTCCTCTTTATGGAGAGATGTGGGGTCAATAAGACCCTGCATCTCTCCTCCAGGCTGGAAACCATGAGATCGGTGAAAAAAAAATCACTGATCTCATGAATACTGTTGCTTACTAGCCGCAACCGCGGCTTTGTTTACTTACGGGGACCCGGCGTGACATCATCACATCGCGCCTGGGTCCTCCGACGTTCATAGAGATGACTGGTGACCATCTGGTCACCAGTCATCTCTATGCTTCCTGCCTACGCCGGACGATTCTTTCTCCGGGCCCCCGATGGCACGGGAGAGCCTGGAGAAGCACCGGATGGCGGCGGGAGGGGGTGATGTCCCCTCCCGCCACCTGTAAGAACGATCAAGCGGCGGAACCGCCACTATGATCGTTCTTATGTTGCGCAGAATCGCCGGCAGAACAAAAGGATATCTGGATGATGCCTCTAGCTGCAGGCATCATTCAGATATCCACCCGCACAGCCCAGGACGTCATTTGACGTCCACCCAGGATGGGAGATCCCATCTGTGGACGTCAAATGACAATGGGCGGGTATTGAAGTGGTTAAATATGCAGTTCCATATTTTATTTTCAGTGAAAAACTGTGGCTTATTATAAAAGGTCAAAGTTATCTTTTAACATTGCTTTCATAATAAATAATATTTTTATAGGTTTATTATTTTTTTATTATTATTATTTGATCAGTGGTATTAAACATATTAAAAATTTACATAATAATTTTTTTTCCAAACATTTTATAATACATTTTTCCCTCAGGAAAATATCTTCAATAAACGATTTGCTGGAGTCATATTATCATTACAATTTAATTTTTTTAAATAGCTGAACTAACTGGCAAATTTTCCTGGTGAAATGAAAATCAATTATTTTAACCATGTCTGTTGACTTGCATTGGGGTAAGAGTGGTAAGATATATTCACATTTATGCTCTATGTTTAAAGACAGAATTCATATTTATATTCATATGCAATTAATTTGATAAGTATGACTTCATAAACACAGAGGGCCAGATTCAGGTAGAATCGCCCTACGCTGCGGCGGCGTAACATATTACATTTACGTTACACCGCCGCAAGTTTTCAGCGTAAGTGCTTGATTCACAAAGCACTTGCCTGTAAACTTGCGGCGGCAAATTCAAATGGGGTGGGGACCATTTAAATTAGGCGCGTTCCCGCGCCGAACGTACTGCGCATGCTCCGTCCCTAAAATTTCCTGACGTGCATTGCGCTAAATGACGTCACAAGGACGTCATTGGTTTCGACGTTAAGGTAAATGGTGTCCAGCCCCATTCAGACAAATCCAGTGTATAGAGTCTAAGTTGCAATTTTCAAGAAATAAGCACACTTCACTATGCCTGTGAATGTTTGCATATTTTTAAATGATTGTTCATGTGTGCTCCATAATGTAGAGAAAAAAATACAATTTAACACATATTTTCGAGAACTGCTGCAAAATAAAATATATGTAAAAAGAGAAAAATAATTTAGAGATTAACAACATTCTTTTAGGAAATAGTTTTCATGTACTGCAGCTACTGTACTAGTATTCAGTAAACAATAGGCAAATTGGCAATGTTAAGGGCCCATTCACACCTGAGCGTTTTTTAGCCTGAAGCCTGAAGCTATAAAACGCTAGAGGGGAAAAAATCCATTATTCTCAATGGAGATGGTTCACATCTCCACTCCAAAATGCCCGAAGCCGAACGCCTGAAGCTCAAACAAGTTCTGGACCCTTTTTTGTCGGGTCAAATTAGGTTGATTTGGGCATTTTTGAATGTTTGTATTCCCATTCCCAAACTAATGGAAACGCTCGATTCAAGCGTCTAGCGCGACAACGAGCGTTTCTACGGGCGTTTTGACGCTTAACTACTTAACCCCCGGACCATAATGCTGGTCAAAGACCAGAGCACTTTTTGCGATTCGGGACTGCGACGCTTTAACTGACAATTGCGCGGTCGTGCGACGTGGCTCCCAAACAAAATTGGCGTCCTTTTTTTCCCACAAATAGAGCTTTCTTTTGGTGGTATTTGATCACCTCTGCGGTTTTTATTTTTTGCGCCATAAACAAAAATAGAGCGACAATTTTGAAAAAAAATAATATTTTTTACATTTTGCTGTAATAAATATCCCCCAAAAATATATAAAAAAATTTTTTTTTTCCTTAGTTTTGGCCGATACGTATTCTTCTACATATTTTTCGTAAAAAAAATCGCAATAAGCGTTTATTGATTGGTTTGCGCAAAAGTTATAGCGTTTACAAAATAGGGGGTATTTTTATGGCATTTTATTAATATATTTTTTTTACTAGTAATGGCGGTGATCAGCGATTTTTTTTCGTTACTGTGACATTATGGCGGACACTTCGGACACTTTTGACAAATTTTTGGGACCATTGGCATTTTTATAGCGATCAGTGCTATAAAAATGCATTAGATTACTATAAAAATGCCACTGGCAGTGAAGGGGTTAACACTAGGGGGCGGGGAAGGGGTTAAGTATGCCTGGGTGTGTTCTTACTGTGGGGGGGGGGTGGCCTCACTAGGGGAAACACTGATCTTCTGTTCATACATTGTATCAGAAAATCAGCATTTCCCCCGCTGACAGGACCGAGAGCTGTGTGTTTACACACACAGCTCCCGGTCCCCGCTCTGTAACGAGCGATCGCGTGTGCCCGGCGGCGATCGCGCCCGCCGGGCACACGCACGGGAGTCGGGGGCGAGCGGAGGGCGCGCGCGCGCGCCTCCGGCGGCGCGCACGCGCCCCCTAGTGGCGGCTATACGATAGGACGTATAGCTACGGGCTCTCGCCCAGGAGAGCCGACCTGCCGCCGTATAATGATGGTGGCTGGTCGGCTAGTGGTTAAATCTGTTCTGTGAAATAGAATATTCACCCAGGAAGATAAAAAAAATCTACAAACAAAGCAACAAATGATGAAAGAGATGATCATTTTTCCTATTGGCTAAAATAAAAAACGACGAAGTTCAAAAACGTTGGACAATGCGGTATGCAAACGTGCAAATATGTGCGAAAACGCCGGAAAAAACAATCAAAAAGGCTACGCTCAGGTGTGAATGGGGCCTTAAGGAAAAGTTAGGCCCATAATTTGAACAGCTTGGGCCAGATCCACAGTGAGAGTACGCCGGCGTATCTACTGATACGCCGGCGTACTTTCAAATTTCCTGCGTCGTATCTTTAGTTTGAATCCTCAAACCAAGATACGACGGCATCTGGGTTTGATCCGACAGGCGTACGGCTTTGTACGCCTTCGGATCGTAGATGCAATACTTTGGCGTCCGCTGGGTGGAGTTTGCGTCGTTTTCCGTGTCGGGTATGCAAATTAGCTATTTGCGACGATCCACGAACATACGCGCGGCCGTCGCATTCTCTTACGTCGTCTCTAGTCGGCTTTTTCCGGCGTATAGTTAAAGCTAGTATTTTGCGGCGTATAGTTAGACTTGCCATGTTAAGTATGGCCGTCGTTCCCGCGTCGAAATTAGAATTTTTTTTTTTTTCGGAAGTCGTCCGTGAATCGGGATGGACGTAAGTCACGTCTAAGTTTAAAAAATGACGTCCTTGCGACGTCATTTCGCGCAATGCACGGCGGGAAATTTTGAAACGGAGCATGCGCAGTTCATTCGGCACGGGGACGCGCTTCATTTAAATAAATCACGCCCCCTAATCGCCAATTTGAATTCCGCCGCCAGAGATACACTACGCCGCCGTAACAAATTCGTTGTGGATTTGAAACAAAGCTAAGTAAGTTACGGCAGCGTAGCGTATTTTAGATACGCTGCGCCAGTGCCGATCTATGTGGATCTGGCCCCTTAAGTTTCCATTTATTACCATAGAGAATGGAGAACCTCATAACTCAAAATATGTGTAAGAAAGTTCCAGTATCTGAACAGCTTTGAAAACAAGATGTAGACACCTCTGGAAAGATGTGGAGATTAGTTAAAATGTCTATTCTTGGAGAGAAAATATTATCCCAGGGTCGGTTTCCTAATGCCAGGTTGTTCTTTTCAGTAGGATGTATTGGAATAAGGAGGATGTTATTCTACTACCTCTGGGGTTGGAAAGGCATAGTCATTCAATATGAGTGGCTGGCCTTGTAGTTATGAGTGAATGATGGTGTTTGTAAAAAATACTTTATTTGAGCATAGTGGAATTCTTCATCAGTTCTGGGGGGAAGCATCTCAGAGTTAGTTTCTCGTTGCTCTTGGGAATAGAAAAGCTAAGTCATTCAAAATGGGTGGATGGTCTTTTAGATATGAATGAATGATGGTGTTAGTAAAAAAAAAATATTTTAGCATATTTAAAACTTTCTGTAATTGGGAGATTATAAGCAAAACAGAACCATGGTCCGGCTTAGCAGTGTTTCTCAAACTTTTTTGTCTTTTTTACAGCACACCTGAAAAGATTTAACAATTTTTGTGGTGTAGAACTTATTTATTTTTACATATATATTTAATTTAAAATTTATTGTGAAAGATGTGCCTGCTTTCGAGAGCAAATCAGATTAAAGCGATTGTAATCTTCTTTGTACTTTCGCTTGCTTCCTTGCTTTTCATTTAACAGTTTCTCTTTCAGTTTCTCCTGAGATCTTGCACAAGTCATGTGTTACAAAAGTTACCAATGAATGACAGACTGATAGAGATTGCATTTTTATATATGTTACTTTTTTAACTTTTACCATGTAAATATGTTCAAGGTTTCAAAATGCTAGCAATTTTCAAAAGTCCCACAGCACACCTGCAAATCGCACGCGGCACACTAGTGTGCCACGGCACACAGTTTGAGAATCACTGCTCTAGGGAGTCAATAAGAGAAGGGAATCTGGAGAAATCATACTAGGGTAAGATCACTTAAGGACCAGTACACAGAAGTCTTCAAGTGCTGAACCTCAAGCATTATCTTCAATTGTAGGAACAGTACCAAGACAGTCAAAGGTTTTGTCTATGGAATTCCTATTAAAATCAGGTCTCAATAAGGTTTAGCTTAAGAGTCAATCTTTCATGGGGAAAAAAACTCTATTATGCTGCCAATTCTCTAAAGTCTGTATGCAAAGAACTATGGTCATGGGACTTTGTGTGAGGCCAGTTACTAATGAAGTAATGGTACAAAAAACATATGAAATAGAAATTGATTTATTATACTAACAGAATAAAAAATATTCTCCAAATACATGATACAATTATTAAAACAAATTCCATAAAAATCTGACATTCGTATAATAATAAAATACTTTCATAAACTATGGATACATAATAACATTTGTGAGCAAGTACATGACAAATATGAGGTACAAAAAATCTGACTGTATTGACATAAAAGAACGAATTTCAAGGATGGTAAAAGATGGTGTGTTAATGAGGATTCCCTATGTAGAACAAAGAAGGGAAGATGTTGAGAGATGTTGAGAGAAAAAACAAAAAAACAAAAACAAAGGGTCTAACACTTACATGTCAGCTCATGGAATATATGATGGCCCAGCTGCTAAAAGAAAGATGGGGGTATCCAATAGACATGTGCATTTGTTTTCATCTGAATGCATTTTCGTCCGAATTGCAGGTATTTTTGTTATCATTTTAACAAACGAAAATTAATGCGCAGAATCAAAAATCCAAAAGATCCGACATAAAAAAATGCTTTATTTTCAATTTGTTGCTACAACAGTTCGATATAGATAGGAGATTTGACATGACGCTGACAATAGCAATCTGTGTCTATCAAGCCTGTGGTTGAATGTGCCTAACCTTAACTCTATTAATCCAAGATTATTCTACAAAGAGAGAAAACATTCAACATAGAGAGAAAAGATTCAACATTATAGAGATAGTGTTGGGGTAGACCATTCGACATGAATGACGAAGATTCGACGAAGCTGCAAAAAACATACAAGCGTTGAATCTGTCCTTGAAGGCTTATGTTGTCTTCGAAAGTTCTAAGAAGATTCGACAAGCAGCTAAACTGTACGACACTGCAATTGTACATTTCTGGTCAAATGCTCGGTCCATAGGCTATAGAAGAATTTGAATGTTGGTCATACAACAGTAGAATTCTTCTATAGCTTGTAGGCGGAATATTCGACCAGAAATGTACAATTACGGCGTCGTACAGTTTAGCTGCTTCGTCGAATGTTCTTAGAACGACAGACACCATGGGGTTGATTTACTAATGGGAAATCCACTCTGCACTACAAGTGCACTGCAAGTGCACTTGAAAGTTCACTTGTAAGTGCAGTCGCTGTAGATCGCTGTAGCTCTGAGGGGAAGCTTATAAATTAGGCAAACCTCTGCTGATTTTTTCATCCAATCATGTGCAAGCAAAAATGCTGTTTTTTATTTTCCTTGCATGTCCCCCTCAGATCTACAGTGACTGCGTTTGAAAGTGCACTTGTAGTGCAAAGTGTATTTTCCTTTAGTAAATCACCCCCCATAAGCCTTCAATGACAGATTCAACCTTAATTAATTCAGATTTTCGGACGAATGCATTTTTTAACAAAACAAAATAAATAGAAACGAATTTCGGGAGTAACTAAATAAATGTATTTTTCGGATGAAAACGAAATTCCGAAACAAAATATTTCAGTGTGCATATGTCTAGTATCCAAAATAATGTCACAGCATGAGCTGACATGTAAGTGTTAGACCCTTTGTTTTTGTTTTTTGTTTTTTTTCTCTCAACATCTTCCCTTCTTTGTTCTACATAGGGAATCCTCATTAACACACCATCTTTTACCATCTACACTCATAGATATTTTTGACATTACACTCCAGACGAGAGGATGGATCCTCGAAATGCGAAGAGTTCTTTCATGTCAAAACAGTAAAAAAAAAAATTGAAACTTATATTTATCATGTATCTGCTCACAAATGTTATTATGTATCTATCATTTCTGAAATTATTTAATTATTATATGAATGTCAGCTTTTTATGATTTTTTTTCAATAATTGCATCATGTATTTGGAGAATATGTTTTATTCTGTTTGTATAATAAATCAATTTGTATTTCATATATTTTTTATACCATTATTTTATTAGTGACTGGCCTCACACAAAGTCCCATGACCATAGTCCTTTACATACAAACGTATATTAAAGATGGAGGCCCGTCACTGTGGTTGTGTCAGATCATATCTTTCTTGCATAATTCTCTAAAGTCCTGATGGATTCTTCTGTTGTCTTGGCATGGTGAAGAGGTTACCCAAACTGGGGGTTGGATGGGGTGTTTGTCTGCAATATGGAATTTGCACCAAGTTCTAGGAAACCCAGTTTAATATCTTTCCCTTCTTGGACTTAGGTTTCTGTATAAGTAGAGTAATTATGAGGTACGATCAGCTTAAAAGAGAAACTTCATCTATAATGAATTCATACCGTAATAACGCAGTAGTGGTTTCTTAATTGCATGCCTCCTGGCTAGAGGGTTAGGTATGACATCATGGTAAAGTTGAAGCTTAAATTGATTGTAAAGGCATTGGCCCCAGATTTACATACATCGGCGCATATTTATGCGGGAGTAGCGTATCTAATATACGCTACGCCAACGCAGTGCACAGAGGCAAGCACTGGATTCACCAAGCACTTGCTCCCACTCGCTCTTAAAGATACACTGGGTTTCCTCGGCGTAAGCCAGCGTATGTGGAAGTGGGCGTGAGCCATGCTAATGAGGCGTGACCCCATGCAAATGATGGGGCAAGCGCCATAGAAGTACTTAAAATGACCGTGGCCGCATCCCTGTGCGCATGCTCAGAATCACGTCGGAACTACTCCCTAAGATACGATGGATCATTGCCTACGACGTGAACGTAACCTACGCCCAGCCCTATTCATGTACAACGTAAACGACAAAAGATAAGACGGCTTGTGTTCCCTGGTCCATACCTTTGCATGAGTTGCGCCTCCTATATGGGGAATAACTTTACGCTGGACGTAAGACTTACGCAAACCACGTATATTATGCGCCGGGCGCAAGTACGTTTGTGAATCGGCGTATCTCCCTCATTTGCATATGTGCATAGAAAATCAATGGGAGCGGCAAATGCGCCCAGCGTAAATATGTACCCACGATACGCTGGCGTAGGAAAGTTACGTCAGTCGGATGAAGACTATTTTCAGGCGTATCTCAGTTTATGGGCACGGCGCATAGATACGACGGCGCATACTTACACTTACGCGGTGTATCTCAAGATACGTCAGCGTAAGTGCTTTGTGAATCCGGGCCTAAATGTTTATTTTTTTGCCTTAATGCATTAGGGAAAAAACCTTCCATGTTCAGCTCAGCTCCCTCCCAGCCGCCCTAAATACTAACCTGAGCCTGATGTTAATACAGCTCTGAGGGCTGCTGCTCTTTCTCCTCACAAACTCAAAGCAGCAGGAGCCATTGTACAATAGTCATGAGAACCTCATTTGATTGCTGATTATGAGCAACATTAACCAGTGCATTCATCACATGCACCGATGTGCCGGACATTTAGTGGCAGTGGGCCGTAGGGTTGGTAACCACTGGGTTACAGTGATCTGTCCTGGCAAATGGAGAGTTGTAAGATTGCCCATCTAGATTTAGCTTTATCATAGAAGCAGGTAGTGGCACAATATGGCTACAATGTATTTAATGTCCACTGACTAAGCCTTTATTTACCTGCCTGTATAACATTTGCATGTACATCGTTGTAAATAATGATATATATAAAGAAAAAGAAATAAACAAATAGCATTGGGCAATAAATAGATAATGCATTTGCATTAGAATTTTCCAAAACTTTTTTATAAAATGTTGTATTAATGTAAATCACTGTTTAACAGTGATGTTCTATTGTGCTAATTTCAATGCTCTCTTACAATTTGGGAGCATTAGTAAAAAGATAAAAAGAAATGCTGCTGATTGATGCATGGTTGCCTCACTGAAAAGCTGGCAACACTATTTGAAATATTTCTCTTACATAGTTTTGCACTAAATGTTGTCAAGCAGGAAAGACCATAAAAGCATAAAATGTTCCTTTTTCTGGAAATGTGTCACCAGTGTAGCTATGCAGACTCTCAGTGACTTACAGTTTGTAATTTCTGCAGATGGTTTATGAGTCTTCTGGAAGCGCAATTCTTCCTAACAGTAGAAACAGCCATTTGCAGCTGTTCTTACAATGTCACATTGTCATTCTGAAAGTGCATTTTGATATATACCGTCTGTAAAATCATATAAGGAGATGTTTCAATTAGAAACAAGTCAATGCAGCCTCAATTGCATGTCTTAAACAGAAAAACCCTTACAGTGCTATGTATATTTATTAAATATGTTTGTTTTTGAAAAAAAGGAATGTGCAAGAGGGAGAATTGGAATAGTATGGCATTTCTAAATGCATATTACTGCTTTTTTTGTTCCATTATTGGATGTTAACTATGAATATTTACATGTATATTTTAAGGACTCGTTTACATCGGAATGTGGTTTGGGAAATCTGTGTTCCGTGTGCGTTTTTTGTGCCATGTTCAAAATGCTCTGGGTGTCAATATAAACCTAACGACACTCCAAATGCAGATCACAAATGCAGCGCCGCTTTGCGGACAGTTTTAACCCTTTTACGGCTGCTAGCGAGGGTTAAATGCTCACGAAAAGTGCCACAAAACGACAGTAAAGCGGTCACTTACCGCCAACGCCCACGACGCCCCAGTGTGAAAGTAGCCTTACTGCCTACTCCAAAACTATAGTTTGAAGAAAAACACATAGCAAGTATTATTCTACACAATGTATTTATTAAAAATTAGAGATGCTATCTGCCATTCAAATAACAAAAAAGTGCATTCCATGCAGGAAGAAACTAAGAAGATATAACAAAACAAAACATTACAACCCCCCCCCCCCCACAAAATAATAGAAATTTAGAAAGGGTGGTAGGGGTGATAATCCCCAGAACAGCGTGGTTGTTGGGGTTCATGTGGATGGTATTGCCACTGACCGGCATGCTGCTGTGATGGGTGGGGTGGCTGTGGTGGGTGAAGTGGTTGTGGGGGTGCTGGAGGTGGGGCCACAAAATCAGAAATGTGGGTGCTTTCTGAAATTTTGCCCCTCGCCCCCTTGTTGAGGAGCTGCAGGATGAGTTCCTCACACCTGCTCATTTGCTCACTGGCCATCTGCCTTAATTCATTGGCTGTCACACACCCAAATCCTTCATCCTCATCTGGGTTAGTATGGAGCACAGTTGAGGCCTGGCTGAGAAATAAAGCTCTGGCCTCCTCCTGATCTCTGGTCTCCATGGCTCTTTTTGCAGCAGGAGGTAGGGGAGGGATCTGCGACTCCGTCTGACTACTGGCCGCTGGTTCCTCCTGACTGACACTTTCCTGTGTATGAAAATGGGACATAATTAGAATCTTTTTTGGGATTTGGTCATCAATCACACACAATTTTGATCTCCTCACTGTTGCAAATTGAATGAGGAGAAATAGAAAAGACTATAATTCTGAACCCAGCATTTTTCATTCTTGTTCAAATCATTTTTGGTCACTACTGTGTATTGCTATGGAAACCATGTTAAGGCATAAATATTCTTCCAATAACGTATAGTTATCCTCATTGTATTTTTGGATCTAAATATGTTCAACAATGCTATACCTGTGTCAAGATGGGCTCCTCCACATCTTCATCTTGTGCATCAGGAGATGTGCCCTCAGCAGAGGTGGAAGACAGGATTGACAGTGATGGCCTGGGTTCAGTCTGGTCTGTCAGGAACTGCAGCCTGTCATAGTACCAGAGCCTCGGTACATAGATGTCATCTGCTGCTGCTCCTGACCTCTCCAATTCCTGGATTTTGTTATGATTCCTTTTAAAGGTGATATGGAGGTTACAAATCTTTTGGCGGACATAGCTGAAGTCTGCCTTGGGGTAAATTGGTTTTCACAATTGGGACAATTTCTCTAATGCTGCTTACCTTAGTTTTTTATTAAAGTAGACTTTGCTCTTAACCCTCAATAGACAGGGCAGCTGCCAGGACATATCAATAAAATGGGGCAGAAAGTCCAGTGATATGAACTTGTCATTAGTGACATGATGCCTGCAAGACAGAACACAAGACAAATCATAATGTCTGGCTTAACCCATAATCTGGTCCCAATATAGGCAAGCTAAGCCCATTAATCCTCCATGTCGGTCCCAATCTAACCAGTATAGACCACTAACCACCTATGTAAAAAGAAATTAGTGTAGTGCAAAAAAATAAATAAATTATATACAAAATAAGTGCAAATGTCAAAAAAAGCAACTATTAAAATTGAAGAATAATATATAATATATGAATGTGTAAAGTCCTATGAGTGAAAAAAATCGAAAGATTTGTGTGACAACAACTTCCAAAGATCTTCAACGGTGACTTTTGTTTCAAAATAAAGTGATCACTTCACCATTAAGAATGGCTACTCTCACCTTAAGGTATGGACCCCTCTTTTACCAGGCAGTCATATCAGCAGAAATCAAAAACACCAAGTTGATACGATGTGTTTAGGACAGGTTCCTCAGACTCAGCAGCATTAGGATCATGAATACAAGAAACATAGATCTAAGTGCTCACTGATAGACAAGCTAAAATTAAAAACAAGTTTCAGGCTACTCACATTAGCCAATAGAAAAAACGGCAGTAAATGTATACACATAGCGTGTGCTTTCAGAAGGATGGCAGCGAGCGACGTCAGACTCCTTCCCCCGTACGCGTTACGTTGTAACAACTTCCTTAGCGGGGTGGAGCCTCGTACGTCGCTGACCTATCCATAAATAGGCTGCCGTCATCTAGGAAAAGAACTACAGACTGATGCGGTCTCGCCGGCAGGACGTCCAGTGTCAGTCAAATGCAGACAACTTTATTGTTCTCGCCGGATGGTTAGCACAATCGGCGGCTGACAGGAGCAAAGAACTACTACTAAGGATTACAAATGTTCATCCCTAAATATTGTAATGTATTTCTACATATTTCTCCCGAAAAATTGATAATAATTAAAATTGATAGTAATTAAAACGTTCTCATTTAGACGTATAATGGATATCGCCATCTAGTGGTCAAATTAAAAAAAAATACTACCTATTCAAATATGACTGATTCGCTCGGTGCCATCCTCAGAAAACAATAAAAATAAACAAAATATTAGAATTACAAATGAAGTTAGATTTAAATATAAAATAACAGTTTTAATTAACAATACATAAGTAAATATAATGTAAATAAAATCTACCCTGATCAATTAATAAAAATAAAAAAAATATAAAAAATATATATAATAAATATATTTATTAAAAGTTATATATATATCTTCTCAGAACTTATATATTATAAAAATATATAAATATTCTACATAAACCATCTATTTGTCAGAAATAAAACAATTAAGGTCAAAGTCGACATTAAGTCCGTCGGGGGTGAGGACTTTGGCCTCTATGATCCAATAAGATTCCCTTTGGCTAATATGTTGAATATAATTACCCCCCTCCAGTGTCGATCTACTCTCTCTAAACCCCAGAACTTCAGACATCTCGGGTCTCTGTTGTGACATTGTCTGAAGTGTCTGGAGACACTATGGGTACGTAAACCCCGCTTAATGTTAACATGTTCACCAACTCTAACTCCTAGGGCTCGTGAGGTGCGGCCTATATACTGGAGTCCACAATCGCACTCCAGCATATAGACCACACCCACCGTATTGCAAGTAATCAAGTTCCTAATGGAATAGGATTTATTTGTAGAAAAGGAAGTGAAATCCTTACGTGCTTATCCCTTTTGTTGGAACCTGTCAGCCAGAATTTTCGACTGTGCAAAATAGTCCATATCTGAGGTACAATTACGCCTAAGGCGTATAAATTGTCCTCTAGGTATATTGCACAGCCAACTTCTGTGGTGACAGCTGTCCAACGGGACATATCCATTTCTATCTGAGGGTTTGAAATGATTACGTGTTTTAAAACAATCTCCTTCTTTAAAAATCTCTAGATCAAGGAACAGAATTTTTTGGGAATCTATATTCCATGTGAGAGAGATGTTATTTGAGTTGTTATTTAATCTGAGCATAAATGCCTCAAGACTAAATACATCACCCTCCCATATCATGATCAAATCATCGATATAACGTTTGTAGCATTTTAACTGCTGTGGAGGGTCAGTATAGATACTCTCCTCCTCCCATAAAGCCATAAATAAATTGGCGACGCTGGGGGCAAACTTTGCCCCCATTGCAACGCCCATTACTTGCAAATAAAAATTCCTATTATACCAAAAATAATTTTTAGTCAAACAAAATTCCAAGCGTTGGAGTAAAAATTTCCTGTGTTTGGCTGATAGATCTGACTAAATCAAGGCCCATTTTACTGCCGCAATAGCATCCACATGGCTGATGATTGTATACAAGGAGCTAACATCAGCAGTAATGAGCAGGCTATTGGGCATACAAGGGACGCCCTCTAATATTTGAAT
This sequence comes from Rana temporaria, assembly GCF_905171775.1. Classification (NCBI taxonomy): domain Eukaryota; kingdom Metazoa; phylum Chordata; class Amphibia; order Anura; family Ranidae; genus Rana; species Rana temporaria. Next base: position 251,084,188 of record NC_053492.1, read on the forward strand.
AAATAGTTTTGTGTCTTGCAAAAATGATTTGGTCTTAGACACAACAGGCTTAAGAAAAAAGTCAATATATTGACCCAATCTTGATGAAATGGAATCTATGCCATTAACTATAGGCCGCCCAGGTGGCTGTGTGGCATTTTTATGGACTTTGGGCAAAAAATTGATGATCAGTGTTCCGCAGGCACTAGGATCCAGATAATCTGCTTCCTTTTTTAGTAAAATCTTCTGTTTCACACTCTTCTTAACCAAATTGGTAAGATCATCTTTAAACTCAAAAATTGGGTAATTTTTCAATAACTTGTAAGTGTTAGGCCCCATACACACGAGAGGATTTATCCGCGGATACGGTCCAGCGGACCGTATCCGCGGATAAATCCTCTCGAGGATTTGCGCGGATTTCCATCCGATGGAGTGTACTCACCATCGAATCGAAATCCGTGCCGAAATCCTCTGGCGATGACGTGTCGCGCCGTCGCCGCGATGATGACGTGGCGACGTGCGCGACGCAGTCATATAAGGAATTCCACGCATGCGTCGAACCATTACGACGCATGCGGGGGATCCCCTCGGACAGATCGATCCGGTGAGTCTGTACAGACCAGCGGATCGATCCGTGGGATCCGATTCCAGCGGATAGATTTGTTGGCATGTCAACAAATTTTTATCTGCTGGAATTCGGAAATATCCGCGGATAAAGATCCGCTGGAGCATACACACCAGGGGATCCATACGCTTAAAACGATCCGCTGAGATTTTTCAGCGGATGGATCCTCTCGTGTGTATGGGGCCTAAGTGTCTCCCAAAAGATGACTAATTTCTTTGTTATAAAATTGTTTACTCATCACAACTAAACCTTCCCCCTATGTCTGATGGACGAATTACTACCTCTTTTTTAGATTCTAATTAAGTAATGCCTTTTTTTCACAGAAAAAGGGTCTTTGACTTTTCTCACCTTCATTTGGTCCAGATCACTCAGGACCATATTTTTAAAGACATCAATATGCTTGGTGTCTGTATTGGAAGGGTTAAACACACTTTTGTTTCTAAGACTAGAGTGCGTATTAACTGGAATCAAAGAAGACCTTTCAGCTGGTTTAGATAAAAAGTATTTTTTAATATTCAGTGTCTTCACAAATTTCAAAATATTGACATGTCTGAAATTTGTTAAAATCCCTAACAGGAGCGAATTTTAAACCTTTGTCAAGGACTCGTAGTTCATCTTCCGATAAGGTAGTCCCACTGATATTGAAAATTCCAGTACCTAATGGGATTTTATTCTTTTTAGATTTTCTTCTTCCTGCTCGTTTTCCTCTTGTTCTCTTCTTTTTCCCCTCCTGGTGTTTCCAGTTGGAGTTTGGGATGTAGGACCCCACCATCCCTAAAAAAAACCCTCTGATATCTATTTGCCAAAGGGGCAAAACGATTATTGGTGGGTACAGGGCTTCCATAATAATTATAATCTTCCCTCCACCCATTCATGTTGCCATTATTGTGAGGATGGCCTCCTCTGAATGGGGGTGGGAAATTAGGTCTACCTCTATAATTGGTGTTAGGTTGAAAATTCCCATGTGGTTAGGTTGTATAGGAAGGCATGGGATATTGTGTATTACCCTTGCCTCTTCCACCTCTGCCATTACCCCCACGTCCCCTTTGTGGATAGGATGGACGATCAGGCTGATGGTCTCGGTAGGGAGCACATGGTCTGGAATTGTTAATAGGGGTATTAGGTTCAAGGGTGTTTTCTCAGTGGAAAGAGGCTTTTGTGTCTGGTCACATGACCCAATATTAGCCTGCCATTTAAAGACTTCCTTCCGTGCAAACTCACCAGAGTCCCTAATAAATTTCCCTTTCTTTTTTGTTTTGGGCATCGTTATCCCATTTAATCAGTTTATAGAGGTAGACCTAATTTCCCACCTCCATTCAGAGGAGGCCATCCTCACAATAATGGCAACATGAATGGATGGAGGGAAGATTATAAATATTATGGAAACCCTGTACTCACCAATAATCGTTTTGCCCCTTTGGCAAATAGAGATACATCAGAGTTTTTTTTAGGGAACCCTCCCCAATGGTGGGGTCCTACGTCCCAAACTCCAACTGGAAACACCAGGAGGGGAAAAAACGAGCAGGAAGAAGAACATCTAAAAAGGATAAAATCCCATTAGGTACTGGAATTTTCAATATCAGTGGGACTAACTTATCGGAAGATGAACTACGAGTCCTTAACCACTTAAGCCCCGGACCAATATGCTGCCTAAAGACACAAGGTGTTTTTACAGTTCGGGACTGCGTCGCTTTAACAGACAATTGCGTGGTCGTGCGGCATGGCTCCCAAACAAAATTGGCATCCTTTTTTCCCCCACAAATAGAGCTTTCTTTTGGTGGTATTTGATCACCTCTGCGGTTTTAATTTTTTGCGCTATAAACAAAAATAGAGCGACAATTTTGAAAAAAATGCAATATTTTTTACTTTTTGCTATAATAAATATCCCCCAAAAACATATATAAATTTTTTTTTTCCTCAGTTTAGGCCGGTACGTATTCTTCTACCTATTTTTGGGGAAAAAAATCGCAATAAGTGTTTATCGATTGGTTTGCGCAAAATTTATAGCGTTTACAAAAAAGGGGATAGTTTTATTGCATTTTTAATATTTTTTTTTTTTACTACTAATGGCGGCGATCAGCAATTTTTTTCGTGACTGCGACATTATGGCGGACACTTCGGACAATTTTGACACATTTTTGGGACCATTGTCATTTTCACAGCAAAAAATGCATTTAAATTGCATTCTTTATTGTGAAAATGACAGTTGCAGTTTGGGAGTTAACCACAGGTGGCGCTGTAGGATTTAGTGTACACTTAGTGTGTGTTTACAACTGTAGGGGGGTGTGGCTGTAGGAATGACGTCATCGATCGAGTCTCCCCTATAAAGGGGATCACTCGATCGATGCAGCGCCATAGTGAAGCACGGGGAAGCCGTGTTTACATACGCCTCTCCCCGTTCTTCAGCTCCGGGGAGCGATTGCGACGGAGCGGCTATAAACAAATTGCCGCGCCGTCGTCCCGAATCGCTCCCCGAGGGAACCCGACCGCCGCGTGTAGCGGGGGGGGGTCCCGATCGGACCCCCGACCCACGTCTAGGCAGGCACGTACAGGTACGTTGATGTGCCTGTCCGTGCCATTCTGCCGACGTATATCTACATGAGGCGGTCGGGAAGTGGTTAATAAAGGTTTAAAATTCGCTCCTGTTAGGAATTTTAGCAAATTTCAGACATGTCAATATTTCGAAATTTGTGAAGACACTGAATATTAAAAAATACTTTTTATCTAAACCAGCTGAAAGGTCTTCTTTGATTCCAGTTAATACGCACTTTAGTCTTAGAAACAAAAGTGTGTTTAACCCTTCCAATACAGACACCAAGCATATTGATGTCTTTAAAAATATGGTCCTGAGTGATCTGGACCAAATGAAGGTGAGAAAAGTCAAAGACCCTTTTTTCTGTGAAAAAAGGCATTACTTCATTAGAATCTTAAAAAGAGGTAGTAATTTGTCCATCAGACAAGGGGAGGTTTAGTTGTGATGAGTAAACAATTTTATAAAGAAGAAATAAGTTGTCTTTTGGGAGATACTAACACTTATAAGTTATTGAAAAATTACCCTATTTTTGAGTTTAAAGATGATCTTACCAATTTGTTTAAGAAGGGTGTGAAACGGAAGATTTTACTAAAAAAGGAAGCAGATTATCTGGATCCTAGTGCCTGCAGAACGCCGATTATCTATTTTTTGCCCACAGTCAATAAAAATGCCACACAGCCACCTGGGCGGCCTATAGTTAATGAAAAGAAAACAATATCTTGCGCCAATTGTGTGTATGTGTTAAAGTAACTAAATATAAGCTGCTCCCCAAATAATCAAATAGATTATAATGAGTGATGTATAAATAGGTGGGGGCGCTAGGAGTCAGTGCTAGATAAATATATATTGCTGAATTAATATATATAGTGCTAATAAAGCATACAAACAAGATTACCAGCTCCTATTCAATATAACATGCCTAGATAAGTGATAATGAATATCAGAAATTAGCATTGTACAAAGAAACAGTAAGTGATTCACTCCATATACCATAGGCGTGTGAACCACTAGGTGTGGGAAACTATGCAAAATCTGTGTTAAAAAAAGGGAAAAATAAAGTGCTGCATGCAAAATGCAATTCATCAGATAAAGTCCATAAATTCTCCTGTGTCATCAAAGTTAGATGAATGAAGTAGTGTTTCACCTTCACCAATAATTTCTGTATGTATGTGTTCAGTAATTAGATGGCCTCTTACCGAATGGAGTTGACCCTTATTTGTTATCAAAAAAGGAGTCAAAAAGCGCTTTAACAGGTGTAATCCTGTATGGTTAAATGGATCCTTGCACGTAATTCCTTAGTAGCAGATATCTCCCAAGCGAATATGTGAAAATAGGAAATGATACCAACATAGTATAGTACTGTTTATTAAGAAAAGGGGGTAACATAAAATAGCCAAATGGCTGCTTACTTTAAAAGTGCCCCAAACCCGGCACTGAGGCTTGCTCGCGTGTCTATTTAGGTGGATCGAAGTCCCGGCTTAGTGGTTGTATTGGTGTGCTTGCGTTTCACATTTTGAAATTTTTACGTCGTTTGCGTAAGTCGTCCGTGAATGGGGCTGGACGTATTTTACGTTCACGTCGAAACGCCGTTCGTTAAAAACGTCAATCTCGTCGGGTCACTAGTCATTAACATAAAACACACACCCCTGTTCATCAATTGAATTAGGCGCTTACGTCGGCCCATTTACTATACGCCGCCGTAACTTAGGAGGCAAGTGCTTTGTAAATACAGCACTTGCCTCTCTGACTTACGGCCGCCTCAAAATTAAGCCAGTCTATCTGAATCTGGCTATATTTATTTATTTTTTTGCGCTGCACTCATTTTTTTTACATTTGCACTTTTTTGGATTTTGTGATTATCCTGTCAGTGTTCAGCATGCATTATTGGGGGGGGGGGAGGGTATTTTTGAATTCTTTTTTGCGCTGATTGCACCCTTGGTTTTTATATTGCTCTAACCACCAATGCCCGAAATTCCAATTGTACCTTTGTTTTCTGCCTCCTTTCATGCATTGCCGAATGATCGTCCTCCACTCACAAAACAAAACTTTCAGTAGTGATGTGAGGTTGGAGAACCATGTCACCGACGAGAAGGAGATCTACTGACATCGGGAATTTGGGATATCCGTACTACATCCAGAGAGTCCTAAATACACCGTCAGAGACGCGGGCTATGAGTGGAGACTGTCAGCCATTGTTGCCTCGGATGTCTGGGATATCTTAAAGACTCTATATACTCTGGTGTGAGATCTACTGGCATTGGGAATTTTGGATATCCTTACTACATCCAGAGATATGTGAATAGTGACACCCACTACATATTATTTAGAAGAACTTTCATTGCCCAATTGGGTTCCTGGGATTGTGAAGACCTTTCTTTTGGATCTAGTTCTAGTGTAGACTTTTTCACATATGCACTTATGTAATTTGCACATGTTACACACACTTTATTGGTTTTACCTTTAGAGCCAGACGTTCATTTTAGGTAGTCGCTCTGATCACCATTTTTCTTATGTCCTCCACTCACAGATCGTTCCTATGGCCGTTCCATCGAATGTGCGTTCTGGCTTAATATACACTGCGCATGCTTCCAACTCCTCTCTCACGTGCGTCTTAATGCTGGGGCGTTAACACCTCTTCTATCCTGCATGCGACACACACGCCAGAACTTTTGTGCGGGACATGGCGGATTTGCTGATTTGCAGCCAGCCCCGTGGTGGTGGAGCTCATAGGAGGGGAAAAGCCACACCAATGAGCAAGGGTGAGATGGTGGAGATGGTGCGCATACTGGAGAAGTGTGATTATTATTGTGTAGCGGATGGTTGCTACTAGTTACTAACATCCACCAAATCACCCTGCTGCCATATATCACTCTCAGAGACAATGAACAGTCATTTTGCTTTGTTTTGTTTTTATTTATTTGGGAGATATAACTTGGTTGGGGAAAGGGGTTATGGGATGCCCATAGGACAGATCGCGTTGCCATCATAGTTTAAAGAATTACCGAATGAACTGAGTTTTGAAGAACTGATGGACTCTAGCATTCACAGTCACTTCCCCTGCATCAACTCCTGCAGGCTGTCACTCCTCCTCTGCATTGACTCCTGCAGACTATTACTCCCAGGACTCTTCTCCTCCTAAAATAGAAATATAAATATTAATAGTTTATTTTTATCAATTAAGAAAATTTTAAGTAAATGAACAGATGAGAAATCCAAATCAAATAAATATTTGGTGTGACCACCCTTTGCCTTGAAAACAGCATACATTCTTCTACGTATGCTTACACACAGTTTTGGAAGGAACTCAGCAGGCAAGTTTTGAAGACTCCATTGATCGGGGAATGCTAAGGACCGTAGACGCAGTGGTTTACCAAGGAAACCTAATGCAGCAGATGAAAGACAAATCATACTTACTTCCCTTTGACATCAGAAGATTTCCAGCAGTGCCATCAGCACACAACTGGTGGAAACCAGTGGGACCCAGGTACATCTATCTACTGTCTGGAGAAGTCTGGCCAGAAGTGGTTTTCATGGAGGAATTGCAACCAAAAAGCCATATCTCCAATGTGGAAACAAGGTTAACCACTTAAGCCCCAAGCCTGTTTTTCAGATTTGGCGTTTACAAGACTAAAACTGTTTTTTTTGCTAGAAAATTACTTAAAACCCCCAAACATTATATATTTTTTTTCTAACACCCTAGAGAATAAAATGACAGTCATTGCAATACTTTTTGTCACACCGTATTTGCGCAGCGGTCTTACAAGCGCACTTTTTTTGGAAAAAAATCACTTTTTTGAATTAAAAAATAAGACAACAATAAATTTGGCCCAATTTTTTTATATATTGTGAAAGATAATGTTACGCCGAGTAAAATGATACCCAACATGTCACGCTTAAAAATTGCGCCCGCTCGTGGCATGGCGTCAAACCTTTTCCTTTAAAAATCTCGATAGGCAATGTTTAAAAAATTCTATAGGTTGCATTTTTTGAGCTAAAGAGTAGGTCTATGGCTAGAATTATTAATCTCGCTCTAACGTTTGCGGCGATACCTCACTTGTGTGGTTTGAACACCGTTTTCATTTGTGGGCTCTACTCGCGTATGCGTTCGCTTCTGCGCGCGAGCTCGTCGGGACGGGGCGCTTTAAAAAAAAAAAAATTGTTTTCTTATTTATTTTTATTGATTTTATAATTTTTTACACTGAAATAAAAAAATAAAAAAAATGTATCACTTTTATTCCTATTACAAGGAATGTAAACATCCCTTGTAATAGAAAAAAGCAAATATTCCTGGACGTGTTTTAAAACCGTCCGCTGGAATCCTGCCCGCTCGGACATGTACGGTCGTCAGTACAGACCTACTGTACATGTCCGAGCGCCCGCCGTGGAAGCCTTTAAATGGCAGGCCCACCCACGTCGCTGCATCATCGCCGCGGCGACGACGCGGACACGCCCCGCGTAGTGTTTACGCGCGGACTTCTGTACGATGGTTAGTACAACCATCGTACAGAAGCCCTCTGGCAGGCATGTACGCTGAAACTGGTCCGCGGACCAGTTTCAGCAGACATGTTCGGTCGTGTGTACGGGGCCTAAGACGCTGGGCGGGACTGACGTTTTGACGTCACTTCCGCCCAGCAAATCTATGAGGACGGGTGGGGGCCATCTTGCCCTCACTTGCATCCTCACACAACAGCCAGCAGCACGTGATCGCCTCCGCCGCTGCCGACGGCTCCGGTAAGCGGCGGAGGGCGCGGGAGAGCGGCGGGAGGGGGGGGCCCTCTCCCGCCACAGATAACGGTGATCTCACGGCGAATCCGCCGCGGAGACTGCCGTTATCGTTTACAGGCCCGCCCACTGAAAAGATGGATATCTCGGTTGTGGCAGCAGCTGCTGCCGTTACCGAGATATTCATCTTTAAAAACAGGACGTATATATACAGTGGGCGGGCGTTAACCGGTTAAGCGACTCAACTATGCACAAAAATATAGTAACTGGGGTGCAGAAAAATGTCAGCAGGTGCTATGGACCGATGAATCAAAATCTGAAATATTTGGCTTTAGCAGAAGGTAGTTTGCTTGCGGGTGGGCTGGAGAGTGGTACAGTGGTCTCTGCAGGCAACAGTCAGTGAAGCATGGTGGAGGATCCATTGCATTTCTGCAAATAAAACTGGGGGTTTGGCCAGGATCCATGATGTCCTCAATGCTAAGAAATACAGGCAGATACCTATCCATCATGCCATACCATCAGGGAGGCATGTGATTGGCCCCAAATTGATTCTGCAGCAGAACAATGACCCCAAACATACAACCAATGTCATTAGGAACTATCTTCAGCGTTAAGAAGAACAAGGAGTACTGGAAGAGATGATTTAGTCCCCACAGGGCCCTGATCTTAACCGCCTAGTCTGTCTGGGATTACATGAAGAGACAGAAGGATTTGAGGCAACCTACATCCACAGAAGATAAGTGGTTTGTTCTCCAAGATGTTTGGGACAACCTACCTGCTTAATTCCTTTAAAAATTGTGCAAGTGTGCCTAGAAGAATTGATACTGTTTTGAAGGCAAAGGGTGATAACACCAAATATTGATTTGATTTGGAGTTCTCTTCCATTTTACCTTCCATTTTGTTAATTTCTAAAAGTTAACTATTAACACTTCTATTTCTGAAAGCATTCTTATGTACAGCATTTTTTTTACGCCTGCTTAAAACTTTTGCACAGTATTGTATAAGATCATTGCAACATTTTTGAGTATGGCCTTAATTAGAACTAATAAAGTAAAGATACAATAAGTGCCATCATCCAGAATAATTGATACAAGAATGGGACTGAGTGAGCATAGGGTGAGGGCTGCTAGTGCCGTCTAACCCATAGATGGTCACCCGTCATGGGAATGTTGACTAGGACTTTTCTGGGCACTGATAACACAACAAAAAATTAACATAAAAATATTTATTAACATAAAAAATTATACAATATTAAAAACATTTGAGCCAAACCCCACAATAGAAAAACAGCGTTGTAAATAACGGAAAACCGTCACATGTCTGTTAAAGTGGAGAGGGCCAAGACCTCGACCGGTTTCGCGGTGATACCGCTACTTCAGGAGGATCTGTATAATATACAATATAGTTTACATAACTGGCAACAATACTGTATACAAAGACAAGATAGATATAAAATTACAGCATTTAACGTCATGAATGCAGTCAAATGTCAAAGAAAGATGTCTATCTTCTCACTAAAAAGGGTTCATGGACCAGGCATCGGCTCAGATAAGTACCCCCCATGGCGAACAAGGGGGAATTATGTGACACACTTCTAATAAAATAAATAAATGTATTTAATAATGCTGAGCAACATAAACAACCAAATTGGGACCACCACGTGAAGATATAGGCAGATTGAAGAAGAAAGGGGAAAAAAGGAGGAGGAGGGAGGAATGGGAGGGAGGAAGGAGAAAGAAAGGTGGGTAAAGGGAGGTAAAGGGGGGAAAGGGAGAGTGAGAGGAAGGTGTTTTGAAATGAAAGGAGGTAAAGGGAAAAGTGAAAAGAAAAACAAAGGGAAGGGGGAGGGGGAAAGAGAAGAGGAAAGGAGGGAGGGAAAAATAGCAAGGAAAGGGAGGGATGGGGAAAAAAGAAGGGAAAAGAAGAATAAGAGGATAGGAAAGGAAAAAGGGGAAGGAGAGAAGGGGAGGAGAGAAAATACAAAGAAAGTGTAGAACTGCAAAGGAGGAGGAGAGAAACCGAAAAAAAGGAAGAAAAAAATGGGGGAAAGGAAAGGAGGGGAAGAAATGAAGATGAGGAAAAGGAAAAAAAGGGAAGAAGGAGGGGAAAAAAGGGCACAGTGAATGGAAGAAAAAGGGGGAAGGGGTAAGGAGAAGAAAGAGAGAGTGTGGAAAGGGGGATAAAAAGAAAGGAGGAGGGGTAAGGGAAATTGGAATGAAAAAGAAAGGGAAAGAGATGGAACCTGCACCATAATAAAAATAATAGCAATAGTAGGATTAATTTTTACCAAAAAAGATTCAAATTGAAAACTAAAATTGCTGGGGCAGTTGCAGGAGTAGAGGTACTGACAGGGTTAATAGTACAGCATTAGGCTTGGAAGAGGCTGTCACCGCAAGTGCCGGAATGAGGCACAGGCAAATTCAAGTACTGGTGATGAGAGAAACAAAGACACATGGTTGTGGTGCCATATATAAAACTCAGATAAAAGGGTGAGCAGAATAAGGCTTACCTCAGATGAGCTCCCGCGGTACAAAGCCCCAAGGAGAGAGACTGTCACTCACATGAACGGCTCGGAGGAGCCGTTTAAATGTAAAATCCCCGACCGCGCCGTGCGTCACGCCACTCGAATGTGCGTCACGTGACATCGGCGAGGTCAGCCGCATCACACCGCTCAAATGTGCGTCACGTGACGTCGGTGGGGTCAGCCACCCATACTGAGCAGTGTAGAGACCACAGTGCACAGCAGCGAAACCCATTGGCACCAATGCCAGGTCAGCTGCTGCAAGTTGGGAGCAACATAACCAGGATGGACACTCGTTCACCAATGGGGTGAAACACAGAGCCACAGCCTGGTCACATGATATAAGGGGAGCACGTAAACAATAAAAAATACTGCAAACAAGCATATAATGACATATATGCAAAATTACAAAAATAAAAAGAAACTTATGCCGCATACACACCATCACTTTATGTGATGAAAAAAAACGACATTTTCTGTGAAGTAAAAAACAACGCTTTTGAAACTTTAATTTTCAAAGACGAAGTTGCCTACACACCATCGTTTTTTCACAATGCTCTAGCAAAGCGAGGTTACGTTCACCACTTTTTTCCATTGAAGCTCGCTTCATAACTAGCTTCTGGGCATGCGCGGGTGTAAAAACGTTGTTTTAAACGTAGTTTTTTGCTACACACGGTCAATTTCTGTGAAGTAAAAAACAACGTTTTGAAAAATGACACATAAAATTGAAGCATGCTTCATTTTTTTTGTCGTTGTTCACAAGACATAAAACAACGTTTTCCCCCACACACGGTCATTTAAAGTGACGTTTTTAAAAACGTCGTTTTTTTTCATCACATAGAGTGATGATGTGTATGCGGCATTATAGTTTTAACTATTAATATCATTCGAGGAATAACCTCTAAAACATCACCGTAAACAGATTAAAAATGTAGGGAGAGGGGGCATATACAGAAGGGGGACAGAAAGACAGGAAGTCCAAAAGTGCACTGTAGAACTGCATACAGGTAAGTACAGGACATCCAAAAGGGGGATCCCAGCCACAGGGATGTGGCATACAGCAGGGAAAGAGGGGAAAGGAAAAGAGGGAAAAGAGAAATATTAATTATAAGAAGGGTTTATATCTCCCTTTTCCCCCCTTTCTTCTTCAATCTGCCTATATCTTTACGTGGTGGTCACAATTTGGTTGTTTATGCTGTTCAGCATTATTAAATAAATGTATTTATTTTATTAGAAGTGTGTCACATAATTCCCCCTCGTTCGCCGCGGGGGGTACTTATCTGAGCCGATGCCTGGTCCACGAACCCTTTTTGGTGAGCAGATAGACATCTTTCTTTGACATTTGACTGCATTCATGACGTTAAAATGCTGTAATTGTATATCTATCTTGTCTTTGTATATTGTTGCTAGTTATGTAAACTATATTGTATATTATACAGATCCTCCTGAAGAAGCGGTATCACCGCAAAACCGGTCGAGGCCCTCTCCACTTTAACAGACATGTGATGGTTTTTCTATTGTGGGGTTTGGCTCAAATGTTTTTAATATTGTATAATTTTTGATGTTAATAAATATTTTTATGTAAATTTTTTGTTGTGTTATCAGTGCCCAGAAAAGTCCTAGTCAACATTCCCATGACCGGTGACCATCTATGGGTTAGACAGCACTAGCAACCCTCACCCTATGCTCACTCTGTCCCATTCTTGTAATAATAAGATCATGGATACATTTCTCCAACCTGATATACATATTAGACTCCTGTTGATATTCTGGGATCTTTCAAATCCATACAGAAGGATTTACTGTGTCACTTGCTTACTGCAAGCCAAAACCAAAATAGCTCATAATTGGCGTAAGCTGGTCTGTCCTTCCATGATAGACTGGGTTTGTGAAATGAACAAAATTCAATCCATGGAAAATATGATACATGCTGAAGAGAAACCCTCAGAAAGGTCCCCAGTAGCCTGGCTGCAATGGGAATATATTTTCATACCTCTGCCACATTCTCTCAATATCTAGTGTAGGATGTTTTACATTCATCTTTCTTGAACTTGCAGGGGATTGGTGCTTAATCCAGAATACCTTTGAGCCGTTATCTTCGAAAGGTACCTCCCTGCCCCTTTTACCATCCCTCCCACCCCAATTTTTTTTTTAATTGTTCTAATCTTCTCTTCCTTCTTTCTTTATGTGGACATCATTCCACAAACAGGGGATTATGTATTGTATTAGATATGATTCACACCTATTTGGTTACATATGTTGACACTTCTTACCGTTACAAACCTTTTTAATGACCATTATTTTATAATTCAGTACAGAATGCAGTATATCCAGCAACAAATGTGTTTTTAAAACATTATATAATCAGCACACTATTGGAGAAACTCAAAAATACTGTAAAGACTATTTATCAGTGACCTTCAACACAGCTTGTTGTGATTGCTGCCAACACCTATCAAAGTGTGTCCACATGTGACTCTCAAACTAAAATCAGTATAACATAACCAGTGTAGCGCAACCAATATAAAATGCAATCGATATATAATCCAAAAAAGTCCCAATTTTGTGTGAAAAGTCCACTGTTGTGCGACTCTAGGTAATAGTTAAAAAATAAATAAAAAAATCTAAAATGTATATAATCAAGTGACTTTAGTGACCACCACCTCTAGCTGGAATGCCTGCTCACCTCTAAATAATAACCACTACAGAGTCCCTGTTAGAATGTCTCTCAGGATACCACAGGGGTACTCCTCCTCAGGGCATCCCTGGACTACGCTAACCTCCTCTTAGGATCTCGATCAATCATGTGTGGCCATAAAATAACAAGGGGAAACCATAGTGCTCTCTACTATGAATATTTTATCAACTCTCCATGCTTACATACAAATGAAAAAACATCCTAAATAACAGCACTTCACACATGTTTGCCTTACGCTCTCTGTTAAGCTTCTTCAGCTGGTGGGGAGCCGTCAGTAATTTAAGGGTTATATAGGTGTCATTTTTTTTTGTTTGTTTTCCTTCCCCATTTCAGACTTCACCAACCAAGAGACTTGCTCACAATCGAATTGCTTGTTATGTCTCCATCTAGGCTTCGCATCATTTACGGGTACTTTATATATATATATATATATTTTTTTTTTTTATTAAATACATAATTTTTACTTTATAAAGCTCCATATATAACAAAGAGCCAATATGTATTTTGTTTGTTTATACTGGGCTTTAAACATTTCTTCCTTAATTATTATATCTCCTCCCCCCGTCCCCTTCCCATCCCCATCCTACCCCTCCCCCCCCCCCCCCCGGGACTCCAGTTACCTTTCTGTCTTATCCGATAAATTAATTTTCTATGGTTAATTTATTTTCTCTCATTATATTTAATTTCTTTTTTTTTTTTTTTTTTAAATTGTGTCAATCCTTAAGGGGATGGAACAAAGTGTTATAAGGTCCTATGCACCCATCAGATCCGCAAACGTCATTGACTGTTTAAACTCTATCCATTTGGACCAGGTCTCTTCATATTCCTCTAGGCCATCTGTATCTAAAAACCTTAATAATTCTAGATTTTGGATGAGGTTTATTTTGTTGCACCATTCACTAATGGAGGGGCTTTCCCTGTCTTGCCAATGACTGGCAATCAGGCTTTTAGCAGCTGTTAACAAATGTGGTAGTAGACTTTTCTGATATATTTTATTTGGTACTCTGATCCTCTGGTGCAAGCATCCCCAAGGGTCATCTGAAATCTCTATGTCCGTTATTTCTGTTATTAAAGATCTAATCCTGCTCCAGTACCGTCTAATTTTTGGGCATCGCCACCATATATGAGCCATATCTCCGATCTGTCTGCATCCACGCCAGCAAAATTCGGAAGCTTCTTTCTTGTATTTATGAGCTTTGTCTGGGGTTATATACCACCGCGTCAGACATTTATAGTTTAATTCAATTATATTATTGTTTGCCGACGAGGTATGCACTCTTCTCCAAATTTGTTTTAATTCTGGGATACTCACAGGTATCCCCAGTTCTTCCTCCCACTTTTTAATATATGGTGGGATGTCCAATTGCTCTACTTCTATTAAGTTTTTGTAGATCTTAGAGATCACTTCTCTCCCAACTCCTCCTCCACTAATTCTCTCGAGAGGGCGCAAGTTATCCGCAGATCTACACGGCTGTGGTAGAGCCTCAAAGAAATGTTTTAACTGGCCATAGCGCCATTCATTTATATCTATTATTTCCCCTCTACCCTTTAGTTCCTCATAAGTACTTAATTTATCTCGTGTCCTGACGTCTTTCAACTGAGCATTTTCTTTCCTAATCCATTTCCCTGATATCTTCTCTATCCCTGGTACAAAGTGTTTCGAGTCTTTTAATGGCATTAATGGTGAGTTAAAGTCCCAATTTTCCCTCTTGTGAACCCTATCCCATATTTTAATAGCTAAACGTGTAATACTGTGTGATTGTTTACCCAACTCCCTGTATTTATCTGGAATCCAGATAATACTCCCGAGTGAAACATTACTCATCTGGTATTCCATCCTTACCCAACTTTTTTGCTGAGTGTCCCTAATCCAGTCTATCACTCTTGTGAGAATTACTGCTTCATAATAACTTCTAATGTCTGGTGCTCCCCATCCCCCTTGTGTCTTATTTTTTTTAAAGTTGCCCAGCTGATACAAGCTTTTTTGCCCTGCCACACAAACTTTAATAAAATTGTTTGTAGTGTCTTGAAGTACTTCTGAGATAGAGCTATCGGGAGCATCTGTATCTTATACATGATTTTTGGCAAGATTACCATCTTAAAAATATTCATTCTCCCTCCCCATGATATTCGTCCTACCGTGAGTCTGCTAAGTTCTGTCTTAATTTCATCCAGCATGGATACAAAGTTTTCTTTATAAATCCTCTCTTTTGAGATAGCTATTTTTACTCCTAGATATTTTATTTCCCTTTTCCCCCACACAAAAGGAAACTCTTTTTGATATATATTTTGATCTTTCTTAGCTATATTAATACTTAGGGTTTCGGATTTAGTTGGATTCATTTTAAAATTGGACAGCTCTCCATATTGTTTCATTAATTTTAGTGGCCCAGATCCAGGTAGAATGGAGCAATATTTGCGTGGGCAAAGAGCAAAGATTTTTCTCTGCGCCCACGCAAATATTTCCATTTGCCCAGTGATTCACGGAGCAGTAGCTCCGTAAATTGCGCGGGCGCTATGCTAATTAGCCCTGCGTAAGGGCGCCTAATGTAAATGATCCCGCCGGGGGCGGGAATCATTTAAATTAGGCGCGCTCCCGCGCCGAGCTAACAGCGCATGCTCCGTCGGGAAACTTTCCCGACGTGCATTGCGGCAAATGACGTCGCAAGGACGTCATTTGCTTCTAAGTGAACGTGAATGGCGTCCAGCGCCATTCACGAATCACTTACGTAACCGACGTGAAATTTAAATTTCACGAGCGGGAAGCGCAGCTATACTTTAGCATAGGTTGCCCCTGCTATAGCAGGAGCAACCTTGCGCTAAAGTTGCCGTACGGAAACTCCGTACCTTGCGTGCCCAGGGCATACTATACTATACGCCGATCACAATGGCCGCGCCCCCTAGCGGCCAACGCAAGAATGCAGCCTGGGATGTGAAGGCATAAGGAGGCTTATGTCTGTCAGATCCTAGGCTGCATTCGGTGTAACGAGGTTCCTGAATCAGGAGCACTCGTTACACCGGAGCAAGTAAGCACTTGCGCCGCGCAACCTATGGTTGCGCGGGCGCAAGTGCTTCTTGAATCTGGGCCAGTAAGTTTGGTAACGTTATTCTCGGGCATGTTAAGAAAAACAGGATGTCATCCGCGTATGCCGCGAGTTTATGTTCCTCTTGTCCAACTTCTATACCCTTTATATCTGGATCCTTCCTTATTTTCCTTAACAGTGGTTCTAATGCTAGGACGAACAGTAAGGGGGATAAGGGACATCCCTGTCTAGTGCCGTTGTGGAGTTCAAAAGCCCCAGACAGGGTCCCATTAATTTTTACTCTTGCACCTGGTTTATTATACAGTACCTTAATTTGGTTTAACATTTTTGGACCTATTCCTATTCTCTCTAATGTCTTATATAAGAAACCCCAGTCTACTCTATCAAACGCTTTTTCCGCATCTACTGATAAGAGTAGACCTGGGGCTCCACTATCACTAATTTTCTGAATGGCTAACAATGTTCTAATGCCATTATCTCTCCCCTCCCGTCCTGATACAAAACCAACCTGGTCAGTGTGGATCAGATGCTTCATTATTCCTTTCATTCTCTCTGCTAGTATTTTAGAGAAAATCTTGGTATCACAATTCAGAAGGGAGATCGGCCTATAACTCGAGCAAAGTGTGCTATCCTTCCCATCTTTCAGAATTAGAGTGATAGTAGCTTCTATAGCTTCTTTCCCGATGTCCCACTTTTCACCTAGACCATTCATGTATGAACACATTTTTTGGCTAGAATGTCAATAAATTTTTTATAATAAAGAACCGTTAAACCATCTGGTCCTGGGCTCTTTCCATTTGGCGCGTTTTTAATAATTTCTCTAATTTCCTTTTCTGAGATCGGAGCTTCAAGATTCTTGAGATCATCTTCAGGTATTGCTTCCCACTCTATTTCCTTTAGGAATTCATATGTTTTTTTTTTCCCTTTTAAACTTATCTCTTCTTTAGTCTCCTGTCTATTGATTGAATAAAGTTTTTCATAGTATTCTTTAAAACTATCCACTATTTCACTAGTTTTATGTACGACTTCTCCCCGACTTGTTTGTATTTTCTCAATAAAATTTAGATTTTTTTTTTTTTAAATAAGTTTGCTAGATGTTTCCCTGGTTTATTATCCCATAAGTACCTCTCTTTCTTTACTTGATTAAATGTACTTCTAGTTTCTTGCTCTATTTGCTCTCTTAACTCTTCTCTCTTGATATTTAATTTTAATAAAGTTTCTTTGTTTCTATCTTGTTTATGTTGTTGTTCTAAGTTATAGATTTATTTTATGAGTGTTATTCTATTCTTCTTATTTATTTTGTTTTTTTCCGCACCGATCTTAATTAAAACTCCGCGCACAAAAGCCTTATGGGTCTCCCATACTATGGCCTCTGAGACATCATCTGTTAAGTTTATTTCAAAGAATTCCTCCAGTTCCCTTTTTATTCTGGTTTCTATATTTTTATCCTGAAGTAATTCTTCGTTAAGCCTCCACTTCGTATTGTTTACTCGTTTCTCCCCTATTTCCATACGTAATGATACTGGCGCATGATCAGAGAAAGTTGTAATACCTATGCTGGAGTCCCTTATATTTTTTGAACCCTATGCTCAACCAAAAAAAAATCTATCCTCGAGTAAGTCTCGTGTACAGGGGAGCGGAATGTAAAATCCTGTTGCTTATTATGTTGTATCCTCCAAACATCTACTAATTGAGACTGATGGAGTTTTTTTTTCAGTTTGTTTCTCCATGCCATTCCGGTCCCCTGTGCCCGAGACGTACTATCTAAATCTGGATCCATATGAAAATTAAAATCCCCTGCTATTATAGCTATTCCCCGTTTAAACTCCATGAACTCAGTTATCGTATTCATTACATAGCGGATAGGATTTTTATTTGGGCAGTATATGTTTGCCAGAGAGATTTCTACTCCGTTCAATTTTCCTCTCAAAAATAAGTATCTGCCCTTCTCTCCTCTATTATGAACCTCATCTCTTTGGCAAAGCCTATCGCTACCCCTTTCGCTCGACTAATTGGAGAATCTCCAAAATACCATACCGGGTAGAATTGTGTCATATTTTTACGGTTTGCTCCTATGGTGAGGTGGGTCTCCTGTAGCATGATCACATCCCCTTTCAGTAAACTAAGCTCCTTCATTATATTTGCGCGCTTAATGGGTGCATTTAGGCCCCTGACATTATAAGAAATTATATTTATCTCCATCTTTTTTCAAGGAATATTCTTCTTGACATTTCACGGAATTCTGGAGTCCCCCCTCCCTTCCCTTCTACAAGCCCCCCTCCCCTCCCTGTCCTCCCCCCCCCCTCTTCCTGACATCCACCCCCCCTCCCCCCCTCCTCCCTCCCCCCCCCGTCTATAGGTGTCATTCTGATCAGCAATCTTGCTAAAATTTTGGATACCTGTGCACTAGGCTAGGTGGGTAGCATTCACTACAGGTTACTCTAGAATCTGTGTCACCATGTCTCATTTCCTCTTCCTCCCTGCTCTGTGTCCCGAAGACCAGAAGTGATGTATCGGTAGATGGACCTGTCATCCGGGACTAGAAAGGAGCCAAAGTAACATCACCGGAAATGAAGTTCCTGACCTGGCTCTAATACACAGCTATGTGTACTTCCACCCTTAATGGATGCCCTGATCCTAGGACACCAATAAAATAAATAAAAACATACAGATCACGGCACTACAAGATACCTATTGTGGTCCCCTCCGTATTGGCTAAAGGACACCCTGGACCCGCAGGGACATTATTTCTTGCTGGTGCCAACCCACTCTCCACTGAGCCCAGTATCTAGAGTGTTCACATGCCCAGGAGTACCTCATAAAATACATAAAGATCTGAATCAATATATAATATACAATATGTAAAATATTCATATAAAATAACACATAGAATGTAAAAAAAAAGTAAAAAAATAAATAAAATGACTATCACCATATCACTTCTATTTAAGGACCACTGCAAACTCAAACAGTACTATTATCTAATAGGTTCTAACCAGTTATTCTTTATTTAGTGCTGATGAAAAAATGTAAATCAAATTCTGTATTGATACCAAAAGGGGCCAGAACCTTAGTCTGGTAGATCCAAAAAAAATCACGTTGACTTAACTGTCTAATGAAATTACCACCTCTCCAATGTTTGGTGAACTTTTTGATCCCCCAAAATCTAACTCTAGCTGGATCTTTGTTGTGTGCCATCCTGAAATGTTTCGGGAACACTGTTGTTTTTTACACTTTTTAATGTTAGCCATATGCTCTCTTACTCTCACCTGCAGCTCCCTGGAGGTACGTCCTACATATTGTTTTCTGCAATCGCATTGTAACATGTAGATGACACCCTTGGTGGAGCAAGTGATAAAGTCTCTAATTGTGTATGTCTTACCTGTAGCTGAAGCTATAAATTATTTTCTCTTTCTTAGATTACACTTAGAGGTTTTACACAATTTGCATTTTCCACACACATAGAAACCTACCAAGGGAAGACATGCATACATTTATTAGTCTTGGGGGCATCCACCACTCCTGGGGCTAATATATTTCTAAGTGTCGGAGCTTTTCTATAAACAGAGCATGGTCTGGGAGGTAAAACTTGACCCAAACCCTGTCTTTTTATAAAATACCCAATACTATTAATGATATTCTACACTTTTTTACTCTGGGCATTGTAATCTAAGATGATTCTAAATTGGTCCTCTGGTTTACTGACCACTCCTACTCTTTATTTATCTTTGATGAGAGTACTTCTATCAATATTTTTAAGCTTTTCTATATCATATCTAATAGCAGATTGGTCATAACCATTCTTGAGAAATCGTTTCTCTAAAATATTAGATTGTCTGGAGAGATCTTCTTCATCTGTACAATGAACTGCCTCTTTGGAAAATTTGGTTTTTGGACCAGACAGCAATTCCCTGAATTTGCACTGATTTAGCTTAGTGAATAGATGAAAGGACATAAACATCCCATGCTAAAAGTTTAGGTGCCAGTTTAGGTGCCAAAAGTGCAGACTTGCTGACCCCTGAATTTTCAGGTAAAGCTGTGCAAAAATAGAACAATGTGTTTTTTTTTAAATAATTCCTTAAGAAAATTGTTTTGTTTCATTATAATTGTTATGTTTGAATGACCTATTTTTTTAAATACATTTTTTATGTTCAGATTTGTTTCATATATTTGTTGTTTCAAATTGATTTGTATTTTCTGAAGTTATTTCAGAAGATTGGCTATATTCATTTTAGTGTGTTAATTCATTATTTTGGGAGATTACTTATGCTAGTCCAGCCCACAAAGTAAAATGCAATGACCTGATTGGAAGATATTGACTGGAATTGCATGCATCCGAAAGCAATGAATGGAAAAAAAATATTTTGGATTCACTCGTTATGTCATGGTTCAGGGATTCTGATGGATCCACCTGCAGCCAACCCAAACATAAGTAGGAATCATCTTATTTCACTTGTATACCTTACTGTATTTATTCCAATATGTTTCTATTTCATATGTAGTTCATTTTTTATAATAATGAAAAATGTTACTGCAAAAATAATTGGTTGATTATCAAAAGTCAAAGATCACCATGACACTCTCATCCTAAACATAAATATTAATTTGTTATGTTATTGAAGTTGAATTAATTTCCTTATTCCCAATTGACTTTGTTTGTTGGGTCGCGCACATCCTAATTAAATGAATAGTCTCTCAAGTTCAACCACGATACAAAAAGATTCTTAGGAGAATATTCACACTACGCTCACCAGAAAAAAAAATGGATCCAATTCAGATCATTCGTTATGTTGTTACATTATTTTGCAAACTATCACATCATGTCATACGAATGAAATGTGAATCAATTTGTTGTTGCAGTTAAAATTTATTTTAATTAGTTGAAATTTGTTACTATTGTAATTCGCACATTTAGTTATATCTGAATCTCTGAATAATGAAAATGTTGTCAGAATTTTAATTCGTAATGAAACAAATTGCGCATGTCTATTTTCAAGTCTGCTTTTGAATTGGATGAGAGAGGTCATTGATAAATATATTTCCTGGAGGGTGTATACTTTTCTGAAAAAAATGAAATGAGTGGCCTAATGTTGTGAAGCCTATAATATATGGGGGTCACTTATGAGTAGACACAAAGAATTGTAACTGAAATTCAAAAATCTAATATCATTTTATATGGTGTCCTAGACATGAGTGAAGAATATATGGGCATGGGTTGATTAGATGTGTGGACTATTATGATTACAGTTAGTTTGTCTTTTCTTTCATTTTTTGTGATTCCCATGTTTAGAGTCCAACCAACAAATGCTTTAAATTATGAAACAGTCATAGGCTGCCACTTAAATTTATCAGTATAAAAGAAATTCTGATTGCTGGCAATGAATTGTAAGGTTACACTGGTCCACAATTAAATTGAATAATTCTGAGAAAATATAGAAATGTAATACTTTGTAAGTCGGTAAATCTGTGTTAATTGATACGGGACATAAACACTCAAATCAGAACACCTCATCCCGTTTAATAGAAATCAATAACAAGAAAAGTACGGTGGGTAACTAGACCATGGGAATTCATTAATGTACTGATACACAAATATTACAATTTTAACATGTTTATTTAAAGAGTAAAAAACAAACAACAAGCATTTGTAAGAAACCATTCATGTTGGGTATATGACAATAGGCCATACGCATAAAATGGCTGCATCAAGACCACTCTACCAGTTTTTCTCAGATGAGCTTCTTCAGGAGTTTATGGTGTTACAGCAGGTTATGCTACAGATTGTAAAAAAGAAAAAAAAAATGGATGGACAGCAAGTTAGTTTGTATGAAGAAAATACATGATTCAAAATAATAAATCATATTATAAGTACAGGTTCAATAATCATAGATTTGGTATAGGTCAAAAATATTAATCAAGATTGTGGTTACAGTGCAAGCGAGGATAATATCTTACCATGGCAACCAAAGTCAACCCACAAAAAAGGAGGTCATGAAAAGTTAATCCAAGATGATCCCATATATAATTGCCCTCAGCCTGACCATCCAGAAAGTTTTGCCCATTCATTTGTAAATGGGTGGATGACAGGTGCTACTGAATTAGAGTGAAGACTACAAAGGAACTGAAAGTGCCCCTAATACACTAGTATGGTCTCACCAGACCAGTGTCACCTTACATCGGATATTGACGACCTGTACTGCGAGACCCAAATTCCAAAGTCTTGGACCTCCCATTAGTGTTGTAGAGACAAACGCTACATTTATTGCATGGGAAATAGCCCTTCATATCCTGAAAGAATGATGGGCGGCCAGGGGGGTCAACCACGTTGGGGGCAATACTATTTCTCAGCGTCGGTGCCCCTTTAAAAATGACTTTGGCACGTTCAGGTAAGTTGGGGCCCAAGACTTTATCGTTCTTAAGTATATCCCAATGTTTGTCAATAATAGTTTTGACATCCCTATGTTGATTGGAATAAGAGGTCATCATGGAAAATTTGTAGGACTGGTCTGGTTCACGTGGTGCTCTATCACTCAGCAGGGAATTTCGTTCAATTAGTGCCACTTTTTGTAACTCCAAGTCCACAGAAGATGCGTCATATCCCTTCTCAATAAACCTCTCCCTGAGCATGGAGGCCTGTGAGAAGTAGATATCATCGTCCGTGCAGTTCCTCCGTAAATGCAGAAACTGGCTGCGTGGAACCGAGTTTAACCATGACCTGTGATGGCAACTATCTGTGGGGATAAAGCTGTTCCTGTCAGTGGTTTTAAAGTGGGTTTTAAATTTGAACTGCCTTGATTCGAGTGCGATTTCTAGGTCTAAAAAGGTGATCTTAATAGAACTGCACTCATGAGTGAAGGAAATCCCTCGGTCATTAGTATCCAGAACGAGAAAATACTCCTCCAATGTTTCATGTGGACCATCCCATAGGAGGAGGACGTCATCTATATATCTTGCCCAAAGTATAAGAGATGGTGGTCTCTCATAATAGACGACGTCCTCCTCCCACTTGGCCATGAAGAGGTTGGCGAGGCTAGGGGCATACAGGTGTACAGGGACGCCACATCAGCGGTAGCAAGAAGGTAGTCACCTTCAACCTTAATACTCTCCAATAGTTTAATGGTGGAGGTGGTGTCCTTAAGGTATGAAGGAGTGGTTTTGACTAAAGGTTGTAAGTAGAAATCGATGTATCGACCGATCCTCGATGTGATCGAGTCGATTCCACTTACAATCGGTCTCCCTGGTGGATTCAATGGGTCTTTATGGATCTTTGGAAGATGATATATAGTTGGAATTCTGGGAGCGGTGGGTACCAGATAGGCCCTTTCTTTAGTATTCAAAATACAGGAATCAAAGCCTTTAGAAACTAATTTGACCAAATCTCGTTTATAGGAATTGGTAGGATTGTTGGGCAATACTTGATAAGTCTCAGAATCATCAAGAATCATCAAGGATGCGGTTCATCTCCATGACAAACTGAAAAACGGATGGTTCAGAATATCAGGACATTGAATTTCTGACAATGTAGTGTTTGTCAGAGGAGTACAGTTTGCTTCAAAAATTGCTACAAATTGCTTCAAAATTCTGGAAAAGCTTTTGCTCAGGTTTAGGTGTAACAATTGATCTGTCCTCTGGTTTTAATCCTCAGTCTAATAGTCAGACAGAGAGGACCAATCAAACTTTGGAGTAGTACATTTGATGTACTACTTAATTTTCCAGTTATTTTCAGTATAACTGGGTGGACTATCTTCCAATGACATAATTTTCTTATAACAATTCTAAACATAGCTCCACTTCTTAAAGTTCTTTTCTTCCTAAACATTTGGTATCCTCTTACTTTTATTCCTGATCTCCGATTCCTGCACTCCAATTTCTGCTCTTACCAACAGATTAAAACCATTACAAGTGATTCAGGAGGATTTCATTGAGACTTTGAAGGAGGTACAGGAATGTTACAAAGAGGCTGCTGAAATACATTACATATACCTTGCTACCTTTAATGTTTAGTTATCTACCAAAAATGTTAATGTACTTGTTTTATCTGCAAAGCTGGGTCAAAAGTTTGTGAAGTGTCAAACAATTTAATGGAAAGCTTTTCTCTGGGGGAATTTACCCACTACCTTCACCTGTTGAGGTGCAAAGTGAAACATTTGAGGGCAAGAAAATTCTTGATTTCATGGGATTTAAGAACTAATACCATTTTCTTGGTCAATGGGAAGGATATGGGCCAGAAGAAAATTCTTAGATTACCAAGAGAGGTCCACCAGAGCTTTCCTCATACACCTTGTCCTAAGGCATCCTTTTTTCTAAGGCTTTTCAGGCCACTCTGGTGATGTCACAGGTCCTTCTTCTTCCACAGTGGGTGATCCTTCCTCCTTGATCGAGCCCAGAAGTTCTGTGAGACCAAGTTGGCATGATGACTCACCCCCAGGGGGTGTGACAATGAGAGCAGAAGAAGCAGGATGAAGTGGAATTTCTGCAAAAGACAGCACTAGTCTGAAGATGAGAAGGAAAAGCTTCATTTTTTTTATTTTTAGTATTGCTAGGTTTTAGAATTTAAAAAAAATCGGTGAAACTTGAAGTTCGGCTTTAAGCATAAACAAGGTATGTCTAAAAATGTATGCATTATTTTAAGTGATTCATAAATGACTTACTTCATACTATTTTATGTTGTATTTCATTCTTTCCTAATTTGGAAGTATGTTATCAAACATAATTGTTGTTTAACTTCATCTTTAGGATAGACCTGCCTTAATTTGACAGACTTAAAAACAACTACAAACTACACATCATGTACATGTGGCTAACCAATAAATATAATGACTTCAAGAAAGGATCTAAGCACAGATGCATGAAACAACTCATGTTGTAGTATTAATTCTTCTGTCAACTGATCGGATTTTTTTATTTAGTATTTTTGGTACACAGGGATTGTTTGAAATAATTTGTCCCCAAGAGAGACTCTCAATCCCGTGTGATTCAGCAAAGCAAATCTAATTTTGTTTGTTTTATGCAAACTAGAAGGGTCTGTGGTTCATTCTGCTTTCACTGGAGGGGAAAGGCTCACTAATGGGACCTACAGAACTGCATGCATTACAAACATCATACCCTTGCATATATTACATTCAGCCCTGAGATGTTCTATTCTGTAAATGCACACTAATATATTTAGAGGAAATCCTTCTCACAGGTGAAGGAATTTCACTACATCATATCTACATTATGTTGTGATTAAAGTTAATGCTCCTGCGGCATTTTAATAACTGCAAAGCACGAATATTGATATACATGGAATTTATCTTTCAACACCTTCTAGCCTTCATGTGTAAAAATAAGCAATGCATACAAGACATCACGTCATTTTATAGTAAAGCTTTCTGCATGCTTTTTACTGTTAATTACAAAGAGAAGATAGATAGATTGCATGGCCTAAAAGGTTAAAGTTATTAAAAACATAACCGACAGGGGGTTTATAGCAGAACGCTAAACATTATTCCTTCCAATGTCTTCTGAAGGTGATTTGAAACACGGAACTTAAATGGTTTTAGCAAAGTTTTATTAAGTGGAGAGATGGGGGTGTATACTGCAGTATATGTTTATACTGTACATTTTATGGGTAAACGTAACTCTATGGTATTTAGTGTTATATTCACACTTAAAAGTAGAATCCAATGAACAAATTATACAGAACTAAAGAGGTAATTAGCTGTGTCTGGTTTTCTTATAATGAATATTTTAGAAAAAACAAAACTGCAAAACTGTATCAGGAGATTTACAGAAATGACAGCCTACCCATGACAAACTATTTTGTGACCATGATTAATCACTGCAAGCAATTAAATTTGACAAAAGTATGAAAATACTTGATACTTTTCAATAACTGGCATGTAAACAACTCAGGTGCATTGTCAGCTTACCATAAAAACAAAGCCTACAAAATCTTACACTACAATGGTATGAAATAATTTGGGTCCTGATTGTAGTTCTTTTTAATTCCAAAAAGTTAACATAACTTATCTGCTTATGAGATGGTAATCATCATATTCAGGTAAAGGGGTTCTGAACATTTTTTGAATAAAAAAACTTCAGTAAATTGCCTAATAAGTACCCATACATTTTCATAATTATCACCAACAGTCCTATTAGGTACCAGTAGTAATAATAAATTGAATACTACACTTTAAATAAAAAAAATGCTCTAATTATTTTCTTTTTTTGTACAATGTAAAATACAAGATTGCCTGTTATATGTTTTCCGTGTTAAAATTATGTAGACCAAGATTTTATATTTTACTGATTAAGTCTTTGATTCTTGAATTTAGCTTTTGCTTTCAAATACAGTAAATTACTTGAAGAAAACAGTTTTATGTTTTATTTTTGATTTACACAAAACTAAAAGACTAGTCAATTAAATATGTACACTATAATAATCCCACACTACTGGACACAACAGTTGGTTAACTGTATAAGTAAGAAAGATTACAATAAAAAAAGTCCTGAACGTCAACAAACGGAGACAATTCAGTGATAAGCTGCAGTTATTTACTGGCCTCTTCCTTGTCTGAATGAACAGAGTGGGTGATCGGTACCAATTCTTTCATAATTGAAGCATAGTAAACTGTTTGTGCTATGCTTCCATTTGTGAACGCACACGAATCTGTGGAGCAAGTAGGCTGTGCACTTTGCAACGTACAGTTGCACTCTACACTCTAGAATCTGTGGAGCAACTAGGCTGTGCACTTTACAGTTGCACTCTACAAGTGCAGTTGCTCCAGAACTGTTTTGCTTGCATGTGATTGGAAGTGAGCAATGCTTTCCCTCACTTACTAAGCTCTGGAGCAACTGCTCTTGCAGAGTGCACACTCTATTTAAACGTGAGACATCAGGGGTCTGTTGTATTTTACCAAAGCTCCCCAACAGGGCTGTAAAAATGATTCAAATTTGTATTTTTTTAAAAAAGAATATAAAATAAAACTGTAAAGAATAATAAAAAATAAAATTGTAAAAAATTATTAAAAATAAATAAATAAATAAACTGACACCATTCGCTGCTCTGCTGACACTATCCACTGCCCTACTGACACTATCCACTAACCCCCCCCCCCCGGAAAAAAAAGGGGATGCAGCAGCCATAAAAGCACAGCTGCAGGTCCTAATTTGACAGATGTGCAGTTGTGGGTGAGTGCCCCTGAATGAACACTGTCTGTGTTTGGAGCCATACACAAGCATGCACATGCCTATGCCACAAAGAAAAAAAAATATGGTTCACACTGTACAGGCTACAGCACCCATGTGAATGAGCCCCAAGACCTTATTCACATACATAGCCTTATTTATTAACTCAATACAGTTTTATCTTTTAGATTAAGCAGAAATGTCAAAGTTATGTAAGTTATGTTGTGTTCACTCCACTATTATTGATTCTATCGTTTTTCTTTTCTGAAAAGGAAATGATGGCACTGAAAATAGTCAGAAAATTCACATACAAAAAGAGCAGCTAAACACAATGGGATTTAAAAATGCACATAAAAGATGCAGGTAAACTCAAGTGCTTCTATATGAGTTTGTATCTGCATTTTATATTCAAGTGTGAACCAGCCCTTAGCCAACACCCAAATTCCTTACTACAGCAGTAGCATCATAGAATAAAAACGTAATTACACATTCAAAATAAATAAGAACCTTAAAATATGACTGAAATAAATTTTACATCCCAAAAGTTACTTCTGACTTCAAAAAAATTGAGGTAGTAAAGATGTTAATTGCCCATATACAGTAGATAGCAATCATAATTAAATTACAATTACAGTTACCTAAATGCTCTAATTTCTTCCCATACAGTTTGACAGTAATATATCTAAAAAATAGTCACTATGGGCCAGATTCTCCAAGATCCTGCGTTGGCGTAGTGTAAGCCATTTACACTACGCCACCGCAACTTACTGGAGCAAGTGCCGTATTCTCCAAGCACTTGCTCCGTAATTTGCGGCGGCGTAGTGTAAATGGCCCGGTGTATGGCCGCGTAATTCAAAGGGGGCGGCTTGTATTCAAATTAAGCGCGCCCCCGTGCCGATTGAACTGTGCATGCGCCGAGCTGAAAAATAGCCCATTGCGCATGCTCCAGATCACGACGGAAAACGTCAATGACGCCGACGTGAGCGGCATTGACGTAAAGTCGTATTCAAGAACGACTTAGGAAAACGACGTAACCGACGGAAAAAGCCAACGCGGACCCGACACCATACTTAACATGGCATACAGCGGACTGGCGTAAGGTTACCCCTCATATAGCAGGGGTAACCTTACGCTTACGGAAACGACGTACGCGACGACTACGCGGCGCAAATTCGTTCGGGAATCGGCATATCAGGCTCATTTGCATAGTCAAATGAGACCTGAACGTAAACGCCACCTAGCGGTCAGCGTTGTATTGCATTTAGGTTCCGACGGTGTAAGTGACTTACACCAGTCGGATCCTAGCCTAATTCCGGCGTATCTTGTTTTGTGAATACAAAACAATGATACGCCGGCAGGAATTTCGAATTACGCCGGTGTATCAGTAGATACACCGGCGTAACTCTTTTGAGAATCTGGACCTCTGACTGTTATTCAAACAAACTTTCCCACCAAACTTTAGGATTTCATGGATTCAATATATGTAACACTTTATCTTGGTCCTGATTGCTTAATTTCTCAAACTCTTAAACATTTATAATTTCACCCCTCCTTCCTACTCTTAGGTGTAGAAACACCTCTTTACCTTGTACCCATTTTAAGACATACACAAAATAACCTTGCTTTAATATCTCAATGATTAAATTGTAAAATGTGTGCATCCATTAAGCATAACCCAACGCTGATGTATTATTATTCTGTCCTGATTCTTATCCCTTGACACAATAACATTTTTGTGTAAAGAAGAGACAAGGTTTGCCTGTAATGTCTCTCTGCAGAGGTCTTGGCTCTGGGATCCAGGCTTTGGTGTACTAATGCAAATGTGGCACGACAAGTTAATGGCAGAGTCTTCTACAGGTCCAGGTATGAGGTTCCTCTAAGTAGGAACCCATAAAAACCTGAAGGTTGGCACAACATTACCAGCCGTGATGGGTGAAGGTTGGATCTACTAATTTTAGTAGTTTTCCTTCGGCAGGAATAAAGGTAAGAGAAGATAATAAAAAAATGTTATCTTCTGTGAGTAGGATGTATTACCTGGTTTTCACCACTAGAGGGAGTAAGTTACATACCTGGTGTATTCTTACAAAGCCATCCAGGAAACACGCTCAGTGAAGTTGGTCAGTTTAAACACCACTCACCTTCTCCACTGCAGGCTCTGCCACAAAACACATACAGGGATCCCCCAAAGCCCCCCAGTGGTCTGCTCTCCTTCCTCTTTTGCCATAGGGCGCCGCCATGATGCCGAGAGCACGCTTGTGACTGTCCATAGGCAGGTGGAGAGGGGGATGGCCATGGTTTCTCGTGCCTGTGCGCATGCATGGTACACCTGTGTGCAGGCGCCAAGAGGTTTATTTAAAAGCCCAGCATGCGGGGGAACTCCACGCCAAATTTTAAATAAAAAACGGCATGGGTTCCCCCCAGTGGCATACCAGGCCCTGGGTCCTGGAGCATGATGGGACTGTGACGCCATAAGATGCCTATATAAATCGGTGCGAGCCGCGCACTCGGCATTACAGCGGGAGGAAGCGTTGAGTCAACATCTGAAGAAAAGAAGAAGGCGGAAGGCGGCAAAGAAGAGCGGGCTGAGCTGCCGCTAGTAAGAAAGCTACAAAGAAGATAGCGGCGGCCAGCCCCGAAGAAGGCACCGGAGAGCGAGCGGGAGAAAAAACGGAGAGTGAGCCGGAGAAGAACCGGAGAGCGGAGAAGACTGAAGAAGACCCCCCCCCCGGAGAGCGGAGAAGACCCCCGGAGAGCGGAGTAGACACCCGGAGAGCGGAGTAGACCCCCGGAGGTGGAGAAGACCCCCGGAGCTGACTAATAAATGATTTTAAAACCCTGTGTTGTGTGTTTATTTTATTGACACTTTGCCTCCAGGTGAATGGGTATGGGGTAGGATGCACCCCATACTCATTCACCTAGGGTGGGGGGCCGGTATCTGGGGGCCCCCTTATTAAAGGGGCCCCCAGATTCCGATAAGCCCCCCGCCCGCAGACCCCAACAACGAACGGCCAGGGTTGTTGGAAAGAGGCCCTGTCCTTATCAACATGAGGACAGGGTACTTTGGAGTGGGGGGCCGCAGGGCGCCCCCCTGCCCCAGAGCACCAACCCCCCCATGTTGAGGGCATTCAACCTGGTATGGCTCAGGAGGGGGTAGGGCGCTCGCTCGTCCCCACTCCTTTGCTGACCGGCCGGGCAGCGTGCTTGGATACGGGTCTGGTATGGATTGTGGAGGAACCCCCATGCCATTTTTTCAGCATAGGGGGTTCTCCTTACAATCCATACCAGACCTAATGGCCTAGTATGCCCCTGGGGGGGAACCCATGTCGTTTTTTTATTTAAAATTTGGCGTGGAGTTCCCCCTCATGATTCATACCAAACGGCACAGCTAGAATTAGCGGGAATCCAAGTCGGATTCCTGTCGCTTTTATGACGGCTTTTTCCTATCGCGGCGAGCCAGCTCGGCGCTGGCTCCCACGATGGGGCTCGTAGGTGGTCAATCTCGCCGAGAAAGGGAGCAAGATTGACACAATATCGTGGTCACCTACTGTACGTCCTCCAGAAGAGGTACGAGGGCTAGTAAAAGAGGCACTAGGAAATCCCTGCTTATGGCTAAGGATTCTGAGCATGCCTGCAGTCTACCATCCCCTCTGTCAGTCTGGTAGTAGCCTCACAGGGTAATCATGTGCCCCTGTCTGGTTTTGCAGCTTCTCCTATGGCAGCTCCTGCATACATCACTGAGGATGCTTTGAAGGTTGCTTTGGATGGCTTAGAAGGAAGGGTTGCTACTATAATCACAACCTCCTTAAAAGGTGGCAGGAAATGGGGTAGATTCCCTTCATCTGCTTTGGCTCTCTCATCAGATGAGCATTCTGAGGGTGAAAAATCCCTTTCTGGAGATAAGGATCAGGTGCAGTCTCAGGAGGATGAGAAGATTCCTTCTACCTCTCATTCGCTAAAGATTCAGGTGCAATATTAGATGGTGCGTGCCTCTGTTTCCTGTTTGGGATCTCGGAAATCCCCACAGGCTGCATGCTCCTTTCCAGTTCATCCCTTGCTGGATAAACTGATGTATGATGACTGGGTTCACCCAGATAAACAGTTTCTCCTCCTAAGCACCCTGTATCCTATGGAGGAAGGTTTCACTAAGAAATGGGGGGTACCTGCTATAGATGCAGCTATTTCTTGTGCAAACAAAAGCCGGGCCTGTCCTATAGACAATGCTCAGGACTTTAAAGATCCAACTGATAAAAAGTTGGAATCTTTATTGAAAGCCTCCTCCTCTATGGCCGGTGCTGTAGTACAACCTGCAGTTGCAGCGATTGGCATATGTCAGTTCCTCAAGGAACACATGAAGAAGATGGTTGACCTCCTCCCTACAGAGGAGATTGAGGTTTATGAGGACCTTCCTAAGGCCCTATGTTTTACAATTGATGCGATTATGGACTCTGTTCAGCAAGCATCCCGCTTGAATCTCCTGCTGGTTCACATGCGCATGTCCCTTTGGTTGAAACATTGGGAAGCTGAGATTTCTTGCAAAAGATACTTGGCGGCATTCCCCTTTGATGGAGGATGGCTGTTTGGGGATGATTTGGATAAATACATCAAAAAGATTACCGGAGGCAAGTCTACTCTGTTGTCGGTTAAAAAGAGTAAACATCCCTCATTTAAGCGTTCTCGCTTATTGCGATTTTTTTTACCAAAAATATGTAAAAGAATACGTATCGTAGTTATACTGAATACGTATCGTAGTTATACTGAGCAAAAAAAAATTTTTTATATATTTTTGGGGGATATTTATTTTAGCAAAAAGTTAAAAATATTGCTTTTTTTTTCAAAATTGATGCTCTATTTTTGTTTATAGCGGAAAAAATAAAAACTGTAGAGGTGATTAAATACCACCAAAAGAAAGCTCTATTTCTGGGAAAAAAAGGAAGTAAATTTTGTTTGGGAGCTACATCGCACGACTGCGCAATTGTCAGTTAAATCGACGCAGTGCCGAATCTCAAAAAATGCTCTGGTCTTTGGCTAGCGAAATGGTTCGGGGCTGAAGTGGTTAAAGAAGTTTTTTTCCCTCTAATATATGTATATAACATTTCCCTAACCATAAGCTCTATTATTTAAACCAAACCATTTATTTCCCCTTTTTGCCTGGGAACAAAATATATCTTTAACAACAACATATCCTAACATGGGTGTCCCTCCTTAAGGCAATTACAGAACACATAAAAAAAAAAAAATGCTTCAGTCCTTTTTTCCTTATTAAGATTAAGAGATGCTGCCTTGCTCTAAAAAGATTTCCTGCCTCCCTTTAGGAAAGGGAGGTCCAGGTATCTGGTACTGGCTACCTCCTCTTGTACTTTTACATAACCCAAATCCTCTACGGTTTAGGGTTCAGGATGTGTCACTTTATCAAGGAACATAGAACACTCAAGGTGTGGCCCTGACTGTTCTATGATACCCCGGAGCGCTGACATTTGGGACGACACTCTACTAAGTAGGATAAAACTATTATCTTAAACAGCTTCTAGCATTCTAAGTTAAAAATGGGAAATATGCAGTATTCCTTACTCAAAGACATCTAAATTTAATAAGGGGGTTTACATAAATCCCTATAATGAGTGTAGTAGCATGGAGTAAATTTGTAAATGCAATAGGGTTGAGTATATAAAGCATTCTGCACATTGAAATAAGGGTATTTCCCTATTTTATTCTCATTATACCGGACATGGTTGCTATAGTAATGGTCACAAACAAAAACTTAGTTGGGAACTACTGTATGCATGCATATAAGATAGAAGTAACACTGTCTTATCACAGACAGGACATTTTTAGAACACTAAAATGATGTAAGAGACAAATAAAAAGGGCTTAACATTAATCTAGAATGATTTATATCACTTTACTGTACTACTTTATTAAGAATCGTCCTTTCTTAAACAAAATTCCTTTAACTACTACAATGTAGGGTGTTTTCTTTGCTAAAAAAACCTTCCTCTTGTTCACACTTTAAGCAGAAATCAAATATGCGAGAAAACGAGCAAACGTATGTAGCGGGGTATCGCCCTTTCTGATGTGATACAAAAGACTACCATTGCTGATCGTGAAGGATCCCAGCTCCCTCCTGTGGCCGAGTTGAGTTAGAGCCACCTGTTGTTTACAATTCATCCTGGTATCACAGTGAATGTTGGGGGATTGAGTTCAGAAGGAGAAGAGACTCCATTTGCCCTGGCCTGTAATGAACTACATTACCCAGTGCCTTCCACACCGCCTGCTGGGGGAGGTGATTTAAGGGGGAGGACATGTTTGGTGCGCTCTCTTGAGACCGCCTCTTCAACCCAGGAGGACACTGTCAGGAGTGTCTCCACGGGGAGTAGGCCGCAGTTGAGGCCTACATACTCCTGGGCGGAGTGGCTTTGAGAAGGAAGGACGGAGTTTCTGCCGGAATCATCGGACGAGATCCCAGTAACCCTGCGACTTGTCTGATGGACCGGATACTGCTGACCGACCGAACGGTGTGCCGTAGAGGGACAAGGCCTAAACTGGTTGGGTGAGACAGACACTTGCCTCAAAGTACTGATTGTCTTGCGGAAGGGCGGAAGGGCGGATCTTTGATATCCATCTTTGCGGTTTGACTATTCAGGAAAACTTTTAACAATTTATTATTACCCTCTTTGGATTATAAATTGTTCTTTGCATGCCAAAGTACAAGTGCACAAACTGTTAGCAGGAGACTGCATTGAAGTTTGGCCTGGGACACCAAGCCATCCTAATTAGCTATAGCTATAGTACCCAAGGGTTATCTATTTAGAGTTGTATATTCACTATATTCATTGCATTGCTCGTTGACCGAGTAATCAGTTCTACTACTTTAATCAGTTCTACTATTTTATAGTAGAAAGGCAAAGAGCTGGGTGAGGTTTGGCAAGAGGGCGTTTCAGTGTATGTGTTTTGTTGAAGGGGTTCCTCTTGCTGTGTGCTCACACAGGTCTATCTGATATTGAAGCCTTGCTCACACTTAAGCCTTAATATTGTTATTGATATTGCAGGGACCTGCAAATAGAGTAACATTGTTTTATCCATGTTCTGTTGTTCCTCCTTTAAGTAAAGCATAATTTTGGTTATCTTGAAGTTTGTGTGCAGCCTATCTTTCATATTGCAAGATCCTTTCCATTCAAGGTAACCCCTTTTGTTTGCATAATCTGTTGTAGCGTAACGGGATATTGTGCTTCCCCACAAGCTACTGGGGTCCACAACTCCCATATTACCAGGTGTGTCAAGGGAGGGTTTTGAGCCACTTTAAGGCCGCGTACACACCATCAGTCCAAATTGATGAAAACGGACCAAAGTTCAGTTTCATCGGTCCAAACCGTCTGTGTGTACGCCCCATCGGTCTTTTGTCCTTCGGACAAAAGTTTGAGAACTTGCTTTAAAATCGAACCGATGGACCGCTGACTGATAGATCCAAACCAATAGTTAGTACACAAAAGCATTGGTTAAAAACCTGTGCATGCTCAGAATCAAGTCGACGCATGCTTGAAAGCATTGAACTTTGTTTTTTTTCAGCACGTCGTGTGTTTTACGTCACTGCGTTCTGACCCGATCAGTTTTTGGAACGATGGTGTGTACACACATCAGACCATCAGTCTGCTTCAGCGGTGAACCGATGAAAACGGTGTGGCGGACCATTCTCATCGGGTGGATCGACCGTGTGTACGCGGCCTAAGGGGTAATTACAGAGCGTAGACCCAAAACAACCAGCAGCTCCTCCGTGGGTAGTGCTACACGTATATCTTTGACTGTGCAACTATATTATGCGCAGAAAAACTGGCACTAAAATAGCTCAGTACAAAAAATTACCAACTGCAGCCTGAATTTATATGTTGCACACCCAAAAACACTCCTGTTCTTACTCATTGTAAAAAAACACATTAATACATCTTGTTATGTACCACGTACCTGGTAGCCAGAGCCTGGTTGCAGGAAGAGGCCTCTCTTACGGCTCCGGCTCGCGAGCCGCCGGATTGGGAACAGCAAGCTCAGGAGCACGGCGGGGTAGGAGTGCCGGCGTTGCGTGCAGTTGTTGCAGGGTGCTGATTCCCTCTGGAACGGTGGACTGGAACCACTGAAGCGGAGAACGTGGGTCAGCGACCCTAACGGAAGGTGCTGGTTCACGGCAACAAGCTAGTGAGGTAAGCTGGTTAGTGGACAGCAGATGGTAGCAGAGTCAGACAAGCCGGGTCACAACGGGTAATCAGGTTATCGGGTACGGAAGGCAGGAGAGTAATCGTGGTACAGGCAGGAGGGTCTGGCAGCGGTGGATCAATCAGAGAAGCAAGGTCAATGGTAGCCGAGGTCAGGGATCGGAGAGGTACGGGTGGTCAAACAAGCCGGGTCAAAAGGTTCAAACAAACAATCAGGTTTTCAGATGCAGATCAGACAGCAATGTGCTGGAAAGATAAGTGACCTTTTAAGGCGTTTTGGCACCAAGCCGAATTAACGTGCATGCGCGCACGCTGTGTATGCGCGTGCCATTGGCGCACACACGCGCCCAATTGGCGCATGCGCGCGCAATAGACGCGCGACGGCACGCAGATGCGTGCTGCTGTCTCAAACCAAAGGTGGACTGGCGGGATTGTAAGGTAAGTCCCTGACACATCTACTTAACAATTACACAGTTATTATTTGCAAGTATTATGAGCATTATACTCTATATACAAACACTATTGCCCGGGGGCCCCATGAGTTGTCAGTCCACCCCTGTATACAAATATATTAAAGTAAAAGTGGAGACTTCTTGCATCCTGAAAGGAAAACTCGTCTTATTATGTGAATGTACATACAGAAAAAACTACAGAAACACATGCAGAAACACTTACCATTCTCACGATATCTGGATGTATGGAAGGGAGATTCCTAACCTACTTGTGTCCCTATTTCTGACTAAATCTCTACCTGCCCAGGCTTCAACTTACCCACATGCACCAATGCTAAAAATGGGCATGTACACTTTTCACAGCATTACCCTAATGCTTAAGGCCAACCTGGGCACGACAACATACACGTCCCAGGCTGCCACACCAAACAGTATGCAACTTCTTAGGAGGTGTCTGTCCTAGTGGTCCCTACCAAACCTGAGTATTTAAACGCTGCCAGCAAACCGATAGGATGCTTCTGGATCCTATAAACTCTAATCCTGTCTATCACCTTATTATTATTATTATTAATCTTACCTTATTATTATTTCCAGCACTTCTCCGTTCACCACACCCAGATTCTGCACAAGTAATAGTGTATACAAATGTGACCCAACACTGATTGATTACACACTGTTCGATTTATTGGTCCTGGTACAGCGTATTTATAGTATACTGTACATTCAAGATATAGCCCACTAATAAGATATTACCAATCTAAGCCATGGCAAACACCTCCCCCATGTACATACATTTTATTCATACAGCATTTCTCACCTGTCATTGTTCAAACAGTTTTATGACAGCTTTTATAACAATAAACATCCTGGGCATGGATGGATCGCTTTGTAGAGCGATCGTACGCACGAGTAGCCGTCGCGATACCTCCCTTGGGAGAGCCGACGGCTGATGGAGCTAAGATGGCCGCCGCTCTGTCACAGGCAGAGCTTATGCAGTCACCCGTGCAGGCACTGACACAGGCGCTGACACAGCCGCAGCCTCCCACAGCCTCCCTGCCTCCCCTGCTGGATTAGCACAGGCAGTTGTAGCTTTGCTGGGCCCCACACTCACTGCCACTGTGGATGCCGCAGTTCACAGAGGGCTGGAACAGCTGCACCTAGAAGTGAAGGGACAGGCACAGAGACTTGAGCATGTTGAAAACAGGATCTCATCACTGGAGGATGAATCCACGGCCGCCTCAGCTATGTTGGCTCGTATTACTGCCGCAAATAGGGATATCTGGAGTAAACTCGACGATTTGGAAAATCGATCGAGAAGGAACAATTTGCGCATTATTGGACTCCCTGAATCAGTTTCCACTACTCAGCTCACGAATATCTGTTCAACAATCATTCCTGAGCAACTGGGTCTCCGCATACCCCGCACCATTGAAAGGGCGCATCGCGTTGGGCAATACTCAGAGAGTCGCGTCAAGCCTCGCCACGTCATAGTTAAGAACCTCAACTATGCTGACAAGACGGCTATTATGCAGACATTTTGCCGCACACGCACGCTGTAGATGGCGCGCGATTACTACTTTTTACGGACTACTCAATGGAGGTTATGAAACAGCGTAAAGCCTTCTCAGCAATATGTACCACTCTACATAACGCCCAAGTCTGGTTCTCATTAGCTTACCCAGGTATCTTCCGTGTACAAATGCATGACGGAGAACAACTTACCTTCGCCACGCCAGACGAAGCGGAAAGCTACATTAACACCCTGGGAACGGACATGGATCACGCGAACTCTACAGAGAATTCATCCTCTCCATCAGCGCCTTCTCCATCTGCACTACCTAAACAACGTAGCCCGACTAAGCCTCCTTATAAACGAAGCCGCGTCACCTAGGAGGAGGACCGTTCTGGTAATCGCTGAAAATCCGCAGAGAAACTCTTTTATCAGACTCGCATTGGAAACGGGTAGTATTGCCCCCCTTTTCTTTTTTCTCTTCCCCTTGTTCATGATGTTTGCTCTTATTTTTTTTATATATTTTTTTTCTTTTATATCCGGCTGAACATTATGTTGCGGTAATTGAGCTAGCTTTAATATAAAAAGAGTGGTACTACTGCGCTACCAAATAAAACTGCGACAGCTTGTAACTCTGAGCCTGTGTTTATCGGCGGATGTGTGAGTTGTTACACCGTCGGTGTAGTATCTTGTCCACCCCTCTGGCTTAAACAGTATTGTGCTATGAGGCTTGTCCTCTCTTTTCTTTTCTTTTACATATCTCGATTGGAGTGCTTCTGACTGAATTGTTCAAGAAGGTCATTGTCTAATGAAAAGCAGTGGGAAGGAGACATCACCTGAGTGGCTTGAGTGCTGCAGATGGGAGTAGTTCATTAACCCATTATGAACTCACTGTGTGTTATCATTAGACAGAATATTCATTCATGAGTGATGTTGTTTTCTATTTATTTATATTTATATTATTAACTTAATTGAATTGAGCTAGCTTGCTGTTCTTAATATATGCCTGTTTCTGTTTGATGGTTAAATGTTTTTGTTCTTGCTACCGTCACGCTGTTCTAGGGCTATCACTACACATGCACGCCATAGGGGCTCCAGCTACTAATCGGTCCATTCTCCACTGCACTCAAGTGCACCCACTAACACCTGCCCCTCTGTCTGGAGTCGCTTTGCTCGCTCCGTAAACCCCTGTATAGCTGGTTTTCATGTCGCCCACCTCTCTTACCCCCCCCTTCCTTCTCCCCATAGCCTATTCACGGGCATCAAACGAGGAGCTGACGAGTAGCGGGAGCCAAACTAGGTAGTGGAACCTCATGTGGAAAAAAGTATTGAAGTGGATCGGGTGTTTTTCTCACCTGAATGTTGCTTTGCTATTTTTTTTTATGTACCAGTGATGACTGTTTACTGTCCGTACTTGCCTGTTTTGTACTCATACCCTCAGGACACCAGGGACACTTTGGTGACTCTCATGTTGCAGACGCTCTGCCTACAGGGGTGCTCCATGGCAAGCCCCCGCCTCAATGTATCGCTTTACCTCAGACATGGCTTCGTCGGCTGGTGGGAGTCACCTGAGGTTCATCTCCTGGAATGTTAAGGGGCTTCGTTCTCCATTCAAGCGTATGTCAATCCTCAGACATTTGAAGCGTCTCCGGGTGGATGTGGCTCTCTTACAAGAGGAGCACCTGTCCGCAGACGATCTAACACGTCTTCGTAAACTATGGGTGGGCTCGGTGTACGCCTCACCGGCAATAGGCCGTAAGGCTGGAGTGGCTATCTTGCTACACAAGAACCTAAGACACACTGTTAGAGAGGTTAGGGCGGATTCGACAGGCCGCAAACTGACTTTACATTTGACTTTAGGAACCAAACAAGTTGCTATTACCAATGTTTATGCCCCTAACGCCCCGGACACCTCCTTTTTCTTAGACATAGTACAGTGGATTCTTACTGCCCCTGAAACCCTTCACTTAGTGGGTGGGGACTTCAACTCTGTCATGTCCATACTAGCAGATTGTACAAGCGATACAAGACATGGAGCGCATACTTCTACCCCCCCAACATC
This sequence comes from Rana temporaria, assembly GCF_905171775.1. Taxonomy (NCBI): domain Eukaryota; kingdom Metazoa; phylum Chordata; class Amphibia; order Anura; family Ranidae; genus Rana; species Rana temporaria. Next base: position 251,123,707 of record NC_053492.1, read on the forward strand.
TGACTCGACTCCTCTTGCGCGATCCATCGCCTCCATGCGCTATGTAGATATGTGGCATCTGATGCACCCGACGGATCAGGAATATACCTTCTTCTCGCCCCCGCACAACTCTTTCTCACGCATCAACTACTTTTTTGCCTCCCCTGCATTGATGACTACATTATGCGACTCGGAAATCACAGATGCCAGAATATCAGACCACAGTCCTATCGTTATACACATGGCACATACTAAACCATCCTCCCCCTCACCCACATTGCGCTTTCCTTCATATCTAGCGGACAGTGCTGACTTCAGTCACATGCTGTGTGAAGCATGGAATGAATACACTTCAACTAATGGAGAACACATCACTGATCCAAATCTCTTCTGGGAAGCTGGTAAAGCTTTCCTGAGGGGGAAGATCATCTTATATACCACCCAATTTAAAAAACATGCCAGGCAGCAATACGAACAAGCAAGTGAAGCTCTATGTTTGGCACACGAACACCTAACTCTAAACCGCACCCCTGAAAATATACGAGTATGGCGTCAGGCTAAACGTACATTTGACCTTTGGGCAATGCGTGTCACGATCCTACGGGGTAAAATGACCGCACCAGCCAAGCAGACTCTGGCTGGAAAAAGCGCCCAGAGGCGATTCAGTTCGCATGAGTTGCGCTATACAAGTCATTCATTCATTCAGAACAACAGGAAGCAGCTAAAATGTCATACGCTAATTTACATTACCACAGATTCGGTAACAAGGCAGGCAAGCTATTGGCCAAATTGTGCTCGGGACCAAGACGACTCACTCATATTTCTTCCCTGAGAAATGCGACTGGCTCTCTGGTCACCTCACCTGCCAAAATTAGCAACCTGCTTGCGGAATACTACATAAAATTGTATGCAGCTGACCAGACCATGTCACTTCGGAAGCTCTCCTGGCTAAGATCTGTCTGCCCAAACTTCAACTTGCACAACTAGAGGAGCTTAACGCCCCTATCACCTCCGACGATATCCAGCACACAATCAAACACCTAGCATCTGCCAAGTCCCCAGGCCCGGACGGTTACACAGCTGAATTCTATAAATTGACTAATGACTTTATTCCTGACACCCTACAACGTGTCTATGCAGCCATGTGGAATTGGGGCCCTTACCTTCCTACTGGCACGCAGGCTCACATTAAACTGCTATCCAAGAAATGGAGGGATCCTCTACTACCAGGCTCATACCACGCAATTTCCCTAATTAACGTGGACGTCAAAATCCTTTCTAAAATCATTGCATCACGCTTGGCCCCACTGCTCCCTTCTATGCTACACTCGGCCCAATCTGGCTTTGTCCTGGGACGCTCAGCGACTCTAAACATACGTAAGGTTCTGATGGCACTGGAACACGCTAAAACGCACCCCAATCAAGACGTCGCTATTATTTCTTTAGATGCTGAAAAAGCCTTTGACAATGTCAGTTTGTCTTGGCTGTTCAAAGTAATGGAACGATTTGGTTTTTCGGGCTCAATCATGCGATTCCTGCAACAAATGTACGCATCGCCAACTGCGCGTCTTGTTACTCCTGATTTAGTCTCAGACTCGATACCCCTAACAAAGGGAACAAGGCAAGGATGCCCCCTATCCCCCCTACTCTTCAATTTTGCATTGAGCCCCTATCCAGATTACTCAACTCACATGAAGGGATCAGTGGCGTCACCGTGGGTAACCAAGTTCTCTGCTCTGCCCTATTTGCAGACGATATACTTTGATTTTCCACTGACTCCCTCACGGACTTTGACAGACTCCAAAAACTCTTTGTGGCCTTTCGACTTTGCTCGGGCTTTCGTATAAATTTTGATAAAAGCAAAATTCTGGCACTCAACCCACGACTGTCTGATAGGTGGAGACTTCTATCCCCGTTCGCTATGGCAACTCAACAAATCACATACCTAGGCATCCGCATATGACGTGACCCCTCTTTGTATGTAGTTAATTATCCTCCATTAATAGCAAAAATTGTCAAGGAGCTGGAGGCGTGGGCGGCCCTCCCCCTCTCACTCTTTGGGAGATGTCACCTTTTTAAAATGGTGTCATTTGCACGTCTACTCTATCCGATGCAGACCATACCTCTTTTATTAAAGCATTCTGATGTGCAAAAAATCCATAGAGCATTAACCACTTTTATATGGTCCCACAAAAAGCCTTGCATTGCATTGCAAAAACTATGCCTCCCGAAGTCTGAGGGTGGGGCAGGTTTAACCAATATTAGGTTCTATAATCTCTCATGCCTACTTAGACAGGGCCTGGACTGGTTGACCGGAAAGTCAAAATATTGCAATATCTTACTCTAGAGTGCCTTAGCTGCCCCACACACCCTTTCGGCCATCCTTCACTCCAACCCTAATGCTCTACCATCTCACCTCAAATCGAGTGTACTCATCAGAGATACGGTAATCGCTTGGAGGGAGGTATGGAAACTATTGGGATTACCACCAAGTATCTTGCGCTATTTTCCAATTCAGGGCAACCCTATGTTTCTCCCTTCCACTCTCCGCAAAGCATTTGATCAATGGCGAACCAAGGGCCTCACGAAAGTCACTTCAGTTTACCATGACGAACCTGCTAAGTTTAGGCCTTTCCGGGCCCTGTCGAGCGAATTCTCCTTGCCACCATCACACTCTTTCTATTATCGTCAATTAACTGACTATCTGAGATCTTGTTATGGATCTACCTCCGATCCCTTCCGGCAGTCCTTCATTGATACTGTGCTAAAGAGAGACGATTATTCCATCTCCAGTCTTTACTCTTACCTTGTGAAAAAACAATCAGAAAAATACCACCTCGCACTTTTCCGAAAATGGTCTGCATTATTGGATGACAATGATCTGCCTGAAAAAAATCCTTGAGGGGTACAGAAACATCCGCAAACTTATTGTTTCAGAAACATGGCGTGTAACACAATTTAAGATCATGCACAGAGCCAACTATCCATTTTGCTTCAATAAAGCAGACCTAACTCAAGCGCAATGCCCCTGGTGCTATCTCTCTTCTATTTGGAGAGGCTGGACACGATTACGCTGAACTTTCGCTCTACCTCATGTTTTTTCACGAGATGGCGTACTTATATTGAGGCCACATTAACCAAGAAAGTCCTGCAAGAGTCATGCAACCATTTTGTTATACCGACTGGTATTTGAAAGGGGATCTCACCAACTCGCTGGGCCACCTCAAGGTTTTTGATCTATCCGACCCCTCTACCTTTCAGCCACCGTAGAACGACCATAGGTCCCTGGAGCTCTTTAACTTCCGTGACTCTACTATACTTACAGCTAATGAACCCCGTTGTTATACTGGTTATGGTTACAGCTAGGCCACTGTATGAGACAACCAATCTTTACTTTTTGTACCATGTTTCTGCTCCTGAGTGTATTACTATTTTTGTTACTAGAGTACAAGTCATCACTTTCGATCTGTTAAATCCCATTGTTTTGTTATAATGCATTTTTACAACTGCTCTGGGGTTGTTTTTACCCTATTTGGCTGTACTGTGAAAATCCAAATAAAAATATTTTTCAAAAAAAAAAGAACAAAACTAAACCAATACTTCCACCTTCTCCATAGAAACATCTCTCTTACTTCTAACTTTAGAGCAATAATATATTTAAAGAAGTAATAACCCAAAACAATAAATATATATTAAAGGGGCTCTAAGCCACCTCTTTCATATACTAGGGCCACTTTAGACAGGATTCATCCAATTAACCTACCAGCATGTTTTTGGAGTGTGGGAGGAAACCAGAGTCCCCGGAGGGACCCCACACTGACATAGGGAGAACATGCAAACTGCAGACAGGTATTGTCAATCACCTGAAGTACAGATTCTAAACCTACAGGATTGATAATCCTGCCAAAGTAGCAGACCTGAAACTCATGGACTTGGTCACTGAGGGCATGTAGGTAGTCACTTCTCTCTGTTGGGAAAACTTATGTGGTTCAATGTGGTCCTTTAGATCCCATATCTATGCATAAATTTTGAGTATAGCCTCAGATTGAATTAATTAAATCAAAATAAAACGTACCATCATCCCTAAATATCTATTATTGTATGCATATAAGGAAGGAGTTAAAAAGAAAAAACTGTGCTTGGTTTAAACCAAGCTTCTTAGCTGTATTTAAATGCAGCATTTCATGATGAATGGTGCATCAGTTGGGGCTGAATCTCTAACAGGAGCTCAAGATGGTGACGCTACCTCAGTAAACAAATCTCAGAGTTGCTTAGCTAATATTTCTCACAGTGCATGTTCATTGTTAAGTTATTTGGTAATCTTTAAGTGTTTCTACATATATCACACACACTAAAAGTTATCAGAAAGGTACTTACTGAGATATAGGAAATATTATTTTTTTCCCCAACTACAATTAACCATTTTGGTTTCCTATACTGTTAAGAACTGCTAACTTCAGTATCATACATTGCCTCAAGTCAATAATACAATTCTCCAAGTCCTGACTGAAAGTGAAATGTAACCAACCAGCGTGGATAGCCATGGGGTCCCCAAAATGTTTCTATCAGGACATTTAGGTCTGGTATGGACTTTAGGGGGACACTCATAAAAAAAAAATTACCAAAATGGCACGTGGTCCCCTCAAATTCCATAACCATTCCATTCAATACTTTGAGTCTGGAAGGGATTTTAAGGGGGAACCTCGTGCAAATAACAAGAAAAATATTGTGAAGTTCACCCCCAAAAATCCATACCAGACCCTTAGCCAAGAATGCAGCTCAGGTGGCCAGGAAAGAGGGAGATGAGTGCTCCCACTACCGTCAACCATGCCAGGCCTCATGCCCATAACATGTCTTGTCAGGGATGACCCTGTGACAAAGCACCTTGTTTGCATGTGGATGAGGACAAGGGCCTCTTTCCTACAACACTAGTCAGTGGTTGTAGTGGGATGTGAACAGAGGCTTATTGGAATCTAGAAGCCCCCCACCCAGCTATTAAAAACACTAAGGACATTATTCATTACTCATGCACGATGGTTGAGACACACACAAAGTGAAATTTAATAAGGCTATACTGTAGTGTTCTACAGAAATTACAGCGATAGATAGATAGATAGATAGATAGATAGATAGATAGATAGATAGATAGATAGATAGATAGATATATAGATAGATAGATAGATAGATAGATAGATAGATAGATAGATTTACTATAAGGAAAATGGGCTTTCATTTTTCAATTGAGTTTTTACTTTGCAAGGGAAATATACCTTATTTTAGTGAATGAGGTGAAAGTCTGCTGACTTCCATAATCCAATATTTTGCATGCAAAAAACATGATTTTTTGCAAAGTGAATATTCACCACATTCACTGAGCAAAGGAAAAATTCCTGAGCAAAGTGAACAGCCTATTAGCCTTTAGTAGATCAGGCCAATAGATAGATAGATAGATAGATAGATAGATAGATAGATAGATAGATAGATAGATAGATAGATAGATAGATAGATAGATAGATAGATATGATAGAATTGACTGAGCAATTTAAAATGTATTCATTGAATACCCTGTCATGTAATAAAGGAAAAAAAAACAGAATGTGTTTGCGTCTGAATATTAACTATGATGATGGGAACCTGACTTGTCAAACAATCTGTTTGACAGTGATTGTCTATAAAAATTACTGGTTATGCTGAAAGTCCATGCACCGTTGTGGAGATTGTCTTCTAAATGCATCTTAGTAATCAAACAGTGCTTGGCATTGATCATCACGCCATTCTTGTGCTGTCCTGAGAGTCCCTGATGATAACAATCATTCCCAGGTATCTGTCTTAAAAAGCTGTGTTTTACAGAAAATGGATGTATCTTTATGTCTGTATAAAACCAGTGAAATGCATGCTCTTCTCAATCATTTGATTAGCATTACACTTGACTAACTGATTATTAGAAAAAAATAACAACCGCGTGGTCTGTATTTTTATTTTTTTTAAGTTCCTTGAAAGGGTATTATAAAAAGAATAAATAAATAATTTTTAAACAATAAAATGTTAAATGAAGCAGATGTTGTACAAATGCATAATAATTGCACTATATATCTCTTATATTTTATTCTATATTTAATGTTATACTACGGTATATGTTATTATATTTAATATATCTTACAAACATTAATTATGTTAGTCTAAAAAAGAGAAATGTAAAAGTGCCAAAAACAAACTAAATGTTGTCTGGAGCTCCTCTAAATGATTTGGAAAAAAGTTTAGTTATGATTTTTAATTTGCTATTCAAAAAGCTTTTTTTTGCAACATTTAGCTGTGCTATACATTTCACACTTAATAAAGTCTTAAAACCCCTTGCTTGTTTTTAAAACCCTTATTAAACCTTATAAAACATATTTTTAAACTATTAATTTTTTCTTATAACTTACAGTTGTTTATGCAAGTCCTATTGATATTTGAAGGTGGAAGTAAGGTGTGTGTGTGTGTGTAAGTGTGTGCTGCGCGGGCGTGCGTGTATGTATGGGGGTAGCTTGACAGTACACATGACCTCTTATGGGTAAAATTAGATTTGGCATTTAATTTCAAGGGCTCAACATCCAGTCTGTCAAATCCTCATTTTACTAGTGCCCACTAGAACTGCTGACGCTTGTCTTCAACTCCTGAAGCTTTCATCTTTCACTGGCAATAAACATGTCACCCTGCTGAGGTGAAACACAATCTGGAATTAAATTTACTGCATATAAAATATGGTGCCCTCTTTTTTGGTTCAAATACTTGTCATTCATAATTTATTTGAATGTGTACGGCCTTCAGGGAGAGTGCAGACTGAGAAGGCGATGCAAGAAAAGTGTTTGGCAGATCTTTTACTCTTGTTTTTTTATTTATTTGTTTGATAACTATAAATGGCATATATTCATTACTGACTTTATTAGTCTGTGGATAAAAAAAAGTCCACACTGCTCAGTGACACACAAAACACTACTACAAATATGTTTAAGTTGTTTCAAGACACGTTCAGAAACAAATAATGAAAAGTGAAATTTATTTACCAAATGGAAAAAAAATACATTGATTTAGTTGTGCTAGAGTATAGATTTAAAGATATTTGTTACCTGCCAAGCATTTTGTGACGTATTGTTTATATTTACTTCAGTAGAGATTCTGGGACATATCATGCTGCTGATAAATTTTCAAACATCCATGATAATGAACCACATACAGATTAAAAAAAAACAGAATTGCCCATGGGACTTTTAAAGAGTAACACCTCAAATTTGTAAAAAAAATTGTAAACAATTTATTAACAAACATTTAATAATGTTTGTGGGGTTGGAGATTATCTGGGATCACCAACCCCACTATACCTCCAGTCCTCTCAAAAACCTGCAGAGAGGATTGAAGGTATTGCAATAAATGTCCCAAGTACTTGCAGCCAATCTGTTAACAGTACACCACCAATTGATTTTAGCAGACAAATTTCCCTATCCCAGTGGCTGAACCATAAAAAGAAATTTGGTCCCAGCCATCCACATGCTCAGCGTCTAAATGCTAGCTTTGCCAAATTGCTAGCACTGCTGCCTTTTCAGCTGGTAAACTCTGCCCCCTTTCATGAATTTCTCAGTAGCAGGTTCCACGCTTCCAAAATGCTAGTGGTGATTCTGCCACATCTCTCTTCTCCACCCTCTTCTTCTTCCTCTATGGCCTCTTCTGCAGATTTGCCCTCTGAACCAGCGGTGCTCTGTAAGAATTCAAGGGTCTAAGCAGCCAGGCTAAAAGATGTAATGCGGTGCTTGAGTTGGTCTGCCCAGGGGACAGGAGTCACACTGGGGCAGAGATTCTGTCAGCTCTGCAGTGGCAGGCCCAGAGGTGGCTGACGCCATGCCAGCGTCAGCCAGGAATGGTTGTATGCGACAATGGCACCAACCTTATCTCCGCCCTCCGACAGGGACACTTGACACATGTTCCATGTTTGGCACATGTCCTGAATTTGGTGGTGCAGCAGTTCTTGCGCAGGTTCCCAGGCTTACAGGATCTCCTGAAGCAGGCCAGAAAAGTCTTTGGTAATTTCCGCTGGTCATACAATGGCAGTGCTCAGCTGGCTGACATTCAAAGAGAATGCAACCTCCCCACCAACTGCCTCATTTGTGTCATGCCCACCAGGTGGAACTCAACGTTGACAGTGCTGCAGTGGCTGCACACACATCAGAGGGCCATCAATGAGCGTGTATGGCACCAGGACATGGTCTGGGGAGCTTGCCTTCTTTTCATCACGCCAGTGGCTACTCATCAAGGATGCATGCACTGTCCTGTCACCATTTAAGGGGGCCACACGGATGGTGAGCAATGCATGCATCATTGACACAGTCCCCCTAGACTTCTTACTGGAGCACAAACTTTGTAGAAATCATGGACAACGCACTGAAGGCAGAACAGCGGGAGGAAGAGGAGGACTTTCTTTCCTCTTAAGTCCCCCTTTATCCAGATAGCATTCCTGCGGGCCCGCCAAACAGACAGGAAGAAGAGGAGGAGGAGAAGGAGGAGGATTGTGTCAGCATGGATGTAGAGAATAACACTCAGCAGCAGTTTTCAAGGGATGGTTTTTAGTCTCCAGAAACACAAGGGGTTGTATGTGGCTGGGAGGAGGTTGTTACGGATCATGTGATCCTTAATGACCCAGAGGACTCAGAATCAAATGCCTCTGAAAACTTACGATGCATGGCCTCCCTGATTCTGCAAATCCTGCGAAAGGACCCTAGGATTTGTGGTATCATACAGAGGGATTATTACTGGCTGGCAACTCTTCTTGGTCCACGTTACAAGGGTAAGTTTTCAGAACTCATCCTGACTTTACAGAGGGAACAGAGGATGAAGCATCTTCAGAAAGGCCTTGAAGCAAGGTTTGTGTAACGCATTTCCAGACCCTGGTAGGTTACCATTGCCTGGTGCTGGACAACGTGTTGCTGAGGCTTCGTTCAGTCAGAGGAAGAGCGATGGAGAAGGTGGCCATCTGTCTGATGCCTTTAAACAATTTTTCAGTCCTCAGTGCCAAGGTCTGATCGGTTCAAGCAACCATCGCCAGCATCTGCATTATATGGTGCAGGAATATCAAGGGGCAAGGGCAGACTTGGAGACCTCTCCAACATTGCACCACTGGGATACTGGGTCTTGAGGATGGACCAATGGCCAGAACTTGCTCAATATGCAATTGTGATACTGGCCTGTGCTGCATCCAGTGTGCTTTCTGAACACTTATTAAGTGCTGCTGGAGGGTTTGTAGAGGATCAAAGAGTGTGCCTGTCCACAGACTCCATTGATAGGCTCACATTCATAAAAATGAATCAGTGTGGGTTCAGCAGCTATCAAGCACCTGATGCTGATGTAACTGATTGAATTTGCTATGGATCTGTGATCCCTTGAAGACTGACTAACACCGAACACCCCCCCCCCCCCATTTGGTTTGCACCAGAACCTGCAAACAGACCAAAAGTTTGTGTAAACTTTAGAACCCTGTTAAAGTCTATGGGACTCAAACGTTTGAAATCTAAAGTGCTCATTTTAAAGGCTGATATGCAAGTTATTGTCCTAAAAAGTGTTTGGGGACCCGGGTCCTGCCCCAGGGGACATTTATCAATGCAATTTTTTTTTAAATGGCATTTTTTGGGGATTTCTGTGATTGTAATAATGCTTAAATTGAAACAATAAAAGTGAAATATTCCTTAAAATTTTGTACCTAGGGGGTGTCTAAAGTAAGCATGTGAAGTAGCGCATTTTTTCCCATGCTTAGAACTGTCCCTGCACAAAATGTGATTTCTGAAGGAAAAAAAGTCATTTAAAACTACTCGCAGTTATAATGAATTGTCGACTCCCAGCAATACAGAGAAAAGTCACTGGATGGAGAGGAGAGGAAATAACCCATCGCAGGATACCGACAGTGTTGGAGCGGAGACCGAGAGTGAATTACCACTGCTGATTTTTTTTTTTTTTTAATAAAGGACTTTTCTAAAGGTGTCTGTGTTTTTTTTACAATTGTTACACTTTCTTTGTGAAATGGTAGGGGTACAATGTACCCCATTACCAATTCACATAGGGGGGGTGGGATCTGGGGGTCCCCTTTGTTAAAGGGATCTTCCAGATTCCGATAAGCCCCCTGCCCGCAGACCCCCACAACCACCTGGCAAGGGATGTGGGGATGAGGACTTTGTCATAGACCCCCAAAGCATCCTCCCAATGTTGAGGGCATGTGGCCTGGTACGGTTCAGGAGGGGGGCGCTCTCTCGTCCCCCCTCTTTTCCTGTGGCCTGCCAGGTTGCATGCTTGGATAAAGGGCCTGGTGTGGATTTTTGGGGGGAACTCCACACCATTCTTTTTTTATTTGGGGTGGAGTTCCCCTTAAAATCCATACCAGACCTGAAGGGTCTGGAATGGATATTTGGAGGGAACCCCACAGAATTTGTTTTTATTTGACACAGGGTTCCCCTTAATATCCATACCAGACCTGAAGGGCCTGATAATTAAATTTGGGGGACCCCCACACATTTTTTTATTTTTTTATGAATGACTTCTCTCTGAATTGCCGGGAGCTGACAATTCATTATAGCCGCAAGTGATTTTAAATAACTTTTTTTCCTTCAGAAATTACACTTTGTGCAGGGACAGTTCTAAACACGGGAAACAAGCGCTGCTTTACAGGCATGCTATACACCCCCCTAGGTACGAAATTTAAATATTTCACTTTTATTGTTTCACATTAAGCATTATTAAAATCACTGCTCCCGAAAAAACGTCAGTTTTTAAAACTTTTTTTGCATTGGTACATGTCCCGTGGGGCAGGACCCAGATCCCCAAACACTTTTTATGACAATAACTTGCATATAAGCCTTTAAAATTAGCACTTTAGATGTCTCCCATAGACTTTTACAGGGTGTTCCGCGGCTTTTCAAATTTGTCGCAAACACCCCAAATTGTTCGCTGTTCGCTGAACGGGGAATGTTCGAGTCGAACATGAGTTCGACTCGAACTCGAAGCTCATCCCTAATACTGACTATCGTATTCCACCTCAATTGTGATGATGCTAGTTTCCAACAATATTTTTGGTTTAGGGCACCACCACCACTCAAAGCCCAATTTTCTACCCGTGTTTAACAGTTGCATGTAATTACAATTATTGATACAATATTTAAATGCAGGGCCCGTTCCTGTGCCCAGCAAGAGTAACTGTGAGGGCATGCAGTGTTGTGGCACCACCACCCAAGGCCCAATTTTTCTGCCCCTGTTTAACAGGGGCAAGTAATTACAACTCTTGATATAATATTTCACGGCAGGGCCAGTTCCTGCTCCCAACAAGAGTAACTGTGAGGGCTTACAATGTTCTGGTTCCACCAATACCTAAAGCCCAATTTTATGCAGCGTATATAGGGCAGGCCCTATAGTATATATACTGCTGTTCAGAGTATATAGTGCCTGGGGGCCTGGGGGACCCCGCGCAATTTTTTTGGGGTGCAGGGTTTCCCTTAATATCCATACCAGATCTGATGGGCCTGGTATGGATTTTGGGGGTGTCATCCACGCCATATGTTTGAGGTATTCTTGGTATTTTATATCTGTATTGCCAGGATCCGATAATACATTATAGCCGCAAGCAGTTTTAAATGAAATGTTTTTCTTTAGAAATTTAAGTTTGCTGTGGCACTGTTGTAAACATGGGAAAGATGTGGTACTTTACAGGCATATTAACCGCTTCCAGACCGCTGCATGTACATATACGTTGGCAGAATGGCACGTACAAGCACATTGGCGTACCTATATGTCCCTGCCTAGACATGGGTCGGGGGGGGCGATCGGGACCCCCCCGCTACATGCGGAGATCGGATTCCCGCGGGGAGCGATTCGGGACGACGGCGCAGCTATTCGTTTATAGCCGCTCCGTCGCGATCGATCCCCGGAGCTGAAGAACGGGGAGAGCCGTATGTAAACACGGCTTCCCCGTGCTTTACTGTGGCGGCGCATCGATCGAGTGATCCCTTTTATAGGGAGACTCGATCGATGACATCAGTCCTACAGCCACACCCCCCTACAGTTGTAAACACACACTAGGTGAACCCTAACTCCTACAGCGCCCCCTGTGGTTAACTCCCAAACTGCAACTGTAATTTTCACAATAAACAATGCAATTTAAATGCATTTTTTGCTGTGAAAATCACAATAGTCCCAAAAATGTGTCAAAATTGTCCGGAAAAAAACGCTGATCGCCGCCATTAGTAGTAAAAAAAATAAAATTAATAAAAATGCAATAAAACTATTCCCTATTTTGTAAACGCTATAAATTTTGCGCAAACCAATCGATAAACGGTTATTGCGATTTTTTTTACCAAAAATAGGTAGAATAATACATATCGGCCTAAACTGAGGAAAAAAATTGTTATATATGTTTTTGGGGGATATTTATTATAGCAAAAAGTAAAAAATATTGAATTTTTTTCAAAATTGTCGCTCTATTTTTGTTTATAGCGCAAAAAATAAAAACCGCAGAGGTTATCAAATACCACCAAAAGAAAGCTCTATTTGTGGGGAAAAAAGGACGCCAATTTTGTTTTGGAGCCACTTCGCACGACCGCGCAATTGTCTGTTAAAGTGATGCAGTGCCGAATTGTAAAAACCCCTTGGGTGATTTAGCAGCATATTGGTCCGGTCCTTAAGTGGTTAAGGAAACCCCCCCGGCACGATATTTAAAGAAATATTAAATTTTTATTGTTTCACTTTATTATTATTAAAATCACTGCTCCCGAAAAAAACACCTTTTTTAAAACTTAAAACTTTTTTTTTGCATTGATACATGTCCCCTGGGGCAGAACCCGGGTTCCAAACACTTTTTATGGCAATAACTTGCATATAAGCCTTTAAAATGAGAACTTTAGATTTTTCACATTCATGTCCTATAGACTTTAACGGTGTTCACACAAATTATTTGCATGTTCGCATATTCTGCTGCGAACTGAACCAGGGGGCGTTTGGCTCAATCCTAGTGGCAACAAATAAAATCCTTAATTGGATAGGTTTGTCCTGTTGCAGTGGCTGTAAAATCTATTCTTTTCTTCTAAGTTTTTGTAGGGATAAAATCTTTTTCCTGTAAAAAATGTGTAGACCACTTTGGGGGGAGGCTCCACTAATGTTTTTACAATAATATCTTTCAGTGTTGGAGCTTATTTATAGATATTATTTGGTTTGTCTGGACGAATGCTATTTAACTGTTTCTTTTTAGGATGTGTCAATGTCATTTCACCAGCCTCTCCACCTACTTATGTTTAATATTAAAGTCCAATATCAGACATGGGGCTTCTGGTTTATATGGCTTTCTTTTTGTTTTCGAAACGTTTTTATTAGGAACAAAATAAAAGATTTTCCATGCGATAACAGTAACTTGAATGAACCATTAAACCAAGGTAAATCACAAACCTAATAGAAAAGAACTAAAATAAAACTAAAAACTAAAATGCAGGTAAGTCTTGGAGTCTAAACAGGAACCAAGGGTTCCATTCTGCATTAAACAAGGGGATTGAGTCATGTAAAGTGTAGAATATTTTTTCAGACAGCATTATTTGATCCACTCTTGAGACAATTTGTGGGAATGGAACAGAATCCGTCTTCCAGTGCAGTGCGATTGCCCACTGTAAACCGAGTGAATCAATTTCATGAGGGGTTTTGGTAAACTTACTTACCAAACTACCTATCCGCCTCAGGGCCTCCTTCCAGGTTGGTTGTAAATTTTCACACTCCCAAAATAGGTGTAAGAAGGAGCCCTGGATGGCGCAACCTCTAAAACAAAAGGGGGAAGTCTGCGGGTATATCTTACTGAGGCGCAGAGGGGTGTAATACCAGTGAGTTAACAGTTTTAATAGTAGTTTCTCTGACTGTCAGGGATTTGGTGCATTTTCGCCTGTTTTGCCAGCCCGTCACCCAATCCAAGCCATCCCTATTAAGGTGGAGCTCCCGTTCCCATTGGGACCTGTATTTCAGTATGGGACTTTCCTTAACCGATTCTAATGATTTGCAGATTCCAGAGATTAGACCTTTTTGTCGAGGGGCTGTATGACATATGCCTTAAAAAAAGGCATCGGAATCTGAGGAGGGACTATTATAGTGTTGTCGAAAGAAGTGACGGATTTGAAGATAATGGTAAAACTCTCTGGCTGGGATGTGATTACTTGCCTGTAGGTTGGAGAATGTCACAAACTTTAAGTCTTGTAAGAAGTCCTCAAGTCTGGTCAAGCCTTGGTCCACCCAGACTTGGAAAGATTCCGGGTGATCAAAGGCTGGGGCAAATCTCAAATCCCCTAGATACAAGGCCCTTAAGGGGGTCTGTGAGACAAGGTAATACTTTACCTTGTAGAGATCTCAGAGCCTCAGGCCAGCTGGCACCAGTAGGTTCTTAGAGACTAATACTCATTTTGATGGGCTAGAGCAGTGGTCTCCAAATTGTGGCCTGAGGGGCGGATGCGGCCCTTTGCTTGCCTTTATCCGGCCCTTGGGGCACTATCTATCCCACTGATACGAGACACTATTCTGTCATCTGACACCGACAGTGAAGCACCTTTTCTCCCACTAACACCACTAATAGGGCACTATTCCTCCCTATGATACCAACGTTGGGGCACTATTTCTCCCCCTAATACCAGATGTTTAGTCCCACTGATGCCAGGAAAATGTCCACCCCGCTGGCCAAAGCCCGGCCCTCCAAGAGTCTGAAGGACAATAAACCGGCCCTTTGTTTAGAATGTTTGGAGACCCCTGGGTTAGAGGACCATAAAAGCCCCGGGAGGTAAATCGGCGTGATCGAGTCCTGTTTAAATATGACCCACGGGACTTTGGAGTTCTTAATATTCCATTGGGCTTGTTGAGTAAATCTACTGGCTAAATAGTAAAGCCATAGATGGGGAACACCTAGCCCACCTCGTTTAGAGGAGTGGCACAAAATATCCTTAGCGAATCTGGGGGGCTTATCCTTCCATATAAATTTATTAAAAAGGGCTTGAACCATGAGTAGGTAGTATTTAGTTAATCTAACTGGTAGGGCGGAACAAATAGAGCAACTAGGGAAGGCTAGTCATCTTGAGTGCAGCGATGAAATGTGGAGTGGGGCCTAAAGTTTGAGCAGTTGCTTTAGTTTGGAAACCATCGGGGGTAGTTGGCATCATATAATTTATGGAAATCACCCATCAGGTTAATCCTCAAATATGGGAGGGACGGACCAGCCCAGGTGAACGAGAATTCGTTTTTAAGTTGTTCCAGCTCTGTTGGTGAGTACCCCACTGGAAGGGCCAGTGATTTTGAAACATTTGCCAAAAGGCCAGAGACATTAGCGAACCTCGACAATGTGTGTAAAAGATTCGGTAACATAATTACGGAGTTGGTGAGAAACATTAGCACGTCATCAGCGTACATGCAAAACTTATAATTTGAGGGACCCTTACAATATCCTAAAATGTCTGAATTTTTTAGTATTGTGATGGCTAGGGGTTCTAATGCCAGACCAAAAAATAAGTGGAGAGAGTGGGCACCCTTGCCTCATGCCCCTACCTAGCCTTAAGAAGTCCAAACTACACCCTGGGATTTTGACCCGTGTTTTGGGTTCTTATACAGAGCCTGGAATGCATACAGGAATTCCCCCTGAAAGCCCATGCGTTGTAACAGAGTGGACACACTGTCAAAAGCCTTATGAATGTCTAGGCTCATCAGAAACAATTTCCTGGGAAACAGGTTAGCATCCTGAATGATATCCGTAGCAAGACGTATGTTGCCAGTAATGAGTCTGTGGGGAATGAAACCAGCTTGATAGGGAGATATAAGCGTGGAGATTATCCCTGCCAACCTATCAGCCAAGATTCTGCTGAAAATGTTCAAGTCATGACTGATGACTGATATAGGCCTATAATTCTGGAAAAGTGTGTGATTTATGTTTGGCTTAGGGATGAGAGACATGTTTGCCAATAACATCTCCTCTGGGAAGCTACCTCCATGTAGAACTTAAAAAGCTGAACCAGTCTGGTGGATAAGGGTGAGGATTTTTTTATAGTAAATAGAAGACATAGAAGAAAAGCCATCTGGGCCAGGAGCCGAGCCCATCTTTAATGCTTTGATTAAATTTAGAACCTCTGCCTGTGTGATGGGTGAGTTAAGTTTCTGTATTTGGGAAGGTGAGAGAGTGGGAACTGGGATGTCATTAAACCAGGTCGCATCTTCATTAGAGGGTTCTGACTGCATTGGTGCTAGTAGGGCAGAGTAGAATTGTTGAAAAATTTGGAGCACTTCCCAAGACGTAGTCAGACCCGAGTGAGACGCCAATTTGTATACATGAGGGGGGCGAGTAGCTTTCCTAGCAAACATGGTGGAGGAAGAGTTACTGTGCAATAAGTAGGGATGGGTTATCTTTTCGAGTCGAACATGAGTTCGACTAGAACATTGCCTGTTCGCCGAACAACGAACAATTTGGGGTGTTCGCGGCAAATTCAAAAAGCTGCGGAACACCCTTTAAAAGTCTATGGGAGAAATCAAAAGTGATAATTTTAAAGGTTAAGATGCAAGTTATTGTCATAGAAAGTGTTTGGGTACCTGGGTCCTGCCCAAGGAGATATGTAAAAATGCAAAAAAAAGTTTTAAAAATGTCAGTTTTTTCGGGAGCAGTGATTTTAATAATGCTTAAAGTGAAACAATAAAAGTGAAATATTCCTTTAAATTTCGTACCTGAGGGGTGTCTATAGTATGCCTGTAAAGTAGCCTATGTTTCCCATGCTTATAAAAGTCCCTGCACAAGATGCCATTTCTAAAGGAAAAAAGTAATTAAAAAAAGTAATTCAAAACTGATCAGGGCTATAATGAATTGTCGGGTCCCGGCAATACAGATAAAAGTAATTGAAAAAAAAAAAAACGACATGGGTTCCCCCCTTAGTCCATTACCAGGCCCTTTGGGTCTGGTATGAATATTAAGGGGAACCCCGAACCAAAAAAAAAGCGTGGGGTCCCCCCCAATTCCATTTCAGGCCCTTCATGTCTGGTATGGATATTAAGGGGAACCCCGCACCAAAATAAAAAAAATTGGCGTGGGGTCCCCCAAAAATCCATACCAGACCCTTATCTGAGCACGCAACCTGGCAGGCCACAGGAAAAGAGGGGGGACGAGAGAGTGGCCCCCCCTCCAGAACCGTACCATGCCCTCAACATGGGGAGGATGTCCCCATGTTGATGGGGACAAGGGACTCATCCCCACAACCCTTGCCCGGTGGTTGTGAGGGTCTGCGGGTGGGGGGCTTACCAAGATCTGGAAGCCCCCTTTAACAAAAACCCCCAGATTCCACCCCCCCTACATTGTACCCCTACCATTTCACAAAAAACAAAATGTTAAAAAACGCAGGAGACAGTTTGGGACAACTCCTTTATTAAAAATAAAAAATAAAAATAGGTTCCAACAATGTAATCCACTCTCGAATAATACGGAAGAAAAAAACCCATCGCTACGAACGATACCGCCTCATAGGAGGCACCCAGATGAATGGTGCTCTGCCGGGTTGCCAGCTCTTTTGTAGATGAGTCAAATCAACAAAGTTCACTCTGGAACCGATCTCCATCGATACCACAAAAAATATCATTGGTGCTTTGCGGAACAGCACATCGCCCAATGATATCATCCCCACCAAACTGCTGAAGGAATGTGCCGACATCCTGGCACCACCCATCACACAGCTTATAAACCAGTCATTTAAGGAAGGCACAGTGCCATCCCTGTTGAAAGAGGGCACAATCCAGCCCATCTTGAAAAAACCTAACCTGGATCCCAAGGACCCAACTCACCGCCGTCCCATAACAGGCCTAAATGTTCTCTCCAAGATAATGGAGAAAGTAGTGGTACAACAGCTGCAACAGCATCTAGATACCCACAATCTACTGGATCCATTACAATCAGGCTTCCGTCCCGGACACGGGACAGAAACGGCCTTACTCAAAATATGGGACGATGCCCTCGAGGCCGCAGACGAAGGAGAATCTTGTCTCCTGGTTCTGCTGGACCTAAGCGCAGCCTTTGACACGGTAGACCACAAACTGTTACTGATGCGACTAGCCAAGGTAGCAGAAGTCGCAGAAGGTGATTTACCATGGTTTTCTTCCTTTCTTGAAAACCGATCACAAACAGTTAAATTGGGTTGTTTCACGTCGGAAAAGCGCACGGTGTCATGTGGAGTCCCCCAAGGATCCCCCCTGTCACCGGTGCTTTTCAACATCTATCTTCGCCCTCTCTTTGATATTATCAGTAGCCAAGAACTACTCTATCACTCTTATGCAGACGATACGCAACTGTATTTTCGCATCTGCAACAAAAAGGATCATCATCTCAGTTTAGAGAAATGTCTCTCTTTGATAGAAAACTGGATGACTAAGAGTTATCTTAAACTCAACAGTTCAAAAACAGAACTCCTTATGTTTCACGCCAGCCGAAAGAGTCAACTGGCAACAACCTGGACACCCCCGCCCATTCTGGGCCAAATCATCACCCCTAGCTCCAAAGTCAAAAGTCTCGGGGTCATCTTCGACACCTTCATGACAATGGACGCACAAATAGGGTCAGTAGTCAGCGGAGCGCACCATCTGTTGCGCCTACTACGCAGACTTATTCCATTTATCCCCAAAGAAGACGTAGCAGTCGTGGTGGGAACAATCGTGAATTCCAGACTGGACTATGCTAACGCCCTGTACCTCGGACTCCCAAAGTACCAAATCTCCCGTCTGCAAGTCGTTCAGAATACGGCCGCCAGACTGGTGACTGGGAAAAAAAATGGGAATCAATCTCACCTTCGTTGAGAACCCTTCACTGGCTGCCAGTAAAAGACAGAATTGCATTTAAAGCACTCTGCCTGACACATAAGTGCATCCATGGGAAGGCTCCGCAATATCTTTGCGACAAGATAGAACCTCACAATTCAAATCGCGTTCTGCGATCCACCGACCAAAATCTGGTCAGGGTACCAAAAACCAAATACAAGTCCAAAGGAGAAAGAAGGTTTGCTTTTCAGGGTCCTAGACTATGGAACGCTTTACCAACCAGCATTCGGTTGGAGGAAAACCATCTGACTTTCAGAAGACAGATCAAAACTCTGCTCTTTTGATGTCATGAGACACGAACAACTAGCGCCCAGAAGCGATTCAGTTCGCATGCGCCGCGCTTTATACGTTTTTCATTCATTCATTCATTCATTCATTCATTCATTCATTCAGGGCGGGGCCACATGTCACATGTATGGGTGACCCCGCCCCCTCTTGCGCAACGCGGGTTTCCTGTGACACATCAGAGGGGGCAGAGTTACCCGTACACGTCATTGGCTAACACCGATCTTTCTCCTGGCGTCAGAGAGGGGGTGGGGTCACTCATGCACGTGACACGTGACCCCACCCTCATCTATAAAAGAGCTGTCAACTCGGCAGAGCGCCTTTTTCCGGGTGCCTCCTATGAGGCGGTATCGTTTGTAGCAGCGTTTTTTTTTTCTTCTGTATCGCTCGAGAGTGGATAACATCATTGGAACCTTTTTTTTTCTTTTTTTCTTTTTAATAAAGGACATGTCCCAAATAGGGATGAGCTTTGTATTCGAGTCGAACTCATGTTCGACTCGAACATCGTATGTTCGATCGTTCGTCGAAATACGAACAAAACGGGTCGTTCACGCCAAATTCAAGTTACGTTTCACAGACCATAATTCACTGCGGCATCGCTGGCTGATGATTGGCCAAGCATGCACTATGACCCGCATGCTTGGCCAATCACAGCGCGCAAAAAACGGAGAGCCATAATTGGCCAAAGCCAGGGTGGCTTTGGCCAATTATGGCTCAGGGGGTTTAGTACACGCCCCACAATATAAAAGGCCGCCTGCAGGTCGGCCTTCTGTAGTGTGTTGCAGTGGTTAAGAGAGGACAGAGAGAGTGTCATATTTTGCAGGTAGATAGAGCAGGCAGGCAGGCAGGCTAGTCAGTTAATGTTACAGTGTGTAGAGGATATATATACATCCCAGGTGTTGTACATATATTTATACACTGTATAGTTTAGCTAGATCAGTTCTTCCTAATTTACTGGCAGGCAGGTGATTGTGCTAGCTGCAGTATTCTTACGTGGTTTATTGCCTGTGTCCTCTGTAGTTTGCACCTAAAGCTACTTGGTGTGTACTGGCCATGTGCTCTGTAGTTTGCACCTAAAGCTACTTGGTGTGTACTGGCCGTGTGCTCTGTAGTTTGCACCTAAAGATTCAGGAGCAGTGATTTTAATGATGCTTAAATAAAAAATAAATAAAATAAAATTCCTTTTAAATATTGTACCTGCTGGGTGTCTATAGTATGCCTGTGAAAACGTCTTTGAGAACCCGGGTCTTGCCCGAGGGAACAGTTGTTTTTTTCATTGATACATGTTCCCTCGGGCAGGACCCGGGTTCTCAAAGACGTTTTCACAGACTCAATTGCCAAATCTGCCTCATTTAGGCTGCCTCATTTAGGCTGCATTCACACCTGAGCGTAGCGTTTTCCGCGTTTTTTGCTGCGTTTTTTATCGTGATTTTTGCAGAATTTTTTACCGCGTTTTGCAGCAATTTTTGTGGCGTTTTTTACCATGATTTTGGACAGGTCTAGGGTCACCAATGTTAAAAGCAGAAAAACGCCCAAATCTGCCTAAAAAAAAGTCCCGGAATTGTTTGAGCTTCAGGCGTTTTGTAGTGGAGATGTGAATCATCTCCATAGAGAATAATAGATTTTTTCCCCTCCAGCATTTTGTAGCTTGAGGCTTCAAGCTACAAAACGCTCAGGTGTGAATGGGGTCTAAGTCTCCACGTAAAAGGAGTGGGGGTCAGCCCAATAAATTCCATCTTAAAGGGAGTTACCTGGTGGTCCGACCAAACACAGGAATGTATAGATGCTGTGCTAGGTTAATCGGGGAGGAAAAAATGTAATCCAATCTAGCGTAACAGTTGTGTGGATGGGAATATAATGTGTATTCCTTAGCTCCAATATTGTGTGCCCTCCAGGTATCCACTAGTTGATAATCTTGTAGCCCACAGGAGAGGGATTTTTATGGAAGGCCTTAGCAGAGGTAGCCACTGTGCATCTATCCAGTGTGACGTTAGCTACCATATTAAAATCCCCCCCAACAATCATGTGTGGGGATTGATATGTAGCCAGGTGGTCAAAAAAGGATGTAAAAAATTAGGCAGGGGAGTCATTTTGGGCTTAGATTCTTCTCAATAGTGAGCTCCCTGTTATGTATAATCTCTTTTATGATGACATATCTGCTCTCCCTATCCCTATATACTTTTTTAACCTCCATAGGAAAGGAGGAGTGCAGGAATATGGCAGCACCCCTGCTCTTCAAGGAGTGAAGTGTGTAAAAGGATTGAGGGAAGTGCCTATGAAAGAATTTGGGGTGAGAGGCTTAGGAAAAATGTGTCTCCTGAATCAAGAGAATCTTGGCATCCAGCCATTTATAGAAAGAAAAGGCTTTTCTTATCTTGACAGGGGAGTTGAAGCCTTTCACATTGTGAGAAATGCCACTAATCACCATGGGTACATGGCCCGAGCTACATTCCACTGACTAATAATCGTTAGGAATCTCAGAATGAGTACCCCACCAAGGTCCCTGCACTTCACTGTATTTGCAGCAGGGGGAGCTACCATAGCCCAACAATCAATATTTCATGTAAGGTTTATGTTCTTATCATTGTTATTAAACTTCAACAGAAAACTTTCTAATGTATCTCTACTTCCATTCCATACAATAATAAGGTTGTCAATAAACCTTTTTTATAAGGTCAATTCTGCTGGTGAATCTTTATAAACCTCTTCCTCTTCCCATTGTGCTATAAAGACATTGGCCACACTGGGCGCAAATTTTTGCACCCATGGCTATACCGGTAACTTGCTTTTAATAAAATTAATCATGCCAGAAATAATTATATTTAAGACAGAATTCAATACAGATATTAATGAGATATTTTCTTTGTTTACATATCAATGAACTGTATTCTCTTAACAGCCATTTAGTTGATGCACAGGAGGCTTGATGGTGCTGCACTATAGTGTAAATGGAAGATACATTGGCAGTTGCCAGTAGAGTCCCTCCCTCTGATACTGGTATAGTGTCTAATAATTGAAGCACATGCTTTGTATCCTTGAGATAAGCTTTTGTTTGTTGTACGGCTGGTTAGATAAAATTATCAAGATATTGCCCCATCCTTGCTGTTAAGAAGTCTATCCCATTTACAATGGGTCTTCCCGGATTTCTTTGTCCTTCTGAATTTCGGGGATGGTATAGATCACTGGAATTCTGCATGACTCGGGGATAAGATACTTTGCTTCTTTTTTATTTAATATTACCTTTTTAGTCCCTAAATGGACTATTTTTTCAAGTTCTTTTTTATATTTGATAGTTGGATTATTAATTATTAATGACTGCCCTGGGTATGCTTTGTCATCCAAAATTCAAAGATGAAATCAATAAAAGCTGAATCTTTCAAATTAAAAGTGCCCATTTTCTGGACTATAGGTAAAGGGTGTCAAAACATAGCATGGGGGAAGGGGGAACTACCGTATTTATCGGCGTATAACACGCACCCCAATTTTAAGAGGGGAGTTTAAGGAAAAAATGTTTTCTCAGCACCCTTTACAGTACAAGCCTCACCCATCCATTATACATCCCCCCCATCCAGTATACAGCCCCCCTCCATTATACATCCCCCCATCCAGTACAAAGCCCCCCCATACATGATACATCCCCCCCATCCAGTATACAGCCCCCCTCCATTATACATCCCCCCATCCAGTACACAGCCCCCCCCATACATTATACATCCCCCCACACATTATACAGCCCCCCTCCCCAGTATACAGCCCCCATCCATTGTACATCCCCCCCATCCAGTACACAGCCCCCCATCCATTATACAGCCCCTCTCCCCAGTATACATTCCCCCCTCCCCAGTATACAGCCCCCATCCATTATACAATCCCCCCATCCAGTACACAGCCCCCCTGCACTCCCAGGAGACCCCCAGTCTCCTAGGACAGTGCAGCCAACATTCTCTACAGTTAAGTAAAAAAAATCACTGTCAGCCCCTTCCACACTGCTCCTCCTGTGTCCCCTATTGCAAAAACAAAGCTTCCATTTACCTCAATAGCTCCTTTTTTTTCACTGATCTGGTCACATGACTTCTCTCCTCTGATGGGCATGTGACTGCTCTTCTCCTCCAATCAAAGCTACACTAGGAGGAGGAGAGCAGCCTGAAAAAACGGAGCTATATAGACATTTACAAGCTTTGTTTTACAATGAGGCTGACAGAGGAAGAGCCGTGTACAAGGGGCTGGCAAGTGACTTTTTTTTTAACTTTAGACTATGCAGAGAGCGCTGTTCCAGGGCCAGGTCCCGATCCCCGCCCCCTGCTGGTAGAACATGATATCGGCGTATAATGCGCAGGCACTGTTTACCCTCTGTTTTCATAGGAAAAAAGTGTGCGTTATACGCAGATAAATACGGTACATCCACGTGACCGGTAGCAAAGGTTTTTATGCACTGACATTTAAATTGAAAAAAAAAAAGTTTTAAACTGCTGCCAAATTACATCTCCCACTTTAAAGAAAAAAACAACATACAGACCTCAAAGGGCCCCCAACATACTTATCAGACTCCTAATAAGAAGCTGTCTATACAGTTTACTTTGCTGGCAATTTAAAATGTTTTATTTTTTTCTTTGTAAGTATAATTTTTGCTGTAGCGCATCCCATCCTACAGCATGAGAAAAATAGTTTCCCCCAAAACGCATACCAGATCCTTTGAGTAGAGTACGAATTTTAAGGGGCTACCTCAACCAATTTTTTTAAAGCATAAGGTACCCCAGAAAAGGTCTGGTACACGTTTTAGTGGAATCCATGCAAAAAGACAAAAAGAAAATTGCAATCAGTTCCCCTGAAAATCCATACTAGACCCTTATGCCCTGCCCTGTACACACAATCGGTCAATCCGATGAGAACGGTCTGATGGATTTTTCCATCAGTTAACCGATGAAGCTGACTGATGGTCAATCGTGTCAGAACGCGGTCACGTAAACAACGTACAACAGCACTATAAAGGGGAAGTTCAAATTCAATGGCGCCACCCTTGGGGCTGCTTTAGCTGATTTTGTGTTAGTAAAAGATGATTCGCGCTTTTCTGTCTGTTATAGCGTGATGAATGTGCTATCTCCATAACGAATGCTAGTTTTAACAGAACAAGCGCTCCCGTCCCCTAATTTAGTTTGAGCATGCATGGATTTTTAACCGATGGACGTGCCTACAAACGATCATTTTTTTTCGGTTAGGTATCCATCGGTTAATTTTAACCACTTGACCACCAGGCACGAAATCCCCCTTAATCACCAGACCAATTTTCAGCTTTCGGTGCTCTCACATTTTGAATGACAATAACTCAGTCATACAACACTGTAACCAAATGAATGGTTATTATTTAGTCTGGGTGAAAGTTATAGGGTCTACAAGCTATGGTACCAATTACTGAAAATTGATCAATTTGATCACACCTGAAGTACTGACGGCCTCTCTCGTTTCTTGAGACCCTAACATTCCAGAAAAGTACAAATACCCCCCAAATGACCCCTTTTTGGAAAGAAGACATTCCAAGGTATTTAGAAAGAGGCATGGTGAGTTTTTTGAAGTTGTCATTTTTCCCCACAATTCTTTGCAAAATTCGCACCTTGAGGCGTTCTGGAGCACCCAGGCCAATTCTGACATTCCTCTCCTACATGGAAAAATCATCATTTATTTGCTAGAAAATTACATAGAACCCCAAAACATTATATATGCTTTTTTAGCAAAAACCCTAAAGAATACAATGGTGGTTGTTGCAACTTTTTATCGCGCACGTTATTTTCGCAGCAATTTTTCGAATGCGTTTTTTTTTTGGAAATAAAACGGTTTTGTGCTTTAAAAAAAAAAAAAAACATTAAAGTTAGCCCAATGTTTTTGCATAATATGAAAGATGAAGTTACGCCGAGTCAATAGATACCCAACATGTCACCCTTCAAAATTGCACACGCTTGTGGAATGGCGCCAAACTTCGCTACTTAAAAATCCCCATAGGTGAATCTTTAAATATTTTTACTGGTTACATCTTTTTAGTTGGAGAAGAGGTCTAGGGCCAAAATTACTGCTCTCGCTCTAACGTTCACAGCGATACCTCACATGTGTGGTTTGAACACCGTTTTTATATGTGGGTGGGACTTACGAGTGCAGTCGCTTCTGTATACGAGCACACAGGAACAGGGGCGCTTTAAAACATTTTTCTTTTTTTTATTGTTAATTTTACTTTATTTATTTTAGTTTGACATGTTTTTCCCCAAAAATAAATGTTTTGATCACTTTTATTCCTATTACAAGGAATGTAAACATCCCTTGTAATAGGAATATAGCATGATAGGTCCTTTACAGTGAGATATGGGGTCAATAAGACCCCACATCTCACCTCTAGGCTGGGAAGCCTGAAAAAAAAAAAAAAAAAAAAAAAAGATCCTGGCTTCGATCCTAGCGGTGAGTCGGAAGAAGCACCGGAGGGAGAAGGGAGGGGTGACGTCCCCTTTCACCTCCCATAAGAACAATCAAGAGGCGGAACAGCCGACATGATTATTCTTATGGTGTAGAGAATCGCCGTCTGAAAAAGAGGATATATGAATGATGCCTGTAGCTGCAGGCATCATTCAGATATCCCTGCACAAAGTCAAGGACGTCATATGATGTCCGGGTATTGCAGAGTATTGTGCGGGGGTATTGCAGAGTATTGTGCGGGGGGTATTGCAGAGTATTGTGCGGGGGGTATTGCAGAGTATTGGTGCGGGGGAACTGCAGAGTATTGGTGCGGGAGTACTGCAGAGTATTGGTGCGGGAGTACTGCAGAGTATGGTGTGGGGGTATTGCAGAGTATTGGTGCGGGGGTATTGCAAAGTATTGGTGCGGGGGTACTGCAGAGTATTGTGCGGGGGGTATTGCAGAGTATTGGTGCGTGGGTATTGCAGAGTATTGGTGCGGGGGTATTGCAGAGTATTGGTGCGGGGTATTGCAGAGTATTGGTGCGGGGGTATTGCAGAGTATTGGTGCGGGGGTATTGCAGAGTATTGGTGCGAGGGTATTGCAGAGTATTGGTGCGAGGGTATTGCAGAGTATTGGTGCGGGGGTATTGCAGAGTATTGGTGCGGGGGTACCGCAGAGTATTGTGCGGGGGTATTGCAGAGTATTGTGCGGGGGGTATTGCAGAGTATTGTGTGGGGTTATTGCAGAGTATTGGTGCGGGGGTATTGCAGAGTATTGGTGCGGGGGTACTGCAGAGTATTGTGCGGGGGTATTGCAGAGTATTGTGCAGAGGGTATTGCAGAGTACTGGTGCAGGGGGTATTGCAGAGTATTAGCGCAGGGGGTATTGCAGAGTATTAGCGCAGGGGGTATTGCAGAGTATTAGCACAGGGGGTATTGTAGAGTATTAGCGCAGGGTGTATTGCAGAGTATTGCAGGGGGTATTGCAGAGTATTGCAGGGGGTATTGCAAAGTATTGCAGGGGGTATTGCAGAGTATTGCAGGGGGTATTTCACAGTATTGTAGGGGGTATTGCACAGTATTGGGGCAGGAGTTGCAGGGATGGCTGAGCAGGGATGGATGGATCTGTGACTGCATTGTATTGCAGAGTATTGGTGCGTGGTATTGCAGAGTATTGGTGTGGGGGTATTGCAGAGTATTGGTGCAGGGTATTGCAGAGTATTGGTGCGGGGGTATTGCAGAGTATTGGTGCGAGGGTATTGCAGAGTATTGGTGCGAGGGAACTGCAGAATATTGGTGCGAGGGTATTGCAGAGTATTGGTGCGGGGGTATTGCAGAGTATTGGTGCGGGGGTACTGCAGAGTATTGTGCGGGGGTATTGCAGAGTATTGTGCGGGGGGTATTGCAGAGTATTGTGTGGGGGTATTGCAGAGTATTGGTGCGGGGGTATTGCAGAGTATTGTGCGGGGGTATTGCAGAGTATTGTGCGGGGGGTATTGCTGAGTATTGAGCGGGGGTATTGCTGAGTATTGTGCGGGAGTATTGCAGAGTACTGGCGCAGGGGGTATTGCAGAGTATTAGCGCAGGGGGTATTGCAGAGTATTAGCGCAGGGGGTATTGCAGAGTATTAGCGCAGGGGGTATTGCAGAGTATTGCAGGGGGTATTGCAGGGGGTATTGCAGAGTATTGCAGGGGGTATTGCAGAGTATTGCAGGGGGTATTGCAGAGTATTAGTGCAGGGGGTATTGCAGAGTATTGCAGGGGGTATTGCAGAGTATTGCAGGGGGTATTGCAGAGTATTGCAGGGGGTATTTCACAGTATTGTAGGGGGTATTGCACAGTATTGGGGCAGGGTTTGCAGGGATGGCTGAGCAGGGATGGATGGATCTGTGACTGCAATAGTCACAGATCCATCCACAGCGCTGCTGACACCGGCGCTCCCCCCTCTCACACTGTACCGATCGGTACAGAGAGAGGAGGGAGGAACCGGCATCATCAAATGATGCCGGTTTGTTTACATGTGGTCGCTCCGTCATTGGATGGAGCGATCACGTGGTAAACGGCCGCTATCAGCAGCAATTTACCGCGATCCGTGATGCGCCGGGTCCTCTGGTCACAGACACTCCCGTGTGCGCGCCCCAAGGGGCGCGCGGGAGCACGATTCTGGGAGGACGTCCATGGACGTCCTCCCAGAGTTAAGCGACCGCCTTGTAGCCGTATTTCGGCTATGAGGTGGTGATTAAGTGGTTAAAACAAGTTTCAAATTTTTTAACTGATGGATAAATAACTGATGGGGCCTACACACGTTCGGTTTGGTCTGATGAAAACGGTCCATCGGACCGTTCTCATCAGATTGACCGATCGTGTATACGCGTTAAAAATCTGAGAATGCAGCATACCAACGTACAGTAGATATTTAATTTTTCAATTCGTTTTTTTTTTTTTTGTGTCTTTTCATTGTAATTAATTTAAGTCACTTTGCAGAGATCTGTTTTCACTTTGTCATTATAGTTTCTATTTTCATTGGTCAGTGTAAAACAAATAAATAAATCCCCTGTGATTAAATTCTAGACCAATAAAAGACAAAAACATCCAAGTAGGGAGCTGTGCTGATCATTGAAACCATTCAGCTCTGTGGGTAGTTTAAGTTTAATCCATTGAGCACAGTAAACAAGTGATTTTTCTCAGAAGAGTAAATGCGACTAGCCTTGTAAACACATAAAATGTGACTTAAATGCTTGCTGGCTAAAAACAATACATATGAAATATTCATATTGAATATATTTTCATTTAATTTACTAAAAGTTAGGGATGGTCCCGATGTTTGAATGGAACGGAAGTGTAGAACAAACAAACATACGTGGTGCTCGCGGGACGTTCGCCCGCCACAGAGCGCCTCATAATGCACTGCGAGATCGCAGTGCATTGACAGCTGCTGATTGGCCAAAGCATGCTCCTGACCTGTATGCTCTGGCCAATCACAGCGCAATGTGCTTTGAGAGCCATGATTGGCCAAAGGCAGGGTGCCAATCATGGCTCAGGGGTCAAGTCCACGCCCCACACAATATAAGGTTGTGGCATTCACAGCGGCCGTATATAGGGAATGAATGGAGATTAGGCAGGGTAGTTAGTGTAGTGTGCAGCCAGTCAGTGTAGACTATATAATACAATTAAGAGTATATAGTGCAGTCAGTGTAATATATATATAATACAGCTCAGAGTATATATTGCAGTCAGTGTTGTATATATAATATAGTTCAGAGTATATAGTGCAGTCAGTGTAGTATATATAATACAGTGGAGAGTTTATAGTGCAGTCAGTGTAGTTTATGTAATACAGTGGAGAGTATATAGTGCAGTCAGTGTAGTATATATAATACAGTTCAGAGTATATAGTGCAGTCAATGTGGTATATCTAATTCAGTACAGAGTACAGTACCTGTCTCCGAGAATGTGTTTCCAGCAAGACGGCATAACGCTGAAATGGTGCCAACATCTCGCACTTGCTGGAATAGGAAAAGCACATTCCAGCGAGCGCGTCATAGAAGCGACGGGGATCCGACTTGGATTCCCGCCAATTCTAGCCGCGGCGTTTGGTATGAATCATGAGGGGGAACTCCACACCAAATTTTAAATAAAAAACCGGCATGGGTTCCCCCCCTGGGGCATACCAGGCCCTTAGGTCTGGTATGGATTGTAAGGAGAACCCCCTATGCCGATAAAACGGCGTGGGGGTTCCCCCACAATCCATACCAGACCCGTATCCAAGCACGCCGCCCGGCTGGTCAGGAAAGGAGTGGGGACGAGCGAACACCCCCCCTCCTGAGCTGTACCAGGCCGCATGCCCTCAACATGGGGGGGTTGGGTACTCTGCGGCCCCCCACCCCAAAGCACCCTGTCCCCATGTTGATAAGGACAGGGCCTGTTCCCGTCAACCCTGGACGTTGGTTGTTGGGGTCTGCGGGAGGGGGGCTTATCGGAATCTGGGAGCCCCCTTTTATTCACCTGGAAGAAAAATGTCAATAAAATTAACACACAACACAGGGTTTTAAAATAATTTATTAGTCAGCCCCGGGGGTCTTCTCCGCTCTCCGGGGGGTCTTCTCCACTCTCCGGGGGGTCTTCTCCACTCTCCAGGGGGTCTTCTCCACTCTCCGGGGGGTCTTCTTCCATCTTCTCCGCTCTCCGCTGTGCCTCGGTGCTCCCTGGTTCTTCTCCCGCTCGCTCTCCGATGCCTTCTTCGGGGCTGGCCGCTGCTATCTTCTTTTTAGCTCTCTTACTAGCAGCGGCGCAGCCCGCTCTTCTTTGCCATCTTCCGCCTTATTCTTTTCTTCATATGTTGACGTGTCGCTTCCTCCCGCTGTAATGCCGGGTACGCGGCTCACACCGATTTATATAGGCCTCTTATGACCTCACAGTCCCATCAACCCTGTATTGTGTGTTTATTTTATTGACATTTTTCTTCCAGGTGAATGGGTAGGGGTACAATGTACCCCATATTCACCAGGGTGGGGGGCCGGTATCTGGGGGCCCCCTTATTAAAGGGGGCTCCCAGATTCCGATAAGCCCCCCTCCCACAGACCCCGACAACCAACGGCCAGGGTTGTCGGGAAGAGGCCCTGTCCTTATCAACATGGGGACAGGGTGCTTTGGGGTGGGGGGAACCGCAGGGCGCCCCCCTGCCCCAGAGCACCTAACCCCCACATGTTGAGGGCATGCAGCCTGGTACGGCTCAGGAGGGGGGACACTCTCTCGTCCCCACTCCTTTCCTGACCGGCCGGGCGGCGTGCTTGGATACGTGTCTGATATGGATTGTGGGGGAACCCCATGCTGTTTTTTCGGTGTAGGGGGTTCTCCTTACAATCCATACCAGACCTAAGGGCCTGGTATGCCCCTGGGGGGGGACCCATGCCGATTTTTTATTTAAAATTTGGCGTGGAGTTCCCCCTCATGATTCATACCCAACGCCGGGGCTAGAATTGGCGGGAATCCAAGTCGGATCCCCGTCGCTTCTATGACGGCTTTTTCCCATCGCGGCGAGCCGGCTCGGTGCTGGCTCCCGCGACAGGGCTCGTAGGTGGTCAATCTCGCCGAGAAAGGGAGCGAGATTGACACAATATCGCGGTCACCTACTGTATATAGTGGCATCAGTGTACTATATATAATACAGTGAAGAGTATATAGTGCAGTGGTGAGTATATAATACAGTGTATTGAAGTGGTTAATGGGAACCCTATGTCAGAATTAAGAAAAATATTAACTTGGGGTCCACCCCAAAATCCATACCAGGCCCTTCGGGTCTGGTATAGATTTTAAAGGGAGTTCCATGCCAAAATGTAAAAAACAATGGCGTGGGGTCCCCCCTTAAATTCATACCAGACCCTTATCTGATCATGCAGCCTGGCAGGCCAGGAAAGGGAGGGGACATGCGAGCACCCCCCTCCTGAACAATACCAGGCTGCTTGCCCTTAACATGAGGAGGGTGCTTTCCCGACGACCCTGGCCGGTTTTTGTCGGGCTCTGTGGGCAGGGGTCTTATCGGAATCTGGAAGCCCCCTTTAATAAGGGGGCCCCCAGATCCCTCCCCCCTATGTAAATGGATATTGTGTACATTGTACATCTACCCATTCACCAAAAAAAGTGTCAAAAAGTAAAAACCACAAGAGATAGTTTTTAAAATTCCTTTATTAAAAAATAAAAAAGTGTCCATGTACATCCATCTTCAATCATGCCACCCCACAGACCCGAAAAATAGAAGAAAAAAAATCTCCACCTCCATGGGAGGTCTCCCGACGCCTGCTGTCTGTTTGCTTTGACAGCTGTTATATGGCAAGGGCGGAACACCCGGTGATGTAACCGAGTGAGCCCACCCCCTTCTGACATCATGTGATGTCATGTGATGTCAAAGGGGGCAGGGACAATCAGTTACGTCAGCGGGTGGCCCACCCTAGCCTATATAACAGCTGTCAAAGCCAAGAGAGAGCAGTCACCGCGAGGCCTCACATATAGGCAGAGCTTTTGTGTTTTTTCTATTTTTTGGGTCCATCGGGCAGTGTTATTGATGATGGATATACATCGCGGGACACTTTTTTATTTTTAATAAAGGAATTGTCAAAAACTGTCTCGTGCGGTTTTCACTTTTTGACACTTTTTTAGTGAATGGGTAAAGGTACAATGTACCAGATACCCATTCACACGGGGGCCATGATCTGGGGCCCCCTTGTTAAAGGGGGTTTCCATATTCATATAAACCCCCCACCCAAAGACCCTGACAACTACTGGCCAGGGTTGTCAAAAAGAGGCCCTTGTCCCCATCAACATGGGGACAAGGTGCTTTGGGGTATGGGGAGTGCAAAGCACCCACCCCCCTATGTTGAGGGCATGTGGCCTGGTATGGTTCAGGCTGCATGCTTGTATAAGCGTCTGGTATGGATTTTGGGGGGGACCCCGTGCCAATTTTTTTCATCTATATTGCCAGGAGCTGGCAATACATTACAGCCGCAAGCAAATGTCATTGTTGCTGCGGCATGTTCTACACATCGCAGAGATGTGCACTTTACAGGCAAACTAAGGGGACCCTCCAGGCAAGATATTTAAAGGAATATAAAATGTTTATTGTTTCACTTTAAGCATCATTAAAATCACTGCTCCTGAAAAAACGATAATTTTAAAAACATTTTTTTGCATTGATTAGGGTTGTCCCGATACCGATACCAGTATCGGTATCGTGACCAATACTGAGCATTTGCAGGAGTTGTACTTGTACTCCCGCAAATGCCCCCGATGCCAGATCCGATACTACCCGTCGCTGCCGCCGCCTCCGCCGCGGCCGAATAACGCAACGCTGCCGCCTAGTTAATCAGCGTGCGGGGAACATTACATCTTTCATTTGAATAGCTGTCTGTTACCCGCCGCGCCGCGTATAGACACCCCCCCTTGCTCGGGATTGGATGGGTGATCTGTCTATCAAAGTGCAGATCACCTGTCCAATCCCGAGCAAGGGGGAGTGTCTATATGCGGCGCGGCACACACAGCTATTCAAATGAAAGCTGTAATGTTCCCCGCACGCTGATTAGCTAGGCAGCGGCGGTATCTAGGTATAGGGAGACATGGCTGCATATGTGGGGGGACATGGCTGCATATGTGAGGGACATGGCTGCATATATGGGGGACATGGCTGCATATATGGGGGACATGGCTGCATATGTGGGGGACATGGCTGCATATGTGGGGACATGGCTGC
Organism: Rana temporaria; assembly: GCF_905171775.1. Classification (NCBI taxonomy): domain Eukaryota; kingdom Metazoa; phylum Chordata; class Amphibia; order Anura; family Ranidae; genus Rana; species Rana temporaria. The sequence continues at coordinate 251,156,515 of NC_053492.1, forward strand.
ATATGTGGGGGACATGGCTGCATATGTGGGGGACATGGCTGCATATATGGGAGACATCTCTGCATATGTGGGGGGGGCATGGCTGCATATGTGGGGGACATGGCTGCATATGTGGGGGACATGGCTGCATATGTGGGGGACATGGCTTCATATGTGGGGGAAATGGCTGCATATGTGGGGGACATGGTTGCATCTGTGGGGGACATGGCTGCATCTGTGGGGGACATGGCTGCATCTGTGGGGGACATGGCTGCATCTGTAGGGGACATGGCTGCATATGTGGGGGACATGGCTGCATTCGTGGGGGACATGGCTGCATTTGGGGACACATTTTAAAAAAAGTATCGGTATTCGGTATCGGCGAGTACTTGAAAAAAAGTATCGGTACTTGTACTCGGTCCTAAAAAAGTGGTATCGGGACAACCCTAGCATTGATACATGTCCCCTAGGGCAGTACCCAGGTCCCCATACACTTTTTATGGCAATAACTTGCATATAAGCCTTTAAAATTAGGACTTTTGATTTTTCATATCCGTGTCTCATAGACTTTAATAGGGTTTGCATGTTCGCTAGAACTTTTTACCTGTTCGAGGTGTTCTGGTGCAAACTGAATCGGGGGGTGCTTGGCCTATCCCTACTAAAAATTAATCCTTTTGATGAATTAAAACATATATTAAAACATACATTCCTATTAACCTATTGCCGACCACCGCACGCAGATGTACGTCAACAGAATGGCACGGGCAGGCAGATTGGTGTACAGGTACGTCCCTTTAAATTTGCCTCCCGGTGGGCGAGCATGCCTCGTGAGCGTGTTCGCGGGTCCCAGGAACTCGATGTTCCCAGGCTGCCCGCGATTGCGGTCGGCAAAGGCAGAACAGGGGAATGCGTTTGTAAACAACGCCCCCCTAAGAGTAAGAATCACTCCCTAGGGAAACTTAACCCCTACAGCGCCACCTAGTGGTTAACCCCTTCACTGCCAGTGTAATTTTCACAATAATCAATGCATTTTTATAGCACTGATCGCTGTAAAAATTACAATGGTCAAAAAATGTGTCAAAAGTGTCCGATGTGTCTACCATAATGTCGCAGTCACGATAAAAATCGCTGATCGCCGCCATTACTAGTAAAAAAAAAAAATTAATAAAAATGCCATAAAACTATCCCCTATTTTGTAGGCACTATGGGCCAAATCCACAAAGCAGATGCGCCGACTTAACTCGAGATTTCTAATTTTACTCCGCGCGTATCTTTGCGCCCGATCCTCAAAACGAGTTACGCATTAAAATCCGGATTTTCCGTCCTATCTAAAATGATTACACCGGCGCATCCTCGGACGCAAATTACGCTAGTCACGCCGCTGTTTTTGATAGGCAAAGATGCAAATGAGGGAGATAGGGCGATCCACATAATTAAGTGTGTGCGCCGTAGATTACGCCCTGTGCGCACCTGTTAGTTTCCCTGCGCAAATTTACACGTTATAAAAGCAGCCCTAATTTTACACATGCTGTGTAAAGGTCTGCTGAAGCAACAGCATTGAGGAAAAGCTGAGAACACTTATTTGCTGGACTTTAAACTGTCTGCCAACATGCCCGGGCCATCCATGATCCTAGCAGCACTCGCTACTTTAGAGGCACAAAGAAGGAGGAGGGCACAGAGGAGGAGGGCACAGGAGAGGGTATACCGCCCACGCCGAGATCTCTTTGGCATGCCTGCTTATGAGGTCTATGGCAACTTCTGTTTTAACCGGGAAGCCATCCTGGAATTAACCAGAATCCTGCAGGATGATCTCACCACCCCAACCCAACGATCCCATGCCCTGCCACCTCTCGTCAAAGTAATGGCAACACTGCAGTTTCTTGCCACTGGGTCTTTCCAATGCACAAGTGGAGGTCTGGCTGGGATGGCACAATCCTCCATGAGCAGGTGTGTCCATCAAGTAGTCCCTGCAATACTGAGACGCATGGCCAATCAATTTCAAAAACCCACCCAGGAGGACCAGCGATTGCAAACCATGACGGACTTTTACAACATTGCCCGATTCCCACGGACCATCGGGGCCATTGATTGTACCCATGTGGCTCTCCAGCCCCCCCATGAGACAGAGCACCTGTTCCGGAATCTGAAAAACTGTCATTCCATATATGTCCAGGTAATTGTGAATGCCCATGGCATCATCTGGCATGTCTGTGCCAAATTCCCGGGATCCTGCCATGACAGCTATATATTCCGGCAGACCAAAATCTCCCGAGATTTGGAACAGAACATGTATGGAGACAGCTGGCTGATTGGTGAGTGACATGGGTGTCAGGTATGCCCCCCCCCATGATGCAGACATCACAAGGGGCACATGCATGACTAATATCCTTCTGTCTTTTCCCTTCCAGGTGACTCTGGATATGCCCTGGGACCACATATGATGACCCCATTCAGGAACCCCCAAACCCCAGGAGAGCAACGCTACAACGAGGCTCATATTCGCACCCGGGCAGTTGTGGAACGCACATTTGGGCTGCTGAAGTCCCGCTTCAGATGCCTGGATAAGTCTGGGGGTACATTGTTGTATTCCCCAGACTTTGTGTGCCAGATCATCGGTGCATGTTGCGTGCTGCACAACTTTGCCATGAGAAGGGGACTGCAGATTGACATACGTGCTGACCTGACCCCCCACCCAGGCATTCCCCCCCTAACCCACTCTACCCGGTCTGCTGAGGGCAGCCAAGAGATGCCTCGCAGAAGGCATTTTTTCACAGTAAACGCACATGAATAATGTCACAATGATAATATTTGTTTTCACAGTAAACACACATTAATTATGTCACAATGAGAATGTTTCTTTTCACAGTAAACGCACATGAATAATGTCACAATGAGAATGTTTTTTATTCCTAGTAAACGCAGATTAATTATGTCACAATGAGAATGCATGAATGCACACCACTGTGGTCCCTAGCACAGACACATCACATGCACATCAAATTGGATTAGATCCAAGTACCCCCCCCTTGGCACTTGGGAGCAGTAACGCCACGCCACGGCTCCAATTATGTCACTGTGCATTCATACACCATTCAGGAACCTGGGATCACTTCTCCCTGGTCCTGGGGATCCCTTCTCCACCAAAACTGAGGGTGACACCCTTATTTTATCAGGAATGCCACCCCCCCACATTCACACATCATTCACACACATAAACCAAATCATAAGTACAGTATAATAAACTAAATCATAAAAAAATAAAACAAAAAAAATAAAATGTACCCCTGCTAATTAATTCCTGCGGCGAGTGCTCCGTCTGGGCTGCCCAAGGGCACGGGCATGGGCACGGCCACAGCCACGGGCACGGCCAACTGGAGGATCTTCACAGGGGGGGTGTGAGCAGGGGAGGGAGTATCTTCATGGGGGGGTGAGTGAGCAGGGGAAGAAGGAGCCTCCCCTGGTGTCTGTCCTCCTGCTGACCTGCCCTCCAAGGCCACTGCTATTCTGTTCAGACAGCCAGTGATGGCAGCCGTATTGGCCTGGCCAGCCCGGGTATTGTCATGCACAGCCCGGGTATTGTCCTGCACAGCCTGGGTCAGGGCAGTCACCTCCTGGGCCACGCCTGTTGTGGCGGTCTTCAGGTCCCACAAACAGGTGATGACCCCCAAAGTGTTTGTGGCCACATCACCAAGTGACTCCCTCATTGCACCCAGGCTGTGCTCCATCTTGTTGATACTTTTTTGTATCTCACCCAGACTGCGGGTCTTCCGGGCATTGTCCTTCTGCAGACTGGCCGGCAGATGCTCAAACACCCCCCTGGTCTCCTGGGTCGCCATCCTGCCTGCCCCTGAGGCTTGTGGCTCTGGAGGAGGGGAGAGAGTGACCCTTGTGGGTTGCAGCCTGTTGGGGGAGGAGTGGGAGGGGCTACCCCTGATGGTGGCCTGACTGCTGCCAGCCTCTGGGGTAGCCTCTGGGGTAGCCTCAAGGGTATCCTCAAATGTCATTAGCTCTGAGGCCAGAAGGATTTCCCTGCCAAGCTGCAGGTTTTCTTCTTCCTCCCCCTCATCCTCCTCCCCCTCCCCCTCATCCTCCTCATGAGGGGAGGTTTGGCCACTCCCCTCCCCTGGGGAATCCTCAGCAGCCTCCTGTCCTTGGGGTGGTGCAGCAGCCTGGCCTGATGGCCCAGCATCCTCCTGGGCTGATGGGCCGGCAACCTCCTGGCCTGATGGGCCAGCAATCTCCTGGTCATCTGTGGAGGACACCAAACAATCACAGGTTTGAGGATCCACACACTTGGCACATCTTCCCTTCCCCCACCCACACATGCTAATCACCAGATAGAAAAAACAAAACTTACCTGGCCCCACAGGAACATCAGAGTCAAAGCCACGCAGGCCCACCACCTGCTCTGGCTGGAAACACCGGGCCACTGCCCATTCCTCCTCAGTCAGCCGGATGGGGCATGGTCCCCCTCCTCCAGTGCCCCTCCTATGGGCAGTGAGCTTGGCCACCTTATCGCGGACCACGCTCCTCAGATCATTGATCTTTTTCTGTATGCCAGCGGGGGTCCTTGTCTCCCCCCCGCCGCATTTATCTGATCTGTAATTTTTTGGTATATCTTCTTCCTTTGGGCCGGGGAGGTGTTCCGGCTCTCAGGCCCATGTAAAAAGCGCCCATATCAGACGATGGACCTGGCAAGGATTTGCTTCTCCACATGGGTAAAATTAAGCTTCCTGCGCTTGGGTGCCATCACAGACACCACTCAGCAACAAGAAACTCACAGGACAAACAAACAAAAAATCACACACAACAAAGAAACAAAAATCAAAACACACAAGCAGACAGCTACTACAAAGTCAAAAACAAACACACAAAAAACAAACACAAAATCCAAGCAGAAAAAAACAAACACAAAATACAAGCAGAAAAAAACAAACACAAAATCCAAGCAGAAAAAAAAATAACACTTAGCAGAAACAAACAACAACTACTATCTAATACTCCTCCAAAACTTCTCTATCACACACAACTCACCAACAAACACTGACAAACGTTCAGAGCAGAAGCAACTTGCTCTAGGAAGGGAAACACAGGGAAATACTTTTGCAAGGGAAGTGTGTTTGACTGGGGCTATTTACACACAGGGCGATCCTCAAACTAAGTATGCTTGGCCTTTTACCTATCTCACTGATTGCGCCGAGCAAAGTTCTGCACATGCCCAGTAAGAAGCAGATTTGTGCGCGCATGCGCAGTACGGCCGGCCCTTCATTTGCATGGGGTCACGGCTCATTACAATGAAGCACGCCCACTTCCTTCCCACTTGCAATAACCCCGCCTTACGCCTCGGAATTTAAGTTACGTAAGCGCAATTTTGTGCGCAAATGCGCTGTGGATACGGCACTTACGAGACCAACTTAGGGCGCCGTAACTTAAATGACATAAGTTTAGAAAAACGTAATTTCCGCCGCTGGCTGTGGATTTGGCCCCATAACTTTTGTGCAAACCGATCAATAAACGCTTATTGCGATTTTGTTTACCAAAAATATGTAGAAGAATACATATCGGCCTAAACTGAGAAAAAAAAAGTTATATATATTTTTTGGGGATATTTATTATAGCAAAATGTAAAAAATATTGTTTTTTTTTCAAAATTGACGCTCTATTTTTGTTTATAGCACACAAAATAAAAACCACAGAGGTAATCAAATACCACCAAAAGAAAGCTCTACTTGTGAGAAAAAAAGGACGCCAATTTTGTTTGGGAGCCACTTCGCATGACCGCGCAATTGTCAATTAAAGCGACGTAGTGCCGAATCGCAAAAAGTGGTCTGGTCTTTGACCAGCTTAATGGTCCGGGGCTTAAGTGGTTAAAGTAGACCTAAACCCACTTCCTGTTATGGGGTATCAACTCTCACAATGTCCACCTAATTAAGTTTAGTAACAGCCACACTGACAAATTATGTTCCACTGCTGTTGCTATCAAGTCCTGAGCAATGATGTGCAGTTAACACCAGAGTAAGGGCTCTTTCACACGGAGCGCCAATTCAGGTCCGCCTGCCAGTTTTTTAGGCGGACCTGAACAGGCGCTCTGTGTTCCTCTATGGAGCCGCGGGTGACATGCCCGCTGACATCCGACCCGCCAAAGTGTGACGGAAGAAAAACCTACTTTTCCATCAGTCTGGCGGATCGGGTGAACACGGACAGACGGTCCATGTTCATCCGATCCCCCCATAGGGGAGAGCGGAGAAAAGACAGGGCGGTCCCTGCACAGTGTGCGGGGACCGCCCTGTCATCCGCCGGCTCAGCGGGGATTAACGGAGCGATCCCCGCTGAGCAAGAGGAGGTTCACGGGGCGGATCATTACTGATAGTTACAAGAGGCTGGTGGCTCTGGTTTAGGTTTATTCTAAAACAATATACAGTTGTAATGTGCATTACTAGAATTTGTGTATAGAATCAAATGAATTAATATTTTATATAAATTGATTGGACTGACTTATTTTCCACCCCCCTCCCTCACAATCCTTAAATTAAACATGAAGTTCTACTCTAATAAGGGTAGCCTGGCCTATGTCAAAGAAACGTCAGCTGGATATAAAAACATTTCTCCTATGGTTTCTGCTATTGCTTATCTACAAATAAAAATAAATAAAAAGATTTTCTGATTAAAAACAGTAAAACCCTATATCAGTTCAATTAGGTTAGATTGTGTAAATAAACTAGCCAAGACATTGCCATCTCTTCTAGGGGTGGGATAGATAGTGCCTGCTACCTAGGTCTATGTACAGTATGAGCTAAGGTTCAGTGTCAATGAACACTGTCAAAATATAGAATTTCCTGCCATATTAGGTCAATGATGTCACACACATCCCTGCCCCTTTGGTACATGTGGCTGCCTGGTGGGGAAATCCGCTGTCACAGCTGATTGGGATGGTGGCTTGCTGTCATGTGACAGACTGTGTTTTGACCAAACCTTAGGTCATTCCTAATTGGGTCATAAGCATAAAAGTTGCAAAACATTTTTCACAGTTCTCCTGAACTGGCCAATTGCATAGAGGATGCAGGTGGTTAAAATAACATTTACATTTCCAATATTACATGATTACCTGATTACAAATAAAAATGTGTTATGTCTGTGCTAAAAAAACAAAGAAAAAAAGAAACACTTTTTCTGTTTGTATTGATATCATCTTAAGTAACTTAAAGGAATACCTAAACATGATATAGCAACGATTTCTGAACCTAATTTCTATAATAATTTGAAGGACAATAGATTTTTATCATTTCGAATTTCCAATCTAAGCACACACATTCAACATCCTAAAATATGTTGATATGTACAGACTTTTTGTGTTGTTTTATAGGCTAGATGAACAGTTTCATTCTGTATACAAGTAATTTATATAATGGATACTCTTGAACAATTTCTGTTTTTAGTGATAGATGCCAACTATTATGCACTCTGAAATATTAAACTCTATAATTAATTTTGAAGTCAGTAATTGTTGAAGTTTGAAGAAGCAGATAAAGGCTGCCAAACCACTTGAGCAGAAAAGTTGTGGTAATGGCTTCATATTATTGTTCACTGATTTATTTAATCTCTCTTGATCAAATCAAGAAAATCCAGTTGAAACAGAGTGCCTCTATTTTAATGACAATTGTAAAATGGCTTTGGAACATTGCTCGCAAGTACAGCTTATTTGATTGAAAAACGGTCTAACTATTAGTGTTTATCTTTTGAAGTACTGAATATAATCACCATATAACTCTTCTTGCACAGTACAGGACGTTTAGTTAATGAACAGTTACTCTGAAAGTCCACAGCAATGTATTAGAAGGTTGATTGAGCCATCCAAGTTATGAAATAAATATGTTACATTTATTTTGAATGGTCAGTCTACCAAACACTGAGATTTCAGGTTTTTGGTAGCTGCTAGAGAATTAATTTGTTATGTCTAACAAAGGTTCTGGTAATGAGATCTTGTTTTATTTGTATTGTCAGATCTGCAGAGTTATGAAAATCAAAGCTAAACGAAATCTGAGATCCAGGGCTGTATGTGGACAACCTTACTAACTATAGACTCTATGGACTTTTGGGTTTCAAGACTGGACCACTGCTAGAGCTTTCACAGTACACAATGGAGCTTTTGGCTTTCCATGAGGCCAGTGTGAGATCATAGGGGGCAGTCAATACAGGGGGCAGTTTTGTGACAGAGAAACAAATCTGAGTCACTTTTATAAAAATGAATCAGTCTTGGATCAGCATTAATTACTAAATTACAAATAATGAATTTTTGCTTTGAATCTGGTAACATCTGCCATTGTCCCTGGCCTGCCACTATTACCACTCCTTGGAAAAAATAAATGTTCCTGGACTGCCGCACTCTGATAGGCGATTTATTGAAACAAAATAAACAAAGGATAAAATCCAAAGCTGTGTAACATCCTAAAATTCATGCAACACTGCAATCAATGGTAAAAAGTGGACATAGGGGACAAAAAAAGCTAACATGTTTCACATCATGGATAGATGCTTAGTCATAGCTGACTATTACCACTCCTGTCACTTCTGCTAGCATTCCACCACTACAATCTTTTGCAATGATTACCAGCTCCTCCCACTGCTTCTGTCTTGTCATAATTGCCATCTCCTTCTACTGATGCTGGCCTGCCACCATTACCAGCGCCTTCCTCTGCTGCTAGCCTTCCTCCATTACCATCTCCTGCCACTGCTGCTGGCCTGCTACTATAACCATCTCATGCCACCACTGCTGACCATCCACCATTACTATTTCATTCTCCCTCTGCTGGCCTGCCAACATTAGCCATGTAGTTGCCATCTCCATTATTTTGTTCAGGTCTTTCTGTAAAATTCCTATATCCTGATGTGAAGTTATTGCCCTGCTATCTTTGTGTCTTCCGCAAAAACTGACATTGAGCAATGTATCCCATTCTCTATATGAATTATGAATAAAATGAACAGAATTGGTTCCAAGGCATACCCCACTTACCACTCCAGACCAGTCTAAGTACACATTATTTATAGAAAACAAGTGCAGCGCCAATTAGAGAACCACCTGTATGGCGGAACTTAGATGACAGCCAAATAAATAACAAGTGGTAGTCAAAGAATGTGATTGGGTAAGAGCAATCCTACTCCTCCAATGATAAACCACTACAAACGTGAGTAGGTATAAAAATATATAAATAGTGCACTTACAACAGTATCTGTAAACTATTGTAACAACCCATTAATTGTAATAATGAATAAACATGTGATTAAACGTGTGAATCTCAAAATAGTGATACATATAGTCCCAATCCAATAGAGAGAATAGTCCATACACCGCAAAGGTGGTACGAATGCAATTTCCCCTCAGGTGGACGTGGGCAGAGTAAATCTTTCAAGATGCAATCCCCGGAACATAAAAAGGTTAGGTACTCTTACCAGATGGTGTGGACCCACAACTCACCGTACGGTGGGGGGTCTCAAGGGCTCTTATGGGCCGATTGCCCTCTCTGGTCACCGTCTAGGTTTCAACCCCTTTAGCTGGTTACCCCGGACGTGGTCTGTATCCGTTATGTTCAGGATATACCCGTGGCCAGATATTTCACTCCAATCCGGATCTCGTGCACTGTAATAGTAAACCAATGTGTTCCAATCAGGGGAAAAAAGCTCCTCATAGCGTAAAAATGTAAAATGTAATAAAATTCCAAAAAAATCACACTGGATTCCTGCAAAGTTCAAATCTAAATCCAAAGCAGTACACATAGAATATAAAATCACAGCAATCACCCACAATAGGTAAAGGTAAAAAGTGTTGTCCAGCAGTGCGCAGTGGAGAAATGGTAAGGACCAGCGTACCCGACCGGTTTCGTCTGAAATAGACTTCTACAGGGGTGTACAACTGGACCCGACATCTCCCCTGCGCTTAAATAAGCCACAAGCCTACTCACGTGAGACCCCGTTCTGCTCCGCCGGGTTACAACGGCGTGCGTTCCAAATCAACATTACTTCCGCCAATGCGCCGAAGCGTGCGCTTCAAACGCAGGAAGTAGATGGGTGGAATACTTCCAGCTGATGATAGCCAATGTGTCCCGTTGAGTCACTGTAGGTCCAATCCCTAAACTGGATATCTGATGCTTCCCCCCAAATTCCCCACCCCTTACAGGTGAAAGAGGAAGAGCTGGAACACAGCGCATCGTCCTACACAACGCGCCACTTCCTCAATTCTGCAGAGTCTGCGTCAGCCAGCGTGAGAACGCAATGACGTCGCACGCCACGCCTACACCTAAAACTGCGCTCGGCCTGCGCAACGCGTGTGGAAGCGTGGTGCGGGAGCGTGATGGTGTCATGCGCTCCACCCAATATCGGCGTGCGCTCTATAGAGGTTCACTGGTCATCACATGACCCAGGAGGCTCCAAATACATGAGGCCTGCCAAGCAGATCACCCCCTACAGGGCTATAAATGTACTTTAAACATGGGAAAAGCAACAAATCACTGCACAAGACCACCTTCAGTGGAATGGATCCGCTCAGCGGACTGCATATCCACCTATGTTCAAAGGACTGGCAGGGAGAAAATATTAATAGCGAGATCGGTCTCACAGGAATGTGTTCACCTACCCTTGTGGAAAAGGTCCGTATGGTACGACCAACGTACTGTTTTCCACAAGGGCAGGTGAGGAGGTAAACAATATGCTTGGTGGCACATGTGAAAAAATGTTTCATTGGGAATTCTATTCCCGTGGTGGTGGATCTAAAGCATGTAGTTTTTTTCCTTCCACTTACATTATTTATCACTACCCTTTGTATGCACCCCTGTAACCAGTTTACTATCCAAAAATAAACCTATGGCCCATGCCAACAGACCTCAACTTGTAGATTAAGCATTTATGGGGAACTGTATCAAATGCTTTTGGAAAATAGAGATACACCACATCTACAGGCCTCCCTCTATCTAGATGTCGGCTCACTTCCTTGTAGAATGTTAACAGATTGGTCTGAGCAAGAACAACCCTTCGTAAACCCATGCTCATTACTATTAATAATACTGTTATCTTCAGCAAATTCTTGCATATAGTCATTTATCATCCCCTCCAATAATTTGTAGAAATTTGTGGTTGAGGTTAATGTACTTTAATGGTATCATAACAATTTAAGATACACAGAGGTATAAAACAAGTATTTTCTATTAAACTAGCATCAATATGTTAAAACATACATTTAAAAAAAATATATATATATATATATATATATATATATATATATATATATATATATGTATATTTAATGAAGGCGGTACCAGTTCTCCCACTGGTCTCCCAGAACTCTCACCTCATTAAAGAAGTTGTAAAGGAAAATATTTTTTCACCTTAATGCAATCTATGCATTAAGGTGAAAAAACATCTGATGTTGGCCCCCCCCCCCCCCGAGCCGTTATACTTACCTGACCCCTTGAAAGTCCCGCGCGGTCCTGATATTCTCTCCGCCGCTCAGCCTGGCCGCTGATTGGCTAGAGTGGATGGATTGAGAGCAGCGCAGCCATTGGCTGGCGCTGCTGTCAATCACATCCAGTGACGTGACGTGCCGTGGGGCAGGGCCGAGTCATACCCACTCGCTGTATCACGGGAGCGCACCCGCAATTAGTGACCACCATGCGAGCTCTCGCATGACTGTGGTGACTAATTGTGGGGAGGACCGAGACAGCCGTTGAGGGACTCCAGAAGACATGGATCAGGGGGTACTCTGTGCAAAACAAACTGCACAGTGGAGGTAAGGATAACATGTTTGTTATTTAAAAAAAATAAAAAAAATCCTTTACAAACCCTTTAAGATGGTAATAGGCCTGAAAGGGTCTCTTACAGATCAGCCTTCTTCTCTACGTCTTCCCCAACTGTGTGCAGTTATAGCTCCAGCCGATTCATCTCTCCTGGGTGTGGGGCTAAATCTATCTCTCTGGAGTGATTATACAGACCTCAGATAGAGCCACAATCATAGGAAGAAAGAGAGAGAACAGAGGCCTCCGATAGTGTGATATTGTTTAAAAACAAGTGTGTTATTAAAATTACTAAGTGGTCTGTTACATGGGATAAAAAGAGTAAATGCAGGGGGCGTGGCTTGGCACGCAATGGAGACGGCAGCTTAAGCTAAGAGCTCCGTCGCACCCGCAGCCTGAGACCCGTCTTCTGGCACTAATACAGCGCAGGATGCACAGAAAATCTTTCGGCACCCCACACACAAGATCCCGCTGCAACCTGGGCGCTTGCAAGGGGAGAGATATCGCTGATATCTTCAAAAATCAGTCAGCCTCCCGCAACGGCACGACGAGAACCAAGATGGCGCCGCCGCACGTGGAGGAAGACTACAGTGAGGACTCCCAGTCGGCCACAGAGGAGACCGGTAAGAGCCAACTCAGAACCCACAGGCCCCTCACATATGAGGACATGACTGACATAGCCGCTGACATAAAATCCACATTTTCAGCGGCCATAACAGACTTAAAATCGAACCTCATGGTTCTCAATGGCAAAATGGAGGCGGCAGAACAGGAGGGGAGACACAGGGCCAAAGAGATTCGTAGGTTGGACAGAATCTCCTACTCTCACGCGGAGCACTTTATTGAAATCAACAGACACCTAGAGGACCTGGACAACAGGGGGAGAAGGTGTAACATAAGGGTGCGGGGGATCCCGGAGTCAGTGGAAGCAGACCAGGTCACACTAGCCCTGCAAGGAGTGTTCAACAGCCTATTAGATAGACCAGAGGACACAGCCATAGACTTTGTGAGAGCTCACAGAGCCCTCAGAGCTAAAGGACCTGACTCCCAGCCGCCACGTGACATAATATGTTGCCTCCAGAGCTTCACCCTAAAGGAGGATATTATGAGAAAAGCCCGCAGAAATGAGAGAATAATTTACAACGGTGCAACGATCATGCTATTTCAAGATCTTTCTCAGATCACGTTGAAAAACCGTAGAGCCCTACGCCCTCTCCTGGACAAACTTAGGGAAAAGGACATACGCTACACCTGGAGGTTCCCTTTTGCCCTCCTGGTGAACCATAACGGCAAACAGCAAGTGTTGCGCTCCCCAGTTGATCTCCCGGACTTCTGCGCGGCTTTGCAGATGGACCCGGTGGACCTCCCTGAATGGTACCAAGAGTTCCGCTTGCCTCCAGCGGTTCGGAGCCCACCAGAGTCCCCATTAACCTCTCCGGACAGCAGAGCCTCCAAACGAATGAAAGCTTCCCGCCGAGGAGGATCCTCGGCAGGCTCACTTGCGGGCACCCCCAATAACAAGCCCCACGCATCCAGGGCCCTGGATGACATCTAGGCGGATAGCTGACCTTGCCCATACCGGCCCTCTTAGTACTCCTAGCCTACGACATGGAACACTGTACCACTAGGCCTTGTGGTTCTTGTTTTCTCCCCCCCCTTTCACCTCAACACGGGCTCTGTACACCCCTGCGCTCCTGACCTACGACATGGAACACTGTGCCCCTGAACTGGAGGTTCCGGTCTGCACCCCCCTTTCTTTTTTTTTTTTTTTTTTCTTTTCCTTTTCACCCCAACACGAGCCCTGTGCACCCCGATCCACCGTAAGACACGTGAGACCCCACACTGCGACCAAACGAATCGCGACGAGTCATATAGACAGACCCTCTATACCAACGAGGACTTCACGGTAGTGAACAACGGGGCTGGACCTGCACGGGTCATCATACCGGACTATGCTGAATGATGGTTGCGTCGAATCTCACCCTAAAGAGAACAGTGCTACGGTCTTGCTTGCCGTCACGCAGCGTCCATTTACTTGTGGTGATGGGGAGGGAAGGGGGCTTTTTCTTTTTGGCTTTTTGATTATTGATTTTTTGACTCTCAATTTTGATTTTTGACTTGATATGCTCTTCTTACGTTCTATTTTTTCCCAAGGCTTCTGATCGCTCTGATTCCTGGACCCGGGCTCGGGTCCGCTGTTCTATGGCCTAGATGCATGCTCTCCTTAAAAAGCCACTGGAGGACTGGGGGAGGCTGGGGCACGGTCCTTGAATGCCTGGCACACTACATGTGTGTCCTGCATTTTCCCTGGCGCTGGACATATTTTGTTATAGTTGTTTATATGTGCCCCAGTCGCCAGGGAATATTTTCTTGAATATTTGAAGTTTGTACTTACTCCTGCTCACAATATGTTATTCATGCTAATCCTATTAGTGCCACGAAGACCTATATGATGCACTTTCATTTTAATTTCTATGCATATGTTTTAGGGCTGCGGGTCGACCGACCCGGATTGCATAACTGCTATACTTGTTTTCTCTTTTTTTTTTGGTTTTATTTTATTTGTGTCGGTGATTGCAACCCAATTCACCGCAGTCATACCACCCCCCACATAGTGTGTCACCGGGACCCCTTTTTGGTTCCCCGCGACACACTGCCTATAGATCCTTGAGACCGTATTAGGTTTAAAGGAAGATCACCTTGACTCCTCTAATTTTCTAAACTCACTAACTCTTTCCTCCTCTGTTTCTGTCTACTACCCTCATCCCCTCCTCCATCTCCCTCCTATCCTCCCTCTCCCCCACTACCCTCCCCATACCCTCTGACCCAGCTGACAACCTCCAACATACGCCTGGAGCCACCTGGTTGCTCCCTCAGAGACACGAGAATTATTGACTCAGTATCCAACCCGATAATAACTGTGTTTTTATCTCCATTTTTTCTCAGAGTAGTTAGACTCCTCGGCAGCAGCACTCCATCTCTCTCTGCAACCCCGCAATGGCGTACTCGTCTCTTGGCCGGAACCCTACGGTGATCTCGCATAATGCCAGAGGGTTAAACATACCTGAAAAACGCTCCACCCTCCTGAGGGAACTTAAAAAAGGTAGGCCGAGATTTGTTTTCCTCCAGGAAACTCATTTCAAAACTGCCCAGGTACCCGGGCTCACTGACTCCTATTTCCCTGAAGCTTTCCACTCCACAAACAACCTTGCTAAATCCAAAGGTGTCTCCATCCTGTTGAGCAAGCACGCCTCCTTTGAGGTAACAGACAAACTCCTAGACCCAGAGGGAAGATTCATCTTTCTAAAAGGGACGTGCAATGGGAGACCCCTCACACTGGCCAATGTATACTTCCCAAACACATCGCACCTTACATTTTGTAGACACATGGTGTCCATGCTTAAAGGCTTTAGCTCTGGTTGCGTACTCCTAGGCGGGGACTTCAACATACCACTGAACCCTTTGGTAGATACCTCTACAGGGAAATCCTCCATCACATACAAGATTCTCAAGAGAATCAAATCCCTACTAGGTTCTATGCAACTGATAGATTCATGGCGCTTTGTACACCCAGAAGATAAGGACTACACTCATCATTCGATCCCTCACAACCGACATTCCAGAATTGATTATATTTTTACCACTCAAAGAGATCTTCATTTAATAACAGATGCACACATAGGAATACAATCTATTTCCGACCACGCCCCGACCTCACTGACACTTGACTTGCATAGACCCCCCCCCAAACCCAATTCTTGGAGACTGAATCCATCCTTGCTAACTGACCCACAACTGCTACCAGGCATTTCTTCATCCATCAAAGAATTTTTCCAGCTAAACACCACTGAAGGCATGGACCCATTAACAATTTGGGAAGCTCACAAGTGTACTGTGAGGGGGAACTGATCAGATTGGGGACGCATCGTAAGAGGGAGAGGGAAAGAACCATTAGACTTCTTGCCGATAAAATCCACAAACTCGAAACGCTCCATAAAAAATCCCTCTCTGAAAACTCAGCCTGCTCACTTTTAGACGCCAGAAGGGAACTCCAACAACTCTTAAACCTTAAAACCAAACGATTTCTTTTTTTCAAGAAGAAAATATATTATGAACATGGCGACAAAACCGGAGGTTTTCTAGCCAGGGCTCTGAAGGACGCGAACCATGCACACAACATCATGGGCATACGCAATAAACTAGGGTCAGTAGATGTCACCACAGATAAAATAGCCCAACACTTCCATGAATATTATTCCAACCTGTACAACCTCCCTCTGCAAAATGACCCCCCTGATTCTTCTGGGAACAGAAATCAGATAATACGAGACTACATAATGAATTCCAAACTGCCCACCTTGTCGGCAGAGGCGATTCAGCAACTAGAGTCCCCGATAGTCAACACTGAATTACAATCTGTCATTGGAGATCTTAAAGCTGGTAAGAGCCCAGGCCCAGACGGATTCACCTCCATCTATTATAAGACCTTCACAGAGATAATTATTGACCCACTACAGAAGGCCCTGAACTCCCTAGCTTCCCCCAGAGACATGCCGGCCGAGTTTCTCGCGGCACATGTCGCAGTCCTGCCAAAACCGAACAAAGACCCCCAAAACTGTGCCAGCTACAGACCGATATCACTCCTTAACCTTGACGTTAAGTTGCTGGCAAAAATATTGGCAAATAGGCTCAGACCGTTCCTGCATGACATCATTGGTCCCGACCAGGCGGGCTTTATGCCTGGCCGGGAGTCGAGGGACAATGTCATTAAAACACTCAACTTGATATACGCAGCACGCACCCGGAAGATCGAGGGCCTTCTCCTGTCGACGGACGCGGAGAAGGCCTTCGATCGAGTGTCGTGGGATTACATGATGAGCACGTGCCGACATATAGGACTGGGGTCACACATGATGTCCTGGGTATCAGCCCTTTACAATAATCCATCAGCCCGAATTAAGGTTAATGGCTCCCTCTCCGAGGCGTTCCAAATAAATAATGGCACCAGACAAGGCTGTCCCCTCTCCCCCCTCCTTTTCATCTTGTCCCTTGAGCCATTCATCAGGAGGATCATAGCCAATAGACTGATACAGGGATTTTCCCTGGCAGACAGGGAGTATAAAATCGCAGCGTATGCGGATGACCTACTTTTTTTTCTTTCACAACCCCAGGTCTCCCTGCCATCCCTCATGAATGAATTCTCCATGTTTGGTTATATATCGAATCTGAAGATAAACCTCACGAAATCAGAGGCAATGAACATTACTATACCAACTCACGCATTAATCACACTTAAATCCATTTGCCCCTTCAGATGGGAACCAAATGCCCTTAAGTATCTGGGAGTGTGGTTAACTCCAGACATAGCACATATATATGACCGTAACTTTCCACCCATTCTTAAAACTATAGCTAGGGACCTGGAGAATTGGCACACACGCAATTTCTCCTGGTTTGGCAGGGCGGCCATTTGCAAAATGACCATACTGCCAAAGCTTTTATATTTACTCCGTAATTTACCGATCAGAATCCCCCAATCTTTTTTAAAAACCATTACCTCACTCCAACAGAGATTTATCTGGGCCCACAAACCCCCAAGAATTAAAGCTAAACTACTGGCACTGGCCAAACACAAAGGTGGTATGGGCGTTCCAGATTTTAAGAATTACTACTATGCGGCACATGTCACCCGAATCATCGACTGGCATTGCCACTACAAACTCAAAGACTGGATACAGGTGGAGGAGGCCTTATGCCCCATCCCTCTACGATTTGCCCCGTGGATCCCTTGGACCAAATACCCCACCTCCTTAAAAATACACCCACTTCTAGGTGCCTCACTAGGAGTGTTCCACTCGCTGCTTAAAATATCTGTCCTATCCACAACCTTGAGCCCATTATCGCCCCTCTTCAATAATCCCGACTTTCCCCCTGGACAAGAGAACCGTTCTCTTCGCCCCCCTAACGCCCCCAGACCTTTACTAGCCACAGACTGCTTCCACGAGGCCGCGTTCAAGGACTTTTGTGTCCTGAAGACCGATCTTGACACACCGGACATGCCCCTTTGGACTTACTTTCAATTGCGGAGCTACTTAAACCGTGACGTTAGAAGACATAATTTCAACAGGGAGCCCACGGAGCTGGAGTCAGTGTGCCTGGCAGGCGAACCTGTGAAGGGGGCAACCTCACTTTCCTATACATGGCTGCGAGATCAACCGGTCAGTGGAGATGACAGGTTCAGAGAGAGATGGTCACAAGCTTTAGATGTCCCGATCTCTGAATCCCAATGGAAGAGATCCTGTATTTTCGCTCATAAATGCTCGCTTAGCACCAGAGCGCAGGAAACTGCATACAAGCTGCTCACTCACTGGTACGCTACACCGGTAAAACTACACTCTTGGTTTCCGCAGACGTCTGATGTATGCTGGAGGTGCAACGAGGACAGGGGCACTCTCCTCCATATATGGTGGCAGTGCCCTCTGATTGCCTCCTTCTGGCAGGCAATATGTAAGGTAACCCGAACGATCACGGAGACTAAGATGAAGCTTGATGCCGCTTGTTGCCTTCTGCACATCTCAAGTGTATCCTATCGTTCTTATAAAAACTCTCTGACTAGGCACCTCCTAAATGCAGCCAATGCCTTGGTGCCCTTGTTTTGGAGATCCACTCGGGTCCCATCGATCCGTGACTGGCTATCCAGAATAACGGAAACATACAACATGGAGGAGACTGTGGCCCAGGCCTCGGACAATGCTGAGAAATTCTTTCAAACCTGGTCTCCCTGGGTACAATTTAAACTCTCACCTGCCTACGAACAGGCGTTGTCTCTGGCCTAGACCACCCAGAATGTACCGATGTGGCTTTGCCTTGTACATAGTGTCCATTGGACACTCTGCTGGACCCCCCACCCATCCCTTCCCCTATGTACCCAAGTCCTTTCCCCCCTACCCCTCTCACACCTCCCTAATTCTCTTTCTCTTCTAGTTCCTCTATCCACTTTCCTCTCTCACGGATGCTGAGAAAATGCCTTGATACAGGTATATATAGAATGTAAACCACTCCTTTTGCACTACAAAGCTACGTTTAACATGTAGATGTTTTCCTTTGCCATTTTTTTTTCACACGTCCATGTCATGTCAGTACCGCAGATGACTTACTGAACTTTGCATAATCGCGACATGTGTTGTCACACCTTTTGATTGCTTACCTATATTTTGTTATATGCAATTATGGGAGCTGCGACTCCCAACTCTGATTTTTCTGTCTACTTTTCCAATAAACTGGATGTTATAAAAAGAGTAAATGCAAACAATGAAAACGGCGTACTGGACGCCTTCTCACATGAATTCTGGTCACTTCCGGTTTGCGTCAGCCTCGCGCGCCCTGACGTGACCGGAATTCATGTGAGAAGGTGTCCAGTACGCCGTTTTCAGAACATCTTTGTGAGGATTTTAATGCTTTTGTTTGACCACTGTTTAAATTTGGGGATATGTCATGCCACTGTTGCTATTTGAGGTCCCGGATGGTAGCCTGTACAAAGGCCCATATAGCCGGGCAGGTCATTAAATCCGTAAATTTTCGTGAGCGTAGTCGAAAGGGTCTAGACCAGCAGTTCTCAACCTTCTAGTGCCGTGACCCCTTGATAAAATGTCCCATGTTGTGGGGACCCCTAACAGTAAAATTATTTTCGTAGCGTGGGTTGTCAGCACCCAAGGCAAGACAAGTAATTTGCATGCCCAAACCCACGGCCATTTTGCACTCCCTGAATCCCTTCCACTCATACAGTATTAAAACACCTATGGTACATTTTAGGATGTACAACTCTTTCTCTTTGTTCTCCTTTCTTTCTCTTTTATCTCTCTTTATTTGAAAAAAAAATTCCCATCCCTCTCCAGCCGTCTTTCTTGTTCTTTTTCTTCCTTTTTCTTTCTTTCGTTCCGCTCTTTTCCTCTATATTCCATGTATTCTCTATTTTTATTACTTCTCTTGCTCCTTGGTGGGGGGGGGGGATGGGATGAGTGGCAGTGATGGCGGGGAAATGGGATGAGTGGCAATGCTGGGGAGAGTTCTGATCAGTCAAAAAGGCTGGGAGAGCGGTGTGGGCTTCAGGAACAGCCCAGGATGTGGGGACGCCTGGCAAATCATCATTTGACCCCCGAGGGGGTCCCGACCCCCAGGTTGAGAACCACTGGTCTAGACACTTGTCTTGGTGTGGGGGTGGTATTAGACTGGGGTGCAGTGCAGGGAATTAACTGAGAGGACCCAGCATCCTCAACAGCTCCCTCATCGTACAGGAGCATGAGGTCGCAGACCGCCAGAAACTCCTTCATGCTAAAATGTTTTGTGCGTTCCGCAAGCTCACGCTCCAAATTGAATTTAGCATGGTCTTTGTCAAAAATAAATTTTAATGTGAGGTTACAAGCAAAGAGATAAAGATCCTTGATCGTCTCTGTGACTTTCAATTCATCTAAGTGACAGAAGCCTAAACCCAACTGTAGTACAGAGGATTCATCCTCAGTCAATTGATAAGAAGTAAGATTGATAATGTTCAAATGGGCATCGTGCTGGGAGTATGTGATGGAGGTGGGGGTTGAGTTGATTTTGGTGGTGGGGGCCGGGTTGGTTTTAGGACAAATGTGTCTAGATTTCCTTGCTGTTTCTTGAGATCTAAAAAAAACTTGATCTTCGTTCACTTTACAATATTTGCTGGTCATAAGTGCTGAGTTGAGAACTTTTGGGATAGTGTCAGGTAATGTAGAGTACCCAACTGCCCCTTCCGTAGGGGTAATGGAATCTGTGGTAGTGCGTATGGGGGGCCCAAGTGTATTTTTAGAAGTTTTGGGCCCTTTTCATCTTTCTTGGAGTTAGTTGTTGGAGTACCACCACCATATCTCGATCTCTTACAAGATGAATTAGCTGCCAATTTCATTGTAGTCATTGTACATTGCTTTGTTGGGAAAATGCTGATGAAAGAGATGAATCAGATTCAGCTTCTATGGTGGGGTTTCTTGGGTGGTTAGTACGAGGCACACCCCTTCTACCAACAAAGCCACCTGACCACCTATAGGCATACCCTTCAGCTGATTTATCCTTACTGAATGTATTTTGTTATTTAATAATGATCTCTTTATTCATAGCCTCTAAACGTTCCTTTAGTTCCTTCCATTTTGCTGTAAACGTAGTGTTACCAGCCAAATGAAGGTATTCCGTGTTTAAACGATCGATCTCTTGATCCAGTACAATCATGTCTTGGGAGTAATGTTTAATAAGAGACCTCATCAGTTCAAAACTACAACTAGAGAGTGTACTTTCCCATGATTTTATTAAATCCACGGATGGATCCTTAATGGTAGGGAAGATTTGGACTCTGAAGCCAATTGGGCACATATTTTCAGTTAAGTAGCGTTTAAAATATTTGATACGCCAATGGAGGTGTGACTCGCGTTTCAACAAATTAGATATTTTAGCAAAGTATGTCTTAATATCATCTTCAATCTTATGATCATTCAGACAGGCCGTCTGAATATTTGTCATGAACCCTGCCTGGTCAGTGCCGAGAATGTCCATTGTCAGGGGGGGGGGGGGGAATAATCACTAAATTTTCAGCTATTGAGGGGTAATTACAAAGTTGATAAAAACTTTTTTTAAATAAAGAAATTATAATAAAAAATAGGGGGACTTGATGGTGTGCGTTTGTCGAACCAAATGCACTGAAGAAATGGGTGTATTATCCACCCAATGATTATGGCAACCATCATCCACATTTAGATAAGAGAGTGGACCAAATGAGCATATGTTGGCAGTTGCTGATGCTACCTAGCCGGTCTGCAAACACTTGGAGAGGGGGGATAGGTTTGTTGGACTATCTCGGTACCGATAACATGGACACAATCAGTATCTTAAACGATGCTTTATTACATGTAAAAATTAATACATTTTTAAAAACCACATACAATACCCGACCCAAAATTCAACACATTGTTCCTGACGGGTGACCCTGAAAGGTTGCGGTTGAGGTGAAGTATATTGTGGCAGTTCCTCTATCAGTTTCGTGGATTCCACTGCTTCTTCAGGAGGAATTGATCTATATGACACATAATGTAATAGACCAAAAAAAACATAGTAAACAGCATGCAAAACCAATTAATACATAGGATACAAAACTAATGTACAGTCGTTATTTAGGAATATGAAGATCTGCTCACCCAGTAGTAGGACCATAGACCATGACATCTCAACATAACCCCCTGTGCTGAACGAGGGGGATGTAGGTGCCACTATTATAATAATATAGGCAGATCTACCTTAGTAATCATAAAGCGAGACAATTGGTTCCCCCTCTCCCTAACTTCCCTTCCCCTCTTTTTCTCCCTCCTTTCTTCCCCCCTCCACATTTCCCTCCCCCCTTTTCTTCCGAACTTCCCTTTCCCTCCCCCTCCCTACTTCCCTGCCGCGCTTTCCCAACCCGGTTCCCCCCATTTTTTCTTCTCCCTCCCTCCCCCCTCTCCCCCCCACCTTCCCCCGTTCCTTTCTTCCCTTCACATCTCACGTGGTGGTCAAATTGTCTCGCTTTATGATTACTAAGGCAGATCTGGCTATATTATTTTATTAGAGAGTGGCACCTACATTCCCCTCGTTCACCACAGGGGGTTTTGTTGAGCTGTCCTGGGTGAGCAGATCTTCATATTCCTAAATAACGACTGTACATTAGTTTTGTATCCTATGTATTAATTGGTTTTGCATGCTGTTTACTATGTTTTTTTTGGTCTATTACATTATGTGTCATATAGACCAATTCCTCCTGAGGAAGCTGTGGAATCCGCAAAACTGGTAGAGGACCTGCCACAATATACTTCACCTCAACCGCAACCTTACAGGGTCACCTGTCAGGAACAATGGGCCAAATCCTCAAAAAACGGCCCTAACTTAACTTTTCCGAGTTAAGTTACACTGCCGCAAATCTCCCAAGTTAGGTGCCGATCCTCAAAGCACTTACCTGGAAATTTTCGGCAGTGCAACTTAACTCCGTCCGGCGCAAGGCGTTCCTAATACAAATGGGCGATTCCCATTTAAATTAGGCGCGCTCCCACGCCAAGCGTACTGCGCATGCCCGTGACGTAATTTTTTCCGACGTGCATCGCGTGTTTTTACGATACGCCGAGTTTTGAGGATCGCGCCGGGTTAAAAAATTGCGGCGGGTTAAAAAAAAGATATGGCGGAAAAAAATAAAATCAAATTTAAAAAAAAATTGCGGCGATTGAAAAAAAGGTCTGTTTTTACAAGGTGTAAACAGTTTACACCTTGTAAAAGCAGCCCTAATTTTACGCATGCAAACGTAAACTTACGGAGAAAAAACAAAGCTGAAAAGCTTTGTGGATCTCCGTAAGTCCTCATTTGCATACGCAAAGCGGCATTTCGACGCGAAATGCCCCCAGCGGCGGATGCGGTACTGCATCCTAAGATCCGACAGTGTAAGTCTCTAAGATCCCATTGATAACGTCGAATGACGAAACGCGTCTGGGAGGACGTGCGGTGACGTCATTACGTTTGGTATATGGGCATTGCTCCGATACATGCCGGCCGGCAAATTTAAATGCTCCTTGTGTTTCTTCATATGTGAGTAAACCTTTTATCGTTTTATCGTTTTAATAAATAACCTATCCCACGGAATTACGCTATGTTTGCTGTTTCCTTTCTTGTGCGGTGACACCATTGTACATTATCGAGGGTGCAAGTGATGCTTCCATCAAGGGAGTGGGATCTCCCCAAAGGCCGCGGCTGGGTCACAGCCGACTGTGGTTTATGATTGACATTCTGGTAAGCTGCTCCTATTACCGGTGGTGGGATTTCACACTTTGTGTGCTGTTTATCACGGTGGACTGTCGCTCATAACTCTATGTCCTGAGGGAGAGATCGATACATCTAGGAAGTGGGCTCCCCCCCCCCCTCCCCCCCTGCTTTCATCAAAGGCCGCGGCTGGGTCACAGTCGACCGCTGATTTAAGTCTATGATCTGGTAAGCAGCTCATGACTTTGGTAACTTAGTTACACACGGAATAATTGTGGACCATCTGTGTGGGATCCACTATTCCATACATCAATATCGTGGAATCCCTGGAAAATTCTATAGACTTTCCTTTTTCTTTTAAGCCCTGATGTTTATTTTACCAAACTGACTTTATAACTCACGAGTCTGGGTGCTATGGCGCAGTTTTAACCCCTTCTTTTTTCCAGTGTAAGTCTCTTACAGATGTCAGATCTTCTGCCTATCTTTGGAAAACTGCTTCTGAGGATCAGTTCCAAAGATAGGCACAGGGATACGCAGGCGGAACAGCAGATCCGCCTGCGTATCCCTTTTGAGGATTTGGCCCAATGTGTTGAATTTTGGGTGGGGTATTGTATGTGGTTTTTAGAAATGTATTAATTTTTACATGTAATTAAGCATCTAGTAGGATACTCATTGTGTCCATGTTATCAGTACCGAGATTGTGCAACAAAACTCCCCCCCCCTCTCCAAGTGTTTGCAGACCGGCTAGGCAGCATCAGCAACTGCCACCATATGCTAATTTGGTCCACTATATTATCTAAATCTGGATGATGGTACAAGTTGCTTAATTATTAATATAATTTTCTATATGAGGCTATACTTAACATTTGCCAACAGTGTAGCAAAGGTTAGGGATTGCTTAATTTGTAATGCAATCATAGATTTAGCTTGTTCTAGTCCTTACAACTTTAATAGAATGAAAATTGAATATTTCAGAGAAAGTTAAATCTATTAAATGTATAATCAAAGAACAAGTTAATTGTATATAGTTGGTTGTAGGCACAATCCCTGCCCTTAGGACACACCCCACTAACATGTTTCACCCTTCCTAAGGCCTTGTACACACCAGCGGATCTGTCCGCTGAAAACGATCTGCCGGACCGTTTTCAGCGGACATGTCCGCTGCGTCCGCTGCTGGATTTCTGTCTGATGGTTGTACACACCATCAGACAGAAATCCACGAGGACACGATACGCGGCGACGCCGTCGCATCGACAATGACGTGGCGACGTGCGCGGCCCTGGAAGGTCAATGCTTCCACTTATGCGTCGAATCACTTTGACGCATGCGAGGGCTTTCGGGCGATCGGACATGTCCGGTGAGTCTGTACAGACGACCGAACATGTCCGACGGACAGGCTTCCAGCGGACATGTTTCTTAGCATGCTAAGAAACATTTGTCCGCTGGAAACTGTGCGGTCCGCCGGACAATTGTCCGGTCGGCCGTACACACGACTGAACATGTCTGCTGAAACTGGTCCGTCGGACCAGTTTTAGCGGACATGTTCGGTCGTGTGTACGGGGCCTTAGGCTTAATCATCACATGACCTCAATGATTAAGCTCTAGGAGGGGCAAAACATGTCAGAGGTGCATGGCTTAAGGGCAGTGTCTACAACCACCTATACACATAAAATGTACCAGTGCGATTTCCATGAAATGCAGCATTGTTCTTCGATCTTGTTATATGTATTGAGCTAGATGTGCTCATTTGAGTTCCCAAGAGGTTATTTTAAGAGCTTGAAATGGTGCATTTTTTTGGCATTTCACTATAAAATGTATAACTTGGAATAACCAGTTACCGTAAATCTTTCATGTTCACTTTGTTCCTTTGGTTTAGTCTTATAGAGAAAAAACGTATTTGCTAAATCAAATAGAGGAATAAATGCAAACATGATAAGATATTTAGGTAAAATTAATTTGCACAAAGCACAGTAAATACACATCTCTAATAGCACAAATGCAATTCTGTTAAAATAAATAAAGGGGTTGATTACTTTTTGTGTTTCAGAAACTCAGAAGTGCAATATTTTCCTATTCACATCATATTTGTCCTTACCAACAGTGTGAACAAGGGCAGCTATTTAATTCAACAACAATGTTTATCTTAGCTTCTGTTTTAAAGAGCACCTCAAGCCAAGCTTTAAAGGGGAACTATAGATGAAGGGGGGCTAGGTAAGAGAAAGTTAAATACTCATCTGTATGCCTTTGCTACAGCAATCTGCCATTGTTACTGTTAACCCACTAAATATGATATGCAAATAACCAATTAAAACAATATTTATGAATATCTGATAGAAAACTACTGCAAGCAGCAATTTTGGTGGTGATGGTTCATTTAGTAATGTTTTTAGTGGTCCACATCATAGTTCCCACATCATAGTGCCTCTGAGCTTGGTTTAATTTCCAGGAACAAAAGGCTACCAGATAAAGCAGAGCCATCGGACCCTGCCGTGGCTGTAGCAGGCCGTAGTTCAGATTCATACAATGAGATTGATGCAGCAGCTAGAGGTGCACTGGTGGTTGCAGCTAAGGTAGAAGGGTCAGCTGAAGGATTCTGGTCTGCTGAGGTCACAGAAGTGGTTAGTGTGTGAAGATGACCTTTCAGCTGGAAATAGCCATCCTGCAGATATTTCACAGCTTGGGTGAGAGCTATGATCTATTGACAAAGAGCCTCCAACAGAGAAGCACCTCTCGCCTTCTGACATGATAACTGGTTGATACTATCATGTATCTGGTGTTGGAGGCTGAAGGCGAGAAGGCTTCCCTTGTGGCTAGGGTCCAGGCACCCCTAAAGGTGATAACAGGAGGTGCCAGGCTCAAAAAAGCATGGGTCACCTGCTAGAACTGTTTGCAGGGATTTTTTGACTTGAGGGCTGTCAACTGAGATGTCCAGGTATTCGGCTGAGGTACAGAGGCAGTGACTGCTGACAGGTGACAACCACGGTAAGTAGCAGGTCTTAAGCAGAACAAGTCAGAAGAGTAGCCAGTTCAAAGCCAAGATCAGGTAACAGATGTAGACATAAGTAAGCATAGTCAGGAGTAGGGATGAGCTTTGTGTTTGAGTCGAACTTATGCTCGACTCAAACATCGTATGTTCGATCGTTCATCGAATTAAGAACGTTTTGGGCCACTCGCGCCAAATTTGGTGGCGTGTCACGGCCCATAATTCACTGCGTCATCGCAGTGAATTGCTGGCTGATGATTGGCCAAGCATGCACTATGACCCGCATGCTTGGCCAATCACAGCGTGCAAAAAACGGAGAGCCATAATTGGCCAAAGCCAGGGTGGCTTTGGCCAATTATGGCTCAGGGGGTTTAGTACACGCCCCACACTATATAAGGCCGCCTGAATGTTGGCCTTGTGTAGTGTGTTGGTGGTTTACAGAGAGAGACAGAGAGAGAGAGAGTGTAATTTTTTGGAGTTAGATAGAGCAGGCAGGCAGGCAGGCAGGCTAGTCAGTTAGAGTTACAGTATGTTGAGGATATATATGCATCCCAGTTGTTTTATATATATTTATACACTGTATTGAGTTTAGCTAGATCCGCTCTTCCTAATATACTGACAGGCAGGCAGGTGATTGTGCTACCTGCAGTATTTTCACATGGTGTGTCCTCTGCACAGTGTGCACCTAAAGCTACGTCAATAGATTTGCTGGTGTTTGTCATATTAATTCCTACAGGCAGCTAGGGATGAGCCAAACACCCCCCCGTTCGGTTCGCACCAGAACCTTCGAACGGACCGAACGTTTGCGCGAACATTAAGAACCCCATTGAAGTCTAAGGGGACTCGAACTTTCGAATTCAAAAGTGCTAATTTTAAAGCCTAATATGCAAGTTATTGTCGTAAAACGGGTTTGAGATTCCGGGTCTTGCCCCAGGGAACATGTATCAATGTAAAAAAAAGTTTTAAAAACGGTAGTTTTTTCTGGAGCAATGATTTTAATGATGCTTAAAGTGAAAAAATAATTGAAATTTCCTTCAAATATCATACCTGCTGGGTGTCTATAGTATGCCTGTGAAGTAGCACATGTTTATAACTGTCCCTGCACAAAATGAGATTACTATAAGAAAAAAGTAATTTAAAACTGCTTGCGGCTTTAATGTAATGTCTGGTTCCTGCAATATGGATGAAAATCATTGAGAAAAATAGCATGGGTTTCCCCGCCCCCTCCCCCCAGGTCATTACCAGCCCCTTTGGTCCTATATACTTTGAACAGCAGTATACAGGCGGTTCAAACAAGACAGGGACTGTAGGTTTGTTGTTAAGTAGAATCTGTTTGTAATTTTGAACTGGTACTTCTTTAAAGTGTAGCTCCAGCCATAAAATCTATTTTTAAGCATTTCTGAAAACATAGAGAAGGGTTATCACCCCTGTAACATTTGTTTTTCTGTCTGTGTGCATCTGTTCAGAAGATTGCACCTCACTTTCTGTCCCAACAGAAACAGACAGTACACACACCACATAGCTTTAGGTGCACACTGCAGAGGACACAGACAGTACACACACCATGTAGCTTTAGGTGCACACTGCAGAGGACATAGATAGTACACCACGTGAAAGTACTTGCAGAAATATACCCTGCCTGTAGTATTAATATGAGAAGATCTCTGCTTCTAGGAGTAAATATGAGAAACACCAGCTTTACGTTAGGTGCACAATGTGCAGAGGACACAGACAGTACACCACGTGAAAGTACTTGCAGCAATATACCCTGCCTATAGTAATAATATGAGCAGATCCCTACTTCTAGGAGAAAATATGAGAAACACCAGCTTTACGTTAGGTTCACAATGTGCAGAGGACACGGACATTACACACACCACATAGCTTTAGGTGCACACTGCAGAGGACACAGACAGTACACACACCACATAGCTTTAGGTGCACACTGCAAAGGACACAGACAGTACACACACCACGTAGCTTTAGGTGCACACTGCAGAGGACACAGATAGTACACCGTGTGAAAGTACTTGCAGCAATATACCCTGCCTGTAGTATTAATATGAGAAGATCTCTGCTTCTAGGAGTAAATATGAGAAACACCAGCTTTACGTTAGGTGCACAATGTGCAGAGGACACGGACAGTACACACACCACGTAGCTTTAGGCGCACACTGCAGAGGACACAGACAGCACACCACGTGAGAAAACTGCAGCTAGCACAATCACCTGCCTGTCAGTAAATTAGGAAGAGCGGATATAGCTAAACTATACAGTGTATAAATATATATATACAACACCTGGGATGCATATATATCCTCTACACACTGTAATTCTAACTGACTAGCCTGCCTGCCTGCTCTATCTACCTGCAAAAAATGACACTCTCTCTCTGTCTCTCTCTGTTCTCTTTTAACCACCGCAACACACTACACAAGGCGGACCTGCAGGCGGCCTTTTATAGTGTGGGGCGTTTACTAAACCCCCATAGCCATAATTGGCCAAAGCCAACCTGGCTTTGGCCAATTATGGCTCTCCGTTTTTTAAAAGGCTGTGATTGGCCAAGCATGCGGGTCATAGTGCATGCTTGGCCAATCATCAGCCAGCAATGCACTTTGATGCCGCAGTGAATTATGGGCCTTGACACACCACTCGAATTTGGCGCGAACGGCCCGTAACGTTGTACGATGTTCGAGTCGAACGTGAATTCGACTGGAACACAAAGCTCATACCTACAGGCAGCGATCTTCTCAAATTAATACCGCAGGCAGGGGATCATTCTGCAAGTATTTTCATGTGGTGTGCTGTGTCCTCTGCACAGTGTGCACCTAAAGCCACGTGAATACAATTGCTGTTGTTGTCATATTAATATCACAGGCAGTGGCTGATCAGCAAGTATTTTCACTACGCCCATTTCTGCGCCCACCAATAGTAACTGTGAGGGCTTACAGTGTTGTGGCAACACCAACACCTAGGGCCCAAATTTCTGCAGAGTATATACGGCAGGCCCCTACTTTCAAACATCCAACTTACAAACGGAACGAGACAACTAGAAGTGAGATGAAATCTACCCCTAGGAAGGGAAATTCTCTTCTGTAAGAGATGTCTCCTGTCCACTGATGCTTTATCACCAATCCATGTTTCACTACTAAAAAAAAAAAAAAAAAAAATGATTTATCATTGGGACAGAAAGTGAGGTGCAATCTTCTGAACAGATGCGCACAGGCATCAAAACAAACGTTACAGGGGTGATAACCCTTTTCTATGTTTTCCAAAAAGTACCAGTACAAAGTTACAAACAGATTCTACTTAACAACAAACCTACAGTCCCTGTCTTGTTTGCACCACCTGTATACTGCTGTTCAAAGTATATAGGGCCAAAGGGGCTGGTAATGACCTGGGGGGAGGGGGGGCCCATGCTATTTTTCTCAATGATTTTCATCCATATTGCAGGGACTAGACATTACATTAAAGCCGCAAGCAGTTTTAAATGACTGTTTTCTTATAGTGATATCATTTTGTGCAGGGACAGTTCTAAACACGGGAAACACGTGGTACTTTACAGGCATACTAAAGACACCCAGCAGGTACGATATTTAAAGGAATTTTTCAATGTTTTTCACTTTAAGCATCATTAAAATCACTGCTCCAGAAAAAACAACCATTTTTAAAACTTTTTTTTCCATTGATACATGTTCCCTGGGACAAGACCGGGTTCTCAAACCTGTTTTACGACAATAACTTGCATATTAGCCTTTAAAATGAACAAGCTGGGGTCAAGGCAGAGGACAGGTCTAGGGGCAAGCCAAACCAGGCATATTTCTCTGCCCCAGCTGTTGCCTCAGAAATAAAAATACTTCCATTTCCACTCATATGCCCAGCATCTAAATTCCAGCTTGTCCAAATTGCTGACTTTACAACTCTTGCCTTTCCATCTGGTGGATTCTGCCCCCTATTGTGAATTTGCAGCATATGCTGTGCCACAATGGCAGGTTCCCAGTTATTATTTCTTTGCACGCAAGGCCATTTCAGCTCTGTAGCATTACGTGGAAGGCAATGTTGTGACATCATGGGGCAAGGCAGTCAGCAGCAAGGACACATAGGGGCTGATTTACTATGCTCTGTGCGCTGCGCTGGTTCATGCGTTAATTAGTACTCCGGATGAAGCCTTAATTAGGCGCATGAACTAGCGTAGCAGCCGGCGCATTGAAAGTAATATGTAAAGCCAATTGAAGTTCCCGCACTCATGAGATCCCGCCCCCCTCTGACGCACATATGCCACACGCGGACTTTCAGATGAGTTAACCTGTGGCGTCAGAGGGGGGCGGGTCCCAGGAGCGGGAACACGGCGGGATCTACAATTTCAAGCGCAGCGCCCAGAAGATGCGGGACGAGAAGGTCGACGGACAGAGAAGAAGATGGGAGAAGACGGCAAGACGGCAAGATGTGGACGAGAAGACCCAAGAAAGAAGCAGAGGAAGAAACCCGAATGAAAGAAGAAGAAGGAACCGCGGAAAGAAGATTTTATTAAAGGAATTGTCAAAAACCAGCTACTGTAATTTTTCACACTTTTGTCACTTTTTTTTTTGTAAAATGGTAGGGGTACAATGTACCCCATTACCATTTCACACAGGGGGGGGGCAGGATCTGGGGGTCCCCTTTGTTAAAGGGGTCTTCCAGAGTCTGATAAGCCCCCCGCCCGCAGACCCCCACAACCACCGGGCAAGGGTTGTGGGGATGAGGCCCTTGTCCCCATCAACATGGGGACACCCTCCCCATGTTGAGGGCATGTGGCCTGGTATGGTTCAGGAGAGGGGGGGGGCCGCACTCTGTCCCCCCCTCTTTTCTGCGGCCGGCCAGGTTAACGTGCTCGGATAAGGGTCTGGTGTGGATTTTTAGGGGGACTCCACGCCATTTTTTTTTTATTTGGGGTGGAGTTCCCCTTAAAATCCACACCAGACCTGAAGGGCCTGGTATGGATATTTGGGGGGACCCCACGCCATTTTTTTTTTGGTTTTTACGGCGGGGTTCCCCTTAATATCCATTCCAGACTTGAAGGGCCTGGTAATTTAATTTGGGGGGACCCCCATACATTTTTTTTTTTTTTTTTAGTTTTAATGAGCAATGACTGTATTCTTTATAGCCATGAGTACTTTAAACTTACTTTTTTTTCACTTCAGAAATGACATCTTGTACAGGGACAGTTCTAAGCACGGGAAACATGCGTGTAAACCCCCTCCCCCCTGTATGAAATTTAAAGGAATATTTCACTTTTATTATTTCACTTTAACCACTTCCATACCGCGCCTATTCTGGCACTTCTCTCCTTCATGTAAAAATTATATTTTGTTCCTGGGAAATTACTCAGGACCCCCAAACATTATATATAATTTTTTAGCAGACACCCTAGGGAATAAAGTGGCGGACATTTTTTATTTGATTTCCAACGGCATTTGCGCAATAATTATTCTTGACGTCACCGCGTTCAGGAAGGGCTTCTGTTACATGCCGGCCGGCACCTGTTTAAATGCTCGTTTATTCTACTTATTTGTAAGTAGTTTTTTGTTCTTTTAAATAAATTGTTTGTACCTACTACCCTATGTGCGGTCTCCTTTCCTGCATGTCTGATTTCAACTGGGCTGCATGAGACGTTACGAGGAGGAGTACTATACACTAGATCCCATTGTATCCCGCCGAGGATTTCCTATGAGCTGTGGTCTGGTGTAATCCTGGTTTCATCTAAAGCTGTGAACCCCATACTCTGGAGTATCCCGCTGTGATTTAAATAACGCTGTTATTTATTTTCCTTTTGGTAAGCCTCATTCCATGTGGTGGCGGCTCACATTTGCATTATCATCTCTACACTGGGTGTTGTTTGTCCTGGATTTCACCGTTCTTTGGACTTTAATACTGCATATGGATATTTAATAAGGACTTATATACATATTTTTCTGTTTTTGATGATCCAAAACACAAAGGACTGATTTTTATTTTGGTTGGCGCAATTTTTTCCTTTTTTTCTATTTATTCTGTGTTAGGTCACGCTATTGCAGCCTTCCCATTTATTCACTTAATTTATTGTTTGGTTAGCGCAATTTTTTCTTCTTTGCAATAATTATTCTAACGCCTTTTTTTTTTTGCCCAAAAAAAACCACGGTCTATGAATTTAAAAATAACCAAACAGTAAAGTTAGCCCAATTTTTATGGATAATGTGAAAGATGATGTTACACCGAGTAAATAGATACAGACTTGTCACACAATCATGGAATGGTGCCAAACTTCGGGACATAAAAATATCCATAGGCGATGCTTGTTATTTTTTTTTTACAGGTGACCAGTTCAGAGTTACAGAGGAGGTCTAGGGCTAGAATTATTGCTCTCGCTCTAACGCATGCGTCAATAGGTTCGAATGGTGTTTACATATGTGGGGACTTACATGCATATTCGCTTCTGAGTGCGAGCTTCTAGGGACAGGGCCGTTTATTTTTTTGTGTTTTTTAGCTCATATTTTTCTTCTTTCACTTTTTTGTCACTTTATTTGATTTCGGATCACTTTTCTTCCTATTACAAGGAATTTAAACATCCCTTGTAATAGGACTAGTGTGTGACAGGTCCTCTTTATGGAGAGAGGCGGGGTCAATAAGGCTGGAAAGCATGGTATTGGAAAAAAAAAAGATCTCATGCTTTCAGCTGCAATCATGTTCGTTCAGCACAGTGGTGTAGTGTATAGCACTTTGACCTAGCAGCAAAAGAGTCATTGGTTCGAATCCCACCCGTGACAGCATCTGCATGGAGTTTGCATGTTCTCCCTGTGCCTGTGTGGGTTTCCTCCCACAATATAAAAACATGCTGTACATCAACAAACTTGATTTTTGGACTTTATGATCAGTGGATGAGTTTGTGGGTTTGATATGGGGAGAAAGCTAAGGCTTGACTGACATTAGTTTTTTTTATACATTTTGACTTGCAGAAATAATGGAGGCCTTCAGAGAACAGTTCTTCACAGAATTTGTTCAAAGGGGGCCCCGGATGGCAACCCCCCTTTTTTCTAGAATTTTTCTGTCCCTAAAAAATAATTTATTGAGCCAAGATCTGGCATTGTAATGGCCCCCCCCACCCCTAAAATAATCGACATATTATTGCCACACAGCACGTGCATTTTGGGGGGCCAAGCCTGTATGGACAGTGTCACGGGCCACCACCACTGGAACATCAGTGGCCTCATCAGGCACAAGTGTCATGTAGTTTGTTGAGGGTCTCTTTAGGAAATTTTGCAATATGCAGGAGCAAAGTATGACATGGTTCTGATTCTACTTAAGAAACCTACAGTCCTTATCTTGTTTGCACCGCCTGTATACTGCTGTTCAAAGTATATAGGGCCAAACGGTCTTGTCAGGGCCGATCCTCGCTATAGGCTCACTATGCAAGCTGCTTAGGGCCCCGCAAAGCTGCAAAGGGCCCCCCAAATTACTAGAGGCCCCGCCTGGTGAGAAGCCATTTTCGCCCCCTCACCCCGCTTCTAAACTTGCTGGCTGAGTCATTTCAGACAGCAGAACACCCCCTCACCCCGCTTCTCAACTTTCTTTAATGTGACATGTCACTGTCGTCAGCGCCCCCCCGATTCTCATTTTTAATGTGCCATGTCATTTTGCTTAGGGCCCCAGGGAGGTCAGGATCGGCACTGGGTCTTGTAATGACCTGGGGGGAGTGGTGGCGGGGAAACTCATGCTATTTTTTTCAATGATTTTTATCCATATTGCAGGGACCAAACATTAAATTAAAGCCGCAAGCAGTATTAAATTACTTTTTTCTGAGAGTAATCTCATGTTGTGCAGGGACATTTCTAAACATGTGCCACTACTATAGACACCCAGCAGGTATCATATTTAAAGGAATTTTTTTTTTCACTTTAAGCATCATTAAAATCGCTGCTCAAGAAAAAACTACAGTTTTTAAAACTTTTTTTTCCATTGATACATGTTCCCTGGGACAAGACCCGGGTTCTCAAAGACGTTTTCCAACAATAACTTGAATATTGGGCTTTAAAATTAGCACTTTTGAATTCGAAAGGCTCGAGTCCCATAGACTTCAATGGGGTTCTAAATGTACGCGCGAACGATCGGTCTGTTCTAACGTTCTGGTGCGAACCGAACGCAGGTATGTTCGGCTCATCCCTAATCTCTGCTTGCAACTAGGAAAGATGAAGAACAGGGCTCAGTCCTGGAGCTTGTTTTGCCAGCTTGAGCCAGTAATGGTGGTGTGCGATAATGGCACTAACCTTCTGTCCACCCCTCGACAATGAAAGTTGACAGACGTGCCATTTCAAGCCATCATGGGGAATTCCACCTGCCCATAAACTGCCTGATTCGTGACATGCTTACCAGTTGAAACCCACGTTTGGCAATGCTGAATCAGCTGCACATGCAGCAGAGGGCCACCATGAGTACCTGTATGAGTTTGGCACAACGACAGGCTCTCAGCTTTTAACCACATGCTGATGTACTGTCATCATTTGAGGAGGCGACAAGGATGGTGAGCCGTGACAATGCATGAATCAGTGACACAATCCGTGTTGTGTTTCTGCTGGAGCAGATTCTGTGTGACAAGGCACTCAAGGCAGAGCAGCGGGAGGAAGAGAAGGACTTCCTTTCCTCTCAAAGCCCGCTTTATGCAGACACCATTCTTGCAATGCCACAAGACACATTAAAGAGGAATTTACAGTTCAGTATGTAATGCCTTTCCACTGGGCCACCTCAGTGAAGCCTTTAAAAAGGTTTTAGTGGTTTAGTCCTTGGTGCCCAGGGCTGTCAGCTTCCCCATCTCATTGGCAACATCTGCATCACGTGGAAGATTTTCTAGGGGTGAAAACCGACATGAAGAGCTTTTAGATCAATGATCCACTGGGTTACTGTGGTTATGGGTATGCAATTACAGTGAAGGTCCACACAAAAAGTGAACCTCCGCTTTTCAGAACCCTCCCCCTTCAGTGTCACATTTGGCACCTTTCAGGGGGGAGGGGGGTGCAGATACCTGTATAATACAGGTATTTGCACCCACTCCTGCATGATTCACGCCCCTTCTCGTCCCCCCGCTGACTTCTGGGAAACACACTGGTCCCAGGAGACAGCGGGGACCAGTGAGGATGTGCCGCGAATGCGCAGTAGGGAACCGGGCAGTGAAGCCACAACGCTTCACTTCCTGATTCCCTCACTGAGGATGGCGGCGGGGCAGCCGAGACATGAGTGATTGCTCAGCTTCGGCTGCTGACATTGTGGGCACCCTGGACAGATAAGTGTCCATTTATTAAAAGTCAGCAGTTGCAGTATTTGTAGCTGCTGGCTTTTAATATTTTTTTTTTCAGGTGGACCTCCGCTTTAAGATGTTGAACTGCCCTGCATCCAGCATGCTTTCTCAACGAGCAATTCAGTGCTGTCATAGGTTTTTCTGACAGATAAAAGTGCACGTCTGTCCACAGACTTCGATGACTGGCTGACATTTATTAAATTGAATAATTTCTGGATTAGCTGATGTTGCAGATAGTGGCCCAGATTCACGTAGGGCTGCGTAACTTTAAGCGGGCGTAGCGTATCGTATTTACGCTACGCCGCGGCAACTTAGAGAGGCAAGTGCAGTATTCACAAAGCACTTGCGTCCTAAGTTACGGCGGCGTAGCGTAAATGTGCCAGCGTAAGCGCGGCTAAATCAAATGAGGAAGAGGTGGGCGTGTTTTATGTAAACTAATCACGACCCCGCATAAATGATGCTTTTTACGAACAGCGCATGCGCGCACATGCTCAGTATCACGTTGAATTTTCAAAGTAAATTGCGCTTGCTCAATGCTTAGATGACGACTTACGCAAACGACGTAAAATACGACGCTGTTCATACATTTCCGACGTCCATACCTAACATGACTTACCCCTGCTTTATGAGGGGTAACTTTACGCTGGTGTATGTCTTACGTAAACGACGTATCTTGATACGCCGGACGCACGTACATTTGTGAATCGGCGTATCTAGCTAATTTGCATATTCTATGTGGAAATCTACGGAAGCGCCACCTATCGGCCAGCGTAAATATGCACCCTAAGATACGACGGTGTAGGAGACTTACGCCTCTCGTATCTAGGCAACTGTGTGGTGTATCTGATTCTATGAATCAGGCACCAAGTTGCGACAGCCCGTATTCGGAGTTACGACGGCGTATCTGGAGATACGCCGTTGTAACTCCTTTGTGAATCCGGGCCTAAGTGTTTTTGGGATGTGAAATCTGTTTAAGACTGATTAGGCTACCTAGCTTTGTGGGTGTTATTTTAACGGGAAGACATTTTTTGGGCACAAAAAAGGGACACCCAGGGACACATTTTCAACACCTGTTTGACAGGTGCATATAATTTATATTTTTTTACAGCAAAGCCAATTCTTGCTTTCATCAAGAGTACCTCTATAGGGTTATGGTGTGAAGGGCCAACCAACATCCAAAGCCCAATTTTACGCCGCCTTTTGACCGGACATATCATTATTATTTTTTTACAGCAAGGCCAATTCTTGCTTTTAGCAACAGAACCTCTGTAACAGTGGTTATCAACCATGCCCTCAGGGCCCACTAACAGGCCAGATTTTATGTATTACCTTGGTGAGATGCAGACTAGAATACTCAAATCACTGAGCAGCAAATTATATCACCTGTGATGTATTTCAGTTATCTAGCAAACCTGGCCTGTTAGTGGGCCCTGAGAGTAGGGTTGATGACCACTGCTCTATAGGATTATGGTTTGCAGTCCATTTTTTTCACACTATCCAAAGTATGCAAAACAGACACCACAATGAATCCAAAAAATCTCGAATTGTGTTTCGAGTGTACTAAATAGTGGCCTCATCATACATACCGGCACCCCAAGCCATTATTTACAAAATAAAATAACTTGCAGGGAAAATTTAATTTTCTTTCTTTTTAAATTTCATTTTTGCTGCAGCAGGTTCTATACAAGGTACAGATGTGCAACATACAGGCAAACTAAGGCGACCCCCAAGGCACTATATTTTAATTAATTTTTAATTTTATTGTTTCACTTTAGGCATCACTAAATCACTGCACATTCGGAGAGATAAATTGAATGTTGCAGGAATTTGTGAGGACCAGGTTGGTGTGTGGATATTCTTGGATCTGGTGCATATTCTACATGTTGTTGGTGACACCTCAGTTTCAGCCACAGGACAATTAAGTATTGTAAAATTAAAGGCAATGTGGTCTCCGGATTGTTTGGTGGGCTCATGAGAAGTAGGTCTAATGGTTAGTGTTCCAGAGAAATAATCGAACGTATAGGATCAACAAAAACTGGTGTGATGCATAGGAATGGGAATGAGGAAGGGATAGATTTAAAAAAGACTTGCAAAAAAAGCAAGTGTGATGGGTAGCAAACATTGCTACTAACAACACAGGGGAGAAAATTATCCATATCAACAACAGATTGACATGGAAAAGCATTGTTGAAACTGAAGAGTTGGGGGAGGATGGTCTTCCTCAGGTATGATTCCCTATTCTTTAAGAAGGGCTAGGCCTGCCTCCAGGTTTTCTGATCGTGTGAGAGTTTCCTTGTCTTTTGATCGTGAGTTTGGTAGGGATGCCCCATTGATATCCAATGTTGTTATTGCGGAGAGCTTTAGTGATGGTGGTCAGTTTTTTCCTGTTAAGGAGTGTTGCTTTGGATAGGTCCACATACATTTTGATTCCAGTGTAGGGTGTGGGGAGTGCAGAATTGTTTCTAGCTGCATACATAAGCTTTTCTTAGGCCTTGTAAAAATGAATGTGTGCTAAAACATCCCTGGGGACTGAAATAGGCAAGAAGACAGATTTGGGTATTCTATGGGCAAGGTCTATGGCCATTTCAAGATTTGTAAGTGCTGGGACAAGATGCTTCATTAGTTGCTGAATAGGGATGAGCCCAATATGAGTCGAACATATGCCGAATAGCAAACAATTTTTGTCGCCTTCGCAGCAAATTCAAAAGCAGCAGAGCACCCATGGGAGAAATCAAAAGTGCTAATTTAGGCTTACATGCATGGTATTGTCATAAAAAATGTTTGGGGACCTGGGTTCTGCCCCAGGGGACATGTATCGATGCAAATTATTTTTTTAAAAACTGAAGTTTTTTTCGGGAGCAGTGATTTTAATAATGCTTAAAGTGAAACAATAAAAGTGAAATATGTTTTAACTTTTGTACCTGGGGGGTATCTATAGTATGACTGTAAAGTGGCAAATTTTTCCTGTGTTTAGAACAGTCCCTGCAATAAAATGGCATTTCTCAAGGAAAAAAGTCATTTAAAACTGCTTGCGGCTATAATTAATTGTCGGGTCCCGCAATACAAATAAAAGTCATTGAAAAAAACGGCATCTAGAACCATCAGACATCTTCACCAGCAGGCAACCCGTGCATCTCTGGGCATAGCACCCTCTATCTCCAACTCCAGGCGTACCCTGCACTCAGCCGCAAGGGGAGTCCTCTCATCACCTCAGCCTTTAACCTGGTATGTGACAACCCCTTTGCTGCCATTGTATCCAATTTGCCCCTGTTCCTTTAAGGAGGATCGGGCTACCCCCAGGCCCATCTGCCCCTTATCTATCCATTAGAATGCATGTGCTCCCAATGTGGAGACTCTCATAAATTTAGAAGGGTTAGGACTGCAAGTGATACATGGTGCCATGAAGAGGCCTTGCAGCTTAAGGATGCTTGTGCAAATGTGTGCTATCTAAACCCCTGTTTTTAATGCATAGTGTTGGACAGGTTAATTTGATTGGTAAGCAGACTGGTTGGTGAGTTGAATTGGGAATTTTCTCTGGTTTTGTCTTACATCCATCCAGGACCTGTTTTTTTATTGGGTTGCGGGATGTGGGGCAAAAGGAAGGAGAGGACTCACCAACAGGGAGGAGATGACTCACTAAGGTAGCCTTCGTAGAGAGGGAATGCCAGTCTATGGTCCCATGATTGTTTGCCTTGCTGCTGTGGTGAAAGAGGCGTGTTCCATGTCACGTGTCACTTGTCATTTTAGCCGGATCCTGAGCCTCGGGCTGGGAAGAAGTATGTGAGTTTCTGTGGTCGCCTGTAATTTTTCCTTCGGTGAGTCATGATCGCGGGAACGTGTCGGGGAGAAAGCCTTAGCATTAGGGCTGTAAAGCGTCATGATTGCCGGTGTGGTGACGCTTTTGTAGTTAGGGAATTGCAGAGCCTCAGCACTGGCCGGGCACGCCCCCAATTTTTTTTTTTTTATAATTAAAAGAAAAACGTCTTGCGACTTCTTAATGATCTTATTGTTCCACAAATATCTATAACATATGTTTTTATTCCTTTTTACTTGGAGCAGAACGCTGGGAAAACAGATAGATACACTGTTTCCAAGTATACAGTATATGTTTATAGTTTTACCTGTGGTATACCTCTAAGACGGATAGGTGACACATTCATTTTCTGATTTAAAATTGTACCTTCCTGGTTGAGCAATCCAGTGTTCTAAGTTACCTTATCAGCTCCAGCATGCTCAAGGGATAATGAATTAGCATCATCACCTCTGTACAATGATCAGGGAACAGACAAAAGAAGCAATAAAATGAACCCAGGAAGCAGCAATGTTAAACTAGTAGAAAATAGTGATCTTATTGATTAGAAGATTTTTGTGTTTTTGTGTGTGTATGTCACAAGAACACATTACCAGCATGATAAATCCCTTGGCAGGCAAGTAGTAAGAAATTGATGTGTCTAAAACGTATATTTAGCTGTTTCCTTGTAGTTCCATCTTGGCAGATTGTTTTGTTATTATTTTAGTTTAATACATGCAACAAATATTGATATGTACAGATATGCTGATAAGATCATATAATTAAAAAATAATAATAAAGTAATCTCTCAAACATGTCCTGCCACACAATAAATAGGTGTTTTACAAAACCCAGCAGAACAAATACAAATACCTTACATACCTTCAAACTGATTGACTATTCAAAGAGAGCATGGGGTGTGCTAAACCCTAAAATTAGCATATAATAAGCTAGTCCTGAAAGAAAGATCACCAAAAAATTATATATATATTAGTGCTGTCAATTAAACGCGCTATTAACGGCGTTAACGCAAACCCACGTTAACGCCGTCAATTTTTTTATCGCGCGATTAATGAGGCGGCGTTCGGGGGTTATACCGGGATGATGCCTGCAGCCGCAGGCATCATCCCGGTACCGTTGTTTAGAGCGGGCGATCGGCTATCCAAACATAACAACCAATGCGGCTAAAAGCCGCTCGGTTGTTATGCCGGAGGAGCGGGAGGGGACATCCCCCCCCTCCCGCCGCCTTTCGCCGCTCTGACCGGGCCTCCCGTCCCACCGGGAGACCCGATCCTCCATCCGGCGCCTTCTGTGTCCAGGCGGAGACTGACACTAAGCCGTAAGTGGCTTTGATTCAGTCTCCGCATTGAAACCACGGAAGCGACGTCATGACGTCACTTCCGGGTTTCTCGGCTGCCAATGGCGCCGGATTCAAAAAAGTACACAGTATTCAGAATCGCCGTTTTCGGCGATCTGAATACTTTGAAGTGCAAGGGAGGGATCGGGGGTCTTTTAGACCCCCGATCCCTCCATAAAGAGTACCTGTCACCACCTATTACTGTCACAAGGGATGTTTACATTCCTTGTGACAGCAATAAAAGTGATCAAAATGTAAAAAAATTAAAAAAACACAATTTAATATTATAAAAAAATTAAAAATAAATAAGAAAACAAAAAAAAAATTTTTGGCACGATTAATCGTGAATTAACTATGACATTAATGCGATTAATCGCGATTAAAAATTTTAATCGCTTGACAGCACTAATATATATATATATATATATATATATATATATATATATACAGTATATATATATTTAAAAGCCTATAGAATAAAATAGCGGTCGTTGCAATACTTTTTGTCACACCGTATTTGCGCAGCGGTCTTACAAGCGCACTTTTTTTGGAAGAAATACACTTTTTTTTTATTAAAAAATAAAACAGTAAAGTTAGCCCAATTTTTTTTATATTCTGAAAGATAATGTTAAGCCGAGTAAATTGATTCCCAACATGTCACCCTTCAAAATTGCACCCACTCGTGGAATGGCGACAAATTTTTACCCTTCAAAATCTCCATAGGCAATGTTTAATTCTACAGGTTGCATGTTTTGAGTGACAGAAGAGGTCTAGGGCTAGAATTATTGCTCTTGCTCTACAGTATGTGGCGATACCTCACATGTGTAGTTTGAACACCGCTTTCACATGCGGGCGCTACTCAAATATGCTTTCGCTTCTACACACAAGCTCGACAGAAAGGGGCGCGTTTAAATAAGAAAAAAAAAAAATTCTTAAAAAACTTTAGTTTTTTTCACTGTTTCACTGTTCTTTTAAAAAAAAATGGGTCACTTTTATTGCTCTTATAAGGAATGTAAGCATCCTTGTAATGAAAAAAGCATGACAGGTCCTCTTAAATACAAGATCTGTGGTCAAAAAGACCTCAGATCTCATATTTACACTAAAATGCAATAATAATAAAAAAAATTGTCATTTGAAAAAAATAAAATAATACAATGGCCATTTAACCACTTAAGACCCGGACCTTTAGGCAGCTAACGGACCCGGCCAATTTTTTGCGATTCGGCACTGCGTCGTTTTAACTGACAATTGCGTCGTGCGACGTGGCTTCCAAACAAAATTGGCGTCCTTTTTTTCCCACAAATAGAGCTTTCTTTTGGTGGTATTTTATCACCTCTGCGGTTTTTATTTTTTGTGCTATAAACAAAAATAGAGCGACAATTTTGAAAAAAATGCAATATGTTTTACTTTTTTCGATAATAAATATCCCCCAAAAATATATAAAACATTTATTTTTCCTCAGTTTAGGCCGATACATATTCTTCTACCTATTTTTGGTAAAAAAATCACAATAAGCGTTTGTCGATTGGTTTGCGCACAATTTATAGCGTTTACAAAAAAGGGGATAGTTTTATTGCATTTTTATAAAAAAATAATTTTTTACTACTAATGGCAGTGATCAACAAATTGTTCCGTGACTGCGACATTATGGCGGACACTTCGGACAATTTTGACACATTTTTGGGACCATTGTCATTTTCACAGCAAAAAAATGCATTGTTTACTGTGAAAATAACAATTGCAGTTTGGGAGTTAACCACAAGGGGGTGCTGAAGGGGTTAAGTGTGACCTCATTTGTGTTTCTAACTGTAGGGGGTGTGGCTGTAGGTGTGACATCATTGATTGTGTTTCCCTATAAAAGGGAACACACCATCAATCACGGCGCCACAATGAAGAACGGGGAAGCTGTGTTTACACTCAGCCCTCCCCCCGTTCTTCAGCTCCGGGGACCGATCGCGGGACTCCAGCGGCGATCGGGTCCGTGAGTCCCGCGTCCGCGGTCACGTAGCTTCGGACCGGGTCGTGTGCACGGCCATTCTGCCGATGTATATCGGCGCAAAGGGGTCCTTAAGTGGTTAAGAGCTATAAGTGGAAGTGACATTTTGACGGCACTTCCATTCTGCATTGGCTTGGAGATGAGTGGGGGCACTCTTCCCCTCACTCATCTCCATGTCAGGCTAGGGACAGATCCAGATCGCCTCCGCCGCTACCGACAGCCACGGTAAGCGGCAGAGGGCACCAGAGCACGGCGGGAGGAGGGCCCTCTGCCGCTTACCTGTGATAATAGTGATCTTGCGGCGAATCTGCCGCAGAGACCACTTTTATCTGAAAGAGAACCACTGGCTCTTGAAGAGGATACCGGTTAGCTAGCTACTACCATAACAACGGTATTCCTCTTCAAAGACAGAACATCTATAGTCGTCCGGCGGGAAGCAAGTGGTTAAACTAGTACTTCATATCGGCCCCATTTGTATTATGAACTATCAGCAGCTAGGTGATTCTGAAAGAGCTTTAGTGTCTACTAAACCTAACCTTGTAACAGTTTACTTAGCATTTGTTGAAGATACTTCTCAACTAGTTGCTCTTATAATAGGGTACTTCACCAATGATCCTCAATGTATGAAGAACCTTCACCACTTACCTCCAATGTAAGAGGGCACTCTGGTGTGTATAATTTGTTTCAGTTCATGAGAATTACTAAAGATAATATATCCTATAGAATAGGGAAAAGCCAAACAGGCCTGGGTTTGGTTCGAGCAGGGTTTGTAGAACTTCAAAAAAGTTTGAATTTCAAACACAAACTTAAAAATGTCCATGTCCTGGGCTATTAAGCAAGGAGGTTCAAATAGCATAAAGGGGAGGAGGTGGCATCAAAAAAAATTCATACACGACAGATGTCAAATGTGATTTCACTATGAGCACTGGATCACTTATGAAAGTGCTCCAAACACTCAGT
Source organism: Rana temporaria (assembly GCF_905171775.1). Classification (NCBI taxonomy): domain Eukaryota; kingdom Metazoa; phylum Chordata; class Amphibia; order Anura; family Ranidae; genus Rana; species Rana temporaria. The sequence goes on from NC_053492.1 coordinate 251,200,451, forward strand.
TGAGTACTTCTTCCAACAGGATTTACAATTTACAAACTCAAGCTAATAACTTGTTTGTCGGAAGCAACAAGAATCCTCATAACATATAATTACATTTGCAACAGTATGCAATTCTTTAGGCTTCTTAATTATTATAGTTTTTTTTTTTTTTTTTTACCAAGTGCTGGCTTTAAAAAAGGACACTATTTTTGGCCAAATTGCTAAATACATTTTCTGTAAAAAAAAAATAATAATAATAAAGTCAACATGAATTTTAAACTCTCCACCTTTACTTTTCTTAATAAACTTTTATTTTCTGAAAAGGGCACATGGAACATACTAATTATTTGTCTCCAATTTCTTCCCAGAATTTCAATTTACCTGCACTAGTTGCAGAATTTGTGAAATGCCATACTCCTCCAAACTGTCAATGTTAAGTGCTGTAAATGTAATGTGGGCTGACTGCTTGGCCTGATATTTGAAAATATGTGAAGCCACAAATGCAAGCATAAATAGGCATGTAAATGCAATTTTACCATTTGTTTGTCTGTTCACTTCGAAAGACTATTTAAACTGTTTATCTACCAGTCTTTCTCTCTTTCTGACTGTTTGTGTTATGCTTTTATGGAGGGCCAAGTCGGGTACTCATTGTATTTCAGTATTATAGAAATGGACTTATACGAACCTCTTGGCATAGAAAGACTTTTTCTTTTTTGGGGTTGTAGTTTGTTGTTGCTGTAGAAGTTTTAGACAATAGACATGAAAGAGGTATGAAAATAGAATCTTCAAGAAAATTAAGCAACAGTAAACAAAATATTTTTTGGAGGTTTATTTCACTGGTATTAGATTTTTCTTAACATACAGTATAACAGTTAAATACACCAAAAAATCTGAATAAAAGAAAATGTAATTTGAGTTCCTTCTGCAATTCAGACAATACTTGTGTACTAGTTATCACAAATAAAGTATATATAGGCAAAGAAATCAAAGATATACTTTTGTTTTGTGTGCTCAAATGCAAATGACCAAAGTTAAATGTAAGTATTGAAGTCATATGGTGACTAAAGACCTAAGAAACAATATGTTACTTAAACCAGTTTTATAAATAGCAAACTTAGCAAAACAAACCTCAAAACTCAGGCTGAAACCCATTTGAATTTAATTCAATTGTTTAGTTCTTTATATATTTCATAAGAAAATTTCTGCATACATTTACCTTTTCATGAACTGCAACTGTCAAATTTCAAGCTAGTTCATTTAATTAATCAAATAGCATTCTTAAGCTGCCCATACATTAATCTTTTTTTTTTCAACCAGCAGGTTAAATGAAAAAAATTACCTGATTTCTCCATCCACATTGAGAATCACTAACACTGTGCCATTGTGTCCTGACGCTGAGAGCCTTCCCCATTGTCAAAACACACTGATGAGTTCTCCCAGGTATAGCGACTGACACTGAGCATTCAAGAAAAAGTTGACAGGCTGGTTGTACACAAGTCAATTGGTAGACTGACTTGTGGACATCTAACCTGCCCATACATGGATTGAAATTCAGCCAGTCCCTGCTGAACTGGACAAATTTTGATCCATGTATGACCGCCTTTAGAACAAGTTACCATATTTACTGGTGTATAACACGTATAGGCATATAACACGCACCCTAACTTTAAGAGGGAAGTTTCAGGAAAAATACTTTACACAGCCCCCTGCGTATAACACACAGGCACAGTTTACCCTCTATTTTCAGGGTAAAAAAGTGAGTGTCATACGCTAATAAATACAGTATTTGTTGTGTATACCCTTTATAAAAAAATGTAATTTGGATAAAAAAATTATTAAAGTGATTGAAAATGCCCTTTTTAATAACAAACAGGTTAATACTTACCTCAAACTACCTCTTCTTGGGTCCCCTCCAGTGCTTCTGGCTCCTAAATAGCGAGTGCCCCCATAGAAAGCTACTTTCTATGGGGGCATGTGGGCTCACTTCTGAGCCTTGCTGTCTGCTTCTATAGACACAGGCATCAGGATCTGACCCCCTCCCCCCCCTGCTTTATGATCACTGACTTTGATTGATAGCAGTGGGAGCCAATGGCTTCTGCTTCCTCAGCAAAACCTGTGAAATTAGGAAGAGAGGGGAAAGAAGCGCTGAATATGGGCACAGCGCTGGTTCAAATGAGGGATCAGTTAAGTAAATGGGAGGGGGGGGGTTATTGGGGGATACTGATATTTAAAAATACATCTCACAATACGTAATGGTTTGAATTACAGTATATATCATAAGTTACCCTCCACAGCTTATGCAGTTAAAGATGAACAAAAAATATTTATAAATATGTATTACTAGAAAGGAATTTTACACTGTAGTACTTTCTTAACACTGACTAGTGTCAAATGTATTAAAACTACTGGAACGTGTCACACTGCTCATTGTCAGTCATACATTAACTGTTGCTGGTCAAGTGTCCATCATTCATCACTCATTATTTGTACCTTGTCATTCTTCACTCATGATTTGACAATCATCAGTGATTCAAAAGCAACGGACACACAGCATCTATTTGTTAATCATAAAAAAGCTTGTTGCATGTTTTTTTTTTAATTAATGGTGAGGGTTTAAAAACCGAGATATTTTTGTGAATAAATTGTGGTTAAAATAAACTCTCTGCGGTGCTGTACTATGTCAAGTCAAATCCTCCTTCAAGTTTTGGATAGAGTGTGTAATGATTCGAATCCTCGTCTGGTTTTAACATCTCTCTGGGGCCTTGTTTGGGATAGTTTCTTCATTTCCATCTCAGTGACATTGGTTTCACAATAGGAAGTGGAGAAAAATCTACAACTGAGACACAGACAGCAATAAAATCAGACAGGGGTTCTATATTTTCACTACCCTGCTAAAAATGTGTTTTTATTTATGTCTGTTTTGCTACTGGAGGGTTCCCCTCATTTCCTGTCTTGTAAACTGTTGTCAGAATGATCAGAAGTGAGAGGAAATGCCTGTAATAGAGTCCTTTAGGTAGATTCAGGTAGCCGCGCGTATCTTTGAGGCGGCGTAGCATATCGTATTTACGCTACACCGCCCAGGGCTGTCTTAATAGCATCATGGGCCCCTGGGCAAAGTAATGCTCTGGGGCCCCTATAATGATGACAGTGAAGGTAAACAGACATTAAGTAGGTAGAAGGAAGACCCTTTGCATCTATCACTCTCAGTGCCATCATGGGGCAGTATGGGCTCAAGGACCAGCTGCTTTGGGGAAAGTGCAGGGGCCCCCCATGCAGCTGGGGCCCCTGGGCAGTGCCCAGGTGTGCCCTCTCATTAAGACAGCCCTGACGCCGCCGTAAGTCAGAGAGGCAAGTGCTGTATTCACAAAGCACTTGCCTCCTAAGTTACGGCGGCATAGCGTAAATGGGGCTGGCGTAAGCGCGCCTAATTCAAATGAGGATGAGGGGGGCATGTTTTATGTAAATGATTGGTGACCCGACGTGATTGATGTTTTTTACGAACGGCGCATGCGCCGTCCGTGTACATATCCCAGTGTGCATTGCTCCAAAGTACGCCGCAAGGACGTATTGGTTTCGACGTGAACGTAAATTACATCCAGCCCCATTCACGGACGACTTACGCAAACAACGTAAAATTTTCAAATTTTGACGCGGGAACGACGGCCATACTTAACATTGACTAGGCCAGCTATTTGTTCGACTAACTTTACGCCGGAAAAAGCCTTACGTAAACAACATAAAAAAAAATGCGCTGGGCGCACGTACGTTTCTGAATCGGCATATCTAGTCATTTGCATATTCTACGCTGAACTCAACGGAAGCGCCACCTAGCGGCCAGAGTAAATATTGCACCCTAAGATACGACGGCGTAGGAGACTTACGCCGCTCGTATCTTAGCCTAATTTAAGCGTATCTGGTTTCCAGAATATGCTTAAATTTAAGACGGCGTAGATTCAGAGTTACGTCGGCGTATCTACTGATACGCCGGCGTAAAGCTATCTGAATCCAGCTACTTGTTTGTAGTAAAAATCCAAGAGAAGTTTTAACCAATCCCTAGTGTATCCAAAAGTTAAATGTTTTTTTGTTGGACATGCACTTTAAAGGCTAAGTTCACCTTTCCAGTTTTTAATATATAGCATAAGCACACCACACAGCCAAACTGCTTTAGCAATAAGTTTGTATTAATCATATACATACAATTTTACAACAGACACAGATAACCAAGTATGTCACCTAAGATCAAGCCTAAGGCCCCATACACACGATAGAATTTATCCGCGAATACGGTCCAGCGGACCGTTTCCGCGGATAAATCCTCTCGAGGATTTCGGCAGATTTTCATGCGATGGAGTGTACACACCATCGCATTGAAATCCGCGCCGAAATCCTCTGGCGATGACGTGTCGCGCCGTCGCCGCGATTATGACGCGGGGACGTGCGTGACGCTGTCATATAAGGAATTCCACGCATGCGTCGAATCATTACGACGCATGCGGGGGATCCCTTCGGACGGATGGATCCGGTGGGTCTATACAGACCAGCGGATCCATCCGTTGGGATGGACTCCAGCAGATGGATATGTTGTGCATGTCAGCAAATATTCGATCTGCTGGAATCCATCCCAGGGGAGATATATCCGCGGAAACAGATCCGCTGGCGTGTACACACCATAGGATCTATCCGCTGAAACCCATTTGCTGGGATTTATCTGCGGATGGATTCTATGGTGTGTACGGGGCCTTATACAGTGGGTATAGGAAAGAATCACCCCCTTTTAAAATAATTATAATTGTGTTGCTTTGCAGCCTGAAATGAAGACAGACACAGTTTTTGTTTTATCCCGCTGTATTTATTTAGTTCAACTTATAACATCCAAGTGAAAGATATAACACCATGTCAGAAAAAAAATAAAAATTCAAAAACAGAATCACTGAGTTGGAAAAAGTATCACCCCTCCTTGTAAACACAATCAGTTGTAGCTAATCACCTTCTTCAGGGAAGGGCACACAAAGTCAATTGACTTTCAACTGTGATTAGCTGTGGTCATTTTGATTAGCTCACCATGAAAATAGTTTCTCTCTTTCAGTCCCTGGTAGTGCAACTGAAGCAACCAAACAACTATGGGTGGTAAGGCCCTGTCAAAAGATCTCTGGGATAAAGTTGTGGAAAGTCAGGTGATAGATACAAAAAAAAATTTCAAAGGCTTTATCAATGCCTAGAAGTAGGGTTGTCCCGATACCACTTTTTTAAGACCGAGTACAAGTACCGATACTTTTTTCAAGTACTCGCCGTTACCGATTACCGATACTTATTTTTAATGTCATGTGACGCACTGATAGATGGCACTGGCTGATGGGAACTAAAAGGTGGCACTGACTGATGGCTGGCAGTGGCACTGATGGATGGGCACTGATAGGTAGCACTGATTATGCAGCACGGATGAACACTGATAGGTGGTATGCACTGATGGCTGGCACTGCAAGATGATAGGTGGCACGGATAGCTGGCACACACTGAAGGATGGCACTGATAGGTGGCACACACTGAAAGATGGCACAGATAGGTGGTAATGATGGGCACAGATGAAGTGGCACTTATAGGGCTGCACTGATGTGTGACAAATAGGTGGCAATGATGGACAGAGATAGGTGGCACTAATAAGGGTGGGCATTGATATAAGGTGGGCTGTGAGCTAATGGGGGTCGCCAAGGGGGGTGCTGCTGATCTAATGGTTGGTTACCACACATTATATCAGCAGTCAGTACCCCCTCTTAGAGACCTCCATTAGCTCAAAGCCCCCCCCCCCCCTCCTTAGAGACTTCCAGAGATCAGCGGGCCCTGTCCTCTATAAGACATCGTTCATGTCTCACAAGCGTGACCGTGACTGCAAGGAGGGAAGTGTGAGAGATGAGTTGGGGGGGGGGGGGACAGAGCTGCTCTTGGGCTCCTCGCACATGCAGACAGTGTGTGTGTGAGAACAGATTGGCAAGGTATTACTCACATGCACACTGTTCCCCTATAGCTCCAGCAGCACTTTCTTCTGCTTTCCTATCTCGCCTCCTGAACCGCTGATTGATGTCACGGCGGGGCCGGCACTAGAAGGCATCTGTCGGGGGGATCTCATTCCACCGCACACACCGCAGCCATCTCTGTACAGTGAGGGATTTGTCCCCGCCCGCTGACTTCCTGTTGTACGCCGCCTCTCTCTTTCAACCCGAGGTATCGGGTGAAGCATCGGGAGCATTTGCACGAGTACTTGTGCAAATGCTCGATATCGGTCCCGATACCGATACTAGTATCGGTATCGGGACAACCCTACCTAGAAGCAAAGTGAAGTCTAATATTAAGAAGTGAAAGGTATTTGGTACAATAAAGACCCTCCCTGGATCAGGACGTCGCGCCAAACTAGATGAAAGAGCTAGGAGGAAACTGGTTAGAGAGGCTACCAAGAGGCCTACAGCAACTACAGAGACCTACAGTTGCAAGATTTATGACATAAAGCGGTCATTGTGTGCATGTGACAACAATATTACAAATTTTCCATAAATGTGGCTTTTAGGCCGCTTACACACGACTGGTCAAAACCGATGAGAATGGACCGAGGTTCAGTTTCATCGGTCCAAACCGACCGTGTGTACGGCCCATCGGTCTTTTGTCCGATGGTTAGTACACAAAAGCATCGGTTCAAAACCTGCGCATGCTCAGAATCAAGTCGACGCATGCTTGGAAGCATTGAACTTCGTTTTTTTCAGCACGTCGTGTGTTTTACGTCACCGCGTTCTGACCTGATCGGTTTTTGAACTGATGGTGTGTACACACATCAGACCATCAGGCCACTTCAGCGGTGGACCGATGAAAACGGTCCGTCGGACCATTCTCATCGGATGAACAGGTCGTGTGTACAGGGCCTTATGGAAGGGTTGCAAGAAAAAAAGCCACTCCTCAAGAAAGGTCACATGCAGTCACAGCCGAGCTTTGCCAAAACGTACCTTGAAGATTCTGAGGCCACATAGATGTAGTCATAGGTGTGCGCAGCCTATAGCATTAGGGTGTGCACCTGAAAGCTCAAGCACTCTATATATAGTCAAAAATATTGGGACACCTGTCATTACACACACATGAACTTTAATGACATCCCAGTCTTAGTCTGTAGGGTTCAATATTGAGTTGGCCCCGCCCTTTGCAGCTATAACAGCTTCAACTTTTCTGGGAAAGCCGTCCACAAGGTTTAGGAGTGTGTCTATGGGAATGTTTGACCATTCTTCCAGAAGAGCATTTGTGAGGCCAGGCACTGATGTTGGATGAGAAGGCCTGTCTCGCAGTCTCTGCTCTAATTCATCCAAAGGTGTTCTATCGGGTTGGGGTCAGGACTCTGTGCAGGCCAGTCAAGTTCCTCCACCCTAAACTTGCTCATCCATGTCTTTATGGAACTTGCTTTGTGCACTGGTCCAAATCATTTGGTGGAGGGGGGATTATGGTTTGGGGTTGTTTTTCAGGGGTTGGGCCTGGCCCCTTAGTTCCAACATGACTGCACACCAGTGCACAAAGCAAGGTCCATAAAGACATGGACTTAGCAAGGTTGGTGGAAAATTAACTTCAAGTGCAATAACTCACATTATAATCGTTACTAAAACATATACAATTAAGTGTAACAATCTAAAAAAAAAAAATTCCAAAGTGATATAATGATGTGAATTCCCCAACTAAAAAGTTATTGCACTAGAAGGTAATTTGTATTGCATTTATCTGTAGAGGAGTTTCCACCATCCCTGCTAAGGCAGCACTAATAGGCAGCACTGATAGGTGGCACTGATTGTCGGCACTGATTGGCATTGGTAGGCGGCACTGATGGGCACTGAAATGCAGCACTGATGGGCTCTGATTGGCAGCACTGATGGGCACTAATTGACAGCACTGATGGGCACTGATAGGTAGCACTGGGCACTGACAGGCAGCACTGATAGGCGGCACTGATTGTCACTGATATGCAGCACTGATAGGCAGCATTGATGGGCACTTATAGGCAGCACTAATGGTCATTGATTGGCAGCATTGATTGGCACTGATAGTTAGCACTGATTGGCACTGATAGGCAGCACCAATTGGCACTGATAGGCAGCACCGATTGGCACTGATAAGCAGCACTGATAGGCAGCACTGGTTGGCACTGATAGGCAGCATTGATTGGCCCAGGTTGGCACTTATAGGCAGTAATGCAGCATTTGTTGGCACTAATAAGCAGCACTGATAGGCAGCATTGGTTTGCACTGATATGCAGCACCGATTGGCAATGGTTAGCACTAATAGGCAGCAATGCCACATTGTTTGGCACTGATATGCAGCACTGATTGGCACTAATAGGCAGCAATGCGGCATTTGTTGGCACTGATAAGCAGCACTGGCACTGATAGGCAGCACTGGTGGGAACTGATAGGCAGCATCAGTTGGCACTGATAAGCAGCATTGGCACTGATAGGCAGCATTGGTTGGCACTGATAGACAGCAATGTTTGGCACTGATAGGCAGCATTGATTTGCCCTAGTTGGCACTGATAGGCAGTAATGCAGAATTTGTTGGCACTTTTAAGCAGCACTGATAGGCAGCATTGGTTGGCACTGATATGCAGCACTGATTGGCACTGGTTGGCACTAATAGGCAGCAATGCGGCATTGGTTGGCACTGATAAGCAGCACTGGCACTGATAGGCAGCATTGGTTGGCACTGATAGTGGAGAGGGGGAGTTTCACAATCAGCAGATGCAGATCTTGATTTTAGCCAGAGCTGTTCAGTGTATGAAACTGTCAGCTAATGTCACTGCATGCAGGGAGAGAAACCAGTTGTCAAAAGTCAGAGCGGATGTGGGGTGAGCGGGACCGAACAGTTAAAAAAACAGTTAATGGGATGGGTCTGGGCGGGCCGCTACATTCCTCTGGCTCCGCCCCTCTCTGAAGCAGCGCAGTCATTGGCTGGTGTTGAGAGAGCTTGGTCCAGCCCACCCCCCAAATCGCGGCTGAGTTGAAAGTCACAGATCAGCCGCGATGTCCGCGATGTCGGGGGTGGGCGGGACCAAGCTCCCTTAACACCAGCCAATGATTGAGATGCTTCAGAGAGGGGGCAGAGCCAGAGGAATGTAGCGGCCCACCCAGACCCCCATCCCATTGATTTTTTTTTAACTGTTCGGTCCCGCCCACCCCAACATCACCTCCGACTCATGACAGCTCGTCTCTCTTCCTGCATGCAGTGACATTAGCAGACAGTTTCATGCACTTAACAGCTCTGACAAAAATTAAGATTTGCTGCCTGTGAAACTGTTTCACAGGCAGAGTAGGTTACACACTCTCTTGGATGCAGAATTTCGGGGCAAATCTCTGGAGACAGCATGGGGTGATTAGGGTGTGCCCAGGCACACTCGGCACACCCCGTGCGCACGCCTATGGATGTAGTGCTACCCCCCACAGGAACCACTTGAATATTGTTGGTTCCTCACTCTGCCTCTTCAACTTGTCCTGAGTATAGATGGAGCTCTGAAGACTTTGGATGCCTTTAAGGTGGTGCACTTGTTGACTTTCTTTAGGACTCAAATGATATTGGTGGCCTTCAGTTAAATCAGGCAGGTACTATCACTCCCAAGCAGAGTGTAAAAGCAGCACAGATTCTCCTCATTAAGTGAGGCAGAGCAACACAGCAGTTTAGTGTTCTGGTTTAGGAAAGACTGGGCAAGCCCTCTCACCAATCCTGTGTCCAGAGGCAAAAGGGGAAATATCATGAAACCAATCCTTTAGGTTGCCGACTGGCCACCTCCTCATGGAAACAATTCACTCTGTCAGGGATGCCTGGAGATGCAACCCGGGTCTTCTCTTTAGCACTGGATGTCCGCAGCTGACTTATGAGCTATAACAGGAATGATCACATCGACCCAGGCCTGCAGTACTATTCTCCATCGTCCAGTCTTCCTCACACCTCGTGGTATTTTTCCCTTCTTCCAGGGAGCCTCTGGGCGTAAGAATCCTCCTATCTCGCAAGGGTTGCTGGGATGTGCATTTTTCTCTATATGGATTTCAATGAGGCATCTTGTACTGAGAACTCCATGTAACAGAGTTCCTTGCTGCTCCTCTAGTCTTTACTTAATTGGCCAGCTTCCCTCTGCCAATAAAGAAGCAGGAGAAAGAGCAGAGTGGTTTGTCCTGGCTGTGAATGCCTCTGACTAATCAACAGTGAGAAGAAAAAGGGAGGGGGGAAATTCCTTCCAGCTTCAGACACTCTGAACTTTGTCCCTGTCAGCTTGCATGTGTTAATGTAAGTCTCAGGCTGCTGCACCTGCTATATAGAAAAAGGTGTTATGGTCAGATGAGACTAACATTTTATTATTTGGCCTTAACACCAAACGATATGTCTGGTCGGAACTCCAATACAACTCACCAACACCAAAAACACCATTCCTACAGTAAAGCACGGAGCTGTTATGGGGGAGTTTTTCTGCAGCAGGGAAAAAGAAATATGGATCTGGCAAACACTGTCAAATTCTTGAGGAAAATCTGCTGCCCTCTGCCAGAAAGTTGCAATGGGAAGAAGGTTTACCTTTTAACATGACAATGACCCAAAACACACAGAAAAAATTACCACACAGTGGTTGAAGGAGAAAAAGGTGAATATCCGTGCATGGCCCAGTCAGAGCCCAGACTGAAACCCTATTGAAAATTGGTGGAATGGCTTGAAGACTGAAGTCTGCAAACCATCATATTTAACTAAACTTGAGCAGTTCTGCATAAAAGAATGGGCAAATATTGCAAAGTCTAGGGGCCAGATTCTGAAAGGACTTACGACGGCGCAGCGCCATGTACGCCGTCGTAAGTCCTAATCCGACCCGTCGTATCTATGCGCCTGATTCTTAGAATCAGTTACGCATAGATATCCATTAGATCTGACAGGCGTGAGTCTATTACACCGTCGGATCTTAACTGCATTTTTTTTTTTACCGCTAGGTGGCGCTTCCGTCGAATTCCGCGTCAAGTATGCAAATTAGCTAGATACGCGAATTCCCGAACGTACGCGCGGCCGACGCAGTAAAGTTACGACGTTTACGTTAGGCTTTTCCCGGCGTATAGTTGCCCCTGCTATATGAGGCATAAGTGCGGTGTACCAATGTTAAGTATGGCCGTCGTTCCCGCGTCGAAATTTGAAAAAGTTACGTCGTTTGCGTAAGTCGTCCGTGAATGGGGCTGGACGTCATTTACGTTCACTTCGAAACCAATGACGTCCTTGCGGCGTACTTTGGAGCAATGCACACTGGGAAATTCCACGGACGGCGCATCCGCCGTTCCGCAAAAACGTCAATCACGTCGGGTCACAGTAGTTTTACATAAAACACGCCCCCCTGATCCAAATTTGAATTAGGCGGGCTTACGCCGGTCGATTTACGCTACGCCGCCGCAACTTACGGAGCAAGTGCTTTGAGAATACAGCACTTGCCCGTCTAAGTTGCGGAGGCGTAACGTAAATCGGATATGTTACGTCCGGGCAAAGATACGCCGCTGACTGAGAATCTGGCCCTAGATGTGCAAAGTTAGTAGAGACATCTCACAACATACTGTTAAGACTGTAATTAAAGCAAAAAGTGGTTCAAGAAACTTCTGACACATCCTTTTTCCAACTCAGTGATTCTGTTTTTTAATTTTTGTTATTTTTTTCTGATATGTTGGTGTTCTATCTTTCACTTGGATTTTATAAATTGCACTGAGTAAATACAGCTGGATAAAACTAAAACGGTGTCTGTCTTCATTTCAGGCTGCAAAGAAACAAAATGTGATTATTTTAAAAGGGGGTGATTTTTTTCTATACCCACTGTACAACAAAGATCTGCACTCCACGGTTAAATAGCAAAAACATGCATTCATAAAGGGTGCAATAAGCTACACCTAAAATGTATAAGTTGATATACGTTGGTATACTGATAGGAGGTTCTTGAGAAAGGGGCTTTTTACATTCCCCAAAACGTTGTTTTTTCCTTCTTTCTCTTTTCACCAGGGTCTGGCTCAGCTTTCCTTTTCATTACTCTATGTGGGTACTGAATTCCTTTATGTACTTCTGAACATCAGCTCTTATACGTTTTAAGTATCTCATTGCACCCATAGGCATGCATGTTTTTTGCTATGATTCAAGTATAGAGTGAATATCTTTGTTGTATTATGCATGATGTTAGATGACATACTTTGTTACATGTACCTTTATAATTTGTATGTATATGCCTAATGGAGCCCCATTGTTCTTGTGTAAACACATTGATCTCAATTCTCGACTCGACTATGCAAACTCCCTCTATTTAGGATTAACAAAATACCAGATCTCGCGCCTACAAGTCGTTCAGAACACAGCCGCCAGGTTGTAACAGGTAAGAAACCCTGGGAATCCATCACCCCATCCCTGAGGGCCCTTCATTGGCTGACAGTAAAGGATCGGATAACATTCAAAACCCTCTGCCTCACCTACAAATGCACACAGGGAAAGGCTCCTCAATACTTATGCGAGAAAATACAACACTACACCCCCAATCGCACTCTCCGATCATCAAACCAAAACCTCCTCTACATCCCCAAGACCAATTACAAATCAAAGGGAGAGCGAAGATTTGCAGTCCAAGGACCACGGCTCTGGAACGCTCTACCAACGGATAACCGCATGGAAGAAAACCATCAGGCCTTCAGGAAAAAACTCAAGACCCACCTCTTCTGAAGGATAAGTAAGACAACGGATGGCACAAGCGCCTTCAGGCGATTTAGTTCGCATGTGTAGCGCTATACAAGTTGTTCACTCACTCACTCACATTCAGGCCCCATTCTCACCTAGCATAGTGGGAGTGCATGTATTTTGGCTTGTCCTATATTATATATGAGGAAAACCCCTATCTAATCACTCTGTATTCAATCAGGTAGGCCCTTGCACTACATAGTTGATGGCAGATGTAAAGAAGATTGTATAATCAGATTTTATAGTATATGGTGAGCTTTACAGACTTCCAGGGACACACTTTTCCTGTTTTCAATACTAAAGCTCTGCTCTTATAGGCTGTTATGTGATCACTTCTGCACACTCTGCCAAATAAACGTTACATAAATAAGGAGGAAGATCCGGCTCTGTATTTAGTGAAAGCAGTGCTAATAATAATTGCATTGGATTACCATGTAACTGCAGAAGTGGGTGGGAGCAATCTCCTGGAGGGGGAGGGCAGGTGCATGGCATGTGTTAATGTGGTTAGCTGGTGAACGTCTTCCTTGTAATGGTATCTCTCTCCCAAATACCACATCTCAGGGTGAAATGGGAGTTTTACACAGAGGACTGGAGGCTGAGGTAATGCCTGTCCTAATCGACAGATACAGCTTTTTCTTTTCTGCAACAGAAGTACATTTATGGTATATTGGTGCATAGAAAAGCTGAGATTTATAGAAAAGAAAAAGTTGAAGTTAGTCTTTAGGCTGAGCACACAATAAAATTGGGTTACACAATGTTCATTGATTCAGTCATATAATACCAAGTGTGCTTTTAAAGCAATTTGTATTAAAAAATAAATAAGGAAAATATTCAGTTGTGCCAAAATGCTACATCATTTTCCCAGTCAGTTTTTAATGTAAATGATTTATTTTATAGTTATTATAAAAGCTAATCCTGAATATTGTATGCTGTGCAAAAAAAGACCACTGTTGTGAGAAGTATTGTATTTAGTGTGATGTTAAAGCGGAGTTCCAGCTTGTATAAAAAATAAAATAAAAGTCAGCAGCTGCAAGCATTTGTAGCTGCTAACTTTGAAAAAAAGGACGCTTACCTATCCAGGGAGCCCGCAATGTCTGCATCCCAAGCCGATCTATCCATCGGCTTCGGGTGCAGGCGCCAGCATTGCAAGTAATGGAAACCAGCAGTGAAGCTTTCAGGCTTCACAGCCGGTTTCCCACTGTGTATGCTTGAGTTGTGTTGCCCTTTTTGAATTATCCCATCGTCTTCTGGGAAACACACAGGTTCCAGAAGGCAGCAGGGGTAAGGAGAAGGGCCCAAAGAAATCACGATAGTGACATACCTCGCCACGGCGAGGTTGAATGGAAGTGCAGTTAAAAACAGCAGATAAGGTCCGAAAATATATATATACAAAAATAAGGGTGGGGGTTCTGTGCTGTATTGTTTAAGACCTATTTGGATTTTAGCCTCTAACTCCACTTTAATACTGCCATTTATAGCATACAGTTTAATAATTCATGTTTTATTTCACTTGTCATCTGACCTGCATACAAATGTGTAGAATAATATAAATAAAATGTGAATAATAAAGTAATTAATATACTTAAAACTATCAGTGATTCTTTAACCGGTTAAGCCCCGGATCAATATGCTGGTTAAGGACCTTGCCCCTTTTTGCGATTCGGCACTGCGATGCTTTAACTAACAATTGCGCGGTCATGCGACGTGGCTTCCAAACAAAATCGGCGTCCTTTTTTTCCCACACATAGAGCTTTCTCTTAGTGGTATTTGATCACCTCTACGGTTTTTAATTTTTGGGCTATAAACAAAAATAGAGCGACAATTTTGAAAAAAATTCAATATTTTTTACTTTTTGCTTTAATAAATATCCCACAAAATATATAAATAAAAAATAAAAAAGTTTAGGCCGATACGTATTCTTCTACTTATTTTTGGTAAACAAAAATCGTAATAAGCGTTTATCGATTGGTTTGCGCAAAATTTATAGCGTTTAGAAAATAGGGGATGTTTTTACGGCATTTTTATTAATATTTTTTTTATACTACTGGCGGCGATCATCGATTTTTTTCCTGACTGCAACATTATGGCGGACACATAGGACACTTTTGACACATTTTTGGGACCATTGTCATTTTCACAGCGAAAAGTGCTATAAAAATGCACTGGTTACTGTGAAAATTATAATGGCAGTGAATGGGTTAACCACTAGGGGGCGCTGTAGGGGTTAAGTGTGACCTCATGCGTGTTTCTAACTGTAGGGGGGCGGGGCTGGACGTGTGACGTCAGTGATCATTGTTCCCTATATCAGGGAACAGACGATCACTGACATTGCCACAGAGAAGAACGGGGAAGGTTTGTTTACACTCACCTCTCCCTGTTCTTCAGCTCCTGTGGGACACCCGCGGCGATCAGGTCCGCCGGTCCAGCGGGCGCGGTCACGGAGCTTCGGACCCACGGCTGGGCTCCTAAAGGGGACGTATATATACGTCCATGTGCCCAGCCGTGCCATTCTGACAACGTATATCGTCATGCGGCGGTCCTTAGGTGGTTAAGGCCCCTTTCACAAAGACGGATAGAATGGTGCTTTTAGCTGCGGATTTTACCACAGCTAGAAGCACACAATGGGGACAGGTGCTTTGGGGTGGGGGTGCCCCAAAGCACCTACCCCCCCATGTTGAGGGCATGCGGCCTGGCACAGTTAAGGAGGGGGGCGCTCGCTCATCCCCACCCCTTTCCTGACTGGCCGGGCTGCTACTCGGATACGGGTCTGGTATGGATTTTGGGGGGAACCCCATGCTGTTTTTTCGGCAAACGGGGGTGTCTCCTTAAAATCCATAGCAGATCCAAGGGCCTGGTATGCTCCTGTAGGGGGAACCCATGCCGTTTTTTTATTTGAAATTTGGCGTGGAGTTCCCCCTCAAGATTCATACCAGACACAGTGCTTGGTATTGGCAGGGATCCAAGTCGGATCCCTATTCAATATCGTGCCGCGGCTAAACGCAACCGCAGCTAAAAGCACTGTACAAATGTAATCGCTGGGCCTGGAGTCTTGAATTCCAGCAAAACATAAACATGCTTTTAGCTGTGGCAAAACAGCTGTTCGTCTGAAAGGGGCCTAAAGGATAAGTTCACCTTTCATAACATGTTACACCCATATTCAGGGTGTAACATGTAACATGTTATGAATGCACTAGCCCCTCATGCCCCCCGCTGTGACAGCAAACTGGGGATCTTCTCCCTGTGTTTACTGCCACAATTCAAATCCACCCAGCTGCACCACTCATTCACACTGCTCTGTGAATGGGAAAACCAGGGCTTTTTTTCAGGGGGAACTTGGGGTAACTCAGTTCCACCACCTCTGGCTCAGACCCTTTGGTGCCTGCTCACCACAATCACTTGTAAACACAGAAGTCTGGGGCACAAGCCGTGGGTCAAGGGATGGAGAAGACAGGGAAAGTCCAAAAGTACAAACCGGGGTCAGAGGGCAGGAGACAGCAGCAATCCAGGGTACGTAAGCCAAAGGGTCAGAAGCCGGGGTCAGTCTTGTAGATGAAGACAATCACAGGAGCACAGGAACCGTTGGCACAGACAGGACAAGCAGAGTACAATGAACTGACACCTGCCTCATAGTGAGGCAGGGCTTTATACCCTGGTTGATTAGGAAACCTGCCTCAGCTGGACCAGGATTAACAGGTGCAAATTGCAGGGAGATTCAAAGACAGGCAATCAGCACATAGTTCAGAACCAGGCTTTGATGGACAGCAAAATGTTACTGCGCTGATCTAATTATCCAGAAGGCTGAGGCTGTTTGGACACACACATTGAGGGTGCAGCACACCAGCGCGCACGGACCCCTTGTAGCAATACATGTGGAGCACAGCGGGGCAAGCACATCTCTTAGGACGCCACTTAAATGCTGGTCAGCGGCTTTTAACGGTTGACACTGCCAAAGACACTCAGTGCCGGTCAGAGGCACTTTATATTGTAAGTGTTATATTTTTTTACCTTTTTTAAATAAATACATATTTTAATATACTACACCATGATGAGCCCCTTGTTTTTGAGGAATTGATGACACCTTGTAAAAGGGAAAAGGAGGCAACACCCACTGACCGACAAAGAAAAGACACCACTTTGGAGCCTAATAATATCTGGGGTCTGGTGAGTGTTGATTTTAACCATTGGTGATGGTGGCACATCTTTGTCGGGTGGAAGAGATAGCGGCACTTTCCTGTATACAGCATTACCAACATTGAACCTTGTGTTTGCTGGAACCTATTGTATAAGAGCAAGATTGCCTGTCATTTGGACTATTTTTAAGTGCAGCCAGCACATTGCACATTTGTATGGTTGTTTGATAATTATTTCACTTTTATTGATATTTATTTTATTTTGTTCCAATATTGGTTATTGGACAACTCACGGTGCAGTTGGCGTACCGCATATTGGGTTTTTACACACACATATATATATATATAATATATTTTTTTGTAATATCTTTCGTATTGTTTTCACTATTTGGTTGGTCAGTAGCAGCAACAGCCATTTTTCTCATAGAAGCACTGTGGCATATGGATTGTATGCTGACACACTGATCTAGATATATGATTTAAGTTTGAAATCACTGTGTCACATTTGTATGTCTCATATATTTCTTATATTTTTTATTGTTTGTATTCAGGTTATTCACACTTAAGATTGGGTACATTGTGGCCCTGATATTTCACTTATGTCCATATTCCCAGAGATTAAATACCTCTGGATAATTAGATCAGCGCAGTAACATTTTTCTTCTTAGAGCACTATTGACCCCCACTAAGGGCACACAGTACTGCAGCAGATCACAGTTCACATTTATTTATTTATTTATTTTCTTTTGCGCCGGTGACACTCACAACCATTTGATGGACAGCAAGCAGAATATGAACTTGAGAAGTGGCTCAGAGGTAAAGATCTGGAGCAGTGAAGGAGAAGTCCTGGGTTCAATCCCACCCAGAGCCACTTGGGGCGTGACCACGCCTCGCTGTCTGTTTGGCACGATAGCGATCGTGACATTAGGCAAAAGGAGTAGGTCCTCTGCCAGTGGGAGGAACATGAGGGGAAGCTGATAATTTATCCCATAGGGGATCCAGATAAATATTAAAGTCCCCAACTGCCAACAGTGGTACATCTGGAAAATGGGCCATAAACCTCGCTAAGGATTTTGGATGAGAATGGTGGAGGGATATAAACACCTGCAATTATGCAAGACAAACCATAAATGTTACCACAAAAACACATAATGACCTTCCAGGTCAATAATGGATTGGGAGCAGGAAAATGTATTTCCTTGGGGAATGAGAATACTCACCCACCTAGAATATGAGGAGTGAGTTGAATACATTTTGGTCACTAAACAAACAAGAGGAAAAACATGGTGTAGGGTTGGGGTAAATGAGTCTCTTGAAGACACACAAATGCTGCATTCAGTTGTTTGACAGTCCTGAAAACCGCTAAGCGTTTCACTGGATTATTAAATACCCTAATATTCAATGACAGTATTTGCAGATAGTGGTGGCCATAAGGAAAGACTCTGCATGTGTCCACAATGTTCCAGTTAGTAGTATACAACCTCCCCAGTTTACAGTGTTGAGATAGTAAGGCATGTGTGGAAAACCTCCCCCATAGAGAAGACCACTCCAGGGAAGATATTGTAAAGGTCAATGACAAATAGTCCATTGGTTATAGCTCCATAGAAAAAATAACACTTTGGATTGTTAGAAAAAAAACAAAAACAACAATAAAGGAAACATACAGTATGGGACCAACAGGGCCCCCAACCAGTATAGTATCAGAACAGTTATTCCACATGGGAGCTCCATCTGAGGGGAATGGTGTAAACTCAAAACGGTGGTATAGAGTTTCACTACAGCAGAAAGTGTAGCTTAATACACTGTGTAGGTAAAGAAAATAATCTCCAGATTCTGCCTTAACATGAAAGAAAGTGGGGCCTGAAGCTCTGATCAAAACAGAACAGTTAAGGCTTTACCCATTCAGGTGGCGGCAGGGCATTGTGTCATGGCTTCCCTGAGTGACCTTTCATTCCTGTTGAGCCATTGTTTTGCTGATGTGGGGCAGTCAAGAAAGTTGACTTCCCCCTGCACAACTACTGGTAGGCGGGCAGGATACAGCATGGCATATTGCAGGTTCAACTCCCGTCTCTTCTTGACATCTGTAAATTTTGCACGCTGTTTTTGTAGTTCTGCAGAGAAGTCTGGGAACAGGGATACCTTAGATTTGTCCGTGACTACATCGCTGCTCATGGTTCTAGCTTCGGAGAGCATGGCATGCCTGTCTTTATAGTTTAATAGCTTAAATAAGAATGGATGCAGTTAGTTGCCTGATTGTAAAGGACATACTGGAACTCTATGCACTTGTTTCACTGCAAACATGTGTGAGAAAGAATCTTTGACAAAGACTGGCTCCTCTGTGTCCATATTAGGTACCTGGGCATAGAATAAACATCCACTGGAGTACTTACTGTGTTCCAGTCTAGTGAGGATACAACTGCATCCTCCAGGGGTATGGTGTCATCTTCATCCGACTGGCTCCTGGTGAGTCTTTTGGGGTAATAGTGGGAGTTGGAGGGTCTTTGGACAGTGCCCGAGAGAAGAACTTCCATGCAGCCTCCTAGTACCGTGATAAGGCACCATCTTGGCCCAGGTCCTCCGCCGGAGGACAGTTGTCTTTGAGCCTTTTAGACATGTTGGCAGAGAAACAAAGCCTCGGAAGGGATAGCTCAGAAGTGCAGGGAGTCACTAGTGTTGTTTTAGAGCCGATCAGGTAACTAGGATCAGTGCCCACAGAATAAGAGCACAGAGTCTCGGCAGACCGCTGCATCCGCTGCTCAGCCACGCCCCCAATCCTAATTTTGTTTTGTTTTTTATTAAAAGCTGCCTGGTGACTCTGTTTGAAAATGCAGCCTGGTAAAAAAAATTAACCACTCCCCCTTTTACACCTGTTAACCCCCTATGGACCAGAGCAATTTTTACACATCTGCTATAGATCTGTTAATTCAGCAATAACTTACTTAGGTATTACATATGGTAATACTTGCATTGTTTTTTAACGACAAACATGGATTTCTATTGGCTAATATTGTCATGGAAAAAATATTTTTTTCACAATCCTTAGACAATAAAAAGTAACAAAATGAATGGTCCGCACACATCGGAAAATACCGCTTTCAAATCGATTGTACGGTAATCTGATCAATAGTACACAGCTTTCAAGAGCTGATCACGACAGTTCATCTACTGAGACAAGCACAAACATTTTTCTTGTACGATACCAGGCTGTACGATTTTCATTTGATCAGTACAGTTGTCATTCGAAAATACAATACAAATACACTACAACACATTACATCACTTTTCTAGATTTATATTTCTATATAAATCTCATATTTTGTTTATGAGAGTAGCATGCAAAAAAAAAACTGACGATCATTTGTCTGAAAATGTCATTGTGTGTACCAGGCATAAGGGGAGTCTCATGAGGGGAGTTGCCTGTTGATGGCCCCGTGAGGACGCTTCCTCCGTGAGCTCTGCTTCTGCATGGCTCACGGCCTGCAGCACATCTCAGCCTCTAATTAGTTGCCTGCCACCTCACTTTTGTGGGCTTCAAATCATGTACTTACTTGCTTACACCCGCCTACGCATGAGGCATGAGGCAGTGCCTTTTTCTTGTTCATGAGAGCTACCACTAGACAGTGTGAGAGCCCCTGAGACTGGCTTTCTCTTGGATTCCTGGCTTCCTACCCTTCTCCTGTCTGCCTGCACAGTGTGCTCTGCAGCCAAAAAGATGGCCTGTCTGCAAATTGATGGCGGCTGTCATCTGCTATTTGCCTCTCATCAAGTGTTACCTTTGCGGCCTCCGTTATTGGCTTTCTATGTCCCTGCTGCTTAGATCCCTAAGTTAACTCTTGCAGGCATCGCTGGCATTCTGTAGCTCAGCACAGATAACAAAAGACAGCAAACTACATTCACCTTCAACGCGATCTCCAGGGGAGTATACATCCCATCCCGATTTATCAGCATTTTTCTTTTATTTGTTACTCAATATCAGCTATGAGCATGCAGGGCAAGAGGAGACCCTGGGGAGCTGGATAGCAGCACTTCTGAGACAAAAGTCCCAATGTTGGCTTTTTCTTCAATAAGCCTCCAAGTGGCAATCAGCCTTAGCAATCCCAACATGCAGTCAAGATGGCACCTGCTCACGATCTGAAGCTTCATCACCAGCTCAGTCTGTTGATAGAGTCAGGTATACTGGTTGGAACTTTGCGGATCGGCAATCAGATTCAGGTAGCAACAATTAGAGGGGAGGGATGCCGCACATTCTAAAGAAGTACCTCAAATTACTTCCTACTAAGGGGGATATGGAGGCCATGCTTCATAAGATGGAGGATGGTCAAAAAACGGCATACAGAGTTTTCATGTTTGCTTGGAGGTTGTGGAAAACGTTGTATTGCCTATCTTATCTGTGCAAGAAAATCACCAGAAGGCAATTGCTGACCCCAATGCCCAGGTTCCATCTTTATGGTCTCACATCGATGATCTGGAAGATCGACATCACCAGAACAATATTCATATCAGGGGCATGCCAGAGGTAATACAACAGGAAGATTTACTACCCACTGTGACTAGTATCATTAACACACTACTCCGCAATGGACCCAACTGTCATTAATTGGGTACATAGGATCCCCAGTTCTCTTAATCCTGCTGCTATACAATCCCAAGATGGTTTTTTTTTCAAACAGAGAGCCCTGTGCCGAGCATTTCAGGATGCTGGGCTTACTTAAAGATGAGGCTTTTTATTTCATTTGCAGACAAAGAAATATGCTCTTTTAGTAGAAACATAGGGCTGCCTGCAATAAAACTGGAGCCATGGCCAGATCCTCTGTTGCAGATGTTCCCTGCCCCCCCTCGATGTAGAAGCCGTGGCAACCTTCACACGCTTCCTTGGAAAAGTTGCCTAAGCCATCTTCACACGTTGTTCCTATTGAGAGAGGTTAAGAGCTTATGTGGAGGAGGTGAAAGATGGAGAAGAAAAAAAAAAGAAATGAAGCTCTGCAGAGAATAACACAGGTATTATAATTTCCTAAATGGATTACACATGATTGTTTTAATTTGTTTGCTCCTTCTATCGATACATCTTTAAGGTCTTAAAATACTTTCAGCTCTCATACTAGTTGGGTTGGGTGAGTCCATGGTCAGAATGGGACTGCATGTGGCTTCCTAGATATCCTAATGGCCTATGTAGTATTCATGTGTTAGAATGACCCAGTCAAAATCCGCTCTTCATCCAATCTGACAAAGCCTGAGCTATTTTGCAAAGAAGAATGGGCAAAAATGTCACTCCAGATATGCCAAGCTGGTAGAGATATTCCCAAAAAGGCTTGCAGCTGTAATTGCAGTGAAAGGTGGTTCTACAAAGTATTGACTCTTTTATAATTTTACTTCCACTTCACAATTATGTACCACTTTGTGCTGGTCTTTTACAAAAAATCCCAATAAAATACATTTACGTTTTTGGTTGTAACATGACAAAATGTGCAAAATTTCAAGGGGTATTTATACTATTTCAAGGCACTGTAGGTCAGGCTAGTACCTCAAACACATACAGAACTGCCCGCAGCCAATGTTCCAGCCACTACACCCAATAGTTATTGGATATGTTGTGAGCATTTTAGTTGCAGCCTTGGTGTCCCCATCCATCACATTCACTTGATCAGGGCAGGGACAGCGTTATAAGAAAAAAAATAACGTTTTAATAAAAAATTTAAATGATATTTATATAAATATAATTCAAATAAATAATGTAAAAATACTGTTGGTGAGCGGGAAGATGGGTGGGTCTGGACCATTTTCCCCCTTGTTTATGCTGCCTGCTCTACTCCATGTGCAGTGGAAGGATGGGCATATTTTGTTTATGTTTAATAAACTCAATCTCCTCAATACCAGGAGAAGTTCTCCAATAACATAGCTACTTTGCCCCTAGAATTAGGAAACAATTAACAGACAGGTTAATAAGGGCCCACATTGCACAGCTCTTTCTATTCAATACCTATTTGTGTGTTCATGCACTGTACCAATGCTACTAAATGTCTACTAAACACTTTTTCCCATGTCACCCACAAAGTCACATCAAAAGTTAACCCTTTGGATTATAGTTTTCTATTTTCAGACTTTACAATGGGTTCAACAGATGGTCCATGAGCAGAATCTAGGATGTATCACTAACTCCTACTGTAGCACACAATACCACTGAAAATAGTCCAAGAATAGTCCACTGCAATTTTGGTCACAATCAAAACATAATGATTACATCCCATACTGCAGTTTAAATTTGCTAAAAGGGTTTTTATTTACAGTATGCTCCACCCACAAATAACTACACATGCAAATTAGGGCAATATTGGCTGAAAACTGATTCCTAATCCATCTGTTCAATTTTTCTATAGCTTTACCTTTTTTAGGAGTTACAATATGGTATATTGTTACAGTATACCTGTAAATGCTGTCAGACAATCATCATGGTGTGTTTTATATGACTACCTCTGCCGTTCTCAGCTGTCAGGTGTCTACTTGCATTAGTTTGCTTGAGCACACTGCCCTCTGCAGGTTGTACTTGGTGGATAATCTGTGCAGTGCCACATGGAAAAGTTTTATATTCTGACAGAATTTCCTATTCTTTCTTTTGGAATCATTTCAATAATCTGTTCTAGAATTACGTATTATGTATCTACTACTAACTTTACCTTATAATGCCATGGGGTTGATTTACTAAAGGAAAATCCACGTTGCACTACAAGTGCACTTGAACGTGCACTTGTAAGTGCAGTCGCTGTAGATCTGAGGGGTAGATCTGAAATGAGGGGAAGCTCTGCTGATTTTATCATCCCATCATGTGCAAGCTAAAATGCTGTTTTTTATTTTCTTTGCATGTTACCCTCAGATCTACAGCAACTGAACTTCCAAGTGCACTTTCAAGTGCACTTGTAGTGCAAAGTAGATTTGCCTTTCGTAAATAACCCCCACTATGTTATTACGATATTAAAAGCAACATTTGGTATTCTGGATAATACTTTATACTTTATACATTTTTAGGATAATTTTATCCCGACATACACACAGCAGGAAGTTTACATTCTGAAAGTTAAGATATATTGCCATCTGTTTTATTTCAATTTGTGTCTCAGCTACAGACAAATTATATCAAGTGAGAGGACAAGAGTATTCTATGTGGTGATGATACCGTGCCAAGTGCAAGATAGCTGGAGAAACAGAGCCAGCATTATGTTGTGTAGTACAGTATGCATGATTTATAAAAAAGAAGAGCTTTAAAAAAAAGTTGACATTTGACAATTGTATGGTCTTTGTGGTTCCTGTTTTGGGAAGAAGGAAGGACATCTCCTGCTGTTGCCTCAATTGTAAACTTTGGCAGCAGTCTTGAAAGTTCTTTGGAGCAACAGTGGAGGCTTAATGGGAGACTGTGCTGTGCTTCGGCTAGTTTGGTAAAAGTTGACTGAAGTCTGATGGATGGGTAGCTCCATCAAAAAATAAAAAAAATAAAACTTGAGGTAAATCTTTACTGAGGGAGACACGGGCTGCCATTTTCAACCTCCTTAAAAATGTTAATGGCCTGGTTTAAGCTGAGCTACTTGCTTCTAACCTTGAACATGTATGCAGATAAGGAGCTGAGAAGAATGTCAGAACCTCCTAACTGCATATTTGTTCCAGGTCAGTGTCACCAGGAAAGGGGTTGAAAATGGGTATTTTTTCAACCAGACTAACTATTTAGCTATGTAAGGAAAGGATTGATGGTCATAGTACAGGAGTACAGAGAATGACCTTTTGAAGTGCTGCAGTAAGCTTCATATATATCCATGTGTCAGAGTGGGCTGTCTGTACTGAAAGAGTGTGTCTTAGGAAATGATACCTTAATGGTTTGGTGGAAACAGAGAAGGAGTAAAGCAATAGACATAAATGTGGTTGATTTTCTAACAGAATAGAGTATGTTCCTTTTGCAAGGAAAATATTCATTTGGCTTAGTAAACAAGGTTACGCTGTGCTGACTTCAATCATCCAATCACGTGTGAGAAAAATGCCTCTCGTTTTAGTTTTTCTTGCACATGATCACATTATTGGGTATGCTTCAATAAAAGGGAACATGCTTTACTACTTATCAACCACATTTTGACTCCAGTAAGTTGTTTTTATTAAAGAGCAAAATAAAAGAAAGTGATGGTGAGAATATGCCATAGGCTACGGTGGAAAAACGTCCGGTAGGTGGACAAAAAACAAACACTGTATGGATTTTGGAGTGAAAAGGAACACCAAAAAAAAGAAAATACATATTAATTGAAATGGCAGACAAAATCATGATTATAGTGTTCTAAATAATGATACCATGCATACAGTAAGGAGTTTGTAGAAGACAAAACATAATCAAGAACTGGAAATATACTCGAAAAGAGAGCCAATCAGCAATATCAGTTAACGCAATTGGGTCTAACTGAATATGATTTATCTGTACACGCTGTCTGTCCACACAATAGGTGGCCTTGTACACACAATAGGTTAACCAGAGGACAACGGTCTGAAGGACCATTGTCATAGGTTAACCTATGAAGCTGACTGATGGTCCATCGTGCCTACACACCATCAGTTAAAAAAACAATCGTGTCAGAACGCGGTGACGTAAAACACAACGACGTGCTGAAAAAAACGAAGTTCAATGCTTCCAAGCATGCGTCGACTTGATTCTGAGCATGCGTGGATTTTTAACCGATGGACGTGCCTATTAATGAATCCATAGGTTCATTTTAAAGCAAGTTGGCTTTTTTTTAACCTAAGGTTAAATAACCTATGGGGCCTACACACGATCGGTTTGGACCGATGAAAACGGTCCATCAGACCGTTGTCCTCTGGTTAACCTATCGTGTATACGAGGCCTCAGAGTGTATAGGCATTTGATATTACAAATGCGCTGTTTGATTGAGATGGGTACATGGAAGACATGTAATTGTAGAGAAAGATTCAAACTGTGGGGTAAGAGTGAACATTTGGTTGAGAGTCAAGTTTCCCTTGCTGAATTCTTCATTCATTCCTGAACTGGGCCCAGCTGCCTTATTTAATGTCGATTTAAGTACCATGACAATAGCTGCAACTTGAGGTGTTATTATGCAGACAACAGACTGGTAGTGATGGATGAGGCAATGATTCTGTTGTAGGTAGTCAACGTATGCGGTAACAAATTATCTGTTCCCTAACAATAGTATTTTGGTTTTGGGAAGACTTATGCCACGTACACACGATCGGGCTCTTGCCCGGCCAAATCTTATCGGAATTCTGATGGAATTCCATTGGCGAAAAATAGAACATGTTCTATATCTAAACTCTGATGGAATTTATCAGAATCTCCAATGAAAAAAACTCAGATGGGGCTACACACGATCGGAATATCCGATGGAAAAAGTCAGTCAGACTTTTTTCATCTGAAATTCCGATTGTGTGTACAAGGCATTAGTCTTCAAGCAAACCTTATAAAAATGTAACAATTATTTTCTAAGTCGATTATGAAATCTATAATAAAATGAAGTTGGTTCTATGTGCATTTTAACCACTTGAGATCCGCGCTATAGACGAAAGACGTCCACAGCGCAGCTCTCAAGTGCCGGGTGGACGTCCCTGGATGTCCTGTTGTTGACATTCCCAGTGCGCGCGGGAAACAATGTGCCCGGCGCATCGCTGGGAAGCCGATGCGTGTGCCTGGCAGCCACGATGTCCGCCAGGTACCCGTGATCGGCGGTGACAGCAGGGACGTGGAGCTCTGTGTGTAAACACAGAGCTCCACGTCCTGTCAGGGAGAGAGGAGACCGATCTGTGTCCCTTGTACATAAGGACACAGCATCGGTCACCTCCCCCAGTCAGTCCCCTCCCCCCACACAGTTAGAACACACCCAGGATACACATTTAACCCCTTCCTCACCCCCTAGTGTTAACCCCTTCACTGCTAGTCACATTTATACAGTAATTAGTGCATTTTTATAGCACTGATCGCTGTATAAATGTGAATGGTCCCAAAATTGTGTCAAAAGTGTCCGATACGTCCGCCGCAATATCGCAGGCCTGACAAAAAAATTGCATATCGCCGCCATTACTAGTAAAAAAAACATAAATCTATCCCATATTTTGTAGGCGCTATAACTTTTGCGCAAACCAATCAATATCCGCTTATTGCAATTTTTTTAACAAAAATATGTAGAAGAATACGTATCGGCCTAAACCGAGGGATTTTTTTTTTTAAATTGGGATATTATTATAACAAAAAGTAAAAAATATTGGCCCAGATTCTCAAAGGGCTTATGACGGCGCAGCGCCATGTACGCCATCGTAAGTCCTAATCTGGGCCGTCGTATCTATGCGACTGATTCTTAGAATCAGTTACGCATAGATATCCATTAGATCCGACAGGCGTAAGGCTCTTACGCCGTCGGATCTTAACTGCAATTTTTTTTTGGCCGCTAGGTGGCGTTTCCGTCGTTTTCCCCGCCGAGTATGCAAATTAGCTAGATACACGAATTCCCGAACGTACGCGCGGCCGACGCAGTAAATTTACAACGTTTACATTAGGTTTTCCCGGCGTAAAGTTGCCCCTGCTATGTGAGGGGCAACCAATGTTAAGTATGGCCGTCATTCCCATGTCAAAATGTATAAATTTACGTTGTTTGCGTAAGTCGTCCGTGAATGGGGCTGGACGCCATTTACGTTCACGTCAAAACCAATGACGTCCTTGCGACATCATTCGGAGCAATGCACCCTGGGATATTTTACAGACGGCGCATGCGCAGTACGTTCGGCACGGGAACGCGCCTCATTTAAATTCTACATGCCCCGTACCCGCCTAATTTGAATTAGGCAGGCTTACGC
This sequence comes from Rana temporaria, assembly GCF_905171775.1. Lineage (NCBI taxonomy): Eukaryota > Metazoa > Chordata > Amphibia > Anura > Ranidae > Rana > Rana temporaria. The sequence continues at coordinate 251,228,149 of NC_053492.1, forward strand.
CGGGTGATTTACGCTACGCCGCCGCAACTTTACACGCAAGTGCTTTGTGAATAAAGCACTTGCATGAAAAACTTGCGACGGCGTAACGTAAATGAGATACGTTATGGCCGCCCAAAATTACTCCATTCTACAAAAATCTGGGCCATTGTGTTTTTTTTCAAAATGTCCTGTCTTTTTTTTGTTTATAGCGCAAAAAATAAAAATCGCAGAGATGATCAAATACCACCAAAAGAAAGCTCTATTTGTGGGAAAAAATGATAAAAATATAATTTGGGTACAGTGTTGTATGACCGCGCAAATGTCATTCAAAATGCGACAGCGCTGAAAGCTGTAAATTGGTCTGGGCACGAAGGGGGTTTAAGTGCCCAGTAATGAAGTGGTTAAAAATGCAAAAAAAAAAAAAAGGCCACCATTAAAAGCAAAACAAATTGTATCTCAACTGTTTCAGGATTCATTATTATAAAATGCTTCACACATGTATCATTGTAATGTTTCTTAAATAATATCTTTATCTTTTGGTTTCCACTAGTTAAATGTATTTTATTAAGTTGACAGCTAAGGTTGTATGGTTTCAGTGTTTTAGTCATAGTCTTTATTTTACATTACATTTTTCCCCTTCCTTACTCATGTCCCGCTGTTTCCATTTGTTTTTGATCTGCCTCATTAAAAAAGACTATTGATGGTGTTAACCATTGTGTTTGTTTAGGTGCTGATTTACAAGCACTAATATCTAACTGTGCTAAGATTAATAGAAGCCCATGTAGTTTACAATTATCCCTAAGTCCCTTGACCACACATGTAGGAGTTTGGTAAGGGTCATGCACTTCTGAGGAGAACTCCAAAACAGGCTTAAACCTAAGAACATTTTAATAGGATTGAATCCGTAATAGGATTTGGCAGCTCTACTTAAAGTACTGTCTCTTTATTTTAATGTACGGTCATTATTTCAGAAAGAAGTTCCAACACTTTATGTTAATAAAGAGCGATATCTTGGTAAACTATTCTGAAAAGTGTATGTAAGTATTGAAGTAAGATAAATGTGTTATAAAATAGGAGTTTCAATGTAACAGCCAATCATTTAATGAAAGAAATAGAGAGAGCAGTAGTGAAACAACAAAAATATTAATTATATGAGGGTTTAAAAATGGAATCAAACACCAGATAAATATTTCTTGACAGTGCAAAGAGTTCTGGTGAATCTGAAAATAGGAAGTTAAAGATCCATATTGTAGATTTTTAATTAAATACAGTGTTTTATTTTTTACCTATCCGTAGGATTATCACCTTCCCTTGCCCTTTTCATAGTTTTTGACACCCCGAATTCTGATCACTTGAACACAAAGTTTTTGTAGAATGCCAATGTATTTTAAGGTCACACTAAAAACTTTATCAGTAGAAGTAATTTCATGTGCTATTGGGAAGAAATTGGTTCTTACTACAAAAAAGAATATATTTTTTAAATCACTATTAATGTTTAGTCATCAATTAATCCTTTACTTAAAAAGAATATCTACAGTATTCTTTCTTAAAAAAAACTGATACTCAAATGTTACTCCCCGTAGATAAGCATTCAGTATTTTACCATTTTAGTCTTTTAAAGGGGTTGTAAAGGTACATATTTTTTCCCTAAAAAGCTTCCTTTACCTTAGTGCAGTCCTCCTTCACTTACCTCATCCTTCCATGTTGCTTTTAAATGTCCTTATTTCTTCTGAGAAATCCTCACTTCTTGTTCTTCTGTCTGTAACTACACGCAGTAATGCAAGGCTTTCTTCCTGGTGTGGAGAAAGCCTCTTGAGGGGGGAGGGGCGAGCAGGCAAGTCAGGACACTCTCTACTTTGCAGATAGAGAAAGGAGCTGTGTGTTAGTGGGCGTCCAGACACTCCTGCTCCCCCCTCCCCCCTCAGGAGGCTTTCTCCACACCAGGGAGAAAGCCTTGCATTACGGTGTGTAGTTACAGACAGAAGAACAGGAAGTGAGGATTTCTCAGAAGAAATAAGGACATTTAAAAGCAAAATCGAAGGATGAGGTAAGTGAAGGAGGACTGTACTAAGGTAAAGGAAGCTATTTATGGAAACAAAATACCTTTACAACCCCTTTAAATAAAAGCCTACTGAAAAAAGATCAAATGGAAAAAAAGGAAATGTACACAAAACAAAGTCATAAAAAAATCTCTGTATTCCTACACTGGGCATCTGCTGAAGCTCTGCAAGCAGATATTCTAGTGTGTTTTTAATGGTCCCTGGGTGCAAGGCTTTTTTATTTTGGGGGCCTGAGGAAGCTGCCTTGGTCACTTTATCCCTTACCCTGTATTCACTCTATAGCACTTTGAGAACGCATGAAAAAATCGCTTGATTTTGCAGTTTTCCAAACAAGCAAAAAAATATGTGTATGTGATGCCATTCATTGTTAAAGCCACCTCAAATGCATCAATCAGATGCACAGTTTTTTGTGTTAAAAATTTACAGCAAAATGAGGGGTTAAAAATGAGCAAAGCTTGAAGCTCAAAAAGGTGCATAAGCTACTTTGCCATGTAGGGCAGCCCATTGAAATAAATTGTATGCACTATGTATGTAGCTTAACAAAAAAAAAGTGTCACTTGTCAGAGTGTGAATGAGGCCTTAAGCCATCTCTGAAGGAGAATCTTATCTGTTTAAGGTGTTTTAACTGGCAATATACATCAATTTTCAGTTCAGCCTGCAGACTAAATGTAACAAATCTTGATTAAATGAATCTCCTGCTGTTGCTATTGTATTTTGACACCGCTGTCAAAATACCTTACCCAGTGCCTGCATTTGATTGGATAAAGGCACTTCTCAGCCATCAGTTTTCCGCTCCACATGTTTGTTATTTTAGTCAAGGGATGTCAGGCAGGAGGGGGCTGACAGGGCCACCCACTGTGTGAATTTCAGGCAGTTCACCAGGATCTAGCCAAAGTTTGCTCTGTATATGGCCAGTTTTATGTAGCTCCTGTTATTTTAGTTAACCCTGCCCCATGTAGTTTTGGATTATATATTAATATAGAGCCATGTTAGGCATCCAATGGTGAATTCCGATGGTTAGAGGTCCAGTTGCATAACAGAATAGACACTCCTAGGGCTAAACGCAGAGCAGATAGGTCAACTCTGAGTTCCAGTACCACACCAATTTTTGCTAATGAAAAGGGGCATTTTAGGCTGCTTGGACATTGGCTGTAGGATTTCCTCATCACTACAGATCTTGTCTTCAGGTCTCTGATGATGAATACTGCATTGTTATCCTCACGGTCCCCTGAAACTGGACTTTACTGCAATATTCATCTTGAGTTAACTCTATTAATTGCTATATATATACTTGGGTATATGTGCACAATTCTACCAGGACTTTTGTTGGACCCTTTGCTGATAATACCTATTTATATATCGAATGCATGCATGTATTAATATTAATACATTAGTACTAATCTTTTCTTTTTTAAATCTTCTATAATTTACTAACAGGTGTGCATTTATATACTTATGGGGGCAGATCCACATACAATTAGATGGGCGCAGCGTATGTGAGATACGCTACGCCGCTGTAACTTACTTTTGGCAGCTTTGAATCCACAAAGTATTTGCGCCGTAAGCTACAGCGGCGTAGTGTATCTCTCGCGGCGTAACTGTGCCTAATTCAAATCGGCGAGTAGGGGGGCGTGTTTCATTTAAATGAAGCGCGTCCCCGCGCTGAACGAACTGCACATGTGCCGTCCCTAAATTTCCCGCCGTGCATTGCGCAAAATGACGTCGCAAGAACGTCATTGTTTAAACTGGGACGTAAATTACGTCCATCCTGCGATTCACGGACGACTTACGCAAACGAAATTTTTTTTTAAATTAAACGCGGGAACGACGGCCATACTTAACATAGCAGGTTTAATCATACACCACGAAACAGCAGCTTTAACTATACGCCGGAAAAAGCCGACTAGAGACGACGTAAAATAATGCGACGGCCGCTCGTACGTTCGTGGATCGTCGGAAATAGCTAATTTGCATACTCGACGCGGAAAACGACGTGAACGCCACCCAGAGGACGCCGAAAAATTGCATCTTAAATCCGAAGGCGTACGAAGCCGTACGCCTGTCGGATCTAACCCAGATGCCGTTGTATCTTGTTTTGAGGATTCAAAACAAAGATACGACGCGGGAAATTTGAAAGTACGCTGGCGTATCAGTAGATACGCCGGCGTACTCTCTCTGGTGATCTGCCCCATGGTTAATGTTATATAGTTACATAGTTAGACAGGGTGAAAAAATAAACTAGTCAATCTAGTTAAACCTTTAAAAAAAGAAAAAACACAAATAAAAAACCTCCATATACACTATCCTATACCCATAGTTAAATTCCAACAGGGAGCCAAGAACAGAAAGTAAACCAAGGAGCCAAAGTAATTAAAAAAATCACACTGGACCACTGCTACCGCACTCAAATGACCAAATGAGAAACAGACAAAAACAACAGAATTGGAAAGCGTAGATCCAGGAGGTGGCAAGGAATCAATTTGAGATGGAATCCATGTGAAATTTAAAACAGTTTATTGCTGATAAAATATGTAACCAATACACAGTACAAATGGGAAAAATCATCAGAATGGCCAAACTCACTGTGATAGTGCCAGCAATGGAGCCAAAGGTGGCGGAGAAATGGCTGTCCCGCTTCCGTGAGGTCTGTAGACAGAGGGGGCTGTAGACCAAAAATGGGAAGCTTGAAATCACTTTCCAACAGCTGGTAGCGGTGACCATAAACAAAGCCGGGCTACATCAGGGAGGGGAAAGGCTGGGTCCAGATCCAGGAAGCATGATCACTGTATGACCAGAATGGAAAATGGATTCAATGGAGTCACTGCAGCAACAGGTGAGACCGGAGATGGGTGCTGGACGGGCAGCGGGTACAAGGCTGAGCTGCAAGGTGTCCGGACACAGCAGGACTCCTCCCCCAGCCACGTCACATGCTCTGACCACAGGCAGACATCGGCAAAGCCTGATGGATCAAAAAGATCAGAGAAGGGGATGGAATGAGTATCACAGCAGGTGCTGGAGCTTGAGCGGTATACAATTACATGTTTCAGGGTTTACCCTCTTCCTCAGATAACACGCATGTTATCTGAGGAAGGGGTAAAACCCTGAAACATGTAATTATATACTGCTGCTGGACTGATGACTTAGTAAATGTTTTTTAAAAAGCACTTTTGGCTACCATGCACAGCTGCACCAGATTTTGCGCTGTCCAGTTTTAGTAAATCAACCCACAGACATGACATTTCCTTAACCAAATGCTGAATGTTAACAAATGGGCCAGGTATGCTGAATGACACCATAGACCAAATATGGGTATGATGATATCTGGTCAAAGACATCACCTAGGATCCCCTGACCACTTTGCTTACAAACAAAATCTGATCAAGAAATGATCTGTAATTTATCGACCATAATTTTTTCCCTAAATATCATTTTTGTACTGTACACTGTACAAGTGTGAAACTGCACATGCAGGATTTATGCAGGCAATTCCCACAAATGTAATTAAAAAGGATTTTTGCATTTTTAATGAGCATTTGGCAATCTTCAGCTATCCCCACCCCTTTTCAACAAAAGTTTGCAAATTGGCCTTAAAACACCAGAAGAACATTTTAAGATTTGAATCCTATAGAATTCAGTAGGGTTCAGACACTATGGGGCAGATCCACGTACATCGGTGCATTGTTGCGGCCGGTGTAGCGTATCTCTGATACACTACGCCGCCGTAACTTAAAGCGTAATTTCCTTATCCTCAAAGAATTTGTAAGTTACGGCGGCGTAGTGTATCTTTGGCGGCGTAAGGGCGCGCAATTCAAATCAATGTGATGGGGGCGTGTTTTATGTAAATACGTCGTGACCCGACGTAAATGAAAAACATTTTTAACGGCGCATGCGCCGTCCGTGGGGGTATCCCAGTGCGCATGCTCGAAATTAACCCAGAACAAGCCAATGCTTACAACGATGACGTCATTCTACGCAAATCCCTATTTGCGAACGACTTACGCAAACAACGTAAAAAATTAAAAATTTTACGCGGGAACGGCGGCCATACTTAACATTGAGTACGCCTCATATAGCAGGGGTAACTATACGCTGGAAAAAGCTGAACGCAAACGACGTAAAAGAAAGCGCCGGACGGACGTACGTTCGTGGATCGCCGTATCTAGCTAATTTGCATACTTAATGAATTCGACAGAAACTTCTTCTTCTTCTTCTTCTTCTTCTTCTTCTTCTTCTTCTTCTTCTTCTTCTTCTTCTTCTTCTTCTTCTTCGTTAAATATGTTAATATTGTAAGTATTTTGTTTTTCCCGCCCTCTTACAATGAGACAGATTATTAATGTGTACAACTTATTAATTATAGATATACGGTATATCAAGCATCTGCTCCTGATGATTGGAGGTCATCAACGAAACGCATTAAGCTATGTTGATGCCACTATCATGTTTACAGTCAGGATAATTCCATCAATTGTATTCTGTTTTATTGCAATATGTTGTAACAATCATGCACTTTTATATATGTAGTGTGTGATTCATGGGTTATGTGTCTGATGTTATTATTATTATTATTATGCTATCTTATTATGATGTTTTGGTTGTACACATTATATATGTAATACATTTGTATTCTATTACACTTTTTATGTGCACTGTATTGAAATGTAGTAATTACAATTATTTTTTTTATTTTTTTTTTACCACCTCAGCTAGTACCAAGTTCAAGAGACCAGCTCATGATTTGATGCTTCTTACGTCTCTGTTTGTGGGTTGCATCATGTGTGGTATATATTCTCTGGGCTTTTTTTTTTTTTTTTTGAACAGTGGTCATGTGCGCTAGAAAGCAAAATATAAGTGTCGCTTTCCCGCTAGGGTTCGCTAGTGACCAGTTACAACTTTTATCCCCACCCCCCTCCCCACTCCCCTCATGGCTCCCATCATGGCTCCCGGGGATCTCACTCTCTTTACCCAAGAGAATATAGTTTTAGGTTTTTGGAAAGAGGTAAATACCACACGAGCAGGACCTGGCGATGACTATCGGAGTGATGGGTGTTATTTCATTCTGCTTGGTTATACGCTAACTCTAGTGCCCCCTGACCTTCTCCGCATAGATCCATGTTTTTTTATATTCCTTCCATTTTTCCCATTTCTCCCCAAACTCCCTGTGTGTCTCTGAGAGGCTTTCCTTTAACTCTTCTAACCTAAATGTTTCCTCTACTGCGTCTATCCAATTCCAGACCTGAGGACTTTCAGTCTCCTGCCACTTTTTAGGTATGAGTCTCTTGGCTGCATTTAACAAGTGGGGGAGTAAGGACTGCTTATAGTTTCTCACCCCCCCTTGGCTGCAGTGAAAGAGCACTACCCAGGGGTCCTTCTTTAGTTCGTCACCAGTGATGATCTTTATTTGACTTAATATTACCTCCCAATAAGTTTGAATTTTCGGGCATAGCCACCATAGATGGGCCATCGTACCTCTTTCTCGGCAGCCCCGCCAACACTCTGCTGTCTGTTCTGCTTTATATTTGTTTTCTTTATCCGGGGTGATATACCACCCAGATATACACTTATAATTTGCTTCGGCGGTTCGTATGTCTATTGCTGATGAATGGGTTAATTGCATGATCCTCTGGAAAGTGTTTGTCCCTCTCGAATTCCAAGCTCCCTTTCCCATTTTTCCAGAAAGGGTGCTTCTCCCCGTGATCCTATCTTAACCAGTATACCGTATAATTTAGTGATAGTGCCCTTTGAATTTTTTTTTATACATATCTTCTCAAGTGGAGTTAACTCCTCCTTCGTCCGTAATGGGTGGTGGAGGTGCCGTGCAAAGTGGTGCAGCTGTGAATAATGCCACCTATCAAGATTCCAGTAATCCATTCTGGATTTCAAATCGTCATAGGACATTATCTCTCCTTCTTTTACTATATCGCCCAAGTGTACAGTGTCACCCCTAATCCATTTTCCCCCAATTTTGTATTCCCCTGGTGCAAAATAGGGATTTTCTTTCAAATTCATTAGAGGGGAGTTAAATTTCCCGTCTAATTGTGACTGCGTCCTGTCCCACATTCGTAAGGTATATCGTGTTATATCGTGTACTTTGTGATCAAGTGCTCTATAGTGTGCAGGGATCCAAATAATATTATTCAAGTGTTTGCTTATTTGAGCTTGTTCAATTTGTACCCATCTTTTGTCAGGCCTACCCCGGGCCCATTCTACAGCTCGAGACAGAACCGCCGCCTTATGGTAGCTTTTAATGTCCGGGACTGCCAAGCCGCCGAGTGGCTTTCTTTGTTTAAGGATAGAGAGGGATATTCTATGCTTTTTATTTTTCCAAACATAATTTAATAGGAGGGAGTTCAGAATTCTGAGAAATTGCTGAGGGAGAGCAATTGGGATTAATAAAAATTTGTATAGTATTTTTGGGACTATTACCATCTTCAGCATATTGATGCGCCCAATCCATGATATGGGTTTGTTTACCGTTTTTTTTAGTTCATTTTTAATCTCATTTAATAGAGGTACAAAATTTATTTTGTACATCTTCTGCACCGTGTTGGCCAGTTTAATACCTAGATACTTTAGTTCTTTAGTCCAGGGGAACGCACAGATTCCCTTGACCAGACCTACCTCCCTTTTGTTTAGGTTGATGTTCAAGATTTCTGATTTAGTTACATTGATTTTGAAGTTTGAAATAGCGCCATATTGTTGCAATACTTTGGAGAGCTTTGGGATGGATTTAACCGGGTTGGTTATGTAAAATAACACATCGTCAGCGAAGGCCGACAATTTGTGTTCCTCCTCTTCTACTCTGACCCCATTGATATCTGGGTCTTTTCGAATAGTAGCCAATAAAGGTTCTAAGGATAGAATGAAAAGGAGGGGGGACAGGGGGCACCCCTGTCTTGTCCCATTTTTCATCTCGAAAGACTCCGATGACATACCGTTAATTTTGATTTTTGCGGTGGGGTGGTGGTAGAGTGTTTTGATCCAGCGGGCCATCCTGTTCCCTATCCCCATGGTGGTAAGGGCCTTCATCATGAGCCCCCAGTCTACCCTGTCGAACGCTTTTTCAGCATCAACCGACAGGAATAGACCTGGGGGCGCATTCTGCCTTATGATCTGGAGCAGGAGGATTGCTCTTAGGCTGTTGTCTTTGCCCTCTCTATTGGGGACAAAACCTACCTGATCAGGGTGCACTAACAGGTGCATAACCCCTTTCAGGCGTTCCGCAAGAATTTTAGCAAAAAGCTTAATGTCAGTGTTCAGCAGGTAGATAGGTCTGTATCCCGAGCAGATTGAACGATCCTTCCCCTCTTTCAAAATTATATAATGAACTGGTCAGACACAATTTGCATCATGGTCACCCCCCCAGCTGTATGCTTCATACAAAGTCCCAAACCTTTTTCTTTAATGAATTGTCAAACAGGAATGGAGGTCCTATGCCTTATATAAAGTCCCAAATCTTCCCTTTCCAAGTGTACAAGTTTAGTCAGAGAAACAAGACAGCAGTGTCTGCATCTGAAGAAACTCAGGATCTGAGTTATACACGTCAGCATGATGCCATCACACCCTGTGTAGTGAGGACACAGACTATCTACCACGGACATTCTCATATTCTGACATCCCTGGATGCTAATTGAGGCGCATGAAGTGATCCATTGATGATATCGTATCCATCCCTGCATACCAGCTTGGAAGTCTGTGGAGCAGTGAGATTTTTTTTATTATGTTCCCTCCATCTGTTGGAACTTGATTTATGCATCACCGTCTTACTGACCAGACATACCGTATTTATCGGGGTATTGCGCGCTCCGGCGTATAGCGCACACCCCTAATGTGGACCCGCAATTCCTGTAAAAAAACATTTTAGTACTTAGGCTGCATTTACACCTGAGCGTTTTGTCGCCTAAAGCGATGCTCAAAAACGCTAGAGGGGAAAAAACACATTATTCCCTATGCAGATGGTTCACATCTCCACTCCAAAACGCCTGACGCCAAACGCCTGAAGCTCAAACAAGTTCCGGACCCTTTTTTGTCGCGCGAATCGGGCGGTTTGGGCATTTTTGAGCATTTCTATTTCCCATAGAAAGTAATGGAAACGCTCGATTCAAGCGACTAACGCGACTAACGCGACAACGGGCGTTTGCTACGGGCGTTTTGTCGCTTTAATCAATAGAACATTTCACCCAGGCAGAAGATAAAAAAAAATCTACCAACATAGCAACAAGTGATGAAAAGATGATAATTTTTCCTATTGGCTAAAATAAAAAACGTCGAAGTACAAAAACGTTGGACGACTCTGTATGCAAACGTGCAAATAAGCATGAATATGCACGACAAAACGCCAGAAAAAAACGCCAGAAAAACGACCAAACGACCTATGCTCAGGTGTGAATGCAGCCTTACAGTTTTGGTGTCTTGCGCGGCCTCCGTCTGTGGCTTCGGTGGTGTCCTCCCGGCTTCTCCCACGCTGTCTCCCCGTCGAATCGCCGCTTCCCACGCTCAGTTTGAATGCCTGCGCCGACATATACCGAGTGCAGTACACTCGACTACATTCGGCCAGGCTCAGCTTCGCTCGTGCTCACGCTCTGTGACGTTTATGCGTGAGCACGAGTGAAGCCGAGCCTGGCCGAATGTAGCCAAGTGTACTGCACTCGGTATATGTCGGCGCAGGCATTCAAACTGCCCCAGTGTCATCTCCCTTAAATGTCTAAATTTGGTGCCGAAATGGCGTTGCACGTGCCCGCGCGCCGCCACCGCTCGTGCGTGTGCTTGTCAAAGTGACGCGATTGCGCCCGCCGTTACTGTAATTGCGCTCGCCCGTGTGCGCCAATGCGCCGCTACCGCCATCTAGTGGACAGGGTTGTTTATGACACATACATTTTAGATACTACATACATGATTGGTTCTTTTTCCATACAGTATTTCTCAAATGGCTTTAAACTATGGTCAAAAGGGCCTAATGCTACCCCAGTACTTAAAAAGTGTCTTAATTGTGCCGCCTGCCAAAAATCGAATTGGAAAGGGCCTTTCTGTACATCAGTTCCTGCAGTGTTGGCCAATTACCTGATCTCATAAAGTGCGGGGCCCAATACAGACCTTGTTTAATCAGTGTCTCGAAGGGTCCTTTTTGTATACCTGGTATAAATTGCAGATTGCCTAATATGGATACCACGGATGAGTTTTGTGCAGATATTTTATCCTTTAATAAGAGATTGTGGCACACTCATATTGTAGGTCCTTTTGTTGGGTGAGACTTAGGCCCCATACACACAAGAGAATTTATCCGCGGATACGGTCCAGCGGACCGTTTCCACGGATAAATCCTCTCAAAGATTTCCGCAGATTTCTATGCGATGGAGTGTACTCACCATCGCATTGAAATCCGCGCGGAAATCATCTGGCGATGACGTGTCACGCCGTCGCCGCGATTATGACGTGGCGACGGGCGCGACGCTGTCATATAAGGAATTCCACGCATGCGTCAAATCATTACGACGCATGCGGGGAATCCCTTTGGACGGATGGATCCGGTGAGTCTGTACAGACGAGCGGATCCATCCGTTGGGATGGACTTCAGCAGATGGATTTGTTGAGCATGTCAGCAAATATTCATCTGCTGGAAATCCATCCCAGGGGAGATTTATCCGCGGATAAAGATCCGCTGGCGTGTACACACCATAGGATCTATCCGCTGAAACCCATTTGCTGGGATTTATCTGCGGATGGATTCTATGGTGTGTATGGGGCCTAAGTATCAGCTGCCAAAACACTATAGCACCAGGGGGCTCTATTAAATATCTCCCTACACTGTGCTTGCTCTAAATTTGGCCAGATTTTCAGGTCCCTATGTCGGCACCAGTCCCACCTTCGGCCTAGATGGATTGCCTGATAGTATTTATACATATCAGGGACAGCCAGCCCCCCATATTGTTTTGGTAGTGACAGTAGTGTCCTCCTGATCATTGGTTGTTTGTGCGCCCATATAAATTTTGTAAACAATGTTTGAATATTTCAAAAAAAATCTTGGTATTGCAATTGAGACTGCCTGAAGGAGGTATAGGATCTTTGGTAGAATATTCATTTTATTTATCATCCTCCTTTATTCCACCTCACAGTCTCACAGTCTGTAATATTTATACCCAGATGATGGTTTTCTTCCTCCTCTAGGTCAGTGCCTCTCCAATCTCGAAGGGGGGCCAGGACCACAGAGGGGGAAATATATGAGAGGAGGTGAGGGAAAAAGGGACAGGAAGAAAAAAAAACCCTAAGACCACTCCCCTTCCCATCCGGCCCTATATTTATCTATGGGCTCACGGGTTGGTCGTTTACCTTCAGCCTTCCGAGAGTCCCTAAAGCTTCGTCTGCTTTTATTCACTCAGTTTCTGATCCTACAGTTCCTTGAGTGTTGGCCTATTGGGGGGACCAGATTGAGCACAGCTGCTCCAGGCCGAGCTCTCCGAATGTATTGCACCAGTATATTATAATAAACCGTTTTACAAGGGCTACCTAAAAAAAAAAAAGAAATAAAGAAGAGGGCAAAGTGCATCATATTTCCCCACCATATTTCCCTACCCCTTATAGTAGTTATCCCATCCACCATGTCCCCACCGCCCCCCCCCCCTCCATTTCCAACTCCCTGCTGTTTCACTTCCCTCCTTTATTTCATCGGTGCCTCATTGTATTTCAATACTTCCATCTATTGTATACATTATATATCAGTGCTTTCTTACTACTTACATCCTACACCTCATTACTACATTACAATACTATGTAACAAGAAACCCATATTCTTTTAAATTTGTTTAACCAGGTGGGAGAGAGGGGAAAAATTAAAAAGTTATAAAATATAAAAAAAAAATATAAAAAAACAGTGTACCCCACCCCCCATTTCTTGTATTATTGTGTTTGTGTGTATTATTGTGTATTCACTCCTTGGGGCAGATCCACATACATCTGCGTGGGCGCAGCGTATGTGAGATACGCTACGCCGCTGTAACTTACTTTTCTTTTCTTTGAATCCTGAAAGAATTTGCGCCGTAAGTTACGGCGGCGTAGTGTATCTCTCGTGGCGTAAGGGCGCGGAATTCAAATTGGGCGGGTAGGGGGCGTGTTTCATTTAAATGAAGCGCGTCCCCACGCCAAACGAACTGCGCATGCCTCGTCCGTCAAAACTCCCAGGGTGCATTGCTCCAAATGACGTCGCAAGGACGTCATTGTTTTCGACGTGAACGTAAATGGCATCCAGCCCCATTCACGAACGACTTACGCAAACGACGTAAAATGTTCAAAATTATACGTGGGAACGACGGCCATATTTAACATTGAGTATGCCACCAGATAGCAGCTTTAACTATATGCCGGAAAAAGCCAAACGGAAACAACGTAAAAAAATGCGACGGCTGCTCGTACGTTCGTGGATCGTCGGAAATAGCTAATTTGCATACTCGACGCGGATTACGACGGGAACACCACCTAGCGGACGTCGAAAAATTGCATCTAAGATCCGAAGTCTTCGTACGCCTGTCAGATCTAACCCAAATGCCGTTGTATCTTGTTTTGAGGATTCAAAACAAATATACGACGCAGGAATTTTTAAATTACGCCGACGTATCAATAGATACGCCGGCGTACTTTCTTTGTGGATCTACCCCCTTGCGTCAAACTTAAAAAAGAGAAAAAATATAAGTTGGGAATACCTCAATTTAGTGTTATGTTTAGTGTTATGTTTAGTGTTATGTTTAGTGTTATAGGGCCAGATCCACATACATTTCGATCGGCGCAGCATATCAGAGATACACTTCGCCGCCGTACCTTACCTGGCGTATATTCAAATCCTCAGCGAGTTCGCGCCGTAAGTTACGGCGGCGTAGTGTATTTCTGGCGGCGGATTTCAAATTGGGTGGGTTGGGGGCGGGTTTCATTTAAATGTACGCAATCTTCCAGAGTTGTGTCTTACTAATACTAGAGGTGTGTTATTGGCCAGATCACCAGGTGAAGCCAGAGAATAAATAGAGGGGAAAAGAAAATAATCTAATGATTGGTAAGATATATACAATTTTTGGTTTTGGGTTAAATACCACTTTACTGCTTAGGCTATTTTCACACTCAGACCGCCGACAGTTATCGTTAAAGCGCCCGGTAGCAGGGTGATTTTAACCCCAAAGAAGGGGTTAACAAGGGGTTACAAGTGCCCAAAAAGAGCTGCCCGTTGATTTCAATGGCAGAGGCGTTTTAGGAGCAGTGTATACACCGCTCCTGTACCTCCCCAAAGATGCTGCTGGCAGGACTTTTTCTTCTGTCCTTCAAGTGCACCGCCCCAGTGTGAAAGCACTGGGGAGGCTTAAAAGGTGCTTTTCAGGTGCTTTACAGGCTTTCTTTTTAGCTCTAAAGCGCATTCAGTGTGAAAGGAGTCTTAATGTAAGTTACAGGTTTTAGAATTTTTTCTGAATTTTTATTTATTTATACAATCATGCTAAATATACCATAAGGCATTTATCTACTATTGGATACATGGACTATATACCAGTCATGGTTGGCACACATATAAATACCATTTAACTTACAAAAGAACTATACTTTCATTGGATATTTTGTTGGCATCTAATAGTTCTTGCCAATACCCAGGTGCTGCTCACTTGGTTTTGTACTTACCTTCAGCCCGATCCAACTTCACTCTGGTTTGGCTCTGAACCGCACACCCTTTCCCTCAAAACTGTCCTCTTTTTACTGCCCATGCAGTTTTACATATAGTATAGAATCATACATAATTCATTTTCTTAGTATATTGTCAGTAAAAAGGTACTTAAAGACTCAACCATCTAACTGGTGTTGTAAATATATGTGGATTTACAGCAATATTGGCAGTGGTAAGTAGTTTATGCATGCAGTTAGTTTTATTTGCTTCTATGCTAGTCAGTGATTTTATGGCTTCATTAACTGTTGTACGGTAAGTCAGTAATAGCTATGAGATTTATGATCTCAAGGCTTTGCATACCCGGCACTCCCCCAAAATTTATATAAGCTAATAATAGTCATGTATCCTAAGCTAAAGCTGACAGAACATAATGAGATCCTAAGTCGTGAATTACATATTGATTTTGTAAATTAGTTTCTCTTTAAATTGTAATTAATTTTTTAACAAATTAATAGGTGGAAGAATGTATTGTATACTGACAGCTTTTCTGCTAACAATTGCTTAAATCTTCCTTCAGGTCAGATCACTATCATATGACCTCAAGTGGCACAAAGTGTGATATAATTAACCAATTTTACAAAGTGGTGTGAATGGGAATGAAACAACATTTGGAAAATCGAAATATGTGCATAACTGTAACAAAGCAGCAAATGTTCACACTGCTTCTGATATAATTGATATTGAGCAATATTAAAGAATTGTTCTTGTGCATTTTAAGCTGAACTGTATCAATGAAACTTATTTCATACTTATGTTGTACATTGGAGTGCATGTCTTACATGATGGGATACTGGGGAAGCTGTCAATCCCTGTAGTAGTCAGAGATACTAGAGTGATTGCCACAATCTTTCAGGTCCTGCTGTTTTTTAAGCGAGAGGCTTCCCCTCTGCACATTGACCACAGCGGGGTCACTCACTCTGCACTGCTACTATTCATAGATTGGAAGAGTTAGAGAAGAGGGAAGTGACATTATGGTTGCCACTTCTTCTAATTAGAGAAAAAATTGTATTAATTGAAAAAAAAATACTATGTGTTTTATTAATAGTAGCAGTGCCATGCAAGCAACTCCCTGTGGTCAGTATGCAGAGGGTAAGCCGTTTGCACATGACTCAGAGGATCACGGCCATTACTGTTGTAGTACAAAATACTAAAAAAATGAAGGAATGTATTTGGACAGCCGCACTCCAAAAAATCTTTGTTGTCTTTATTGGTAAAACAGGATAAAAAACTACAAGCCACAGCAGAACTAGAACACCCAGCTGAAGCATTTCACACTAAGGCCTCATGCACACTGGACATTTTTGGACGTTTTTATAGCTGCTGTTTTTGCCAGTACGTGTAGACGTTTTTTTCTACAGTCAATAAACTCTCCATCATGTTATCCTATGTGTCCATGCAGTGGCGTTTTTGAGTAGTAAAAAAAAAAAAAAACTAGTGGGTTCTGAGAAATGTTTTTCAGCTGTAAAAACGCTCTAATGCTGATAAACGCTCAAAAACGTCATTCACCAGCGTTTTTTAACTTTTTTGATCCATTGAAAAAAAAAAATCTTCAACCAAAAAACGCAAAAAAACGCTAACGTGGAAAAACGCTAAAAACGCTATTGAAAAAACGTTAAAAAAAGTTGAAAAACTCACTGCAAAGCTACTGGCGTTTTTATAACGTTATTTTAACGTCCAGTGTGCATGAGGCCTAATACTTAATGCTTAATCATAGCTATGATTAGTGTGAAATGCGTCAGCTGGGTGTTCTAGTTCTGCTTTGGCTTGTAGTTTTTTATCCTGTTTTACCAATAAAGGTAACAAAGATTTTTTGGAGTGTGGCTTTCCAAATACATTATCGCATGTTTTACTACGTTTTTTTATCACTAAAGCGTTTTTCCAGCTGAAAAACACTATAGTTCTGTTTTTTTTTACAGCCTCAAGACACCCTTACCAAAAAACACTGAGCCTAGGTGTGCACGGACATGCTGGGGAGTTGACTGGCTATAGAAAAAAATGCCCGATGCCCAAAACAACAGCTGTAAAAACACCCAGTGGGCAGGAGGCCTTTAGCAATATTAAAAGCAGCAGATCAAAATACTCTACCACAAATCAATCCAATAAAGGGTAGATATATTTATCAATTCATTCATGTAAAAACTGGCTAAACAGAGTGACAAATTCTTTAGCAGAGAAAATGGTTCACATGCATGTCTTTCAATTGTGTAAATATCTGTTTTGACTGGAGATCCGCTTTTTTTTTTCCTTTGCAAGGTTTACCTATATTTTTTTATTTATTTTTTCCAACAACAGAGTAGAAGGATAAAACTAATGATATATCAGAAGTGCAAAGCCTAACCAAGAGTTTACTGAAGAAAATTGGCAATTCCTTTATGAAAGATAACTTCATATGGCACAGGTGACAGATTTTTACTTGTTTACATAATATATTAGCACAATTTTTCCCTCAGGTAAAGTACTTACAATTGGCTACATATGATCTAGATTCAAAATCAACTTTCAGTGCAGGTTTCTATATTTATTTTAACAACTGTCACAAAGAGAGTGCAACAGACTTAATCACCTTCAATTAGTGTCACCATTCTTACTCTGTAATACTAGTATGCACCGCATAATTTGATTTCTTTTGTACGAACAGTTTTTCTGACATAACACATTTAGTTAAATTATTTATTGTTACACATTTACATAACAAAGTCTGTCTAAGGTTAAAACAAAACTCCATTCTTTTGTAGCCATATATTTCTAAGATATTCAAATTTAATTAAAGTAAAACCTTTTATTTCTTGGTTTTCTGTAATCAATGCAGATATATATATATATATATATATATATATATATATATATATATATATATATATATATATATATATATATATATATTGTTTAATTACTCTACATAATTTATTGTTGAGCATCTTTTTGAAATAATAAAGATATACCACCACTGTTATAAATACAAAAATGTGTGTTCAGTTAGAAGTTCCTTGACCACTTAAAGTTATTGTAAAGTCTAACAAACATGTTATACTTACTGTACAGACCAAAAGTTTGGACCTTCTCATTCAAAGAGTTTTCTTTATTTTCATGACTATGAAAATTGTAGATTCACACTGAAGGCATCAAAACTATGAATTAACACATGTGGAATTATACATAACAAAAAAGTGTGAAACAACTGAAAATGTATTTCATATTCTAGGTTCCTCAAAGTAGCCACCTTTTGCAGCAGACACATCTCTAAAACTGTTAAGAGGAGACTGTGTGAATCAGGCCTTCATGGTAGAATATCTGCTAGGAAACCACTGCTAAAGAAAGGCAACAAGCAGAAGAGACTTGTTTGGGCTAAAGAACACAAGGAATGGACATTAGACCAGTGGAAATCTGTGCTTTGGTCTGATGAGTCCAAACTTGAGATCTTTGGTTCCAACCCCCGTGTCTTTGTGCGAAGCAGAAAAGGTGAACGGATGGACTCTACATGCCTGGTTCCCACCGTGAAGCATGGAGGAGGAGATGTGATGGTGTGGGGGTGCTTTGCTGGTGACACTGTTGGGGATTTATTCAAAATTGAAGGCATACTGAACCAGCATGGCTACCACAGCATCTTGCAGCTGCATGCTATTCCATCTGGTTTGCGTTTAGTTGGACCATCATTTATTTTTCAACAGGACAATGACCCCAAACACACATCCAGGCTGTGTAAGGGCTATTTGACCAAGAAGGAGAGTGATGGGTGCTGCTCCAGGTGACTACCTCTTGAAGCTCATCAAGAGAATGCCAAGAGTGTGCCAAGCAGTAATCAAAGCAAAAGGTGGCTACTTTGAAGAACCTAGAATATGAAATATATTTTCAGTTGTTTCACACTTTTTTGTTATGTATAATTCCACATGTGTTAATTCATAGTTTTGATGCCTTCGGTGTGAATCTACAATTTTCATAGTCATGAAAATAAAGAAAACTCTTTAAATGAGAAGGTGTGTCCAAACTTTTGGTCTGTACTGTACCTGTTCTGTGCAGTGGATTTTCACAGAGCAGCCCATATCCTCCTCTTCTCGGGTCCCTCTTTGCTGCTCCTGGCCCCTCCCTCCCGTCAAGTGCCCCAACAGCTAGCAGCTTGCTATGGTGGCACCCGAGTTGAGCTGCAGCTCTGTGTGTTCATTCAGACTCAAAGCTGCTGTTCAGCCCCACCACCTCTTTCTCCTGATTGGCTAACTGACTTTGATTGACAGCCATGGAAACCAATGGTGACACTGCTGTGTCTCAGCCAATCAGGAGGGAGAGTCAGGGATGGCCGAGGGACTTGTGGACATCGCTGGAGAGTGATGGGGTGGCTGCTACACACAGAAGGCTTTTTATCTAAATTCACAGATTGCATTAAGATAAAAAAAAAACTTCTGCCTTCGCAACCACTTGGATTGTATAATACCATTGGTTAAGTGTGTATTGAAATTCATGTGATTTTCCGACTGGTGGATCAAAGTTCATTTTAAGAAAATGAATGTGGTCAAAACAGCCTTTCTTAATGTTTTTATCATGGAGAAACCTACTTTCAGCCACAATATAATGTCAATATTCCCGTTGTACCCTTTCCTGGATAAGGCTTAGGAGTAACAGATGATGAAGCAACAACCAGCTGGAACTGGAGACATCACAGATCAAATGCACATATTCACCAGCACACTGTGGATCATCGAATAACATCCAAAACTTTTTTTGAAGAATGATCATATTACAGAGGAAATAGTGCAACATTTTGGAGCATTGCTAGACCCCATTGTCAGGAAGGCTATCACTAGACATACACTGCTGAAAAATGTGTTTGTTTTCATTTGCAGTTCATTCGTGTATTTAAGATTTTTCACTTTTCGGGTCATTCGTTATGATCGCAATTTGTAAATTCAAAAATCCGAAAATAGAAAAGAAAATCCGAAAATTATAAAGAATAACTAACTAATATTAACTAACTAATGAATTATAGTTATTGGAATTTCCTTTCAAATGTGGGCTGTTAGTGAATGTAATGAATGCAAATTTATGCAAAGTTACGAATTATCCGAAATAACAAATGCCACATTTAAATGGAACAGAATGAAATAATAATAATAATAATAATAATAATAATAATAATAATAATAATAACAATAAAAAGTTTTTATTATTATTATTGTTATTTATTATTATTAAATCGTTATGTTCCATTCGTTTAGATACGGCATTCGTTATTTCAGATAATTCGTAATTTCGGACAAATTTGTATTTGTTACGTTCACTAACAGCCAAATTTGAAAGGAACGTTCAATACCTATAATTTAATAGTTATCAATAGTTAAGCTATTATTAGTTAGTTATTATTTCAGATTTAAAAAAAATCAGGTTTTCTGGTGTTTGAATTTCAGAATTTTTTAATTGCAGAATTTTCACATTTTTGAATTTCAGAATTTACAAATTTTCAAATTTATGAATTTACAAATCTTCAAATATTCAAATTTACGAATGTTCGGAAAAATTTGTTTAACAGGTTTTCGGTAATTCGGATATTTCCCAATGAACAAATTTGTCTAAATTTGTTAAAAAATGAATTCAGAATAAAACTAATTGCACATGTCTAGTTATCACATGCCTGAAAAAGGGGTCCTGCATGGCTCCAAAACATTGTACTATGCCCTGTGTGATGTGATCATTCTTCAGTAAAGATTTTGGACGTTATTCAATGATCCATGATGTGATGATGATGAATATGTGCATTTGACTTGCTGCCACTCACATCATATTCAGTGCTGCAGCCGTTCCCACTCTCCTTGCTTGCCAAGGAGAAGAGGAAGGGACATTGAGATAAAACACTGAACATTTCTTCGACTGTGGACAGCCACAGAGAGATCCTAAGGAAAGCAACTGTACTTTCGAATCACCAACAAAAAAGACCAATATCACAAACTAGGAAAATGCCTCACTCTAAATGATAATTGGATGATGGAAAGCTCCCTCAAACTCAATGAATCCAAAACAGAACATCTTATCCTTCACGCAAATTGAAAATCTAACTCTAGGACCACATGGACACCTCCCACCATCCTTGGACAAACCATCACCCCAAGCAACAAAGTCAAAAGCCTTGGAGTGATCTTTGACTCAGACATGACGATGGACACACAAATAGGAGCAGTAGTCAGCGGTTCTCACCATCTTCTCTGCCTGCTGCGTAGACTCATCCCCTTCATCCCGGAAGAGGATACAGCAGTAGTGGTTGAAACAATCATCAATTCCCAACTCGATTACACAAACTCCCTTTACCTAGGACTACCCAAATACCAGATTTCGCATCTACAAGTTATCCAGAACACTGCAGCTAGACTGGTAACAGGTAAAAAAACGTGGGAACCAATATCCCCGGTATATTGAGGTCCCTATATTGAGGTCCCTCCACTGGCTAGCTGTAAAGGATCAGGTCACATTCAAAACCCTCTGCCTCACTCACAAATGCTCACAAGAAAAATAAAACCCTACGTCACCAATCACGTCCATTGATCAGACCGTTTTCATCAAACAAACCGATCATGTGTACGCGGCATAAGTCCCTACTTACGAATGAGTTCCGTTAATGACAGGAATGGATCCAGAGTCTGGCCTCAGGAGGGGCACTGCCAGAAAATAAGGTGTTGCTTACAGAACTGTATTTATTGTATCATACAGTCCTAACCTTGTTTAAAACAGTGACACATTTAAAATTATGCCACTTTCTCTCAGCGCAGAGGAGGTAGGGAAGAATAGTGAGACCTGTCAACCACAGTGATGAAAGTGTTAAGGCCAGCGACAATATGGCAGTTGTCTTATCACTTTTATGAACTTCTCTACATTACAGCGCACCTCTCCCTCCGGAACTCCTTCCCTCTGCCACACCCCATGGCAAAACTAAGGGAGAAGGCTGCTACAGCGCACCTCATCATTCCTGGACTCATGCCCCTACAGCAGGGGTGCCCAACCTTTTGAGGAGCAAGGGCCACTTTAGCAACTTGGTATCTGGTCACTAGGGATGAGCAGCTGAACATGCGAACAGGCAAAAAAATAGTTCGAACACGAGAACACTGTTAAAGTCTATGGGACACGAACATGAAAAATCAAAAGTGCTAATTTTAAAAGTTAATATGCAAGTTATTGTCATAAAAAGTGTTTGGGGACCTGGGTCCTGCCCCAGGGGACATGTATCAATGCAAAAAAAAATTAAAAACTCAATTTTTTTCGGGAGCAGTGATTTTAATAATGCTTAAAGTGAAACATTCCTTTAAATTTCACACCTGGGGGGTGTCTATAGTATGCCTGTAAAGTTCTGCATGTTTCCCGTGTTTATAACAGTCTCTGCATAAAATGACATTTCTAAAGGAAAAAAAAGTCATTTAAAACTACTTGCAGCTATAATGAAGTGTCGGGTCCCGGCAATACAGCTAAAAGTAGTTGAAAAAAAAACGGCATGGGTTCCCCCGTAGGCCCGTTGGGTCTGGTATGAATATTAAGAGGAACCCCGAAACAAAATAAAAAAATGTGTGGGGGTCCCCCCTTAATTCCATATCAGGCCTGCACCAATTTTTTTTTTAAGTGGCGTAGGGGTACCCCTCAAAATCTATACCAGACCCTTATCCGAGCACACAACCTGGCAGGCCACAAGAAGACGAGAGCGCCCACCTCTCCACCTGAACTGTACCAGGCCACATGCCCTCAACATGGGGAGGATGTCCCTATATTGATGGGGACAAGGGTCTCATCCACACAACCCTTTGCCCAGTGGTTGTGGGGGTCTGCGGGTGGGGGGTTTATCGGAATCTGGAAGCCCCCTTTAACAAAGTTCCCCCCAGGCGGGTAGGGTTGGTGACTGCTGCTGGCTGTCCTCCAGGGCTGGTACTGCTGGTGGGTTCTGCTGGTTGGTACTGTGGTAGGTACTGCTGGCAGATACTGCTGGTGGGTAGTGCTGGCTGGTAATGCTGGTGGGTACTGCTGACTGGTACTGCTGGCGGGTACTGCTGGCTGGTACTGCTGGCGGGTACAGCTGGCTGGTAGGTGCTACTGGTAGGTTGTCAGGTCACCCGTAGCCAGGTGACAAGTGCACCCCGTAGGGGTCAGGGATGCACCACAGGGTGGTGAATCCTATGGCCGACTGCTGCTAGCAGAGACGAAGCGTGAACCTAAGATCACCCAGGGCGCGGAGTCTAAGACCCAGTATTGTATTCACCAGAGCCTTTGATGGTAAGGATGGTCTTGGCCGCTACTGGGTCCAGGTCGCATCCCCGAGATTCCTCAAGTCACACTCCGCAGGGAGAAGGGGGAAGCAGCCAGCAGACCAAACAGTGGTGATGGACAGGCCGAGGTCAGGGCAACAGGCAGACAAGGATAACCGTGGAACATGCAAATAGTCAGGGGCACAGGCAGACAGGGAAGTCGGGGACAAGCCAAAACGGTACACGGAAGATGATCGTAGCACTCTGCAAACAGGAACTAGCAATACACTGCAGACAGGAACTAAGCATGGAACACTGTTGAACAGCACTGCAGACCTGTAGAGCAACGGTTAATATAGGCTTCCTGGGATGGACTAGGGTGGAGCCATACAGGAAGAGGAAGTGATAAAAAGGGGAACCAGAGCAGGATCTGCCTCTAATGAACACATGGAGATCAGGTAGGCAGACAGGCTTGATGCATATTCATGACAGTACCCTCCCTCTTAAGGCCCCTCCCCAGCCTGGAGCCAGGGCTAAAGGGGAATCCCAGAAGAAACCTCTTCGACAAATGGGGCGCAAAGATCTCAGATGCAGAAATCCAAGACGCCTCCTCAGGACCAAATCCTCTCCAAAGCACAAGGTACTGAAGAACGCCTCTGCGGAGACGAGAATCCAGAACTTGAGTATCCTCATTGACCAGAACCGAAGTAGGGACAGGAGGAGAGGATTTATTGAGGACCAAAGGCCTTTTAGGAATAAGTAAGGGCATGAGAGGGTCAACAGGAATCCGAGGAGGATCAAGCAGACCCTTAAAGATGAACTGGGGATTAAGCACAGGACCATCAGACTGGGCAGAGGTCAGAGGAACCCTGAAGTCAGATTGGTTAGAAGGTGACAGGGCACAGGAGTCAAGCTGGATAGCAGGGAAACCAGCAGAATGCAGAGAGCCCTGAAAACAAGGTAGAAAACCCCATTTGGCCGACGATGGCAATCTATCCAAAGGATGGATTGAGCCCCTTAGACAGGTTGCAGGAGGGCCTGAACAAGAAAAGGTAGGAGGCTCACTGGGCATGGGCTGACCTGGCATAGCTGATGCAGAGGCCGATTGAATAGCATATTCAGGTGTAGCGATTACCCGAATCGCATCACAAGGCGTAGTGACTGCAGAACTCGCAGACAAGTTAACCTGGCTGTGCGTTTTAGGGACAGTCAACGGTAAACTGGAGTGAATGATCGGCTCAGGTTCACAGACGGGCTCCTCATCCAGAGTGCTACATTGGCTAGAAAGTGCATCAGCCTGACTATTGCAGGACACATTCCGGACATCACTACATGTGGGGAGAATGGAGTCTTAACCAAGGAAGACCCAAAACGATAGGAGCTGAGGTCTTAGGTAGAACAAGGAAGGATATCCACTCCTGGTGAAGTGTGCCTACTGACATCTTAACAGGGACCGTCTGGAAGCGAATAGGACCCCCCGGGAGAACAGTGCCATCAATCGCCGAGACCACCAATGGTGTGGTGAGGGGCAAAAGGGTAAGTCTCATGGACGATGCGATTTCCCAGTCTATGAAATTGCCAGCGGCTCCGGAATCCAGATATGCCGAGACCGAATGAGAAGAAGCACCAAAATGAAGGGACACAGGAAGAAAAAGACGAGAAGGTGAAGGAGATATTTCTGGATCCAATACTCCACCTTCCAGATGTATTGAACCCGAGCGTTTCTCGGGGCGAAGAGGGCAAGTGTCACGAAAATGACTTTTGCCCCCACAGTATAGACACAGGCCTAGAGTTCTGCGCCTGGCACGTTCCTCAGGGGATAGCCTGGTCCGACCCAGCTGCATGGGTTCCTCAGTTGGCAAGGGATGCTCCACGGGTCGAAGAGAGGGGAGCTCAGGCTGACTAAGGGCCAAGGAATGTTGGCGTCGCTTTTCTAGGGTCCTTTCCTGAAAGCGAATATCGATCTGATTACACAAGGAGATCACTCCGTCCAGATCAGTGGGGATGGTTCTTCCTGCTAGTTCATCCTTCACTCTATCAGATAGGCCATGCAAAAAGGTTGCGACTAAGGCCTCATTGTTCCAGCTCAGTTCAGCTGAGTGGATACGGAACTGCAGAGAATATTGTCCCACTGAACGGGATTCTTGGCGGAGACGTAAAAGGGCGCTGGCTGCTGAAGAGACACGAGCCGGTTCTTCAAAGATATTCCGAAAAAGTTTCAAGAAAACAGGCAGGCTAGAAACCACTGGATCATTCAATTCCCACAGAGGGGCAGCCCAGGCTAAGGCCTCCCCGGAGAGGAGAGAAATGATATAGGCTATCTTGGCCCGATCAGACAAGAAGTACTGGGGCAGGAGCTCAAAATGAATAGTGCATTGGCTAAGGAATCCCCTGCAGGCTTTGGAGTCTCCAGAAAAATGGATTGGAGGTGATAACTTCAGTGAATGCGACTCTGCGACTGGTGCAACAGGTGCAGCTGCTGGTTGTACTTGGGGTTGCGGATTCGGGGTTCCCAGCGAGGTCTGAAGCTGATCAAAGCGGGAAGCCAGATCCTGAAGGAAACGCATCACCTGATCCTGATTAGCTTCATGCGTCTCGAGTCTGCGAACAATGCACTGTAATGGATCATCTGCGGGGAGCGGCATGTCGGCCGGATTCATGGCTGTTCAAACTGTCAGGTCACCCGTAGCCAGGTGACAAGTGCACCCCGTAGGGGTCAGGGATGCACCACAGGGTGGTGAATCCTATGGCCGACTGCTGCTAGCAGAGACGAAGCGTGAACCTAAGATCACCCAGGGCGCGGAGTCTAAGACCCAGTATTGTATTCACCAGAGCCTTTGATGGTAAGGATGGTCTTGGCCGCTACTGGGTCCAGGTCGCATCCCCGAGATTCCTCAAGTCACACTCCGCAGGGAGAAGGGGGAAGCAGCCAGCAGACCAAACAGTGGTGATGGACAGGCCAAGGTCAGGGCAACAGGCAGACAAGGATAACCGTGGAACATGCAAATAGTCAGGGGCACAGGCAGACAGGGAAGTCGGGGACAAGCCAAAACGGTACACGGAAGATGATCGTAGCACTCTGCAAACAGGAACTAGCAATACACTGCAGACAGGAACTAAGCATGGAACACTGTTGAACAGCACTGCAGACCTGTAGAGCAACGGTTAATATAGGCTTCCTGGGATGGACTAGGGTGGAGCCATACAGGAAGAGGAAGTGATAAAAAGGGGAACCAGAGCAGGATCTGCCTCTAATGAACACATGGAGATCAGGTAGGCAGACAGGCTTGATGCATATTCATGACATAGGTGCTGCTGGTAGGTGCTGCTGGCTGGTACTACTGGTGGGTAATGCTGGCTGCAACTGCTGGTAGGTACTGCTGGTACTGCTGGTGGGTACTGCTGGTAGGTACTGCTGGCTGGCATTGCTGGTGGGTACCGTTAGTGGGTATTGCTAGCTGATTCCTGACCCGTCATCCCCGAGCATCAGTGTGACAGCAGCCGGTGCCAATGGAAGCACGTGGCTGCAGTAGAGCGCATAGACAATGCTTCCTGTATCGCTCCTGTCACAGGCAGAGTACATTTGGTATCACTCCTCCTGTGCCAGGAGCCGGCCCTATACAGGAAGCATTGTCTCTGCTTCCTTTAGTGCTGGCTTGGTTCTTCACACTGATGCTCAGGGATGGTGGGTCGGGTACCTGCAATCTGGGCTTGCTGACCCACCAACCCAGAGCAAGAGATGACGCTGGGAGCCTTAGAGTCCGCCCCTGGTTCTGGGAGCTTGTTCATGAGTCGAACAAAGATCAGCGCTTGCAGAAAATGTCTGAGAGCACTGATCAGTGTTTTCTGGTGGGGGAGTCAACTATCAGAAAACAATAGCACAGCAGGGGAGATCACTGCACCCCCATTGTGTGTGTTGGTACAGTGATCTGCCAGGTATTTTTTCGTTTAGCCGGCTAAGTGTGTGTAGCCAGCTTTACACAATTGGACATGTGAACACATGTTCGCATCTTCGAAAGTTTGCAAGTTGAACGATCGTATGTAAGGGACTTACTGTACATTATATATTATATTCTGTAATTTCAATACCAGCATGGTCATTAATCCAAAGCATTCTCAATTTAGAATCAATTTATAAAATCATTATTTGTGTGCAGATGTAATTATACATTTATAAATATAATACAGATTATATAAGTTAAAGCATAGTTTAAGTAAATCCTGATATTTTAGAATTTAGCATTGTATTGGTTTTCCTAGCTACTGTTTTAATTTTCTTCTTTTTTTTTTGGACAGCTCTGTAAAGGCAGTCTGGTTCACTGCTTCTCCATACTAATGAGACTCATCCATCTGCCTCTGTCATTGCTAGCCTCTCCTTTCTGCTGGAAGTCAGAGATGAACGCTCAGGACAGGTCCTTTTCAGGCTGCGGTACTTAATCATTCTTAAACACGCTAGATGGCCTAAGGCACAGAAGGCAACAAGCATTTAACCCAGGTTTGCCAGCTAAAGACTTTCCACAGTCAGTTTCCTAGTAAAAAAAGGTCTAAATCTCCATTCTTATTATATTTACCCAGATGGACCATGTTTCATACAGTAGAGGCTGGAACATGAATTTTTTTGCAATTCTAAGCCTATTACTAGATGCAATTATGCATGCAAGGGCTATTAATATATAATTATAAATACTATGGCATGGATTGACAGAGAGCGGGCGCACATTACGCCGCCGTAGCGCATATCAATGTACGTTACGCCGACGCAGCGCAGAGAGGCAAGCATGGAATTCAGGAAGCCAGTGCTCCCAAAGCTGCGTCGGCGTGGCGTAGGTTTCGAAGGCGCAGGCCAGCGTAGGTGGAAGTGGGCTTGCCCCATGCAAAGCCATGCAAATGAGGCGTGACCCCATGCAAATGATGGTTGGAGAGCCAGACAAGTACGTTTAACGAACTGCACATGTGTCATGTCGTGGACGCATCCCTGTGTGCATGCTCATAACCTTGTCAGAACAACTACCGTGTTTCCCCGAAAATAAGACCGGGTCTTATATTAATTCTGGCTACAAAAAACACACTAGGGCTTATTTTCAGGGGATGTCTTATTTATTTATGGTATGTACAAAAAAGTTTCTCCCCCCTGTCGGCTCTGGAGTCAGCATTGTGAAATTCTGTAATCCCAAAAATAAACCTTTGTTTAAAGACCTTATAAAATGATGTAATCCGTTCTGTAAAAAGATAATATCATGTGCAGTGTGTCTCATTGTGTAACATTATTGTGGAAAATACCTTATTTACAGTGCCGCTTGCCGCTCATGTGACCCGCTGGAGCTCTTCTTCCCTACTCCAAATACTGCAGAGTGAGGGGTCAAGATCCCCAATGACATCAGCCCCACTTTGAGTACTGCAGTGGGTAGGGGCTTAATAAAGTTTTATTGGAAAAAAAACAGCTGACATCAGCCGGGAGGAGAGGAGAAGAGCTCCGGCAGGTCACGTGAGTGCCCAGCAGTGCTGTAAATAAGGTATTTTCCACAATAAAGTTACAAAAGGGAGACACACTGCACATTATATAATCTTTTTACAGAACGGATTACATGTTTTTACAAGGACTTTAATTAGGGCTTATTTTTGGGGTAGGGCTTATATTGCAACCATCCCAGAAACTCACGCTAGGTCTTATTTTCGGGGTAGGGCTTATTTTCGGAGAAACAGGGTACCTAAGATACCCCGGATCACTGCCTACGCCATTAACGTAATCTACGCCCATCCAGACACACGTCCAACGTAAACTACGTAAAATACGCCAGCTTGTGTTCCCTGATGCAAACCTTTACATGTCTGCTGCTGAGTTGCACCTCCTTTATGGGGTTTAAATTTACGCCGGACGTACAACTTACGCGCACCTCTCGTAGCCTGCGTCGGTCGTGCGCAGGTTCGTGAATCGCCGTATTTCCTCATTTGCATATTTGAATGTGCACAAATAAATATAGTGACTCCAAAATCTAATTAAGTGTCAAAAATATATTGATGCAATTGCTCTGTGTGAATGAGGTCTAAGTAGTGCACTCTATTAATAGAAGGGCAGGACAATGCAAATAATATATATAAAACTGAAAGCAATATTAAAGTCTTGTTTTTTTTATAAAAAAAATAGCAAACATGTTCTCCTTGGGTCTCACTATAGCGCTCTTGGCCCCTCCCTCCTGCCAGGTTCCCCCCACAGCAAGCAGCTTGCTATAGGGTCACCCGATCTCAGCCGCTTCTATATATGTCCATTCACACGTGAAGCCTTGGCTTGGTCCCACCCCCTCCGTCTCTAAAAAACAAATGGGTCCCTCTGCTGCCAAATACCGATTAGGAGTACGAGTTCAAGGGGATGCAAGGCTCGCTAAATTGAGAGGGGGCTCAAGTATTAGGGGGAACTGTGGGGGCTGCTGCACCCAGAAGGTTTTTGTGCCTTTACAACCACTTTAAGCATACAGTAAAATCATAATTGCAACAAAGAAACAAACTCTTAAAGAAGCAAATACAAAACATAATCCACATTCAAAAATTTTAGTTGAATAACATTAAGTCTATTTGTCCAGCCCAGACCACACTGAAGGTGGAACAAAAGGTGCAAGGGACAGGAGGAACATGAGTGCTGCTGGGTGTTGATAGTAGAACTTGCAGCAGGAGATGCGGGGCACAGATGGACTGGCAGTCCATCTGGTCATCAACAGGAATTATGCAACATGGTGCAGCCGAGGTTAAGGAGAAATTACACATACACCGCAGGCTCTGGGTGTGTGGCTTGTCAGGAACACATCACAATGAGCAAGGCTGGTATAGATGACAGCCAGGCCAGGCACTCAGGAGGGAGAGGAAGTCAAATCAAAGACAGAACCATAGTCATAAGGGTAACCAAGGTCAGCAGCGAGTGGGCAATGTGGCACAGAATCATCAGCAGAGCGTAGTCAGCAACAGAGCCGAGCTCAGCAACAGGTGTTAGAAGAGTAGCAGAATCAATGGTCAGGTCAGTAACAATCCTGGTCAGCAACAAAGATAATTACAAGATGCAAGCAAGACAAAGGGTACAGCTTAAAGATCAGTCAGTGTAGATAATAGCATCCTTCGAAAAGCCATCTGGCCCCAACGGGCAGTTTAAACATGCTTGTGCATGTGTATGCATTACGGAGTGCATGCATTCGCCTGTTCACCATTCTATGCAAGATATCCCAGGAATTCCCAGACAGTTCCCAATAACCTCCCTGTTTCAACTTATGAACAGCATCTATGATAATATATGTGAGTTGAGATATTTTATGTCTATATTCGATAAAATATCTTGCAACAGGCAACTGTGTTTGTAAGTTCTTAATAGAATATTTGTACCCTGTGTGATAGTGTTATGCCGCGTACACACGACCATTTTTCATGATAAGAAAAATGCAATTTTTAAAATTTGTCATTAAAAATGATTGTGTGTAGGCTCCAGAGCATTTTTCTCGACGAGAAAAATGGGCATTAAAAATTTAGAACCTGCTCTATTTTTTCCTTGACGTTTTTCACGTCACCGTCTTTCACGCCGTCGTGTGTACGCATTAACGACGGGGAAAAAAACGCTCATGCTCAGGAGCAAGTTATGAGAAGGGAAATTTGCATAATCAGCCCAAAGGGTGGCGCCATTTGAATGGAACTTCTCCATTATAGTCCTGTCGTACGTGTTGTACGTCACCACGCTTTGCTCAAGAATTTTTTTTCACGATCATGTGTATGCAAGGCAGACTTGACAAGAATCACGTTGAGAAAAACTTATTTTTTTTTCCATGACATGAAAAATGGTCGTGTGTACACGGCTTTAGGCTCTTCCACTGTGAAAATCTAGTAGAAAATGACACAGGGTTTGCACATATGCAGAGTGCAGAATTCCAGAATGTAAGTTCTGAGAAAAGAAAGGTGGTTTTTCATCTTTCTCCGGGTTTTGTAACTCCCGAATCAGAGTCTGGATCCCAAAGACTTCAAAGTACCTTGGGTGGGAAGAAGTCTCTAGCCCAGTGTCCAGGTGTTGTGAAAGACCAGCAGGGTGTTTGTCCAGGTGCCCACAGTCCTTATAATGAAAGCTTGGGCTTGGTTTAAGACTCCACCCAAGATGTAGAACGGTTTCCCTTCCTCAAGAGTCAGGGAAGCTACAGAGTATGTATGTCTGAACAGTGCAGGTGCTGTTGATGACAGAATAGCAGGGAGCTACAGGCTAACCAAGGTTTCAGGAGAACCCTTATCCAAGGGCCATGTGTGGGCCATGCAGCAGAGTGCTTTGACTAAGACTAAAGCCCTTTACACACGATCGGTTTGTCTGATGAAAACAGACCGATGGACCGTTTTCATCGGACAAACCGATCGTGTGTGGGCCCCGGTTTGTTTTCCATTGGTGGAAAAAAATAGAACATGTTTTAAAATTTTCCTATGGATAAAAAAACGATAGAAAAAAACGATCGTCTGTGTGGAAGTCCATCCATCAAAAATCCACGCATCCACGCATACAGGCATACCCCACTTTTAAGTACACAACGGGACCAGAGCATTGATGTAAAACGAAAATGTACTTAAAGTGAAGCAATGCCTTTTTTCACTTCTAGGCTGTAGTGGGGGTGCCAGGGGCTGACAGGGAAGCCTGAGGGGATGTGATGTCACCGGAGGTGGGGAGGCAGCCAGGATACAGAAAGAGCACACTGGAACTGGGCAGGCTAAGTGCTCAGAACTTCAGTTCCGTCTAATGCGGGTGCACGGCGCGGAATATTTGTACTTGTGAGACACTTTACGTACACTCGCGGGCATGTCCGTACTCGCGAGTGCACGTAAAGTGAGTGTCCGTAAAGTGGGGTATGCCTGTACTCAGAATCAAGTCGACGCATGCTCGGATGCATTGAACTTCCTTTTTCTCAGCACGTCGTAGTGTTTTACGTCGGCGCGTTGGACACGGTCGGATTTTTGACTGATGGTGTGTAGGCAAGACTGATAAAAAGTAAGCTTCATCGGATATCCGACGAAAAAATCCATCGGATTAGATTCCATCAGATATCCATCAGATATCCAATTGTGTGTACAGGGCTTATGTGAGCCGAGAGCCCCAGGAGAGCTGACTGGAAAGAAGAGCAGCGGCGCTGTTAACAACATTTCTGTTATAAAATGCAGCAAATAAAAATTCCAGGACTGTATGAGTGGCCTCTAAATGACCCATTTTATAAAAGTAGACACCCATGGTGATTTATTTAATTTAATATTTTGTCCAAAAAAAAGAGGTTACTTTTCAGATGTGCAGGCACAATAAGGTAAGGGGCTAGGATGTAAGTCACTAGAAACAGGATGGTGATCAGATGTACAAAGATTCAAACCCAAAATCTCCTGCTTCTGTTGAATGACTTTTAAATGACATTTCATTCATTAAAAGAAGAAGCATGCTCTTAGGTGTAAATAGGAGTATTGTACCAGTTGTGACCTTTATGATTGATCATTATAGCTATCACATGATACACAACGTCTCGGATTTGCATAATACACTGGGTCTCTGAACTCAGTCATTTATATAAGGCTCGGTTTGCAGCTGTTTACAGTTGCACTGACCACAAGAGGGCTATTTATGAAGTGCTGCTTATAAAAGGCATTCCAACAATAGACATACTGTATACTTCTCCACTACTTTTTTTTTTTTGTTTTTACAATACAGCGGTAGGAAGGTGGCTAAAGAAATGTACTCTAACCACTCTATACGCCGTTGTGTATGGATACGTTCTGTCCAAGCAGATGCTAATGCTTTTTGATAATTGTACAGGTGTTCCCTTCTTACAAAAATCCGAAATACAAACGACTCTTACTTACAAACGAAGGGAGACAACAGGAAGTAAGAGAAAATATCTACCCCTAGGAAGGGAAATTCACTCCTGTAAGAGTTAATATGGGAAACAGGTACCTCCACTGATGCTTTATCACCAGTCCATGTTTCCCTAACAACCCAAAATTTTCAAAATCCAATTGTCATAGGGACAGAAAGTGAGGTGAAATCTTCTGGGGGCAGACAGCAAAACAAATGTTACAGGGGTCATAACCCTTCCCTATGCTATCCAATAAGCTTAAAAATAGATTTTTTGGCTGGAGCTACACTTAAAAAATGTACCGGTTCTGACAAACAGATTCAACTTAAGAACAAACCTACAGTCCCTATCTTGTTTGTAACCCGGGGACTGCCTTGCAGATTTACATTGACAGAATGGCACGGCTGGGCACATGGGCGTATATATATGTCCCCTTTAATTTGCTGGCCGCATGGTCCGTGGTCCGAGCTGAAGAACGGGGAGATCGCCGCCATTACTAGTAAAAAAAAAGAATAAAAATGCCATAAAACTATCCCCTGTTTTGTAGGTCGCTATAACTTTTGCACAAACCATTGCGATTTTTTTACCAAAAATATGTATCGGCCTAAACAGTTATTTTTATATTTTTTGGGGATGTTTATTATAGCAAAAAGTAGGGTGATCAAATATAACCAAAATAAAGCTCTATTTGTGGGAAAAAAAGGACATACATTTTTGTTTGGGAGCTACGTCGCAATTGTCAGTTAAAGCAACACAGTGCCGAATCGCAAAAAGTTGCCTGGTCTTTGTCCAGACAAATGGTCCGGGGCTTAAGTGGATATTGTGACACTTATGGTCATCATCAGTGTTGTATACATATAAAGAAAGGAGAACAAATGGATTTTAGACTGTACAGGCCAGACAAGAAGCGAACACTTAGTATTTTTATAAAATATATATAATTTATTGAGTAACAATTGGTAAAAAGATAACTACAATGTGTATGTATCTAGGTTAATAAAAAATAAATAAACTAATAGTGCTGTATACAGTCATTTACTAAAGGCAAATCCACTTTGCACACTACAAGTGCACTTGGAAGTACAGTCACTGTAGATCTAATGGGGATATGCAAGGAAAATAAAAAACAGCATTTTAGCTTACACATGATTGGATGATTAAATCAGCAGAGCTTCCCCTCAGTTTAGATCTTCCTCCTTAGATCTACAGTGACTGCACTCCCAAGTGCACTTTCAAGTACATTTGCAGTGCACTTGTAGTGCAAAGTGAATTTGCCTTTAGTAAATAGACCCCAATGTGTTTCACCAAATTTGCTTCATCAGGGCTCATGAAAAACATAGAGCACTCATCTGAAAAAGGACAATATCATTTACAACGTGCATGCTGGATGTTTGTAAACACTATGTAAATATTCAAATATGTTGTATTTTATTTTTAACAATTGTTCCTCAATACATTGTATATTTTTATAAAATACTAAGAGTTCGCTCCTTGTCTGACCTGTACAGTCCAAAATCCATTTGCTCTACTTTATTTTGATAATTGTAAATTCTCGATGGGAGTGGAGATAAAATTGGGGTAATTTTTTCCTAAGATCACCTTCCCATGAAGCCATATAACCACTATACTTCATTCTTTCCATTTTCAGTTCATATGAAGGATCATCTCTATTATTACATTTCCTAATTATTGCAGATAAATGGGTCTCTCTATATGTGTCATAACTGACACTTCTTTTAACTCTCTAGAGCCACATTCATGCAGCTATATAAACCTGAATTTAAAATATTTTTTTTTATTTAGGGTTCTGAATAGAGCTGCATTGCTTTCAATGGAGACAGTCACATAGGGGTGTAAACATGCTCTACGTTCAGAACTGTAAAATCCGAAAATCTGCATCTGAGGATATGCAATCTGGTATTGAAAAAAGCAACAGGACACATTTACGCATTTAAAAAACAGATAAGTAAATAAATATATAAAAGCAATATAATTTATGCAGGAACTTTTGTATCAGTAAAATGTTTTATGGCTGTATGCATTTAGTCTTGTAGCTGATTCAGTGGGATTGATTTAACATAGAAGCAGTATGAAAGCTGAAAAAAATGCAAAATCAATTTTATATCTATATGTTTATTATAACTGTCGTTCACCAGGGTACCATTAGACAGCATAAAGAGTGCGTCTGAAAACTGAATTTTCCCAAAAGAATATTCAATATCAAACTGTAGTTCTGGAATATTGCTATTGAGATATTCATTTAATTGGCATAGGGCAGCAAAGTCACCACCCCATAAAGCAAATATGCCCACAATAAATCTTAGTCACAAACAGCAATGTTCCATTAAAAAAACAATAATATAAATATGTAGAATCCCTACCATATTCATGTAGGTATTTGCATCCATGGGCAAACATTGCTACCAACCCTGCTACCTGGATATGTTTTTTTTTTTTTTTGGTTGAACTTGATGGACTTGTGTTTTTTGTAAAAAAAATACTGATCATTAAATAATTAATAGTTATTATCAAGTATGATCTGCAACAATTCCATCAATAATTTTTTTTTCAGTATCATACAGATCAGATGTTTCCAGCAGTAAATTACTGTTTTTTATCCATGTTGTTTAATCAGTCAAATTGTGCAAACTGGATATATCCCATGTTACCAAAAGAGGATGAGCAGGTAAATCAAAATTATTAAAAGAGTTGTAAAGGAAAAACATTTTTTGTCTAAAATTAATGTCTGCAAGGTAGACAGACAGAATAGTGTAATGATTCTGTTAAAAAACGAGTAAATACCTATTAAATTCCTTCATCTATATCACCTCCGGCATTCTAGTTTCTGTTCTCTTATTCACTTCCTGGTTTGCGGCGCTCGTTCATGTAAGAACTACATTTCCCAGTATGAATTGCGGCACGCCCAGTAATTCACACCTCCTTGAAGTCTCTAACACGTAGAGAGCATCCTGCCGCACAGATGTAGTTCCCAAGAGGGGGCGAGCACGTCACTGACCACCGCAGTGAAGCCTCCCTTCACGGTGGTGAGTAACAATCAGACAAGCAGGAAGTGAACAGAACAGAGAAGAAATAGAGCAACTTCTGAGCAAAAACGAACAATGAGGAAGTGAAAAGAGGAATGTCTGCAGGTAAAGGATGCTTATTATGAAAAAAAAAAATCCTTTACAACCCCTTTAAGCTTTAGCAATCTTTAGTAGCTAAGTTAGCTTTAGCAGTTTAGTATCTTTAGTAGATGAAACAGTCTTCATTACCAACGTGTAAGCATTTTATCATAGGATTTGTAAAAAGGTATACATGCACATCCTATGAGCACCACAATCAGTCTTCCTGGTAGTCATGTGGGATGCTTGTGTATTTTTGATAATTTGTAAAATAATTGTACCACAGGATTGTTTTGTATAACATAGACACTTGTATCTTTATCAATAACCCCCTTAGCAAGTGCATTGGGCCTACCATACACAAGTAGATTTCTGAACAACGCTTGTATAAACATTCATATGGACAGATCATCACCCCAAGCACCAAAGTCAAAAATCTCGGAGTCATCTTTGACTCTGAAATGTCGATGGATGCACAAATAGAATCAGTAGTCAGTGGATCTCCTTTGGCTGCTGCGTAGACTCATCCCCTTCATCCCAGAAGAGGACATAGCAGTAGTAGTTGGAACTATCATCAATTCCCGACTCGACTACGCAAACTCCCTCTATATTGGACTACCTAAATATCAGATTTCGCGGATTTTCCAGAAAACGGCAGCAAGACTGGTAATGAGGGAAAAAACCCTGGGAATCCATCACCCCTTCACTGAGGACCCTTCATTGGCTAACTGTAAAGGATAGGGTCACATTCAAGACCCTCTGTCTTACCCACAAGTGCACACAAGGAAACGCTCCTCAATTCTTGTGTGAGAAAATAAAACACTACACCCCCAATGACATTCTCCGATCAACCAACCAAAACCTCCTCCACATCCCCAAGTCCCGCTACAAATCAAAGGGAGAGGAAAACGAAGATTTGCAGTCCAAGGACCACGGCTATGGAACACTCTACCCACAAACATCCGCATGGAAGAAAACCATCGGGCCTTCAGGAAAAAACGTAAGACTCATCTCTTCTG